>NC_057804.1:293273705-293897374 GCF_018294505.1 Triticum aestivum | reverse complement strand
TAGTAAAATAAAGTAGTTTATTAAATCAACTAGCTAGTTCAACTATATATGAAGCACTTACTATAAATAAAATAAAGTAGAATTACTAAAAATAAACTAGTATTTTTCTAACTAATTATATTAAACACTTTATCTTCTTATTTTTTTCATTTTTCTAAATACGTACTATAAACAAAAAAATCATTAAAATTCTATAAACAAAATTACAACAGAAAAAAATCATAAAGATTCTATGAACAGAAAATCTATGAACTACACATCTAAATTACTACACATCCAACAAAAAAAATCTATGAACTACCAAAAAATCTAAAAAAATCTAACAAAATCTAACAAAAAAATCTATTAACAGAAAAAAACATAACACAATATGAACAAATTAATTACACAATCTAAATTAATTTTCTATCTAATTTATCTAACTCATCTAATTATCATTAACTAATATCTAGCTAATTCATCTAACATTTGACATTAATATCTAATTTTTCTATCTAATTTATCTAACAGAGAAAAATACACGGGGCCGGCGCCGACGACGGGCCGGGGCATACGGGGCGGCGACGTACGGGGCGGGGTGCCGAGGGGGACAACGACGGCGTGTGGCGGGGGCGGCGACGGGCGACGGCGCAGGACGGGGCGGCGACGGGGACGCAGGCGACGATGGGGACGGCGACGGCGTCGGGGCGGGGCGGCGACGGTGTCGGGGCGGGGCGGCGACGGCGTCGGGGTAGGGCGGCGATGGCGTCGGGGCGGGGTGGCGACAGCGCGCGGCGTCAGGAGATCGAGGAGGAAGGTGAGATCGAAGTGGGGATGTGGTTCTGAAATTTTCGTTATATAGCAAAGACATTGGTCCCGGTTCGTGCGTCCAACCGGGACCAAAGGCCTCTTTTCAGCAGCCCAAAGGGCGGGAAGAAGAGGGCTTTAGTCCCGGTTGGTGCCACCAACCGGGACTAAAGGGTGGGCATTGGTCCCGGTTGGAGCCACGAACCGGGACCAATGGTCGTGTGCTGGCACGGTGCGGCACAAAAGTTTAGTCCCACCTCGCTAGCTGAGAGGGGCGTGAAGTGGTTTATAAGCCCCACTGCCGCACCCCTCTCGAGCTCCTCTCCACTGCAGGCTTACGGGCGTACTTACTACCACGTTGCCTGTTGGGCCTACTGGGCCACCTGCGGGCCTGAATCCTGGCCCATGGTGGGTTTCTAGTCGTATTCAGGCCATGGGTGCCCAGTAGGAGGCACTTTTTTCCTTTACTTATTGTTGCTATTTTTAGTTTTTTTCCAAGATTTTTTGTTTTGTTTTCTGCATTATTTATTTTCTTTTGTTTTTTTGCTTTATTTTTTAATTCTTTTTGCTTTTAGTTTTAGAACAATTTTAAACTTTCTGTTAGTGCCATTAGTTTTCAAATTTGAAAACACTTTTTTTGTTTTTTTGTTTTGTTTCGTGCTTTATTTATTTTATTTTGTTTCTACTTACAACAAAATACTTATTGTTGCTATTTTTTTCCCCAGATTTTTTTGTTTTGTTTTCTGCATTATTTATTTTCTTTTGTTTTTTTTGCTTTACTTTTTAATTCTTTTTGCTTTTAGTTTTAGAAAAATTATAAACTTTCTGTTAGTGCCATTAGTTTTCAAATTTGAATACACTTTTTTTGTTTTCTTTTTGCTTTATTTTTTTATTTTTTTTCCAGTTTTTTTCTTTTGTTTTCTACATTATTTATTTTCTTTTGTTTTCTGCATTAAAGCATTTCAAATGAACTCTGAAAAAGTTGAAAGTTGAAAGTTGGCATGGTATCACGAGGGCCGAACCATAATGGGCTGCCTTTTGTGCCGGTTCGTCCCACTAACGGGGGCCAATGGTGGTCGGCCAGGACCAAGGCCCATTGGTCCCGGTTCGTCCCACCAACCGGGACCAAAAGGTCCAGACGAACCGGGACCAATGGCCCACGTGGCCCGGCTGCCCCCCGGGGCTCACGAACCGGGTCCAATGCACCCATTGGTCCCGGTTCTGGATTAAACCGGGACTAATGGGCTGACCCGGCCGGCCTGGACCATTGCCCCCTTTTTAGTCCCACCTCGCCAAGCGAGAGGCACTCGCAGCTGTTTATAAGCCCTGAGTGCAGAGACGATGAAGAAGAGGCTCAATGCTCACCTGCACGTTGGTTCGCTTCAAGCCTTGAGGAATAGGGTAAACTGCATGGAGCTATGTGCAGTGCAGTTTACACTATTTTGAAAGGCTTGAAGCGAATTAACTAGCATTGCACCTCTTTTTTATTTTTAATGACTTATTACCACACAGAAAAAAATAGAAAAAAATAAATATAGCAGAAAAGAAAAAAACTATATAAAAAACTACTCAGAAATAATTAGAAGAAAAAATAGTTGTGATTAACTTTACTAAAATCTTTTTTATTTTTAATAACTTATTACAACTCAGAAAAAAATAGAAAAAAATAAATACAGCAGAAAAAAACTATATAAAAAACTACTCAGAAATGAGCATAGATGCGCTTATTGAGAAAATTAGACCTAAATTCATAATAAATTTCTACTAACTTTAGAGAAATTCAATATGAATTTAGGTCAAATTTCCTGTATAAGGGCATCTATTTTCACTTTGAGAGCAGTTCAACAAGGCTGAGAGGGAGGGGCTTATAAACCGGTGTGAGTCCCCTTCGGTTGGCGAGGTGGGACTAAACTCTGGCCGCAACGAGGACCACACCTTTAGTCCCAGTTTGTGCCACCAACCGGGACTAATGGGCTGCCTTTGGTCCCGGTTCGTCCCACCAACCAGGACCAATGATGGTGGGCCAGGAGCGAGGCCCATTGGTCCCGGTTCGTCCCTCCAACCGGGACCAAAAGGTCCAGACGAACCGGGACCAATGGCCCACGTGGCCCGGCCGCCCCCCGGGGCTCACAAACCGGGTCCAATGCCCCCATTGGTCCCGGTTCTGGATTGAACCGGGACTAATGGGCTGACCCAGCCTGGACCATTTCCCCTTTTTCTACTAGTGAGACTGAGGATGATAGGGTGATGCAATTCTATGGAACATCCTACTTGGCATGCATTTTACGGAAAGCACCATGAATAATGTGTGAACCACCATCAGTCATTAAATATCTAGGGACTCCAAACCTTGGGAAAATAACTTCCTTAACATTTTAATAGAGGTGTTGTGATCAGCACTACTGGTTGGAATATCTTCTACCCATTTACTAACATAATCAACAACAACCAAAATACGAGTATACCCATTAGAGGAAGGAAAAGGTCCCATGTAATCAAATCCCCAAACATCAAATGGTTCAACAGCAAGAGAATAATTCATAGGCATTTCTTGACGCTTACCGATATTACCTATTCTTTGACATTCATCACAAGATAAGATGAACCTATGACCATCCTTGAAGAGAGTAGGCCAATAAAAACCAGATTGCAATACCTTATGAGTAGTTCTGTCTCCCGCATGGTGTCCTCCATAAGCTTCGGAGTGACATTTCTATAGGATTTGTTCCTGTTCATGCTCCGGTACACAACGTCTAATAATACCATCTACTCCTTCTTTATAAAGATGTGGGTCATCCCAAGAGTAATGTCCTAAATCATAGAAGAATTTTTTCTTTTGTTGGTAAGTGAAGCTAGGTGGTATGTATTTAGCAACAATATAATTAGCATAGTCAGCATACCAAGGAGTGTTATGAGAAACCTTTATTGAAGCTAATTGTTCATGAGGAAATCTATCATTAATAAGTTTTGGGTAATCAAGAATATTTTCAAGCATAAACAGGTCATCAGCTACGGGGTTCTCCACTCCTTTTCTATCAGTGATATGCAAATCAAATTCTTGTAGTAGAAGAACCGACATAATGAGTCTAGGTTTAGCATCTTTCTTTTCCATAAGATATTTTATGGCAGCTTGATCGGTGTGAATAGTCACTTTGGAATCAACAATGTAGGATGTAAATTTATCACAAGCAAACATCACTACTCAGAATTCCTTTTCAGTAATAGCATAATTTCGTTGAGCAGTGTCTAAAGTTTTACTAGCATAGTGGATAACACTTAATTTCTTATCAACTCTTTGTCCTAGAATAGCACCAACATCATAATCACTAGCATCACACATAATTTTAAAAGGCAAGTTCCAATCATGTGGTTGAACAATAGGTGCAGAAATTAAGGCTTTCTTGAGTGTTTCGAAGGCTTCTAAACAATCATCATCAAAAACAAAAGGAGTATCCTTTTGCAAAAGATTTGTAAGAGGCCTAGAAATTTTAGAAAAGTCTTTGATAAATCTCCGATAGAAACCAGCATGACCAAGGAAACTACGAATACCTTTGATATCTTTAGGACATGGCATTTTCTCAATTGCATCAATCTTGGCTTTGTCCACCTCAATACCTCTTTCATAAATTTTATGTCCCAAACAATACCTTCTTTAACCATAAAGTGGCACTTCTCCCAATTCAAGACAAGATTTGTTTGCTCACATCTCTGCAGAACTCGATCAAGATTGCTTAAATAATCATCAAAACACTTCCCATAAACAGAAAGGTTACCCATGAAAATCTCAACAATATTTTCACAAAAATAAGAGAATATAGCAGTCATACATCTTTGAAAGGTAGCAGGTGCATTGCATAAACCAAAAGGCATATGTCTATAAGCATAAGTTCCAAAAGGACAAGTAAAAGCCGTCTTTTCTTGATCAGGTTCAGAAACGGGTATTTGTGAAAAACCAGAATATCCATCAAGGAAGCAAATATGTGTGTGCTTAGATAATCTTTATAGCATTTGATCAATAAAAGGAAGAGGGTAATGATCTTTTCTAGTTGCATTGTTTAATTTTCTAAAATCAATTACCATTCTTTGTGGAATAAGTTCGTTCTTATCATTAGGAACAACAGTAATACCTCCCTTCTTAGGGACAGAATCAATAGGACTTACTCATCTACTATCAGCTATAGGATATATTATACCTGCTTCGAGAAGTTTCAATATTTCCGTTCTTACCACTTTTTTCATCTTCGGATTTAACCGACGTTGGTGATCAACAACGGGTTTAGCATCACGTTCCATATTGATCTTGTGCTGGCATAGAGTGGGACTAATGCCCTTAAGATCATCAAGAATATATCCAATAGCAGCTCGATGCTTCTGTAGAACTTTTAATAATCTTTCTTCTTCATGTTCTGAAAGGTTAGCACTAATAATAATAGGATATGTCTTCTTATCATCAAGATAAGCATATTTCAAAGTGTCTAGCAATTGTTTTAATTCAAACACATGATCACCTTTAGGTGGAGGAGGAGCTCCTAGAGTTTCAATAGCCAAATTGTGTTTAAGCAGAGGTTGTTGTTCGAACAAGATTCTATATATTTCATTTCTTTCATGCATATGAAAATCATTTTTGTCTAGGAAACCGATCACCTATGGTGTCACAAGGATCCCTTCTACGTTAGGTGGGGGGTTAGTTGCACGAAGAGCAGGTCGGGCCATTAGCACACAGGGGATTTTTATCCAGGTTCGGGCCGCAAAGATGCGTAATACCCTAGTCCTGCTTGTCTAGTTATATGTGTGTTCTTGAGCTTTCGAAATAGCTACATGCGCGCTTTGTCCAAAAGTCTAAATTCTCTCTCTGTGTGCCTTGGGTCTCCTTTTATACGCAAAGGGATTGCCATAGTGGCACACAAGAGGTGGCAAGCTACAGTCGCACGAGCTTATCGCTCGACCAACATAGGACAAGCACATTTAATGTGTTGCCGACGTGCCCTCTCGCTTTATTGGGGACGGCAACAGAAGCCATCCCATCCTTCGCCACTCCCCCTCGCCTTGCCACGTGTCCGGGATGATGGGGCATGCAGCGCCACGCTGGTGAACCAAATGCTGTGTTGGCGAAATTGTAAGGTTCCACGAAGATCTGCATGCCGCCACGCAGGCACCTACTTAGTTGGCCCGCCTATCGTCGTACTAGAGTGGTGGTGAGGTGGGGAAACCTTGCGGGGCGTGGGCCTGCCGCAGCCCAGCGATCATCCCCGGCAAGCCGAGTCATTCTCGGCAAGGGTCTTGGGGGTCTTCGTCTTCTGATCCCACGTGGATTTGTGGGCTCCCAACCTTCTTGAGGGGCTGCATGCCATCAGGCATGTGCTCTCCAGATCTTGGTCTTAACGTTGTCGATGGTGTCAGAGCTCTCAATCCCATGGGTGGTGGCCCTGCTAGTCTCTTCGCAAGCTTCTCCAGCAAGGAGCTTTCCGGGGGCCTCGTAGGTCGCCTCAGCAAGGCTTGTTCCCGGGCGTGGCCCTTCCAGCCTTTTGTTGCTTGTCACTTTGAGCGTTTATTTTGATATTCTTTGTTCCTCTCTTACCTCCTGCCGTGCTCCTCTGCTTTGCCAAGCCCTACTGTAGGCGTGGCTGCGACCGGTTGTGCACAGGTAAGGGGTATAGGAGCACCCACACTTTTGTACATCGAGAGGAGCCCCCAGGCCTAGGCCACGCATAAGCGCAAGGCATAGTTGTGCCAGGCCCAAAGCAATGTGCGGGCGTGGCAGAGGCGAACCGCCACGATCTTTCTATCAGTTGCGCTTCCCCATGACCCGCGTTGAGTGCGTGACGTGAGGATCATGCGTGGGATGGCCTCAGCATGCGTGCATCATCTGATACGTCCATTTTGCAACATGCTTTTATATCAATATTTATTGCATTATGGGCTATTATTACACATTATATGTCAATAGTTATGGCTATTCTCTCTTATTTTACAAGGTTTACCATGAAGAGGGGGGATGCCGGTAGCTGGAATTCTGGCTGGAAAAGGAGCAAATGTTGGAAACCTATTCTGCACAACTCCAAATGACCTGAGACTCCACGAAACAACTTTTTGGATTTAATAAGAATTTCTGGGCAAAAGAAATAGGCCAGAGGGCCCACACCCTGTCCAGGAGACAAGGGGCGTGCCCCCCTTGTAGGGCGCGACCCCCTATCTCCTGGGCCCCCTGGTGGGCTTCCGGTGTCCATCTTCTGCTACATGAAGGGTTTTGTCCTGGAAAATCATGGGCAAGCTTACAGGACAAAACTCCGCCGCCACGAGGCGGAACCTTGGCGGAATCAATCTAGGGCTCTGGCGGAGCTGTTCTGCCGGGGACACTTCCCTCCGGGAGGGGGAAATCATCAACAACGTCATCACCAACGATCCTCTCATCGATAGGGTGTCAATCTCCATCAACATCTTCACCAGCACCATCTCCTCTCAAAACCCTAGTTCATCTCTTGTATCCAATCTTGTATCAAAACCATAAGTTGGTACCTGTGGGTTGCTAGTAGTGTTGATTACTCCTTGTAGTTGATGCTATTTGGTTTACTTGGTGGAAGATCATATGTTCAGATCCTTTATGCATATTATTAATCCTCTGATTATGAACATGAATATGCTTTGTGAGTAGTTACGTTTGTTCCTGAGGACATGGGTGAAGTCTTGCTATTAGTAGTCATGTGAATTTGGTATTCGTTCGATATTTTGATGAGATGTATGTTGTCTCTCCTATAGTGGTGTTATGTGAACGTCGAATACATGACACTTCACCATTTTTTGGGCTTGTAGGAAGGCATAGGGAAGTAATAAGTAGATGATGGGTTGCTAGAGTGACAGAATCTTAAACCCTAGTTTATGCGTTGCTTCGTTAGGGGTTGATATGGACCCATATGTTTAATGTTGTGGTTAGGTTTACCTTAATACTATTTTTTGTAGTTGCGGATGCTTGCAATAGGGGTTAATCATAAGTGGGATGCTTGTCCATGTTAGGGCAGTACCCAAGTGCCGGTCCACCCACATATCAAATTATCAAAGTACCGAACGCGAATCTGATGAACGTGATGAAAACTAGCTTGACGATAATTCCCAATGTGTCCTCGGGAGCTCCTTCTTAATTATTACGATTTGTCCAGGCTTATCCTTTGCTACATAAAGGATTGGGACACCTTGCTGCACTTTATTTACTTTATTTACTTTTATCTCGTTACTATTTATCTTATCACAAAACTATCTATCACCTACTATTTCAGTGCTTGCAGAGAAAACCTTACTGAAAACGGCTTATCATTTCCTTCTGCTCCTCGTTGGGTTCGACACTCTTACTTATCGAAAGGACTACTATAGATCCCCTATACTTGTGGGTCATCAAGACTCTTTTCTGGTGCCGTTGCTGGGGAGCGTAGCGCTCTTGCTGAGTGGAACTTGGTAAGGAAACATTTATATAGTGTGCTGAAATTTTCTGTTACTTGTCACTACGGAAACTAATCCTTTGAGGGGCTTGTTTGGGGTATCTTCACACCAACCAGAAGAGCAAAGAGATTCTCCTCAACCTACTGAACCTTATGAAAATATTCACTTTGAGATTCCTTCGAGTATGATAGAAAAACTGCTAGCTAATCCTTTTGCAGGAGACGGAACATTGCATCCCAACTTACACCTTATCTTTGTGGATGAAGTTTGTGGATTATTTAAGCTTGCAGGTATTCCCGATGATGTCCTCAAAAGGAAGGTATTCCCATTATCTTTGAAGGGAGATGCAATGACATGGTATAGGCTATCTGATGATATGAGATATTGGAATTATAAGCGATTGAAGTTGGAATTTCATCAAAAGTTCTATCCTATGCATCTTGTTCATTGTGATAGTAATTACATATATAATTTCTGGCGCCGCGAAGGAGAAAGCATCTCTCAAGCTTGGGGGAGGCTTAAGTCAATGTTGTATTCATGCCCCAATCATGAGCTCTCTCGGGAAATGATTATTCAGAATTTTTATGCTCGGCTTTCTCTTGATAATCGCAATTTGCTCGATACTTCCTGTGTTGGTTCCTATATGATGAACACTATTGACTTCAAATGGGACTTATTGGAAAGAATTAAACGCAACTCTGAAGATTGGGGTTCCGACGATGGTAAGGTGTCAGGTATGACACCTAAGTTCGATTGTGTTAAATCTTTTATGGATACCGATGCTTTCCGTGGATTTAGCTCCAAGTATGGACTTGACTCTGAGATAATAGCTACTTTTTGTGAAACTTTTGCTACTCACGTTGATCTCCCTAAAGAGAAGTGGTTTAAATATAATCCTCTTATTGAAGTGAAAGTAGTTGCACCTATTATAGTCGAGGAGAAGACTATTACATATAGTGATCCTATTATGCCTACTGCTTATGTCGAAAAACCTCCTTTTCTTGTTAGGATAAAAGATCATGTTAAAGCTTCGACTGTTGTTCGTAGAGTAATACTAGGACCTATACACCTCCTAAGCAAATTAATGTTGAACCTGGTATTGCTATGATTAAAGATCTCTTGGATGAGGATTTATATGGGCATGTTATCTCTTTCTTGGGTGAAACTGCTAATATTGCTAGACACGATACTAAGACACGTAGACCTGTTGTAGGCACGCCTGTTATTTCTGTTAAAATAGGAGATCATTGTTATCATGGTTTATGTGATATGGGTGCTAGTGCTAATGCGATACCTTATGATCTTTATAAACAAATTATGCACGGTATTGCACCTGTTGAATTAGAAGACATTGATGTTACTATTAAGCTTGCTAATAGGGACACCATTAAACCTATTAGGATTGTTAGAGATGTTGAAGTCTTGTGTGGGAAGATTAAATACCCTGCTGATTTTCTTGTTCTTGGTTCCCCACAAGATGATTTTTGTCACATTATTTTTGGCAGACCCTTCTTGAATATTGCTAGTTCTATGATTAATTGTAAGAGGAAGGTTGTCACTGTTGGCATAGATGGTACGTCTCATGAGTTTAGTTTTGCCAAGTTTACTAGACAACCGCGTGAAAGGGAACCATCTAGTAAGGATTAAATTATTGGTCTTGCTTCCATTGCTGTTCCACCAACTGATCCGTTAGAACAATATTTTCTAGACCATGAAAACGATATGTTTATGAAGGAAAGGGAAAAAATAGATGAAGTGTTCCTTAAACAAGAACCTATGCTAAAACATAACCTTCCCGTTGAAATTCTTGGGGATCCCCCTCCACCCAAGGGTGATCCCGTGTTTGAACTCAAACCATTACCTGATAATCTAAGTACGCTTATCTTGATGAAAAAGAAATATATCCTGTTATTATTAGTGCTAACCTTTCAGAGAAAGAAGAAGAAAGATTATTTAGAACTCTGAAGAAGCACCGAGCTGCTATTGGATATACTCTGGATGATCTTAAGGGCATTAGTCCCACATTATGTCAACACAAAATTTCAGTGGAGAAAGATGCCAAACCAGTTAGAGATCCTCAAAGATGATTAAATCCCAAAATGAAGGAAGTGGTAAGAAAGGAGATACTAAAGCTCCTTGAGGCAAGTATTATTTATCCCGTGCTGATAGTGAATGGGTAAGCCCTGTCCATTGTGTCCCTAAAAAGGGAGGTATTACCGTTGTTCCTAATGATAAATATGAATTGATCCCACAAAGAATTATTACAGGTTATAGGATGGTAACTGATTTCTGTAAGTTAAATAAAGCTACTAAGAAAGATCATTACCCTTTACCTTTTATTGATCAAATGCTAGAAAGGCTATCCAAACACACACATTTTTGCTTTCTAGATGGTTATTCTGGCTTCTCTCAGATACCTGTATCAGCGGGGGATCAATCTAAAACTACTTTTTCTTGCCCTTTTGGTACCTTTGCTTATAGACGTATGTCTTTTGGTTTATGTAATGCACCTGCTACCCTTCAAAGATGCATGATGGCTATATTTTCTGATTTTTGTGAAAAGATTTGTGAGGTATTCATGAATGACTTCTCCGTGTATGGATCCTCTTTTGATGATTGTTTGAGCAACCTTGATCGAGTTTTGCAAAGATGCGAAGACACTAGTCTCATCCTGAATTGGGAATAGTTTCACTTTATGGTTAATGAAGGCAATGTCTTGGGGCACAAGATCTCCGAGAGAGGTATTGAAGTTGATAAAGCCAAAGTTGATGCTATTGAAAAGATGCCATGTCCCAAGGACAAAAAAGGTATAAGAAGTTTCCTTGGTCATGCTGGCTTTTATAGGAGGTTCATTAAGGACTTTTCTAAAATCTCTAGGCCTCTGACTAATTTATTGCAAAAAGATATTCCTTTTGTCTTTGATGATGATTGTGTAGAAGCATTTGAAACACTCAAGAAAGCTTTGATTACTGCACCTATTGTTCATCCACCTGATTGGAATTTACCTTTTGAAATTATGTGCGATGCTAGTGATTATGCTGTAGGTGCTGTTTTAGGGCAAAGAGTCGATAAGAAATTGAATGTTATCCAGTATGCTAGTAAGACTCTTGATACTGCCCAGAGAAATTATGCTACTACTGAAAAAGAGTTCTTAGCAGTTGTGTTTGCATGTGATAAGTTTAGACCTTATATTGCTGATTCCAAAGTTACCATTCACACTGATCATGCTGCTATTAAATATCTTATGGAAAAGAAAGATGCTAAGCCTAGACTCATTAGATGGGTTCTCTTGCTCCAAGAATTTGACTTGCATATTATTGATAGAAAGGGAGCTGAGAACCCCCCTGTAGATAACTTGTCTAGGCTAGAGAATGTTCTTGATGACCCACTGCCTATTAATGATAGCTTTCCTGATGAACAATTAGCGGTCGTCAATGCTTCTCGTCTGCTCCTTGGTATGCTGATTATGCTAGTTACATTGTTGCTAAATATATACCGCCTAGTTTCACATACCATCAAAAGAAAAAGTTATTTTATGATTTAAGACATTATTTCTGGGATGATCCACACCTTTATAAAGTAGGAGTAGATGGTATTATTAGATGTTGTGTGCCTGAGCATGAACAGGAACAGATCCTACGCAAGTGTCACTCTGAATCCTATGGAGGACACCACGCTGGAGACAGAACTGCACACAAGGTACTACAATCTGGTTTTTATTGGCCTACTCTTTTCAAACATGCTCGTAAGTTTGTCTTATCTTGTGATGAATGTCAAAGAATAGGTAACATCAGTAGACGTCAAGAAATGCCTATGAATTATTCTCTTGTTATTGAACCATTTGATGTTTGGGGCTTTGATTATATGGGACATTTTCCTGCCTCCAATGGTTATACACATATTTTAGTTGTTGTTGATTACATTACTAAGTGGGTAGAAGCTATTCCAACTAGTAGTGCTAATCATAACACTTCTATTAAAATGCTTAAAGAAGTTATTTTTCTGAGGTTTGGAGTCCCTAGATATCTTATGACCGATGGTGGTTCACACTTTATTCGTGGTGCTTTCCGTAAGATGCTTGCTAAGTATGATGTCAATCATAGAATCGCATCTCCTTATCACCCGCAATCCAGTGGTAAAGTAGAGTTGAGCAATAGAGAGCTCAAATTAATTTTGCAAAAGACTGTGAATAGATCTAGAAAGAATTGGTCCAAAAAACATGATGATGCATTATGGTCCTATACAACTGCATACAAAAATCCTATGGGTATGTCTCCATATAAGATGGTTTATGGAAAAGCATGTCATTTTCCTCTTGAACTTGAACATAAAGCATATTGGGCTATTAAATAGCTCAATTATGACTTCAAACTTGCCGGTGAGAGGAGGTTGTTTGATATTAGCTCACTTGATGAATGGAGAACCCAAGCATATGAGAATGCCAAGCTTTTCAAAGAAAAAGTCAAACGCTGGCATGATAAGAGGATACAAAAGCGTGAGTTTAACATAGGAGATTATGTATTATTGTTCAACTCTCGTTTAAGATTTTTTGCAGGAAAACTTCTCTCAAAATGGGAAGGTCCCTACGTTATCGAGGAGGTCTATCGTTCTGGTGCTATAAAAATCAACAACTTTGAAGGCACAAATCCGAGGGTGGTAAACGGTCAAAGAATTAAACATTATATTTCAGGTAATCCTATCAATGTTGAAACTAATATTATTGAAACTATAACCCCTGAGGAATACATAAGATACACTTTCCAGAATGTTCCAGACTCCGAAAAGGCATAGATACGTGGTATGGTAAGTAAACCGACTCCAAAACAACTCTAATGGAAATTTTTATCAGTTTTGGATTATTTAAAGATTTTAGGAAGAAAGAAGTAGTCCGAAAGTGACACGAGGCTCCCAAGAGAGCGGAGGGCGCGCCCCCCCTATAGGGCGCGCCCCCCTGTCTCGTGGGCACCTCGTGTGTCTCTCGGACTCCGTTTTCTTGTATGTTATGTATTTTGGTCGGTAAATATTCATTATATATACTCCCGAAGGTTTTGACCACCGTATCACGCAATTATCCTCTATTTTCGTTTCGAGTTGTTCCTATTGCAGAATAAAGCAAGATGTCTTCTCAAGAATCAGTTGGCGAGAGTCGGGTGTCTCACCCAATGCCAGGTCCAGGAGCAAATAGCGATGCCTATCACTTTGGACCATCAACAGAGGATGTGATGGAGGCTGATTTGAAAAGGATAGATGTGATGGAGGAAGATCAAGAAGTTACCTCTCGTCTCCAAGCAGAATTCACTATGGGGGAACTACCTAGCCTGGGTATCCCTGATTAGGTCATCCCTTCCAACTCTAGATTTCTTTCTTATGAAAATATGAAAAAGAGTTTCATGTGTTCTCCAGAAGCTATGCGGCATCCTTGGGTAAAAGGAGCTTTGGCCATTACGGGCAAGCTCCGTAAAGAAAATATGGACCTCAAACAATAGGTCAATAAGCTCGAGGAGGAGAACCGTATCCTGAAGGGCATCATCGCCAAGAAGATCATAACACCAACCGTGAAGAAGGAGAAATAATCACATGGGTATGGGCACTCCCCTTGGCAACTGCCAAGCTTGGGGGAGGTGCCCCAGTATCGTATGAGCATCACACTCCTATTTTTACCGCTTTACTTAGTTCGATCCTTTTAGTAGTATCTTGATCTTTTAGTTCGAAGTTTTGATATCAAGTAGCTTTGTGTTTTGCTTTGTGATCTCTTTATGTAATCAAGTCCATGTGCTATCTATAATAAATATTAGTGTTGAGTCAAGGGCTTTGCTATGTTGCTATGATCTTGAGAAAGTAGAAAGAACAAAAGAGTTCATATTGATCTTATGGATAGTGATCACTTCACACATAGAAAGTATGAGGCATAAAAATTGTTGAGAGTTGATGAACGTAGCCTTGGTCATCGTTGCAATTAATAGGAAGTGATAAGGAAAGAGGGGTTCACATATAAATATATTATCTTGGACATATTTTATGATTGTGAAGCACTCATTAAGTATGACATGCTAAGATAGTTGACGTTGGACAAGGAAGACAACGTAATGGTTCATGTTTTCTGACATCTCAGTTAAAGTATATTGTCATTGACCTCCCAAACATGTTGAGGTTGCCTTTCCCCCTCATGCTAGCCAAATTTCTTGCACCAAGTAGAGATACTACTTGTGCTTCCAAATATCCTTTAACCCAGTTTTGCCATGAGAGTCCACCATACCTACCTATGGATTGAACAAGATCCTTCAAGTAAGTTGTCATCGGTGCAAGCAATAAAAATTGCTCTCTAAATATGTATGACTTATTAGTGCAGAGAAAATAAGCTTTGTACGAACTTGTTATGGAAGTAATAAAAGCGATGGATTGAATAATAAAGGTCCACATACAAGGAGAAATATAAAGTGACGTTCTTTCGCACTAAGATTTTATGCATCAACCCTAAACGCGCATGACAACCTCTGCTTCCCTCTGTGTCGTGGTGGGTGCACGGCAGATAGTTCCCACTTGAGCCGGACATAGTTCGGCCAAGAGTCCCCTGACAGAGAGAGAGAATTTAATGAATTTAGCACATCACCCAAGGGTGAGTGCTGAAAGATATCCGCGGAGGTGAACTCCATGACCGGTGCCCAATCAGATTCGATAGGCACAGACGTACGCGGTTCAGATCCTATAGTCGGAGACGAGTCTGAGGGTCCGATGATACCAGCCTCATAGGACGTGGGGTCAGTGTTCGGCTCCGCCGATGAGTGTGCGGCCTGCGTGGCCGGGTCCATCCACCCGTCCTCGGATGGCACAATCTGCTCTAGATTGATTCGCGGGGCCGCCGCAGGCGCGATCTCCGGAACACTGTCCGATGACAGATCTAAGTCATGCTCGTCGTGACTGTTCGGGGCACCTGTCACGGGCTCAAATCCGTCGAAGATCAAGTCTCCATGGATGTCGGCAGTATAGTTCAAGCTTCCAAACCTGACCTGATGGCCAGGGGTGTAGCTATCGATCTGCACCAGATGGCCAAGCGAGTTGGCCCGCAGTACGAAGCCGCCGAATACGAAGATCTGTCTAGGAAGGAAAACCTCCCCTGGACTGCATCGTTGAAGATGATTGAAGGTGCCATCAAGCCTTATCGTGACGGCACAGTGGAACTCTCAATGAAAGCACCAATGTTGGTGTCAAAACCGGTGGATCTCGGGTAGGGAGTACCGAACTGTGCGTCTAAGGCTAATGGTAACATGAGGCGGGGGACACGATATTTACCCAGGTTCGGGCCCTCTCGATTGAGGTAATACCCTACTTCCTGCTTGATTGATCTTGATGATATGAGTATTACAAGAGTTTATCTACCACGAGATCATAGAGGCTAAACCCTAGAAGCTAGCCTATGATTATGATTGTCCTTGTCCTACGGACTAAACCCTCCTGTTTATATAGACACCGAAGGTGGCTAGCGTTACATAGAGTCGGTTACAGAGAAGGATATCTACATATCCGACTTGCCAAGCTTGCCTTCCACGCAAAGGAGAGTCCCATCCAGACACGGGACGAAGTCTTCAATCTTGTATCTTCATAGTCCAATAGTCCGGCCAAATTATATAGTCCGGCTGTCCGAGGACCCCTTAATCCAGGACTCCCTCACACGTGCCCACAGCTTGACATAGGGTCACGTTCTCCATTTTAAGTTAATGGAGAGTGGCCTGCTCTCCGTCAAGGTCTTTGGGAACTCTGGAATTCGCTTAGGGTGCTACGTGGAGAGTTCCACCAACGACGAAAACTCCTCCTCAAGCGACAGCGTCGAGGAGGATAGCACTAGCGACGACGACGACAATAGGTGGGACAATGATGTCTCTGACTCCGGCTGACCACTAGTGGCCGCACCATCATCTGGCTCGCTCCCTCCCCCGTCAACAGGCCTTGCCGGGGGCCTCGTCCTGCTGTCCCTGGCGACGGTGGTTGGCGGGCTTCCTCGTCAAGCTCTCCATCACGTAGTTCCCCATGCCCGTCACCTTGCGCGGCCTGCCGTACCTGGGGAGGAATAGGGCAAGAATGGGGATTACGGGGCACTTATCTTTTTCTCAATTTGTAGGCACTTGCCAAATCTTAGTTTTCTAGGAAATGTAATCTACCGAGCCCATGCTTATGTTCTGTAATATCTGTACTTGCATCAGCATATCAATGAAAAATATGAGCTTTCACCGAGAACTCACGCACGTATATGTTCATGCAGAGGCAAAGTGCTCCTTTAATGAAAATAAATGAGTCTCCCCGGCAAGCTACCTTGCCGGTGCTCCTGTGCCTGCCTGAGAACTGCGTCTGCTGGGTTATAGGCGTAGGGTCCAGCCCCCTGCCAAACTCTTCTTTTTCCCAAGGTTACTGCAACTACCCCGACCGAAGCAGTGTTCGAGTTGGGGATGCGAGCACCCAAGTCTAGACAGAGTGGTGAGGTTTTATAATGCGCAAGTCACAAGTTACGAACATGAATGTGCATGGGTGGAACTTTATCTAATTAAGTTGCTGATGGAGATGCCGCGCCAAGCAGTCTTCTCAATTTCTTGCCAGGGCATTGTTACTGCAGCCAGAAGGAGGAGAGGACAGGGGCAAGGAGCCTTGGCGGTTTCCCAGCACCTGTTAGAATCTAAGGTAGCACAATATCCTGGACAAGTACGCATCCATATATATAAATAAACATGGAAACTAGCAGGAAATTGTACATGCTAAAAACTATCTAGCTGCGCACAAGATCTGCGCCTGGCTCTGTACATAGGGTTACATGCCTTGCCGGCAAGGCTAGTACAAAAGGGGGTTGCCGGAGCTCCTGGCAACCGCGTCCTATGGGTAAAACTTGTGAAGATGTTCGATATTCTAGGATTTGCTCACTGGAATGCCACATTTGGTCTCTAGGCGGAGTGCACCGGCCTACAAATTCGTAATACCCGATAGGGGCCTTCCAACTTTGGTGTCAACCTGTTTGAATTCTTGGTGGACTGGACGTGTCGAAGAACAAGGTCGCCTTCCTCAAGGCTTCGGGCATGAACCTTGTGGCTATGATAGCGGCGCAAGGCTTGCTGGCAGCGAGCGGCTCGCATAGCAGCTCAAAGACGATCTTCCTATAGAGTATTGCATCATCTTGGTGCAACTGCTCTTGCCCAAGCTCATCATAAGAGAGCACTCGAGGTGACCCGTATATGAGTTCAATGGGGAGAACTGCTTCTGCCCCGTAAACCAGGGCAAAGGGTGTCTGGACAGTGGCTCAATTTGGTGTCGTTCTGATTGACCAAAGAACAGTTGGCAATTCATCAATCGAGCGCCTTCCACACTTGCGCAGCTTGTCGAAGGTTCTTGTATTGAGGCCTCACAACATTTCAACATTTTCCCTTTCTGCTTGGCCACTGCTCCTTGGATGAGCAACAGAAGCAAAGCATACCTTGCTGCCAAGGTCCTGGATATACTATATGAAGGTGCAGCTCGTGAACTGTGTGCCATTGTCGGTGATGACTCTGTTTGGCACACCAAAACGGCAAGCGAGTCCCTTGAAGAACTTGATGGCTGACTGCGCTATCACCTTTCTCATAGGCTCCACTTCCGGCCACTTTGTGAACTTGTCAATCGCGACGTACAAGTACTCAAAGCCCTCAACAGCACGGGGAAAAGGGCCTAGTATGTTGATCCCCCAGACCGAAAATGGCCAGGAGAGGGGGGTTGTTTCAAGGGCTTGAGATGGTTGATGAAGCTTATTTGGATGAAGTTGTCACGCTTCACACTTGGTTACTAGTGTCGTTGCATCCTGGAGGGCAGTGGGCCAGAAGAAAACCTTGCCGTAATGCTTTGCCGGCAAGGGCTCTTGACCCTATGTGGGAACCACATATGCCTCCGTTTATCTCTGCTAACAGCTCCAATCCCTCCTCCCGAGGAATACACTTCAATTTCACGTTGTTTGGCCTTCTTCTGTAAAGGGCATCATCCACAAACTGGTACATGCTAGACCGATGGGCTACTTTCTCAGCTTCTTCCTGCTCCTCGGGGAGCTCCCCTGTTTGGAGGAAACGGACTGTATGTTGTGCCCATGCTAGATCCTGGGGCTCAGCGGCAAGGGACAAAGGAATGCTTTCCACTGTGGGGGCAGCCGCCTCGACGGCAAGGGCGTGAGGCCCTGTCGGGGGCTGCTGCTCTTCAGCAAGCTTAGGGTACCCAACAACTTCCCTGCCGGTGGTTCCTGGGAACTCTGCGGGAAAGTATTTGCCGGGGCCCACCTTCCTTCACTTGTTCTTTTCTGCTGATGACTCGATGGATGGCTGAGTTAATTGAAGAACAAAGGTACCTGGTGTCGGTTTCAAAACTGGCGGATCTCGGGTAGGGGGTCCCGATCTGTGCGTCAAGGCCGATGGTAACAAGAAGTAAGGGACACATATGTTTACCCAGGTTCTGGCCCTCTCGATGGAGGTAAAACCCTACTTCCTGCTTGATTAATATTGATGATATGGGTTGTACAAGAATAGATCTACCATGAGATCGTAGAGGCTAAACCCTAGGAGCTAGCCTATGATGGTATGAATGTAATTGTGATCGGCCTTCTAAGGACCAA
This sequence comes from Triticum aestivum, assembly GCF_018294505.1. NCBI lineage: Eukaryota > Viridiplantae > Streptophyta > Magnoliopsida > Poales > Poaceae > Triticum > Triticum aestivum. Next base: position 293,878,545 of record NC_057804.1, on the reverse strand, counting down.
CCTCTCCGGTTTATATAGACATCGGAGAGGGCTAGGGTTTACATGCAGTCGGTTACAAGGAAGGAAATATAACATCCGGACCGCCAAGCTTGCCTTCCATGCCAAGGAAAGTCCCATCCGGACACGGGCCGAAGTCTTGAGTCTTGTATCTTCACGCTTCAATAGTCCAGACGTTGTACATAGTCTGGATGTCTGGATATCCCCTAATCCAGGACTCCCTTAGTAGCCCCTGAACGAGGCTTCAATGACGATGAGTCTGGCGCGCAGTATTGTCTTCGGCATTGCAAGGCGGGTTCCTCCTCCGAATACTCCAAAGTGGTTTATCGAACACATAAACTATGTCCGGATCTGCAGGATGATCTTCGTATGGTATAGATCTGATTTGCTGGCAATCTTCGTGCGTCACGCCCTTGTATCGTGGCTCGGTCCAATGTGAACCGACGCTTCCCACCCCACAACGACTTGTGTTACGAGGCGGTTTTATTGGCATGTCCCGTCAAGGCAGAGATCGTGTCCCTTTTATTATGGGATTTTCCATCAATATGAGCGCGCGTGACCCCACGACGGCCATTGGTATTACCCCGTGTGTTTTTAGATAAGCCTCAAACAGTCACACCGGGGACTCTTGATATTCACCCTCTTTATAAAGGGGTCGAGACCTACACGTCTTTCTTCACCTTCATCGCGCCTTCTCGCACCTCGAATTCTAACACCCAGAACCTAAGCTCCACCCCTCCGGAATCCGCCGTTATGTCCAGATCTGATCCTCAAGGCCGGTGGGTCGCCTCCTCGATCGAGGAGAAGGACATTGCAAAGCTTAGGGAGGTCGGATACCTAACCGCAGATATCCAGCACAGGCTTCCTGCTCTAGGGCAAGTTATCCCCGCGCCGGAGCCCAACGAGTGTGTTGTTTTTGTCCCACACTTCCTCCGTGGTTTGGGTTTCACCCTCCATCCCTTTGTGAGGGGGCTCATGTTCTATTATGGGCTGGATTTTCATGATCTGGCTCCAGATGCTATCCTCCATATCTCATCGTTCATTATCGTGTGCGAGGCTTTTCTCCATGTCACGCCACACTCCGGCTTATGGCTCAAGACCTTCAATGTGAAGCCGAAGATGATCGAGGGGCGACACGTGGAGTGCGGAGGTGCCGTAATAAGTAGAAACGCTGATGCCCCATGGCCGGAGGGTTCTTTCCCAGAAGTATCTGACGTATGGCAGTGGAGGTGGTTTTGTGCTACAGCCCCAAGGGGCACAAAGTGGGGTAGCCGCCCCTGAGTTCTTCTCGGCCCCCCCATCGCAGTTGGCGTCCTGGACAGACGTAGGACATAATTGGCGGCCCGCAGGAGACGCACCAATACTGCAGAACCGCATCCGGGAGCTTCTCGAATCGATATCAACCTTGTCAGCGTAATGCAAGTGATGTTAATCCGGCAGATGTTGCCGTGCTAGCGCCGACCTCTTCGGATGTGGGAGTTCAATCCGGAGGGTCTGCGGACCGTGAAGCACTTCTTCGGCTTAAAGCTCAAGGAGATGTGCAAATTATTCTTCGGACGGAAGATAACGTGTCCAGATACCACCGAGGATGTGGGCCTAAGCTGCAATCGCCTAGATACTCAAGTAAGTAGCCTTGATACCGGACGCCCTGTTTTGTATTTGTCAAGATTGTTTATTCTGAACATCATCCACATCCAGGAATGGCTCAGTAAGGCAGAGAGAATCAGGTGTCCGGCGCCACTTTCCGAAGGCTCGCCCGCCCCTACCATATCCAAGATGCTCGACCGGGTACTCAGCAGAATGCCCTCGGGGAAATACAAGGGGAAGGATGAGAGATCCGAACCCCACACACTATGCATACGAACCGGGGATAGTCGGGGAGGAGAAGTCGAGGCCGCCTCCCCAAGCGGGAAGAAGAGGGCCGCCTCCAAAGATTTGGAGGCAGAGATGCCCAAATTGGGGAAAAGGGATCCCCAGGGGTCCTTGCCCCGACAGGCACCCTCACTGCATCATGCCCTCCAACGGGCCAACCCTCCAACAAGTCGTAAGTCAATCATTAACTTAAAGGTACTGTATTTCTCCTGGATCAATGACCAGGACTCAACTTTTTGCAGTCCGGCTGGCAGCTCTTCTCAAGAGGGATCGTCTTCGGGCGACCTTCCTCCGGAGATGATGGAGAGCGAGACCCCACCCGCCTCTCCGGTTCTTGACGCCCTAAGTCAATGCGTGAGCCGCCCTAAGTCCAGACGTACTGACGAGCTTACTGGAGCGAGCTGCGCTCTCGGAGGAGCACCGCTCATTAATGAGCACAGTGCTCAAGAAGATTTCATCCGCTACAAGCGGTTTGAATGAAGCATTCACAAGCCTGCTCAGAGGCTTTGAGGTATGTAATGGAAAACTCACTATTTCTTTGGTTGTAAGGCACGCGCTAGGTGTGCTCCATATAGATAGCAGCCCCTGAGACTCTGGTTGCCCGCCCTTGGCGGCAAATGGGGGATCATAAACCAATGATAGTGCTGTAAACGTGTGCAGGTACCTGTGGGTCCGGCCGCCGGCATGTCCATTGAAGTTGCCGAACTATCGAGGAAAATTGGGTCGATTGATGCTGATATTACTCTGATGAATGAGCGGCTGGATACATCACAAGGCATGTGCCCTGTCTCCCATTGCATTGGAAAATATTAAGGTGGCATCTATTAATATAATTTGTTCGGACTGCAAATGGTGCTGCTGCCGTGGAGGCCCTGAGGGCGGAGCTTGCTCTAGCCAAGGAACAAGTTCGGGTGAGCAATGCGGCTGCCCTAAAGGCGGCCAAGGAATTGAGAGCCGAACAGGCTGCTCATCGCCGAAGCGAGGAAAAGATAGCCGAAATGGCTATCGAGTTAAAACATGCCACTGACCGGTATAAGCTCCTGAAGAAGGAGCATGAAGATAAATCGCTGACGTGAGCAAGGCGCTGAATACCACCAAGGAAATATGGACCGAGCTCAGGGGTGCGCGGGAGGAGCTTCAACAGGCCGGTAAAATCGCGGCTGGAGGCTCCTATTTGCCGCGGACGAAGTTCTTCGATCCGAAGTATGCTCCCCTTGATGGACGTTGGAGCTCGCCATACGCATACTCGGACCTGGCGAAGAGTACGGCTGGTGCTGTGGAGTTCTTCAAAGATCAGGGTGAAAAGGAGGTGGAGAAGCTTTTTTGGTCGCAGGTCCATGCTCCCACTCGCCTGCTGCTGTTAAGTGATAAGATGGCTGCTGTGGCGGAGCTTCACAGGCTGTCCGGGCTTGCAATGCGGTCTGTAATAGATCATCTTTGGCCGAAGGAGCTGAAGATGGACATCTACTTTGATTTAGTGCAACAGTTCCTTGGGGCTGTGCCCCGGATCGATGCCATGAGGAGGTCAGCATGCATAGAGGGTGCGCGGATGGCCCTTGCACGCGTTAAAGCGTATTGGACGAATATGGATGCCACTATGGTAGCATCTCAGGATCCGGTAGGGGGTCAATATCCGGCCGGGAACTATTCGGTGCAGGTCACGGAGAGTGCCCGCATGATAGAGGCGCAGTGCCCGAAGAATCTCCTCTCCGAGTGATGATTCAAATCATTGTAAAAACATTTTGATTAGAAGGTTATATTTATAATTTGTGTCTGAAAATATGATTGTGTCCCCTGTGCGGCTGTTTATATCTATATATATATATGGGTAATCTGAAAGATAGAAGTCGTTGGCTTCAGCCCCCACGCATAAAATGCGGGGGTGTTCGTGAAAAAATGTGCTTGATCACTCTTTATCCAACGTGTTGGTCCGGCAAGGAGGTGATCAGATGTCGAACTAGGCAACCGGACTATATAGCTGTTACACTTTCGCTTAGCCGCGGGATTCTAATATTGGGGCTACTATGTAGCCCCTGGTACCATCGCGTGCATCCGAACATGGGCGTGTATGTACCTGGCCGAGAAATGGCCCTTCGTTAATGCGGAGGAATCCTAGAGATTCTGGTGAGTCATCGAGTGGTTGACCAGTCTCTCCTTGTGTCATGACAGTCGGTTTTCGGCTTTCTCTACTGAGGTGCTCGCCCGGAATAACCAGGGCACAGTCGTAACGGAACGTCAGGCGGCAAACCCAGGAGCCAGGCAATCCCAACATTTTACCAAAGACATGATTTGGAGCTGATGCATATAAGGCCAAACTCGTGACGCCGAACACTCCCGAAGGTATTCGGACTTTCTAACAGATGATGGGCTCAAGAATGCCCATTCATTATAAACCATGTATGTCCAGGTGCGCTCATTAATCTGTCATGGCGTAATGCCAAAAACGGCAGTATCCTCTGTGGGTATGGAACCCGTGGGATGATGAAACAACAAGATGCAATAGAAAAGGTTTACACAAGGGCTTAATCTAAAAAAAACCTGTCGGACGGGGCCCTGCTGCACTTCTGCGCCTTTATCTCCGTTGTGCCGCATCCTGGAAGGGTATCACGCGAACGTTGTTTGAGGAAAAAAGGGGATCTCATAGAAGAGTGCAAAGTAAGTGTGCGATGGATAGTAGAGAATGTAAAATGCTGGCCTGCCAATAAGGTTGGGCTGAGAGTGCGGGACCTTATTATTAGCCCCTGGTGTCCACTACAGGATTACATATACAACGCCCCGGTTTGATGTGGGTTGCCGGACTCGTCCAACCGTGTTTGTAGTCTTAACGACCTGGTATAATTTTGTTAGAGGCCGCTTATAGTCCGGCTGCTAGGGCCGTCGCGTATTCCTCTGCGCGCGAAAAGTGCTCCGTTGGTCCGCTAACGGTGATGACGCCGCGTGGACCGGGCATCTTGAGTGTAAGGTGGCCATAATGCGGCAATGCGTTGAAGCGGGCGAAGGCCGTTCTTCCAAGCAATGCTTGATAGCTCCTTTGGAAGGTGCGATGATCAAGACTAATTCTTCGCTTCTAGAGTTACCTGGAGAGCCGAATGTTACCTCTAGTATGATGGAGCCCTTGCTGTAGGCTTCAACGCCTGGTATCACCCCTTTAAAGGTGGTATGAATCTTGCTGATTCTGGATGAGTCTATCCCCATCCTGCGGACAGTGTCCTCATATATTAAACTGAGACTGCTGCCACCGTCCATGAGGACATGAGTGAGATGGTATCCGTCGATTATTGGGTCAAGCACCAAGGCATTTGATCCTTCGCGCTGAATGCTAGTTCGGCCGTCCAGGTGATCGAAGGTGATCGAACAAGACATCCAGCAGTTAGGTGTGGGTACGATGGGCTCTATATCACGTGCGTCTTTATGGGCGCGTTCGTGCCTTCCCAAGGATGTACGAGTCGCGTGGATCATGTTCACTGTTTTAACCTCTGGCGGGAATGTTTTCTGTCCCCCAGTGTTCAGTTAGTGAGGTTCATCCTTGTCTTCACTTGGTGTTTCCCTTCCCTTGTGTTCGGCATTTAGTTTTCCGGCCTGCTTGAAGACCCAACATTCTCTGTGCGTGTAGTTCGCAGGTTTGTCGGGGGTGCCATGAATTTGGCATAGTCTGTCTAGAACTCTATTTAGACCGGACGGTCCCTCTTTACTGCCTTTAGGTTGCTTATTTTGCTGGTTAGGTCGAGAGCCTCGGAATCCGGCATTAACCGTTGTGTTGTCCGGGCTCTCTTCCTTGTTTTGGCGTTTGCTTTTATTACGCTGTGGCTTCCCGTTGCCATCCCTTCTTTCGGATGTGCTGGGGTCGATGGTGCCTTTACGGGCGAGCCAGCTATCTTCTCCCGCACAAAAGCGGGTCATAAGACTTGTTAGGGCTGCCATTGTCCTTGGCTTTTCTTGGCCGAGGTGTCTGGCGAGCCACTCGTCCCGGATGCTGTGCTTGAATTCTGCTAAGGCTTCGGCATCCGGACAGTCAACAATTTGATTCTTCTTAGTGAGGAATATGTTCCAAAGCTTGCGAGCAGACTCTCCGGGTTGTTGGATTATGTGACTTAAATCGTCAGCATCCGGAGGTCGGACATAAGTCCCTTGAAAATTGGCCCTGAAAGCGTCCTCTAGTTCTTCCCAGCTCCCGATTTAATTTTCGGGGAGGCTTTTCAACCAGTGTTGGGCCGGTCCCTTTAGTTTGAGGGGAAGGTATTTAATGGCATGGAGGGCGTCTCCATGAGCCATGTGTATGTGGAGGATAAAGTCCTCGATCCAGACCCCTAGGTCTGTCGTTCCGTCGTATGCCTCTATGTTTACATGTTTAAAGCCCTGTGGGAATTCATGGTCCAGTACTTTGTCAGTAAAGCATAGGGGGTGAGCAGCCCCTCTGTATCTGGAAGCGCTGTGGCATGCCGTCGGCTATTGTTGTGTTCGGTGTTTATTCCGAACTGGTGTTTGGTTGTCATAATTGTTTCGACGGCCATAGTCCCTTGCCAGGGTGTCTCATTTAGATCCGTAGATGGACCTAGCTGCGCCAGCTTTCTTCTCCAGGTGCCCACGTAGATCGTGGGCGTCTTCGGCAGCAGATTTATTGCGGTTATGAAGTGGTACTCCTGCTCTCCTGGTCGTGTTGTTCTTTGGTGGAACGGCCTCGTCGTCGAATTTTGGCAGTAGCTTGCGTTTTGGGTAGCTCTTTGTATGGCGATCGTCGCCATATCTTTCTTCAGTGTCTAGCACTTTCTTCCATCTGCGGTTGAGCGTTTCCTGTGCGACTTTAAGCCGTTGCTTCTGCTTCTTCAGACTTCTTGCTGTGGCTATAAGCTTTCTATGGAGGTTCTCTCGTTCCACGCATTCTTCCGGAATGATGAATGTGTCATTGTCCGGACTGTCTTCTTTTCCTGGGCCGGATTGGTCGACTCGTCCCTCTGGATCGTTTTCTTCGGGCGTATGACCCGGACTACGTTCGGCGTGACCTGGTTCGTCCTGCTCCATCGCTGGTTCTGTTTGGTCATTATTGCCATCGGGGTTTACCGGAGTATCCATTCTTCTGGCGCTCTTGCTGATATTGTTACTATTGCTCAGATTTGGAACGACGTCTGTGCTGTCGCTTTGGTTTTTGCCAAGGGGTGTTATCTTCCGGGTTGTCACCATCACCTTCCTTGGGCGAATCCACCATGTATATGTCGTGTGGCAAGGCGTGAATTCGGCACCCCATAGATTCTGAGTCTTCTCCTGCATCGTTGTAACGCCCCGGATTCAATGCGCTAGGTGTCTACCAGTTATTCGCCATTGTTGCCATGTCATTTGCTTGCGTGTTGCACTTTTCCATGTTATCTTGTGCATCTCATTTTGCATACATGTTCATCTCATGCATCCGAGCATTTTCCCCATTGTCCGTTTTGCAATCCGACACTCCTATGTCCTCCGGCGTCCCCCTTTTGTCTCCGGTTGTGTGCGGGTGTTAAACTTTCTCGGAATGGCCCGAGGTTTGCCAAGCGGCCTTGGTACACCACCAGTAGACCGCCTGTCAAGTTTCATGCCATTTCGAGGTCGTTTGATACTCCTACGGTTAACCGGGTAACCATAAAAGCCCTTGTTGTGTTGCAGCCCAGCACCCCTCCAAAATGGCCCAATAACCCATCCAAACCTGCTCCATGCTCTCAGTCATCCGATCACGATCGTGTGGGAGAAAACCGCACCCCATTTGGACTCTCCTAGCTCCCAAAATCTATAAATAGGTCCTCCCCGTCCAAATTCCGGGTACAAACCCTAAAAATCCTCCCTCCGCGCCACCAGACATGTCCGCCGACGGCCGGACACGTCCAGCCTCCACCTCACCCCGGCGAATCAGGCCTCGCCACGTAACCCCGCTGCCGCCCACAGCCAATCCGGCTTCGCCACCTTCGCCCCGCGCCACCTTACCCGCGCCTCTCCCGCCGCCACGTGGCCCGCGCCGCCGGCCCGCCGCGGCCCGCAGCGGGCCCCCGCGGCCCGCGCCCTCCCCGCGCAGCGCCCCCACGCCCGTTCGCCTCCCGCTGCCGGCCGCCTTGCCCTCCGCCACCGGTCGGCCCCTCTCCAGCGACCTCTCGCCATCCCCGGCCGGCGCCGCCCTCCGGTGCCTCCCTCCGCCGTCCGGCCGCGCCGCCCTGCGGGCGCCTACCCGCGCCGCGGCCGCTCGAGCGCGCCGCGCGCTCCGCGGCCCGTCCGCCTTCACCGGCCTCCGCCGCCGCCCGGCAGCCCGCCGCCTTCGCCGCTCCTCTGGCCGCTCCGGCTGCGGATCCGGCGAGCTGCCCCGGATCCCGTCGGCCTCCACCCGTCCCTGCCTCGCCTCGGCTTCTGCGCCCTTGCCGGAGGTTCGCCGGAGTTCCCTCTCCGGTGGATCTGGAAAAGGTGGACCAGATCCACTAGGCCTTCCTTCCAAACGGTGTCCCGCGCCCCTGGATCCCTCCGTCCCGCACCGTCCCGTCCCGGGTTGACTTTTCGCGAGGGTATATTTCTGCTAAGTCCCATTTTCTGTCATATTTTGGTGCCCCCTTTGACCTGTCATAACTCCATGCATACTGCTCCGTTTCGTGCGTGTTATATGTCACAATGTTCACCATGGGATGCTCTCCATTGTGTTCCATTGTGCCATGCTTGTTTTAGATCATCTTGATGCCCGAATCATCGTTGCAAGAGTATTATATGATGTTAATCTGCTGAAACTGTTATAAATTGGTGATTTGTCATTTTTGATGCATTTGATGTGTGCATCTTATGAGCATGAGCTCTACATGTATTTTGAACTACATCATGCCATATTTACAGGGGTGCAATCCATGTATTTGTGAGTCTTGTACGGAGTGCATCGAGCTTATTAAGTAGGGTACTTGTTGTTGCTGTTTTGCTACGCTGAATTTGATATATTATGATGCTATGTAAACCTGCTGCTACAAGTCATCCTATGCATTATATGGAGATGTTCACTAAGGATGTTTTTTTATACATGTCATTCTCTATCCATCCATGCCCCTGGTTGCATTTATAGCTTGCTGTAGATTGTTGTAATCTTGCTCTCAAATTGCTAAGTAATGTTGTTGTCAGCCTGTTAACATTAAGTTCAGTTTTGCCACGTGTTTTTCTAGTGATCAATGCACCCTATGAACTTGCTCTTGCCATGCTTAGCTTCATAAACATGTCTTCGTACTTTTTGTTGCCTTTCCATGCCATGTATTCCTCTATGGTGAGTGGTTCGAGCTCACCAACATGCCTACTTATTGTTGTTCCTGCCATGTATGAATCTGTCACATCACTTGCTATGTTTACATGGGTGCCATCATATTTTCTGTGCTCTTTTGGCTCATGGTCAGTAAGGGACTTTTGTTCTATGCAATTAGTAGATTCATTCCATGCCTTAAGTTTCTATCTTAAGTTCTTGTAACATGTTGTTTGATAGCTCTAAACATTACAACCTGATGTTATTTCTGCCAAGCCTGTAAACTGTTATTATATGCAATCTTGCCATGTCTTTTTGAGCATGTTCTAGTGATTTCTGGAGATAGCTCAGTGTTCATGTTTTGTTATGATTCACCTGTACGTCATGTCCATTCCTTTTGTTCTTATGTTGAGATGCTTTATCATGTTGCTTTGATGCTTGCAATATGCCTAGTTGCTGTTTTGGACAGATTGTTATTATATCTTGTTTCATGTGTGTGTGTGTTGAACCGTTGCTCCGTTCTGAGTGTGCTCCATATGGAACTTGCTTGATTTTGCATGTAGTTTCATATTACCTTGCTGAATCCTTGTTTTGAGGTGTTTTCTTGAAGTTGGATGCATTTATCATCAATGCCATGTTTAACTTGTTTTCCTCATATCTTCTAGGCCGTAGCTCCGAACTAAATGAACTTTATATGTAACTTGACTAGAATTTCGTGTAGATCCTCTTGGTGCATCTTAACTTGTTGTTTAACAACTTAAACTTAACGTTTGTTCAGATCTGGACCAACTTCGAAACTTGCATATGAGGACTTATCGGAATTGTTATATGTTGTTCCCAACCTCATTTAAACTTGCCTTGATGTGTTGCTCTTGTATGCATCATCTCTTGCCATGAGTAGCTTCATGTAGTCTTGTCTTGCATCATACTTGGTTGAGCATCATGTCATGTATATGTGTGGTGTGTTTATCATGTGTGCTTCTTCTCGATAGTTCATGTTTCATTGCGATCGTGAGGATTCGTTCGTCTACGCTTGGTTCGTCTTCATCCGTTCGTCTTCTTCATGGACTCGTTCTTCTTCCTTGCGGGATTTCAGGCAAGATGACCATCACCTTGGATCTCACTACTATCATTGCTATGCTAGTTGCTTCGTTCTATCGCTTTGCTGCGCTACCTATCACTTGTTCCTCAAGCCTCCCAATTTGCCATGTCAGCCTCTAACCTTTTTCACCCTACCTAGCAAACTGTTGCTTGACTATGTTACCGCTTTTGCTCAGCCCCTCTTATAGCATTGTTAGTTGTGGGTGAAGTTGAAGATTGCTTCATGGTGGACAGGATTATGGTTGGGATATCACAATATCTCTTATTTAATTAATGCATCTATATACTTGGTAAAGGGTGGAAGACTCAGCCTTATGCCTGGTGTTTTGTTCCACTCTTGTCGCCCTAGTTTCCATCATACCGGTGTTATGTTCCCGGATTTTGCGTTCCTTACGTGGTTGGGTGATTTATGGGACCCCCTTGACAGTTCGCTTTGAATAAAACTCCTCCAACAAGGCCCAATCTTGGTTTTACCATTTTCCTCACCTAGCCCTTTTTCCGTTGGGTTTCTGGAGCCCGAGGGTCATCTTTATTTAGCCCCCCCGGGCCAGTGCTTCTCTAAGTGCTGGTCCGAACCAGAGCCCTTTGCAGCGCCCCCTCAGGGAAACTTTAGGTCTGGTTTTAGTTGTACGGATTGCTCATCCGGTGTTGCCCTAAGAATGAGATATGTGCAGCTCCTATCGGGATTGTCGGCGCATCGGGCGGGTTTGCTGGTCTTGTTTTACCATTGTCAAAATGTCTTGTAAACCGAGATTCCGAGTCTGATCGGGTCTTCCTGGGAGAAGGTATATCCTTCATTGATCGCCAGATCTTATCATGGGCTAAGTTGGGACACCCCTGCAGGGTATTATCTTTCGAAAGCCATGCCCACGGTTATGTGGCAGATGGGAATTTGTTAATGTCCGGTTGTAGATAACTTGACACCAGATCCGAATTAAAACGCATCAACTGCGTGTGTAGCCGTGATGGTATCTTCTCGCGGAGTCCGGGAAGTGAACACGGTTTTGGGTTATGTTTGACGTAAGTATGAGTTCATGATCACCTCTTGATCATTGCTAGATTCACGACCGTTCCGTTTGCTCTCTTCTTGCTCTTATTTGCGTATGTTATCCACCATATATGCTTAGTCGCTGCTGCAACCTCACCACTTTACCCCCTTATTTTCCCATTAAGCTTTGCTAGTCTTGATACCCATGGTAATGGGATTGCTGAGTCCTCGTGGCTCATAGATTACTACAACAACAGTTGCAGGTACAGGTTATGCAATGATCATGACGCGAGAGCGATGATTGCTTGTTTTGGAGTTCTTCTTCTGCTTCTTCTTTGATTATGGGATAGGTTCCAGGTCGGCAGCTGGGCTAGCAGGGTGGATGTCGTTTGAGTTCATGTTTGTGTTTCATCCGTAGTCGGATGGTGATCTTATGTTTGATGATGTTGTATTCGTGTGGCATTGTATGCCTCTTGTGTGTATCCCCATCTATTATGTAATGTTGATGTAATGATATCCACCTTGCAAAAGCGTTTCAATATGCGGGTCTATCCTTGGTGGGACCTTCGAGTTCCTTTTGGATAGGGTCGCATATTGGGCGTGACAATCGTTGTCCATAACATTGATGCCTTCGGAGTCGAAGTCCAGCACGTCTGTTAAATCATCAACCATGGCTATTAAGTGGGTGGTGGGTGGGCAACGAATGTCTTCGTCGCCTGCTTCCCATTCGAGCCGGGCATAATTCAGCCTGAGATTCTCTGTCAATGAGAGGGTTTTGATTAAGTTTAGTACGTCGCCAAAGGGTGAGTGCTGAAAGATGTCCGCCGCGGTGAACTCCATCACCGGAGCCCAACCGAGATCGGCGGGCTCGGGGGCGCGCGGACCGGAGCCTACAACTAGACGCAAGTCCAGGGGCTCAGAGTCACAGGCTTTCTCAAAAGTGCGGCCTGTGTTCGGCTCCATCACCGATGAGGGTACGGCCTGTGGGGCGGGGTCCAGCCCTCCGTCCTTAGGCAACGTAACCTACCGCGGATTTAGGTCCGAGGCTTCTGCCGGGATGTTATCCCAAGCGACGTCTGACAGCAGGTCTAAGCCATGCTCATCGTGACTGTTTAGCGCTTCTGGTGCTGGCCCGAATCCGCCGAAGATCAAGTCTCCTCGGGTATCCTCTGCATGGTTCAGGTTTCCGAACCCGATTTGAGGGCCAGGGGCATAGCTATCGATCTGCTGCAAGTGGCCAAGCGAATTGGCCCGCAGCGTGAAGCCGCCGAACATGAAGATCTGTCCGTGGAGGAAAGTCTCAACCTGGGGAGCATCGTTAATGACGATCAAAGGAGCGATCGAGCCTAACGGCGACATCACAAAGGAACTCTCAATGAAAGCACCAATGTTGGTGTCAAAACCGGCGGATCTCGGGTAGGGGGTCCCGATTTGTGCGTCAAGGCCGATGGTAACAAGAAGTAAGGGACACAGATGTTTACCCAGGTTCGGGCCCTCTCGATGGAGGTAAAACCCTACTTCCTGCTTGATTAATATTGATGATATGGGTAGTACAAGAGTAGATCTACCACGAGATCTTAGAGGCTAAACCCTAGGAGCTAGCCTATGATGGTATGAATGTAATTGTGTTCGGCCTTCTAAGGACCAACCTCTCCAGTTTATATAGACACCGGAGAGGGCTAGGGTTTACATGCAGTCGGTTACAAGGAAGGAAATATAACATCCGGATCGCCAAGCTTGCCTTCCATGCCAAGGAAAGTCCCATCCGGACACGGGCCGAAGTCTTGAGTCTTCTATCTTCACGCTTCAATAGTCCGAACGTTGTACACAGTCCGGTTGTCCGGATACCCCCTAATCCAGGACTCCCTTACCTGGTTCCATAGGTACCTTGAGGGCAGCGCGCTTTGACAGGTCATCAGCAATGCTGTTCTTTTCTTGAGGAACATGCTCTACTTGTAAACCGTCGAAGTGCTCTTCCAACTTCCTCACTTCATCCACGTAAGCCTCCATCAGTGGGCTCTGATAATCCTTGTTAACTTGCCTGGTGACAAGTTGTGAATCTCCTCTGATAATAAGCTTCCTGATCCCAAGGTCCACCGCGATCGTGAGACCAGCAAGCAACCCTTCGTACTCTGCGATGTTGTTTGTCGACCTCTCCCGGGGGAAGTGCATCTTGATCACGTACTTGAGGAGTTCTTCGGTGGGCGCGACGAGCAACACGCCGGCACCACCGCCTTGTAACGAGAAAGCTCCATCGAAGTACATAATCCAATGACTACTTGCCTCTTTGCCGGGAAGGGTGGTTTCTTGAACTTCTTCGTCAGGCGTGGATGTCCATTCTGCTATGAATTCTGCCAAGGCTCTGCTCTTGATCGTTGAGGTGCTCTTGAACTTAAGGTCAAAGCTTGACAGCTCCAACGCCCACTCCACAATCCTCCCAGTTGCATATGGGTTATGCAAGATCCGTTGCAAAGGGAAGCGTGTGACGACGGTGACTTCATGTGCTTGGAAATAATGGCGCCACTTTCTCGAGGCCATAAGGAGGCCGAAAAGCAACTTTTGCATCCCAGAGTACCTTGACCTAGCCCCCTACAAGTGGGAGTTGACAAAGTAGACTGGGTGCTGCATCACCTTCTTCTTTTTCTTTACCTCGCTTGCTTGCACAGACGCTGTCTTGCCGGGATTGGGTCCTGTCGGGTCCTCTCCCTTGCCGGGATCGGATCCTGTCGGGGGCTCTCCCTTGCCGGGATCGGATCCTGCCAGGTCCAGCTCTTCACCTAAGGGCCTTGCCGCTGCCGTCGCTTCTTCCTCAACTTCTCTCTGTGCTACTAGCGCAGCACTGACCACTTGATTCGTTGCTGCCAAGTATAGCAGCAATGGCTCTTGTGGCCTGGGCGTGACCAGTATTGGCGTAGAGGAGAGGTGTCTCTTAAAATCCTGCAGTGCTGCCTCCGCCTCCGGGGTCCATTACATTGGAGCCGCCTTTTCCAAAATCTTGAAAAAGGGGAGGGCACGCTCAACAGATTTAGAGATGAACCTGCTCAGGGCGGCGACGTAGCCGGCAAGACTTCGAACATCTTTGACCCGTCTTGGTGCCTCAATTTGCTCGATTGCTTTGATCTTGTTGTTCTTTGATTCCGCGTTGAGACACAAAGAACCCCAGAAGCTTGCTGGACGGAACGCCGAACACACACTTCTCTAGGTTAAGCTTGAGGTTGATCCTGCGCAAGTTTGCACAAGTTTCTTCCAGGTCCTTCACAAGTGTGGCCTTATTCTTGGTTGACCACTATACCATCCATGTAGGCTTCCATATTTCTATGTCGATGGGGTTCAAAACCAATTTCGACCGCTCGAGCAAACTTCGAACCAGTGCTCTTCAACCCGAAAGGCATCCGTACGAAGTAGTACATACCACATGGGGTGATGAACGCGGTCTTCTCTTCGTCTTCTTTTGTCAAGAAGATCTGATGATATCCTGAGTAAGCATCAAGGAACAACAGCAGGTCGCACCCAGCAGTGGAGTTCACTATCTGATCAATATGTGGCAATGGGAAAGGATCCTTTGGACATGCTTTATTGATATTAGTATAGTCGATACATAGCCTCCACTTCCCATTCTCCTTACGTACTACTACTGGATTGGCCAACCACGTCGGGTGGAGAACTCCCTTGACCAAACCTGCCGCCTCCAACCTCCTGATCTCCTCGATGATAAACTCCCATCGCTCCAAAGCTTGCTTTATGACCTTTTGCTTGACGGGTCGTGCATCAGGGCAGACAGCAAGATGGTGCTCAATCACCTCCCTGGGAACGTCGGGGATGTCGGATACTTTCCATGCAAACTCGTCGACATTCGCCCGCAGGAAGGCGACGAGCGTGCTTTCCTATTTGTTGTAAAGGGTGGAGCTTATGGTAAAAGCTTCGCCTATGCCATCCTCCATGACGGACACCTTTTTGGTTTCCGGCGGGGCCGCCTTGTACTTCTTGCTCTTGCCGGTAGATCTCTCTAGTACGTCTCTAGCAGGAACACGACACTCCGAAGAGGTGCATTTACCGGAGAGGGTACATGAGCCCTTGCCGGGGCCAGGAGTCTTGCCGGCGGCCGAGGCCTTACTGGTCGTGTTCTCGGTGGCAGGAGCAGGCGCCTTGGTGGAAGATGCTGCAACCGCCTCTCGATAGAGCTGATCGGCGCAGATGAGCGCGTCCTTCCTATCGCAACCGACTGCGATGATGCTCATCGGGTCGGGCATCTTCAACTTGATATATGCATAGTGTGATGCTGCCATGAACTTGGCCAGCGCTGGGCGGCCAAGGATCCCGTTGTATGGCAAGAGGATCTCAGCGACATCAAAAATGACTCCTCCCTGGATTGATCCCTTGGAACATGCCCGTCTCCTCAAGATCTTAATCGGGGATATGCAGCCTCTTGACCATGTTGGGCGAGATCAAGTTAAGGCCGGCCCCACCATCAACTAACATCTTCGTTACCAACAACGGCAAACACCTGACCGCAGTTGTGCGATCAGGGTGATCCTCGGCGTCGAAAATGATAGGCGTGTGGGACCACCTCAACGGCTTCTGCGTGTCGACCATTGGTTCCATTGCATTAATCTCACGCGCCCATTGTTTCAGTTGGTGGTGGGAAGAATGCAACAAAGCACCTCCATCAACACACATGACTTCTGTCGCTTTTTAGAAATCGTGCTCGGTGGATTCGTCACGATCATCATGATCACCATCCTCCTCTTTCTTTTCACGGCCTTGGGCAGGCTTCTCTTGTTGCTTTTCCTTGTTGCCGCGTCCTCCTTGGTCACTGCGCTTCTTGCCGGACCCTTCAGCGCCTCCTTGGCCCTTCTCCTTGTCTCGTCTCTCGTACTCAGCCCTTTGCTTTTCCATCAACAGCTCCACTTGGCGGCAGTTCTGGAGGTCGTGGCCCTTGGTATGGTGAATCTTGCAGTACTGCTTGTCGGAGCCCTCTAACTTGCCGGCAGCCGCCAAGGCCCGGCAGGCTTCGCACCCGGCAACCTCCTTGCCGGGGTCGTCAACCTTCGCCTTCCTGGTGGTGTCGGGGTCGCCAGATTCCACGACGGCAATCACGGTCTTGCCCTTGCATTCCCTGTTATGCTGCCGGCCTTTCTTTGCTGGGGCGACGACATCTTCATCTTCAGAGACACTTCCCACATCGGCGTCTTCGCTGGCGTACTTCCTTCCTTCCTCCACTCGGGCACATAGGTCAACCAGAACGTACATCTCGGCAACATAAGCAACCTTGTTCATGGCCAACTCTTCACGCATCTTTCTATTCTGCATGTTCTGGTGGAACGCACTGATGACGGCGACGGGATGAACATCAGGGATGTTGTACTGCACACGGCTGAACCTCTGTATGTACTTGTGCAAGGATTCACCAACAAACTCGTGGCACAGGTTGGACCAAGAAGCAATGGAATCTATCGGCAGATGCATCAACCATGACCAGACGTTGGGCTTAAGTAACAACGGGAAATAATTGGCGAGTATCTTATCGTCTCGTGCTCCGGCAGATTTCATCGTGATAGTGTAAAGGCTTAGGAACTCAGACGGGTGGGTCTTGCCATCGTACTTCTCTGGGACCTCTGGTTTGAACGTGCGGGTGTTGGGCCACTTGGGCTGCCACAGCTCGCGGGTGAATGCTGGACAAGTGATTGCATATGGCAAGTCACTAGCATCCCCCGGCGCAGGGCAGTACTTAGCGGGTCCAGCATGCCTATTGATACGTCTCCAACGTATCTATAATTTATGAAGCATTCATGCTATTTTATTATCTGTTTTGAATGATTACGGGCTTTATTATACACTTTTATATTACTTTTGGGACTAACCAATTAACCGGAGGCCCATCCCATATTGTTGCTTTATTGCCTGTTTCAGTATTTCAAAGAAAAGGAATATCAAACGGAGTGCAAAGGGAATGAAACCTTCGGCAGCATGATTTTTGGAAAGGATATGATCCGGGAGACTTGGAGTTCAAGCCAGGGAAGGCTCGAGGAAGCCAGGAGATAGGAGGGTGCGCCTCCTGTCTCCTGGGGCCCTCGAGGCTCCCCCAACCGACTTCTTTCCCCTATATAAGTCCGCGTACCCTAAAAACATCAAAGAAGAAGATAGATCCAGAGTTCCGCCGCCGCAAGCCTCTGTAGCCACCAAAAACCTCTCGGGAGCCCGTTCCGGCACCCTGCGGGAGGGGGAACCCATCACTGGTGGCCATCTTCATCATCCAGGCGCTATCCATGACGAGGAGGGAGTAGTTCACCCTCGGGGCTGAGGGTATGTACCGGTAGCTATGTGTTTGATCTCTCTCTCTCGTGTTCTCTTTATGGCATGATCTTGATGTATCGCGAGCTTTGCTATTATAGTTGGATCTTATGATGTTTCTCCACCCTCTACTCTCTTGTGATGAATTGAGTTTCCCTGTTGAAGTTATCTTATTGGATTGAGTCTTTGATTTGAGAACACTTGATGTATGTCTTGCCGTGTTTATCTGTGGTGACAATGGGATATCACGTGTCACTTGATGTATGTCTTGGTGACCAACTTGCGGGTTCCGCCCATAAACCTATGCATAGGGGTTGGCACACATTTTCTTGACTCTCCGGTAGAAACTTTGGGGCACTCTTTGAAGTACTTTTGTGTTGGTTGAATAGATGAATCTAAGATTGTGTGATGCATATCGTATAATCATGCCCACGGATACTTGAGGTGACAATGGAGTATCTAGGTGACATTAGGGTTTTTGTTGATTTGTGTCTTAAGGTGTTATTCTAGTATGAACTCTTGAATAGATCGATCTGAAAGAATAACTTTGAGGTGGTTTTGTACCCTACCATAATCTCTTCGTTTGTTCTCCACTATTAGTGGCTTTGGAGTGACTCTTTGTTGCGTGTTGAGGGATTGTTATATGATCTATCTATGTTATTATTGTTGAGAGAACTTGCACTAGTGAAAGCATAAACCCTGTGCCTTGTTTCCTACCATTGCAATACCGTTTATGCTCACTTTGTTGGCGTTCTGGGAATGGGGGTCCCCAGACATGCCTGCCTGCGGCCTGCGGCGTGGCTCAAGCGGAGGCCCAGTGCAGCCCAGCTTCATCATCTCAAGATCAAGACCCTCGCGAGGGGCCAAGCCTCGCGGGGCGGACAACAGGAATCTTTCTCAGGAGCAGCCTCATCAGGCGAGATTGCGAGGAGGCGAAGAGATCAAGGCAGGGTACCTCGCGCGGTGCCCGTGACGCAAGCCATGACAATCGAGACCAGGTGGGCGCTAGGCGGGCGCCGGCCTGCGCAGTGTCCTTGTTACCCCTTTGGTGCAAAGGGGGCAAGCACAGGTTAAGGCATCAGGCAAAGGTTACCGTTTCAGTGCAACAAGACCAAGACCAGCGGGACCACAGGATGGAGGTCACCATGGAGCTTAGGACGGCGTCACCGTCAGAGTCTTTGGCAGTCGAAGACCAACTTTAGTCAGGATAAGTGTGACGCCCGGATAATTAGGCTACAGTAACCCCACGTTAACGATGCCACGCCACCTCGGATTACTGTTGATAATCTCGCGTTAGTTCGAAACGATTCATATTCAAAATTTGAATTTAAGTTAAACAATTAAAGTTTTCAAAAGTCGAAACTAAATTGTTCCTAATGTGTCTAATAATCCTTAGTAAATATTGGTGGATAAATTATCTTTTAATAAAATATTTTAATGCACTAAAGTAATAGAAATGACAGCAAAAACAATTAATTAGATGCCTTTTATAAAGTTATAATAATAAAACTAAATTAGTAGTGTGCCAAAATAATTGTGGCAGTGGACTAATTAGTAATACTAATTTAGGTGCTGACTGGGTATTTTATAAAACTAAAATAAAAGAAATTTTAAATGAAAACATTAAAGAAAATAAGTAAAAAAAGGAAAAAAAGGGAAAGCAAACCCCCCATCACTGGGCTTCAGCCCAGCAGGCCACCAACCCAACTGGGTAAAGGCCCAACCGGCCAGCCCACCCCACTTCCTTAACCCCCTGGTGCCGAAACCCTAGTCACCGACACCCCCCACTCCCCGTACTCGCGCCCCCACTCTCCCTCCCCCCGATCCACTCCTGGATCGGGATCGAGCCCCCCCACGTCTCTCTTGTTCTCCCCCACCCTCGCTGGATCTGGATCGAGACCGATCCCTCCCCCTCAGTGCTCGTTCTGGATCGGGGCACGGAACCACCGTCGCCAGCCACGATCGCCGGAGCCACCCCCCCGTCTACCTCCACCTCGTCGGACGCCTCTACATCATCTCGTCCCCGGCCGCCCGAAGCTCCTCCGCCCCGACCCGACGCCGTCGCCCGTCGTCGTCGGACCACCTCGTTGGACCGCCTTCGTCGCCCGCTTCCTCGTCCTCCTCCTCGACGGCCTCACCAGGCCTCGTCGTCCCCTTCTCTCCTCGCACGTGAGGACCCCTTCTCCTTCCCTCCTCTGCCCTCGCTCCCGCACGGTCCCCGTCCTCGTCCTCGCTCGCCTGGGGCACACTCGAACCCGCGGTCACCGCGCCCCCGTCTGTCCCGCGCCGCGTCTCGCTGCCGTCGTCGCCCCGTTCCCCTCCGCGCGGGCGCTCGCGCTCATAGCGCGTCGACCACGCCCGTCCATCGCGGCGCCCACCATGTTCACTGGCCGCGCTCGCGGGCCTCTGGCCGTGCCAGTTGTCGCGCGCGCTCGCCCAGCCGCGGCCCAGTGCGCGCCCGCTCACACCACCGCACCTCGCTGTGCCGCCCCGCTCCGGCCACTGTCACCGGCGCCGGGCCAGGCGCCGCCCCCCTTCACCCGTTGGCCGCAGTGCCCTACCGGGCGGGCTGGAGCCCGAGAACTGCCACCCACGACCCGTTAAGGCCCCTGTCCGAATGACAAGTGGGACCCGCCCCAGAAAACGATTAAAAAAAGTAATAATAAAAAGAATTAAAATTAACTAATTAATTAAGCGGCTTAATTAACTTAACTTTAGTTAACCTGCTAGTTAACTAATTAAACTATAATTAGGTAAATAAGAGAATGACAGGGGGCCCCACCCCTGTTGAACAATCAAGCTTTGACCGGTCAACTGGGTCCCCCTTGGCCCACCTGTCAGCCTCCGGGTACACATCTGTGTACACAAAGCTGGGTACTTGTAGCATTTTAGCTTCTATTTCAAATTAAAATAAATTCAAAAAAATGATTAAAACTTTGAAAATTAATAATAAATCATCCATAACTCGGATGAAAATACTTTATACATGAAAGTTGCTCGGAATGACGAGACGAATCCAGATACACAGTCCGTTCGTCCGCCACACACCCCTAACCTATCGAACTTGCAACTTTCCCCCTTCGGCTCCTCTGCCCGAAAACGCGAAACACCGGGAATACTTTCCCGGATGTTTCCCCCCTTAACCGGTACCACCTCATACCACGTTAGGGCACACCTAGCACCGCTCATTGTCACGTCACACATCGTCGTGTTTATGTTTGCATTGTATTCATTGTTTCTTCCCGCTCTTATCTCCGGTAGACTACGAGACCGACGCTGATGCCACCGAGTACGACTACGTCACCAACGACCCCTCCTTGTCTGAGCAACCAGGCAAGCCCCCCCTTTGATCACCAGATATCGCCTACTCTTCTCTATACTGCTTGCATTAGAGTAGTGTAGCATGTTACTGTTTTCAGTTAATCCTATACTGCTGCATGGCCTGTCCTTGCTACTACTGTTGTTACCCTTATCTGCTATCCTACTGCTTAGTATAGGATACTAGTGTTCCATCAGTGGCCCTACATTCTTGTCTGTCTGCCATGCTATACTACTTTGCTGTGATCACTTCGGGAGGTGATCACGGGCATATACTATATACTTTACGCTGTTACATTACCTGTGATACTGTTCGGAGATGGGGGGCTGAAAGGACAGGTGGCTCCATCCCGGTAGAGGTGGGCCTGGGTTCCCGACGGCCCCCGACTGTTACTTGTGGCGGAGCGACAGGGCAGGTTGAGACCGCCTAAGAGAGAGGTGGGCCTGGCCATGTTCGGCGTTCGCGGATACTTAACACGCTTAACGAGATCTTGGTATTTGATCTGATTTGGCTACGAGCCTATACGCACTAACCATCTACGCGGGAGTAGTTATGGGTATCCCGGCGTCGTGGTATCAGCCGAAGCACTTCAGACGTCAGCGACGGAGCGGCGCGCGCCGGATTGGACTGGAACGCCTCCTAGGCTAGGTCTGCTTCCAGCCGCCCACGCAACGTGCATGTGTGCTATGGGCGATGGGCCCAGACCCCTGTGCGCTTAGGTTTAGACCGGCGTGCTGGCCTCTCTGTTGTGCCTAGGTGGGGCTGCGACGTGTTGATCTTCCGCGGCCGGGCATGACCCAGGAAAGTGTGTCCGGCCAAATGGGATCAAGCGTGCTGGGTAAGTTGGTGCATCCCTGCAGGGAAGTTAATCTATTCGAATAGCCGTGATCTTCGGTAACAGGACGACTTGGAGTTGTACCTTGACCTTATGACAACTAGAACCGGATACTTAATAAAACACACCCTTCCAAGTTCCACAGACAACCCGGTGATCGCTTTTCACAGGGCGACGAGGGAGGATCGCCGGGTAGGATTATGCTATGCGATGCTACTGGAGATGCTACTTGGAGATGCTACTTGGAGATGCTACTTGGAGGACTTCAATCTACTCTCTTCTACATGCTGCAAGACGGAGGCTGCCAGAAGCGTAGTCTTCGACAGGATTAGCTATCCCCCTCTTATTCTGGCATTCTGCAGTTCAGTCCACTGATATGGCCCTTTACACATATACCCATGCATATGTAGTGTAGCTCCTTGCTTGCGAGTACTTTGGATGAGTACTCACGGTTGCTTTTCTCCCTCTTTTCCCCCTTTCCCTTTTACCTGGTTGTCGCAACCAGATGCTGGAGCCCTGGAGCCAGACGCCACCGTCGACGATGATTCCTACTACACTGGAGGTGCCTACTACTACGTGCAGCCCGCTGACGACGCCCAGGAGTAGTTTAGGAGGATCCCAGGCAGGAGGCCTGCGCCTCTTTCGATCTGTATCCCAGTTTGTGCTAGCCTTCTTAAGGCAAACTTGTTTAACTTATGTCTGTACTCAGATATTGTTGCTTCCGCTGACTTGTCTATGATCGAGCACTTGTATTCGAGCCCTCGAGGCCCCTGGCTTGTATTATGATGCTTGTATGACTTATTTGTGTTTTTAGAGTTGTGTTGTGATATCTTCCCGTGAGTCCCTGATCTTGATCGTACACGTTTGCGTGCATGACTAGTGTACGATTGAATCGGGGGCGTCACAAGTTGGTATCAGAGCCGACTGCCTGTAGGAATCCCCCTTTCCAACTCCTTGGCCGAAGTTGAGTCTAGTCATTGCAAAACTTTTACTAACATGGCTGTGCGGCCCATGGGCCCACGTCGCCATTGGGTGGTACTAGGATCTTTTACTCCTCGATCTATACTCTGGGACTCTGAACTCTTTTCTATTCGGGTTTAAATGGTTTTACTAACTCTAACATTAGGATCTCGTGATCACTTCCTCCCGGAGGGCCCCTTAGTACAGATGATCGCCTACTGCACCAGGAGATTCCGAAGATACTTTATAGTGTTCTCTCAAGACCTTGTGTCATCGCTTTTTGCATACCCTACCACTGTTATATCCTTAGGGATAACCGTATACACTTGCCAGTCTTACGTTCAACCCCATTGATCTTGTTAATACAAGATGCCTCGAACTGCTCTTGTTATTCCGATAATCCTTTGAGCTTACCGCCTTGTATTTCTTGCCCCATGAATACCCCTACGGATAATTTTCCCACACTTATCGAGTATCCGCTCAACCCCAGTTGATTCATGTATTTCAGAAAGGTCTTCGAAATACTATTCGATCTTCCGAAAGTCCTCAGCAGCTTATTGCCCTTGAAATTCTCGCTTGTTGCATTATGGTTAATCCCATAAGCATAATAATCTTATTGACATCCTTTGTCACTATCATTTTTAGTCCATTGATTCAATAAGTTGTGAATGCTCACAATCATCAGTCGAATCCTAGGATTATCCTTCCGGCTTAGATGACATTTGGATATGAGCCGGTTCTCGCCAATTAAATTGTAGTCGATTGTGCCTCTGGTCTATCCAACTTATCCATCTTTAATCAGAGCATTACTTCTGATCCTTCGATTTGGATTCATAATTCCTTTGCATTTATGCTTCGAATTAGTCAGATGATTCTATAACCTGATGCCTTTGCATTCTTTCCTTTTCTGGTTGAGTAGCGATACTCACATCAGATCCTTTGTGGACCGTCAAGTCCTTTGTTGGATTATTATCCGACAGTGTCCTTCATATTCAATCACCTTATGAGTTCTTCCCCTGATACATAATGCCTTTGGTAAATTGTATCCTCTGCTTGGCCAACCATGCTCTGCTTTTGAGCTTGTGTATTTACTTTTGAAACTTATGGTATATGTTACTAAGATGCCCTGATGGGTTGAACCTATGCCTTCCTTAATCTGTGTGAACCCGAAAGTTTTCCAAGGTTCATACTCCTCTGGTAATTCACCAGGTAGGTCTTTGCACTCAAATCATTTTTTAGAGTAGTGAATGAAAGGTTATGCATTGAAGAAGTGGGAGTCGACCTTGAACTTTGTGTTCATGCCCATGGACACAATGTAGATCTTATCATGGAAGCTTCTCTTAAAGTAATTATCCCATTGGTATAAGTTCATCTTATATCTGGGTTTTGATCTTTTACAATCGTGGTTCCGACCATAATTACTTCCTTTGATTCAATTTCTCAGACAAGTAAAAGCGCTTGCCTTCTATAGATCAATACACCCCACTTCAACCTTTAATTTGATATGCCTTCGAGTATTATCTCCCTAGTATCTTGTGGATATCATGCCATTGCACTACATCTTATGAATTTGTGCGGAGTAATACCTTCCCCTATCATAGTCACTCCGTGAGTTCTGGGTTGTCGTCAACCGAGAACACCAAATAGTGAATCGAGTCCGCACGGTGATTCAACAACTCTTAGTAATCTTCATTGCTTACGAGTTTAATACTCCATCATGTCATTCCTAGACTTATCAGCTACATCATTATCGTGCTAAATTTAGCTGTACTATCTGGTTCTTCCTGGAGCACAAATTTCGACGGTGAGCTAATCCTACGTCGATTTTCCTCGTCATATCATTTCACCTTGAACAACAAGCTTGATTTCAAGTTTGTGTTGTACCCATGGCTCCAATAACCTTTTGCTTCATAATTCCTTTAACTTGATGTCATCACCGATGCATTACATCTTCGTGGAGCCTCTCGACAAAATTTGTCGTGATCATCATAAACATCTTGACTCCTTCCTAGATATCAATTGAATTCATGATGAGAAATACCATCCTTGCCCTCGATGATTTGTGTTGTCATCGACCACTTTAATGCCTCCCCTCCAACACAAACTTGTTCGTGTTCTGTGTTATACCTTGAATTCCTTGCTATCCAGCCTTTGTTCTTAATTACCTTGGAGTATTACCATCTCTTTTTGTCAAGAATGTGGTGAGAATTTCACCACCTCTTAAAAATTCTTGATATAATAATAATTCTCGCCATCTCCGTTCATTCCTTGGACCCCGTATTGTTTTTTTAACCGGAATACCGACAATTGAGCTATGACGTGTGAATTCAAAACTTCTAGCAACCCTATTGCTTTGAATTTAATGGTCGATAGTTCATTCTTAGACTATTGGTTATGGAATCACCATTTTAACATTGATCATGCTACCTAACCCCATATTTCGGGTGCACCTTTCAACCATTGTTTAATTGTGGATGTTTTTCTCGAACATACATCATTATATCATTTGATGTGACAATTGATATCTCCTTCTTCACATAATTGTGGAAGTCCATCTTTTGAAAATCTCGGTGAATTGTCGCTGAGTTCATCAGCTACCTCCTCTTCCTCTCCTTGATTTAATGAGGAACTCTTGTTTCGGGACTCGCTTCCATTGTACATTTCCCGAGAATCTTGCCAGGTCATCTCGTCAATTTGTTTTGCACCTTTTCTTCTCGGGCATCCTGAGTCTGAGGTATCCTAACACCAATCAGATCTGAACCTCGGTCGGATATGATGGTTGGAGCATATTTCCAAGAGTTATAACATTGGTCCTTGTATGACCCGGTAAGGTGATGGCATGCCTAGCACACTTGACCGGAGGACCTATTCTTATAGTATCCTCTTTAGCAATGTTACCCATTCTTTCATGAGGAAATTGTAAAAGTTATTCTACAAGTTGTTCCTGATGGATCCTTTACATATCCAAAGTCAGACCCTTGATTGAAACACCATATCATTGCTACCTCGAAGCATGACTATGATACCCCGCTCATCAACAAGGACATTGGAGGCGTGATGCTAAATGTTTCTTGGTCACTTATCCAAACACCATTGTATGGGTAACATCTTGATTAATCCTTGCCTCTTTATCTGAATGGTTGGGTACTTGCTCTCCTACCTTGTATGCCATGTTCTGCTTGCCCATGAGAAGGATATACTCCTAATAATTGTGTGTAATCACAATTTTTCTTTCCATTGGTCTGTTTAATCTGATAATCACGTTTTCCTTTCCATTCTTTTGTTTAACATTTCCTGTAATTTGACTTAACTGAGCAGAGATAATTCCCTGCTTAGGTAAGCACCATGTTGTACCACTCTGTTTGTAAGCCCCTGTTACTATTGTTGATGACATTCCGGTAACCACCGATGGGTGATAGCTTGCCAATTGATTTGCCTCGTTCAACAAGCAGGAAAATTGCTCTATTCGTTCCCCCTCCTTGGTACCGACATTGCTGCCGGCATAGCTGACAAGCTATTCACTGACATGCCTCCCTGTCGCGGCTGTGCAAGATGTCACCACCCTTCCTACTTTCAACCCACATGGTGGGCCCATAACCCACAGGTCCACTGGATCGAAACCTGACTCTTCGTTACAACCCGGATTCTAATGTGTCCTGTGCACTTGGCTTCGTATGTGATTCACAAGCTAAAATCTATACCATTATTCATCCTGGAATCAAACAGCATGTTATTCTCGTTGTTCAAACCACCATTCCAGCTTCTGTCTAGTCATCGAATGATTGCCTACCCGTTTGAAACTTTGGTACCATCGTATATTGCACTCAACGAATTCACGGTAATACAACTCGCGGGGTACCTTGTGTATTTCCCATTGAGTTCACCGTCAGATGCTCAGCTTTGTGGAGATGCATTCTTCCGGAGTTTTTCCCCTTGGTCGCGTTCGTAGCACGATGGAGATCCCGAAGAAAGGATGACGACTTGATCATGGTGCCTTGAAGCAGAGAAATGAAGACATCAACGAAAGGGATCAACCTCTTCGAAAGGGCAGCCAAGACTGAGAAGACTCGTTAGAATTTCGTAACCAAAACTTTCCCCCTTACTTCCCCCTTAAATCTCGGGACTAGATTTCTTGTAGTGGAGGAGAATTGTGACGCCCGGATAATTAGGCTACAGTAACCCCACGTTAACGATGCCACGCCACCTCGGATTACTGTTGATAATCTCGCGTTAGTTCGAAACGATTCATATTCAAAATTTGAATTTAAGTTAAACAATTAAAGTTTTCAAAAGTCGAAACTAAATTGTTCCTAATGTGTCTAATAATCCTTAGTAAATATTGGTGGATAAATTATCTTTTAATAAAATATTTTAATGCACTAAAGTAATAGAAATGACAGCAAAAACAATTAATTAGATGCCTTTTATAAAGTTATAATAATAAAACTAAATTAGTAGTGTGCCAAAATAATTGTGGCAGTGGACTAATTAGTAATACTAATTTAGGTGCTGACTGGGTATTTTATAAAACTAAAATAAAAGAAACTTTAAATGAAAACATTAAAGAAAATAAGTAAAAAAATAAAGAAAAAAAGGAAAAGCAAACCCCCCATCACTGGGCTTCGGCCCAGCAGGCCACCAACCCAACTGGGCAAAGGCCCAACCGGCCGGCCCACCCCACTCCCTTAACCCCCTGGTGCCGAAACCCTAGTCACCGACACCCCCCACTCCCCGTACTCGCGCCCCCACTCTCCCTCCCCCCGATCCACTCCTGGATCAGGATCGAGCCCCCCCCACGTCTCTCTTGTTCTCCCCCACCCTCGCTGGATCTGGATCGAGACCGATCCCCTCCCCCTCAATGCTTGTTCTGGATCGGGGCACGGAACCGCCGTCGCCAGCCACGATCGCCGAAGCCACCCCCCCCCCCCCCCGTCTACCTCCACCTCGTCGGACGCCTCTACATCATCTCGTCCCCGCCGCCCGAAGCTCCTCCGCCCCGACCCGACGCCATCGCCCGTCGTCGTCGGACCACCTCGTTGGACCGCCTTCGTCGCCCGCTTCCTCGTCCTCCTCCTCGACGGCCTCACCAGGCCTCGTCGTCCCCTTCTCTCCTCGCACGTGAGGACCCCTTCTCCTTCCCTCCTCTGCCCTCGCTCCCGCACGGTCCCCGTCCTCGTCCTCGCTCGCCTGGGGCACACTCGAACCCGCGGTCACCGCGCCCCCGTCTGTCCCGCGCCGCGTCTCGCTGCCGTCGTTGCCCCGTTCCCCTCCGCGCGGGCGCTCGCGCTCACAGCGCGTCGACCACGCCCGTCCATCGCGGCGCCTACCATGTTCACTGGCCGCGCTCGCGGGCCTCTGGCCGTGCCAGTTGTCGTGCGCGCCCGCTCACACCACCGCACCTCGCTGTGCCGCCACGCTCCGGCCACTGTCACCGGCGCCGGGCCAGGCGCCGCCCCCCTTCACCCGTTGGCCGCAGCGCCCTACCGGGCGGGCTGGAGCCCGAGAACTGCCACCCACGACCCGTTAAGGCCCCTGTCCGAGTGACAAGTGGGACCCGCCACAGAAAACGATTAAAAAAAAGTAATAATAAAAATAATTAAAACTAACTAATTAATTAAGCGGCTTAATTAACTTAACTTTAGTTAACCTGCTACTTAACTAATTAAACTATAATTAGGTAAATAAGAGAATGACAGGGGGCCCCACCCCTGTTGACCAGTCAAGCTTTGACCGGTCAACTGGGTCCCCCTTGGCCCACCTGTCAGCCTCTAGTTACACATCTGTGTACACAGAGCTGGGTACTTGTAGCATTTTAGCTTCTATTTCAAATTAAAATAAATTCAAAAAAATGATTAAAACTTTGAAAATTAATAATAAATAATCCATAACTCGGATGAAAATACTTTGTACATGAAAGTTGCTCAGAATGATGAGACGAATCCGGATACGCAGTCCGTTCGTCCACCACACACCCCTAACCTATCGAACTCGCAACTTTTCCCCTCCGGCTCCTCTGCCCGAAAACGCGAAACACCGGGAATACTTTCCCGGATGTTTCCCCCCTTAACCGGTACCACCTCATACCACGTTAGGGCACACCTAGCACCGCTCATTGTCACGTCACGCATCGTCGTGTTTATGTTTGCATTGTATTCATTGTTTCTTCCCCCTCTTATCTCCGGTAGACTACGAGACCGACGCTGATGCCACCGAGTACGACTACGTCACCAACGACCCCTCCTTGTCTGAGCAACCAGGCAAGCCCCTCCTTTGATCACCAGATATCGCCTACTCTTCTCTATACTGCTTGCATTAGAGTAGTGTAGCATGTTACTGTTTTCAGTTAATCCTATACTGCTGCATGGCCTGTCCTTGCTACTACTGTTGTTACCCTTATCTGCTATCCTACTGCTTAGTATAGGATACTAGTGTTCCATCAGTGGCCCTACATTCTTGTCCGTCTGCCATGCTATACTACTGGGCTGTGATCACTTCGGGAGGTGATCACGGGCATATACTATATACTTTACACTGTTACATTACCTGTGATACTGTTCGGAGATGGGGGGCTGAAAGGACAGATGGCTCCATCCCGGTAGAGGTGGGCCTGGGTTCCCGACGGCCCCCGACTGTTACTTGTGGCGGAGCGACAGGGCAGGTTGAGACCGCCTAGGAGAGAGGTGGGCCTGGCCCTGTTTGGCGTTTGCGGATACTTAACACGCTTAACGAGATCTTGGTATTTGATCTGAGTTGGCTACGAGCCTATACGCACTAACCATCTACGCGGGAGTAGTTATGGGTATCCCGGCGTCGTGGTATCAGCCGAAGCACTTCAGACGTCAGCGACGGAGCGGCGCGCGCCGGATTGGACTGGAACGCCTCCTAGGCTAGGTCTGCTTCGGCCGCCCACGCAACGTGCAGGTGTGCTATGGGCGATGGGCCCAGACCCCTGTGCGCTTAGGTTTAGACCGACGTGCTGGCCTCTCTGTTGTGCCTAGGTGGGGCTGCGACGTGTTGATCTTTCGCGGCTGGGCATGACCCAGGAAAGTGTGTCCGGCCAAATGGGATCAAGCGTGCTGGGTAAGTTGGTGCACCCCTGCAGGGAAGTTAATCTATTCGAATAGCCGTGATCTTCGGTAACAGGACGACTTGGAGTTGTACCTTGACCTTATGACAACTAGAACCGGATACTTAATAAAACACACCCTTCCAAGTTCCACAGACAACCCGGTGATCGCTTTTCCACAGGGCGACGAGGGGAGGATCGCCGGGTAGGATTATGCTATGCGATGCTACTGGAGATGCTACATGGCGATGCTACTTGGCGATGCTACTTGGAGGACTTCAATCTACTCTCTTCTACATGCTACAAGACGGAGGCTGCCAGAAGCGTAGTCTTCGACAGGATTAGCTATCCCCCTCTTATTCTGGCATTCTACAGTTCAGTCCACTGATATGGCCCTTTACACATATACCCATGCATATGTAGTGTAGCTCCTTCCTTGCGAGTACTTTGGATGAGTACTCACGGTTGCTTTTCTCCCTCTTTTCCCCCTTTCCCTTTTACCTGGTTGTCGCAACCAGATGCTGGAGCCCTGGAGCCAGACGCCACCGTCGACGATGATTCCTACTACACTGGAGGTGCCTACTACTACGTGCAGCCCGCTGACGATGCCCAGGAGTAGTTTAGGAGGATCCCAGGCAGGAGGCCTGCGCCTCTTTCGATCTGTATCCCAGTTTGTGCTAGCCTTCTTAAGGCAAACTTGTTGAACTTATGTCTGTACTCAGATATTGTTGCTTCCGCTGACTCGTCTATGATCGAGCACTTGTATTCGAGCCCTCGAGGCCCCTGGCTTGTATTATGATGCTTGTATGACTTATTTATGTTTTTAGAGTTGTGTTGTGATATCTTCCCGTGAGTCCCTGATCTTGATCGTACACGTTTGCGTGCATGATTAGTGTACGATTGAATCGGGGGCGTCACAATAAGTGTACTAGATGTTCCCCTTCAAAATGGCCAATTGTTGGCACCCTTCCCGCTCATTCTTTGGGAAGAGGCCTATGGCCTCCCTCTATAAATAGAGCTAGCCACCACAAAGTAAGGGAGGGAGATCCAGATTTTGGGTAGACTAGAGAGAGAGGCCATTGAACTCACCCAAGCAGTTCATCGCACCAGCTCAAGAACAGCCCCTCGCGAGGCTGTTCTCCCTTTGTATTGTTCATCATCAGCCCCTGAGGCAATCCACCACACCACACACTGGAGTAGGGTATTACACCACAATGGTGACCTGAACCAGTATAAACCTCGTGTCCCTTGTGTGTTCATCTTTCTAGCTTAGATCCCTTGCAAGGCTTCGAGACGTGAGTTGGTAGGGAGAGATCTTTGTGCGCACCCCAGAGTTCGAACCTCAAGGGTCTGTCGGAACCCGAAATCCGACATTTGGCGCGCCAGGTAGGGGTGCGCCGGAATCCTTCTTCCACTGCCTTGCGTTTCGTCGTCCGTCGCGCCCATGTCTGATGCTCGCCGAGCCAGCACCGAGCATCGGGATGCTCTCGCGGCCCATGTCGCCCAGATGGCCCCCGTCGGCGGGCCTCCTCGTCGTTCCCTGTCGCCTGCCACCCACGCCGCCACTGGCCCGGCGGGGAACGAGCAGCAAGCGTCATCGCTGCATCCCTCGGTGCGGCGGGAAGGCCGCACCGCCACCCCGTCACTGACTCCAGCAGGCTCGTCGTTGAATGCTCGTCACGCTCCCTCGGACGCGCACGCCGCGTTACTCCTGGCACATGAGCTCCTGCAGTATTGCCCCGTCGACGACCTCTACGACGAGTGGCTCGCTCGCATCACCGAGCTCATCAGCGCCGCAGGGGGCTCCCCTGCATCGTCCCTCTCGCTGCATCGCCCTCCGCCCTGTGCGGGCAACGCAGCTCCGGAGGCACCTCCACCACCTGCTCCTCAAGAAGGCGCCCTGTCCCCAAGGCACGCGGCCCCTGGACAAGACCCGCCACGTCTAGCGCCCGTGCAGCAAGAAAAGAGCTGCCAAGAGGTCCCTCGCCCTCAAGAAGTCGCTCGCGTGCTCCCAGCGCCAGCACGCCATGACCGCGTTCCTGCTCCAGCGCACCAAGACCCCGCGCTGCTGCTGGCGGCAGCGCGCGGAGACCTCCAAGATCAAGCCCTTCGTCACCAAAGGCCCCCTATAGCCACTGCAGGCTGCCGCGCCTTCACCGCTCAGCTGTGCAGCATGGCCTGGCCGGGTAAGTTCAAGCCAGATCTGCCTCCTCGCTACGACGGTACTGCCGACCCCGCGGAGATCCTCCAACTCTATGAGCTGGGCATCGAGGCGGCCAACCGGGATGAAAAGGTCATGCCGAACAGGTTTCCCATGGCGCTCAAGGATGGCACCCGCACCTGGCTCCTAAACCTACCTCCCGGCATGATCTCCTCTTGGGACTAGATGCGCACTCGCTTCATCGCCAACTTCCAAGGCACTCGCGACCGGCCCCCGGCCATAAGTGACCTGCGCCTCATCAAGCAACAGCCAGGAGAGACCCTTCAAAAGTACATCCAGCGCTTTAACAACGCCCGCCTCAAGATCCCCAGGGTGACTGAGGAAGCCATCATCTCAGCCTTCTTCGACGGCGTGCGTGACATCAAGATGAAAGAGGAGCTAGGAATCCATGAAGACCTGTGCACATCTCTGGAGCTGTTAAACTTGGCGACCAAGTGCGCCAGGGCTGAGGTAGGGTGCCTCTCCCTCCTCGAGCTTCCGGCTGCTGATCCGGAAGAGAAGAAGCCTAAGGTGAAGGACGTGAAGCGCAAAGGAGCTGCTGTGCTCGCAGCGGACCCAGACACCAAGCGAGGCAGGGATCATCCAGAGTCATCCAAGGGCATCCGGTACTGCTTGTACCATGACCTCCACACCCACAGCACCAACGAATGCCAAGAGCTCAGGGCTGTGCGAGATGGGTGTATCGGCCGACGCCCCGAGCGCAACGATCGGGGCTATGGCCGAGGAGGAGGAAGAGGTGGAGGACGATGGGAAGACCGTGGCCCTCGCCAAGGGTGGAGTGACCGACCTCGCGAGGACCGTTGGCAGGACCAGCCTCATGAGGGAGGTTGGAGGGATTAGCCTCGTGAGGATCGCCCGCAAGGCAATGCAGGCCTCCCTCCTCTGCCACCACCGCCAAGGAGGAATGAAGACCAACATCAGGACGAGGGGGCTGGGGGCTTCTAGGAGCCGCGCGCAATCGCTTGCATCCTGGGCGGCGCCCAGGCCCTAGACTCACAGTGCATCTTCAAGCAATTTGCTTGCGAGGTGAATGCAGTCCTCCCCAAGCTTGAGGCCACGCGCCCTGCCAAGTGGTCTGCGTGCGCTATCACGTTCAGCACAGCAGATCAGCTCAAGTGCGCGGCAACTGCCGGAGTCCTCACAATGCTTTGTTCCCTAGTCATCAGCAATGTGCAAGTCACCAGGACCCTCATCGATGGCGGAGCAGGACTCAACATCCTATCCGTCAAGACGTTCAACAATCTCCAAGTGCCATATGATCAGCTTTAGCCGACCAAGCCTTTCTCAGGAGTCACTGATGGTTCCACCATTCCAATAGGGCAGGTTCTCCTTCCTGTCACCTTTGGGTAGTGCAACAACTACCGCACCGAGCTCATTGACTTCGACGTCGCCCACATTTTCCTGTCATACAATGGCATCCTCGGGTACCCAGCCCTGGCCAAGTTCATTGCAGTGACTCACCATGGCTACAATGTCCTCAAGATGCTTGGAAGCAGTGGATTCATCACAGTACCCTGTGAAGAAAAGGATATAGTGTGCTCTCTTGAGCGTGCCTTCCAGGCCGCGGCAATCGAAGACCCGGATCACAGGAGCGGGAGCCTTCCCGAGGCGGTACCTAACAAGAAGAAGACTTCACCTGGCCCAAACCATCAAGAGTCAGGCACCTCCAGAGGCGTTGCGTCAGGATCCGCGCTTGTTCAAGGGGCGCCACCCTCTGTCGCATAGGAAGGCAGGCCTGGTGCCCTCCTCGGGAAGGGCTCGGGGTCTCTTTCTTGGAGGGCCACCGACTTTGCCAAGGTCACGAGGGAGGCGGGAACCACTTGGAGACGTGATTCAAAGCACGTTTCCCTCAGGAAGGTATGAGGAAAGGAGGGCCAAACCCTCAGGAGTTCATCGCAGGAAACACTCAGGAGCTACAAGAGTCAAGAGTCATGCACGGTAGCCGCCGCTTGCCCGCCGTAGCCCCCCATCCAGGCGAGGATGGTGGGCTGCGCGTCTGCATCGACGTGCCAGGGCTCAACCAAGCCGCGTCTCAGGAGCGCCTCTGGCCTTCACGTGTGGGGCGTTGCGAGGGTCCACCTCACAGCTACGTTCGCATGCCTCTCGGCCTGCCGAACACGGCCGCTGCTCGTCAGCGCCTGCTGAGGAGCATTCTGGAGGCTCAGGAGGTCAGGCATTGCGCGGTCCTGGCGGAGATGGAGATGGTCCTTGAAGATCCACCTGCGCCCCCGGAGCCTCCCGAGGCTCCTGGTCCCACAGTATCAGGTGAGATCTTTCAAAGTTCCATTTTCAGCTGGGAGCACCCACAAGGCTGCATCATTCCCAGGTCACGTGTGTCCGTCCGTGCGGCATGTATCCATTTTGCTTATGTTCTTTGCTAACCTTGTTGGGGGCGCCCCTCGAGCTGCATTATCCCCAAGCTGCTCGGGCCTTACCCAGTGGCGTTCGCCTTTTCCCCATCTATCTAAATGGATTTGCTCCTCCATGCTTAACCTGATTCCCATGATTATCGTCTGCTGCCTATCACGGACCTCTTCACTCTCGTGCAAAGCGCTTGCACGTTAAAAGGGGGGTGCTTGAGCATCATGACTCATGTGCCCTTACTGGCTCTCCAGCCCTCACCCCCTGGCCTTGACCCACGGCATCGCGACCTGTCATACCAGCGACGGCTGAGCTTGCTCGAGGGCCGGGACCTGAGGACATAGAGCATTTGCATTCTAACCACCTTGCAGGAACATGCCATTGATAAAGGCCCAAAGCCAGGCGCAACCCGCCTCGAGGTAGGGCCTCGTGAGTCCCGCGCTGGCTCACGGGTGCCCAGATACACCTCTCCTAGCCCTACCATGCCGGCCACTTGTCAGGGCGGGGCTGTACACACCCTGGGGGCTCCTCCCGGAGGGGAGCCCCCTCCCACGCACCAGTGGAAGCACAATGCTCCTCGCTGGCTGATGACGCTGCCGAGGAGCGGCTATGCCCGTACACATACGGAAGCACTATGCTCCACGCTGGTGATAAACAACTGAGGGCGGCCCACAGTTGTATCAACCTCAGGTAGCCCAGAGCTCAGTGTCTGGCACCATCACAACACCTCCCCTCGGGAGTGCCACGCGAGGGGGCTGGACACGGGGGCTGCGCCCGGGCCACGCCCGAGCGCATGCCACCCAGCCAAGTCCCTCGGACCTGGTTATCGTGCGCCCCTCCCCGAGCGGAGCCAAGGTATGAAAACTCGTTTGAATGCCAAGGGGGACTCCTGAGCATTGCGACTCGGGAGCCTAACTGGTCATGTAGCCCCTCACTCCTTAGTTCCGAAAGGCTAACGGCGGTTGAGGTATGCGCGGGGCCGGGCCCTGCTGACGTAGAACGACAAATCCACTCCTATGCCTCCCTTCCCTACTTGTTGTTTGCGCATCAAGGGGGACTCCTGAGCATTGTGACTCAGGAGCCTAACTGGTCACATAGCCCCTCACTCCTTAATCCCGTCCTAGTTTCCGGTCGGGGCTAACGGCGGCTGAGGTATGCGCGGGGCCGGGCCCTGCCGACGTAGAACACAAGCAAATAGGATGGGAA
The DNA here is from genome assembly GCF_018294505.1 of Triticum aestivum. NCBI lineage: Eukaryota > Viridiplantae > Streptophyta > Magnoliopsida > Poales > Poaceae > Triticum > Triticum aestivum. The sequence continues at coordinate 293,843,106 of NC_057804.1, read as the reverse complement.
AATGCAAATTCTAGGAAATTCAAAAGCAAATATCGCAGGCCATAGATTGTTTCACAACACCAAACAGAAGTTTAAACGCCTCCACGAGGCATGGTGCATGTTGCAGGAACTGAAACAAGACAGAAGCCACAAAGGGATCACTTTCAGGTGGCGCCGCCGCCTATGGTGGAGTCGCGCTGGGCGGCTCCACCTCCTGAGGCCGCGGAGCTGGCGGCATCGCGCTCGGGACAAGTGCTGAAGGCGCGGAACCTTCCCAACAAAGCGTCAGCTCGGCCTTTCACAACCTCAGCAGCAGCAGCGGCAAGGTCGTCGCTCACAGGTTCCAGCAGGCTGTCGAGGTCGGTGTTGGGGTCATGAAGGTAGACGTGGCTAAGGACACACATCAGCGCTGCAGAAGACCGGGCACGCGCCTCGGCCTCGGCCATGGGACCAATGTCGTCTGCGACATCTTCAAGTGCACGGACCAGGAAGGGAAGCAGCTCGGTGGGGCCATCCTCTGCGTCAGCCAACGGCTTCTCTAAGCCGCCCTCATAAAGCGTCTTTAGCATGGCGCGGGATTTCTCCTCAAGCTTCGCAAAGGCCATTCGATCCTCGGCCAGGACCTTCTCCTTGCCGTCTAGCTCGGTCTCTCTGCCTTCAGCGCCTGCTCCAGCATCTCCAACCGGCCATGACGGTCATCAAGCTCGGTGTCCCGGTCACTGATGGCAGCTTCCCGAGCCTTCATCTCCTTCTCCTTCTCCTGGCAGCCGCAGACCTCCTTGGCGAGCTCATAACGCAGGCCTTGCAGCTCGTCCTCCAGCGCCTTGCAGCGGCCTCGGGCATCTGCAGCGTCACCCAAGGCAGCGTCGCGAGCGGCCTTGGCCTAGGAGGCAGCTTGCTTCTCCTCATCGGAGTCTGACACGGCCTGGCTCAGCGCCGCTCGGACGGAGGCGTCAGAGCGGACCCATCTAGAGGCTAGCTCCAGGCACCCGGCCACCAGGTGAGGGTCCATGCTGCCAAGACCCTCCCGCAACCGGCTCAGTTCGTTGGCAGCCCGGTCCAGGACGGCAGAGGAAGTTGAAGAGACGGGAGCCGGTGGAATAGGCGGAGAGGGCGGTGGCGTGATCATAGCTTGGGAGGAAGGGACCCCCCGAGCCTTGGCCACCTCGGTGACAACATCAAGTGCAGGCACCTCCAGGGTCAGCAGGGCCACGGAGGCTGACTCCCCACCGGAGCGTCCCTGCTGGTCTCGCGAAGACGACCGGGCAGGGGAGGCACGAGCCTTGCCGCCTCCTTTCCCCGTAGATGAAGGCGCTGCCCTGGCAGGCGAACTCGCCCCAAGCAGGGCCGCTGAGGCCCCTTTCAACCTTTTCACTGCAGGCGCCGGCCTGGCCAAAAGGAGGCAGACGTCAAGCCTTGGCGATAGAAACAAAGCAAAACACGAATCGAGCACTTACTGGTCGTCGTTCGCGGACTCAAGCAGCCTCCAGCCAAACTTGAAGCCCAAGAGCCTACAACTGGGGTCAGCCTTGGGAGGCCCGGAGGCAGAAGGCGCGTCGGGAAGGCCGGAGCTGGCCTCAGACCGCCCCGGGACCAGAGCAGACCCTGGGGGAACCAACCCCGTCCTGCCCTTCCTCGGGACCAAGCGGAGGGCGCGGGACCTGCGCTGAGGGAAGGACTCCCCCGACTCCTCGCCGGTCGCCTCAGAGTCAGGCTCTTCTTCCTCCTCCTCCTCTTCCTCCTCACCCCCGCTGGAGTCGTGGGAGGACACGTTCACCGTTGCCAACGCCGCCAGATCCCCGGGAGCTTCTGCTGGCAGCAGCCCCTCACCGTTGAAGGTGGGCATGGCATTCACCACCTGCTCCCAGTCGTCGCGAACGAACAGGGGGATAGGAGCGCCCTCCGGGCTCGCCACGTATCCCCCAACCAAGGAATGGAGATTCGCGGCCAGATCTTCGTCGGCCAGGGCCTGAGAGCTTAGGTGAAGGGCGGCATCTGCTTCCCCAAGCCTCCACAATGGGAGAGAGTGCCCCCAGAGTGGAGCCACCCGGTGCTCTAGGAACTCACTCAGGAGCGTAGCCCTGGTCAGCTTCGCCTCCCCCAAGTTGCCTGGCCTCAGGTTCGCGTTCATCCTCTTCAGCACCACCTTCGCACTGGGGTCGGCAAGCTCCATGCGAGACCATGCATCAACAGCCTTGAGCTGTCCCATAGGTAGCACCAGTCGAGGGTGGATGCGCCCGACATCCACCATGACCCACTTGCTCCGGAAGCCTTCGATCCTCTTCCCAGGCTTCGAGATGGCATTGGAGTTGGAGTATGCGATAAAGCTCGCACATGCGGTGATGTGGGCACCAGAAACCTGGAGGGAAAAGTAATGATGCAGGAAGGCCACTGAGGGGCATCACTCCAACGTGAGCCTCACAATAGTAGGCGAAAATCGCCAGGAGAAGAACAGAGTTGTGGTGGAGGTGCAAAGCTTGCAAGTTGTATTGGTGAAGAACAGCAAGGAAGAACTCGGAAAAAGGAGGCACCAGACCGGTGATGATGGCGCACACAAAGAGCGTGTAGAAGGTGCTCCCCTTGCCTTCAGGCTGGGCGGAGCCGGCCTTGAGCACAGTCTCCCCCTCGTTACCCTGCGCCACCATCATCAGGCGCGTGGGGGCGAGATTCTTCTCCGACACGTTCGGGGGATACAAAGCCGGCGAGTACCAGGCCTCGGTCGGGGTCTTGCGAGGCGCCATGGCTTGCCATATGGAACGGATTGAGGCAGATCTGGAGGATTTTGGAAGCAAGAAGGAGAAGAGCGAGAAAGGGGATCTGGAGCAAGGCGAACGGGAATGACGCAAGTAATTCTGGCCCGGGCACCCCTTTTTGCCAGACGGACGGTTACCGAGGCATCATGGGGAAGCGGAGACGCCCATGTCCAATCAATCGCCACGCGGCGCCCAAGGCCACAGGCTATTGTGGCCCGCGGCGCTTTTCACTTGCCCCTTTGCTCCTCTGCTAAGCCAAGTCCGGGCGCGTCTTGGGCCTGGGGGCTAGTGTCGGCGTTCTAGGAATGGGGATCCCCAGACTTGCCTGCCTGCGGCCTGTGGCGTGGCTCAAGTGGAGGCCCAGTGCAGCCCAGCTTCATCAGCTCAAGCTCAAGATCCTCGTGAGGGGCCAAGCCTCGCGGGGCGGATGACATGAAGCTTTCTCAGGAGCAGCCTCATCAGGCGAGCTCGCAAGGAGGCAGAGAGATCAAGGCAGGGTACCTCGCGAGGTGCCCTTGACGCAAGCCATGACGATCAAGACCAGGCGGGCGCTGGCCTGCGCAGTGTCCTTGTTTCACTTCTGGTGCAAAGGGGGCAAGCACAGGGCAAGGCATCAGGCAAAGGTTACCGTTTCGGTGCAACAAGACCAAGACCAGTGGGATGGCAGGATGGAGGTCACCATGGAGCCGAGGACGGCGTCACCGTCAGAGTCTTTGGCAGTCGAAGACCAACTTTAGTTAGGATAAGTGTACTATATGTTCCCCTTCAAAATGGCCAATTGTTAGCGCCCTTCCCGCTCATTATTTGGGAAGAGGCCCAGGGCCTCCCTCTATAAATAGAGCTAGCCACCACAGAGTAAGGGAGAGAGATCCAGATTTTGGGTAGACTAGAGAGAGAGAGGGGCAATTGAACTCACCCAAGCAGTTCATCGCACCCGCTCAAGAACAGCCCCTCGCGAGGCTGTTTTCCCTTTGTATTGTTCATCATCAGTCCCTGAGGCAATCCACCACACCACACACTGGAGTAGGGTATTACACCACAATGGTGGCCTAAACCAGTATAAACCTCGTGTCCCTTGTGTGTTCATCTTTCTAGATTAGATCCTTTGCGAGGCTTCGAGACGTGAGTTGGTAGGGGAGAGATCTTCGCGCGCACCCCAGAGTTCGAACCTCAAGGGTATGCCGAAACCCGAAATCCGACACACTTTTATCATTAGTTACCTTTCTGTTTTTATATTTTCAAATTACAAATACTCATATCTACAATCCATATTGCACTTGTATCACCATCTCTTCACCGAACTAGTGCACCTATACAATTTACCGTTGTATTGGGTGTGTTGGGGACACAAGAGACTCTTTGTTATTTGGTTGCAGGGTTGTTTGAGAGAGACCATATTCATCCTACGCCTCCTACAGATTGATAAACCTTAGGTCATCCACTTGAGGAAAATTTGTTACTGTCCTACAAACCTGTGCACTTGCAGGCCCAACAACGTCTACAAGAAGAAGGTTGCGTAGTAGACATCCCTATCACACTAGTGACGTGCTTCCCGTTGCCGCTCGATAGTAGTCTGGGCATCCTCCTTGAGGCGCTCTCGAAGAACTTGACGTTGGTCACGGCGTGTTCGTGGGTCTGATGATACCGTAGACACGTTGTCCCGGGCGTCACCCCGATGGGCCGACCGTGGCGGAGGGGAGTGTACCGTGGTTGGGGCGCCCTCGACCCTTCCACTGCCTGCACATGTTGGCTCGTCATTTCGGCACTGCGAGGGGCTTGCTCCCTGGTGGCCATCCCCATTGGCAAGGCCAATAAGGCTTTGGATAGCGGCCCTCCACTCTTATTGCTTCTCCAAGGCAGGAAGAAAGTTGAGGAGTAGCTGTGCTCGCGACAGCGCTTCCGCTCGCGCGGGTGGGAGCGACAGGCGCGAGGAATGTCAGGAACTCGAAGTTTCGCGGCCGCGCGCTCTTTTCGCTTGCATCATGGCATGCATGTCGGCCCTGCGTGTCTTGAGAGTGACACTGAGGGCTCTTGCCATGGCGACGCCTGGGGTCCTCAACATCGCTGCATAGTTTGTCACGCACGAGCTTAGAGGACCACGACGCACGCGTTGGCGAGGTTCATATTATGCCCTTGGAGGTCCCCGCACCATCCGTAGGTAGCACAGCTCCATCCCTGGGCACGATGGCGCACCGACCATCCGCAGGTAGCACAGCTCCATCCGCAGGTAGCACAACTCCATCCTTGGCTTCTTGTATTCGGATGGTGTGGACGATCTTGATCTCCCCCACCACTGGCACCTGCCACGTCCCCCGCTCGCGTGGTTGCGGGTGGAGCGGCCCCGGACGGGCCGATCGCCACAGTCATCTTCTTCTTCAGCGCCATGGCAATGAAGAAACTACTGCACTAACTAACATACCAGATTCTCACAACTAACGCCCCCCTACTTGGCGCGCCAAATATGTCAAGGAAACCGATCACCTATGGGGTCACAAGGATCCCTTCTACGTTTGGCGGGGGGTTAGTTGCACGAAGAGCAGGTCGAGCCGTTAGCACACATGGCATTTTTATCCAGGTTCGGGCCACAGAGATGCGTAATACCCTAGTCCTGCTTGTCTAGTTATATGTGCGTTCTTGAGCTTTCGAACTAGCTATGATGCACGCTTTGTCCAAAAGTCTGAATCCTCTCTCTGTGCGCCTTGGGCCTCCTTTTATACACAAAGGGGTTGCTACAGTGGCACACAGGAGGTGGCAAGCTACAGTCGCACGAGCTTATCGCTCGATCAACATAGGACAAGCGCATTAAATGTGTTGCCTACGTGCCCTCTCGCTTTATGGGGAGTGGCAACAGAGGCCATCCCATCCTTCATCACTCCCCCTCGCCTTGCCACACGTACGGGCCGATGGGGCATGCAGCGCCACGCTGGCTAACCAGCTGCTGTATTGGCGAAATGGTAAGCTTCCATGAAGATTTGCATGCCACCACACAGGCGCCTGCTTAGTTGGCATGCCTGCCGTCGTACTGGAGTGGTGGTGAGGTGGCGAAACCTTGCCGGGCGCGGGCCTGGCCGCAGCCCAGCAATCGTCCCCCATAGGGCTTGTCGGGGGCCTTGGAGTCGTTCTCGGCAAGGGTCTTGTCGGGGATCTTCGTCTTCTGATTCCACGTGGATTCGTGGGCTGCCAATCTTCTTGAGGGGCTGCATGCCATCAGGCATGTGCTCTCTAGATTTTGGTCTTAACATTGTCGATGGTGTCAGAGCTCTCAACCCGAAGGGTGCTGGCCCTGCTGTCTTCACAAGCTGCCCCGGGAAGGAGCTTGCCGGGGGCCTCGCAGGTCGCCTCGACAAGGCTTGTTGTCGAATGTGGCCCTGCCAGCCTTCTGCTGCTTGTCACTTTGAGCATCTGTTTTGGTATTCTTTGTTCCTATCTTGTCTCCTGCCGTCCTCCTCTGCTTTGCCAAGCCCTGCTATAGGCATGGCTATGACCGTCCGTGCACAGGTAAGGGGTACAGAAGTACCCACACTTTTGTACAATGAAAATTTTTATGGTCTAGCAAATATTGTTCTAAAGGATCAGTAGGAGGCACAACAATAGAAGCAAGACCATTTTTTTGACTGGTGACTGTAAGGAAAACCCCCCACAACATTCAACATTTATTCATAATGCAAATATACAATGTACATGAATTACGAGAGGTAAAGGAAGAAAGAAAACAAAAACTAAGGAGCTAGTATACAAAACCTCATGGAGGTAGAAATGAAATCCATCTTAACAACTCCTCCTTATATCTAGGCTTGACTCTGTGTGGCATGAGTGTGATATCATGGATGAAAGCACTCCTCCATCTGTTAAAACCCTATCTCTCATGTCTGAACACCCTTGCATTCCTGATTATCCAAATATTCCAGCAAGCAATAGAAACAACCTTAGTAAAGAAAGGTTTTGCAAAGTCTTGCTTAGCTTGCATTACAATAGAAGACATGTTGATGCGGAGCATCCTAGGGTCATCCCCATGGACCTACCTTCGTCTCCCACGACACCACTTGGATTAATGACAAGAGCCCATGCGAGAGCTATCGAAAATGAGGTTAACACTCTCCTTGTTGAACTCCTCTTTGACCCACTTGAGACATGGCTACTACCTCAAACGGAGATGCTTTGTGTCCTTAGGCACAAAGGAAGAAACCAAGGAGAAGTTACGATGCAAGATGGACGTAGAGAGCATGAAGACAATGTTCCCGAGCCAGAAGGACCGGTACAACTGCCCATGTACCGCCCAACAACCGTCCGGGCAGTACAACCGCTTGAATACCGGTCCAACTTCTATTTTTGAGCGGTGTAAGGCTGGTACAACACAGGTTTATCCCCGCAATAGCCAGAAGACTGGTATAACCACTCCAAATACTGGTACAACCACTACCCCCTTCCGAGAACACCTCCAAGAGCTTGCACCTAAGCTCCCAGCGGAACAACCGCCCCCATGACCGGTACAACCGCCCCGCCTGAGCTCCCAGTGGTACAACCGCCCTGCCTGCGCGCAGTGAAAGGGGTTTCACCCCATGTATCTTCCAATTACCCCTTGGACTATATATACTTGTCCCCTAGCTCCATATTAGGGTCAGCATTGTGATAGCTCATATTTGAGATAGAGCTTTGCTCATCCACTTGGTTACTTCTCCATCGGAGTCGAGCGCCTGTTCGGAGAAGATACCCCAAGCAGATTCAATACCCCTCTATGGAAAGACCCTTAAAGACCTCCTCACGGAGAAGACCCTTTGTATCGTCCTTTGTTGACCTTGAATCGTGTATCACTCTTCATGTTTCAAGGATCTAGCATATGTGTGACCGGATCTTGTTGGTTGAATGATTTATCTTGTGGTTCCCCTCATGTTCCCCTCATTTTTCCCCTTGTGTTCTTCGTGTTCTTTGTAGGATCCCCTCCAATCGTGAAAGATCAGGCACCTAGGGTTCTACCCTACATCTTCTTGGTACCATGAGCCACGTTGATCACGTATTTGGTACCCCTACCCTTTGTTTTCTAGCCTAATTTTGTTGTGTTCTTCCCCAATTTCAAAAATCCCCACCAAAAATAGCCCCATTTTTTTGTGATTTGTTTGTGTAATGAAGTTTTGTTGGATTACATCCATGGATATCATGTGTAGTAGGTAGATCTAGCTTCCCCACAAGTTTCCCCACCTTCCATCCTCTAAATCCACCAAATTTTGCCCCCGAAATCATCCATTTCCGCCCCAAGTTCATCCCGTACCCAGGTCTACGAATTTTCCCGACACAAGCGGTACAAACGGCCCCTGAGGTGGTACAACCACTAACCCATCCCCTGATACTTTTGCCAGCCAAAAACTGGAACTCCCAGACGCTCCAGGAGCGGTACAACTGCCTACTCAAGTGGTACAACCTCCCCTCCGAGTTTCAGTTTCGGCTGATTGACAGTTTTCCCCATAACTTCCACATCCGGAGTCCGATTTTTGCGTTCTTTAGCTGGTTGAGAAGCTATTGACATCCCCCACCCACCTAAATAGGTTCCAACATCAATTGAGATCATCAAGTTGTCCTAACATTGGCATCTTTTCCTAGGGCTTACCCACATCATCGGCTATACCACAACCGCATTCCGCTACCACCATTTGTCTTTGGTTTTGAGAATTTGAGTTGTGGTTGCCGTGTCCTATTGTGTTTTGGATTGTCACATCCCTGGTCCTGTTATGCACTAGGCTAGACCTCATGTGAGCATCATGTTTTAATTCAAATGAAATTTGAATTGAGGGATTTTTAAAGCCTCAGAAACCTTCTAAAAATGATCAACATTAAAATCTTCTCAAAGAAGTCCAAGAAAATGTTCCTCTTAGTCTCTGAAAATATTGCAAAGAGGTAAAACTCAAAACAATATTTTTGGTACCTCAGAGTTAATTATTTTGGGCCTTTGAATTAAATAAATAACTATTTGCATTGGATATATATTTGATATATAAATAATATATGTCCAATAATGCTGGAACATTTTATGTGGTTTGGTATATTTTAGTTCTAGCCACATAACTATTTTCAGGATTTTATAAAATGGTTTAGTATTTTACTAAGCTAAAACAACACAGAACAAAATAAATAAAAACAACAAAAATAGGAAAAGCAGAGAGGAGAGAAACCTTACCCGGCGCTCACCTGGTAGCCCAGCCGGCCCAGCTCCTGTGCGGCCCAGCCCACCAGGCGTTCCCCCCCTGTCGTCTTCCTCCCCTCGCCCCAAAGCTGCTGCTGTCGCCGTGAGAAAGCGCCGCGCACGCAGGCTCCACCTCCTGCTTCGCGCTGGAGGCTCAACCTCCTCCCTGTCCCCGCGCCTGGAGACGCCTCGACCCCCTCTGTTCTTCCCCCCCCTCTTTCCTGGCTCTCCCCCTCGCTTGCCGCAGCCATGGCCGAACGCCACCATCGCCACCGACGCCGTTCGCCGCGGCCACAGCCACCGCCTAGCCTTCCCATCTGTCTAGGAGCTCCACCTCCGTCGTCTACGCCTCCTCAAGGGCACACGCGCCGCCGGACGCCCCCGAACGCCCACACCGCCGCCTTCTTCAACCTTCGGCCCCGTCGATCGCCGTCATCGATTCGGCCCCGACAAGATATCTTCGAGCCCACTAACCCTCCCAACGGACTCGCGGTGAGCCCCTGAGTCGTTTCCCCCTTCTTACCTGGTCGCTTTTGACCTCTAGGCCATAGCCCCGTCATGGCCGAGAGCTCCATGCCGCCGCCGTATAGCTGGTCGTCGTTTGAGCCAGCATCTGTCACGGCCGAGCACATATTTGTGCTCCTCGCGTCGTCAGGAGTCTGCTGAGACCCTCCACTAGTTTCCCCGTGCACCGGAGCTCCATTCTCGTTGAGGTCCGGAACTCCGGCGCCGCCGCGAGCTCGTTTCCGGCGAGCTCCGGCCACCACAGCCGCTGCTGCTCGCCCAGTTGGATGCGGCGCATCTTCAGCTACCCGTAGGAGCAAACCACGCGTCGAATGGTGCTCCGTAGCGAGCACACGTTGCATCTCCGTCATCGGCCATGGTCGTCGCCGGCGAAACTCCGGCGGGAGCTGACGTGGCGTTGCCATTAGCGGCTAATCCCCCCAATTAGCACACTAACAGACACTGACAGCGGGCCCCGTAGCGGGTCAAAGCCCGAGTCAACGAGGGATTAGTTCCTGTGTCACCGACGTGTGGACCCCGCACGTCAGGTTTGACCTGGACCTGGCCGTTGACTCGCTGACGTCATGCTGGCGTCAGGCTGACGCAGTTAAATCATTTTCTGGAATTATTTTACTTCTAAATATTCAGGAAATTCCAGAAAATGTTCAAAACTTCAAAAATTCATAGTAATTCAACCGTAACTCCAAATTAAATAATTTATATATGAAAAATTATCAGAAAAATTCAAGGAATCCATCTGTACCATTTTCATGCATGTTAGAACAACTTATAGATGCTGTTTAGCACAAATCATATAAAGGGCATTTAAATAATCACATATGGAGTTTGAATTTGAATCTTGTATTCAAACCAACTTCATTTAATCTGTTGCTAGTTGCATTAGCTCAAAACACATTCATTTTGCCATGTCATGATCATGCATCATATTGTGCATTGCATTGATTGTGTTCCCTTCTGTGTTGCCGGTATTTGTCCCCTCTCGATAGACGTGATACCGATGATGTGATCGTTGACACTGATGAAGACTCAATGTTATCTTCAAAAGTGCCAGGCAAGCAAAACCCCCTTGTTCATTCCGATACAATCCTACTCTCTCGCTCCTGCTCTCTTTTAATGCATTAGGACAACAACGATTCAACTGTTACTTGCTGCGGTAGCTGAACCCCTTTATCCTTTGCATGACCTGTCATTGCCACAGTAAATAGATGAAACCCACTAGCATGAGTAGGAGTTGTTTGAGCCCTGTTGTGCCTACTCATTCATGTTTGTTTGTCATGCCTGCTACTGCTTAGAGTTGAGTCAGGTCTGATTCATCGGGGATGAATCAGAGGTGTGTGAACATGTCCTACTGTGTGTGAGCTAAGTGTGTGAACACGATTTGGTCAAGGTAGCGGTGAGAGGCCATGTAGGAGTACATGTTGGGTTGTCTCATTGCAGCCGTCCTCAGGAACTGAGTTCTGTGTTTGTGATCCATGATTCAGCTACTACCATACATTGGGCCCTGAAATATGACCCCGCTCGACTTCTTATTCACCCTTGTCCTCTGTCCAGGAGTTGCAAGTAGTTTCTGGTGTTTGTAGCTTACTGGAGGCCGTGGACAGCGCTGACCGTAGGGGTGGGCTGTGATGCGGTAAGTACGTGGCACGGTGTACCGGATGCCCGTTTGGTGTCTCGGGAACCCTGTTCACATCGTTTGGGGCTGTGAGCGAAACTCCGGCCGGATCTCCTCATGGATGGAACCCGAATAGGCGATAAACCTGGACTAGAGACTTAGGTGTTTAGGTAGGTCGTGGTCTAGACCCACGTCGGCTTTCGCTTGAAGTCTGCCGAGCACATGTCGTGTGCAGACGCTAAGTGGTGGAAACATGTATGAAGAAGTACACCCCTGCAGGGTTAATATCATCTATTCGAATAGCCGTGTCCGCGGTAAAGGACTTCTGGGTTGCTTATATCAGTTCATAGACAAGTGAAAGTGGATACTCTAAAATACGCAAGATAAGCGTGAGTGCTATGGATGGCGTTCTCGTAGGGAGACGGGAGCGGATCCATAGTGGTGTATTGATATGGTGAATATGTGGACTCGTGTGCGCCACCTCAAAAGAGTTGCTTGCAGTCGTAGTTTAGGATAGCCACCGAGTCAAAGCTGGCTTGCTGCAGTTAAACCCCACCATCCCCTTGTTGATAATGATGCATATGTAGTTAGTTCTGATGTAAGTCTTGCTGGGTACATTTGTACTCACGTTTGCCTATTTTATGTTTTTGCAGAGAGACTTCGGTCTCACTAGTAGTTCCACGTGGACTTCGACGTTTAGCTTGTTACCTCAGCTACGGTCTTGTGCCTCGGCAGGATTTGGTAGATAGTCAGGCTTCTCAGCCTTTTTCATTTATAGATGTCTGTACTCAGACATGATAGCTTCCGCTTGTGCTTTGATATGTATGCTCTGAATGTTGGGTCATGAGACCCCTGTTTGTAATATCTCGCTCCTCGGAGCCTATTGATTAAATACTTGAGTTATAGAGTCATGTTGTGATGCCATGTTGTATTTGCACATATCGAGCATATTGTGTGTATGTTATTGAAATGCTTGGTATGTGTGGGATCTGACTATCTAGTTGTTTATTCTTAGTAGCCTCTCTTACCGGGAAATGTCTCCTAGTGTTTCCACTGAGCCATGGTAGCTTGCTACTGCTCCGGAACACTTAGGCTGGCCGGCATGTGTCCTTCTTCGTTCCTGTGTCTGTCCCTTCGGGGAAATGTCACGCGATGAATACCAGAGTCCTGTTAGCCCGCTACAGCCCGGTTCACCGGAGTCCTGCTTGTCCAGTGCTACAGCCTAGATTCACTCGCTGATGACCGACATGTTCGATGCTGGGTCATGGATGCCTGTCCCTGTAAGTTTGTGCCACTTTGGGTTTACGACTAGCCATGTCAGCCCGGGCTCCTTATCATATGGATGCTAGCGACACTATCATATACGTGTGCCAAAAGGCGCAAACGGTCCCGGGCAAAGGTAAGGCGACACCCGTGGGAATACCGTGCGTGAGGCCGCAAAGTGATATGAGGTGTTACATGCTAGATCGATGTGGCATTGAGTCAGGGTCCTGACAGCGTTGGTATCAGAGCTTGACTGCCTGTAGGATTACCAAGCCAAACTGGTCGAAGTTGAGTCTAGAAATTCTTTAGTTATATAAGGGAATTGATTGTGGGATGGAACATAAGGCTCTTTTTACTCCTTATACCTCATGCCCTTCTGATCTGAGTCATCTTATCTTTCCTACGGGGATTAAGAGCTAGGCTATCTCTTCTTTCTATCAGGATCACGCGTTACTAATCCTTAGACTTAAAGATTGTTGGATTTAAGCTTGAGTTCAGTTTCTACTACTTCCGTATGTTAATTGTTGATCTCGAAACCTTGATATTGTGCTTCTGAGTGGTTATGCCACCATTTTTGTGAATGTCTCAAATCTCTTCTGAGCATTTACAACCGTTATGCTGTCCGAGTCATTCCAGGTTTCTAAATAGTCTGATGCATTTGCAAAATCCTTTCCCTCTGGTTTCGATGCTCCTTTATGCCAGCTCAATCACACTAATTGTTGAGTTGAGGTATTCTACTGCCTCGACCTTTATGTTGGAATAATTATTATGACCCTAGGTGTCTCAGGGGATCATCTAGTGGTCTAGCCATGATTTGTGTCCTAGTGTGATGATTCTGGCCTTTATTCTCGAAAGCATTCCGTGATGCTACTTAGGAGTAGGTATTCTATTCCTGGGTTTTGAACCCGAGATTCATCCTACTTACATCATGTTGATAGTGTCGCTAGTTCCTTTAGGATAATAGTAACCTTTGCGATAGTCCTCGAGGTTCATGATACATCCTTCTTCCAATTACCATGAATCATTCTTGGCAGCAGTTCTTCTGAACCAAAAGATGACAACAAGAGCGCTCTCGATGAGTTCTCCATGCTATATTGTGACTCTGCCAGCTCAACCTTTCTGCATGGGTTATCCGGAAGAATTATGTTGAACTTGGTTCGACATACTAATTTATGCATCCACAACTCAGAAAGTTATATGTTCCTTTGAGTTGTCCCTCTTTAGTTGTCTACTGACCTTCGTCTATCAATTGATAGTCAAGAGTATGCATGCGTTCGTTTATCGATGCCTATTACTCTTGTGGTCCGTCAAGCCATTCTATCGCGGAATGATAGGAGAAACAAACTCCAGTACCTCTTCCATATCTAGGATTGGGTCAAAGCAATTGTGCTCCGCAGATCAAAATGCCAGCCCAGCTTTTGATTCTGTTCTACCCTGAAGTATTACCGTCTTTATGTCAGGATTTTCATGAGGATTGCACCGGCTCTTGTGAATTCTTGATGTAGTGATACTTCTCGCCATCATTATTCATCCCTCGGTTCCGTGTTGTCGCAACCGGAATGCCGACAAGTGAATCGTGATGTGTGAATTCAATACTCCTAGCAACCTTGTTGCTTGGTAGTTAATGGACAATAATTTCATTCTTAGCGTGTTGGTTTTGAATCATCATTCTAAGGTTGATCATGCTACCTAGTCCTTGTTCTCGGTGCACTCCTCGATCGATGAGTTAGGATTATTTCAAATCTTCGCTCTATTGATCATATCGTCTTGCCTCAAAAAGCAAGATTGTTCTCGAGCTTAGTAACATATCGGTGGTTCGTGATTTTCCGAAGATCTTCTCGGAAGTATTACCAGGTTGTCACCTGACCGCTGTGTTGAGCTCGTGATCAAGTTGGTTTCTTGTGAACCATCCTTCTCCAAGAATCTGTGTTGGATATCCCTGAGCTAGTTGGTTAAGCTAGACAACAACTTGGAGAGTTGGAAGATAAAAGCTTGCCTGACTTAGTTCGTTCCAAAGGGATATTCTTGTGTAGTATGTGTTGACGAAAGATGATATCTTCATCGATTGGTCCCTGTGATCAGTTGCTGGACCTATCATTTTTATCTAACCTTTGATTGGAGTATGGGCTATCATCCAATCAGACCAGAACCAACGATATTCGTAATGTTGTCTTACTCGTGGTTGATCCCTCGAGCATACACCATTATATCTTTCGGGTCTGACCAATGCTATCACTTGTTCACTTAACTATGGAATTCCTTTTAAAGGGAAACCCGGAAGAATTGTTGTTGAGCCCATTGGCAACATCCTTATCTCCTCCATGATGTTGTTGAACATTAAGCTAGTGTTGGAAACTTTTGAAAGCATTTTCTTCATGCTAGCTCATGAAGTATTTGTTTGATGAAAGGAGTGACTTCCTCTTATACACGTGCATTTGGTGAAAGTTGCCGCCGTGAATTTGAGAAAGATTGTTTTGTTTCCTTTGGAATCATCCCAAATCAGTCATGCACACGTGCGAAGTATTCTGTAGTCTGGAGACTTGCAACCTTCATTCTATATGTGTCCCTAGCACACTAAGCCACTGATTGACTTGTTCAAGGAAAAGAAGTCTATGCTTGGGATCTAATCCATGGACTTGCGTAAAGACTTCGATATCCTCGATTATGGTTCCCCACCCGAACTCGGTAGTGTTTGATTATAAGACTACTACGTGGCCATGCTTGTCTGGGACAACGTGTTCACATGTTAGTAGCAGAACCAGCTCATGTTTGGAGCTTGCTATCGTAGTTCATTCCCGAGAATCTCGCAACGTCATCTCATCGATTTGTGTTGCAAACTTTCGTTTTTCTTCCTAGACTCGATGAGTCTGGAATATCCTGACACCAACCAGATCTGAATCTCAGGCAGATATGATGGTTTGGAACATTTCCCAAGAACTATAATATTGGTCCCTCGAAAAACGGTAAAGTGGATGTCGTGGCCAACACACCTAGCCGGAAGACCTGTTATTATAATATCTTGATTGAGGAAGTTGGCCACCTCCCCATAGGGATTTCGTAGGATTTACTCCCTAGTTGCCCCTATGGATTTTGAGATCCCGAAGTCCGACCTTTTTACTTGATGTTCTAGATATCAAACCATATCTATGAATGGGTTACACTAGCACATCAAGGAGAACATTAGAAGCGGAGTGCTAAATGTCTCTCGGTCGATCATCCAGATTTTATTTCCTTGGCCCCGCCAAGGGTGAAATCTAAGAAAGTGTTATCTTCCTTTGCATCTGCATCATCCATCATCATTCATCATGGTAGCAAGTTGTGTTGCCAGGATCCTTGACACGGATATTGGTAAAACCTTGATGATTGTGGAAATGCTCAAGTTCTTGAGAGCACGCACAAGCGCTACGTGATATCATCGGCACTAACTGGGATTCCTCTCAGTTTCCTCGGCAATGCTATGACCTTTTCAAACAGTGAATTCACTCTCTATTGTTGGGTTCTTCCCCAGTTACCAGAATCATTCCCAGCATTTGCATTTTGTTCCCAGCTTGCACCGCCAATGTGCCATTCTACCATGGGTCTCTTCCATTTCTGGTGATAAGCAAATTCATCCATTACGTTGTCTTCAACTAGGTAATCCACATCATCCAAGTCCGAGTATGCCATTCTACCGACCCCCTCCAAATGATCGCTTGTGATTGCCTTAGGCTGGTATAAAGAGTTTCAATGATCTTTGAATCAAAGGTAATTCTTTTTGCCACTTAAGGGGATATATCTACGAGTCACCATCCCTAAGGTGCCTCGTTGTGGTATCATGGCAACTCAACTCCTCGCTACGATGACAATCGTTTACCACCTTTTTAAGTGTGGAATTGTAGTCTACCTGGTAAACCTCGTCATCTGCTCCACTCCATCCCTCTAGAGGTGTGCTTCGTCCCTCAGCTCGAGAAATGTTGCTATGTCCCATTCCGTGAGTTAATCCTGAGTTGTTCGACCTTCGAGAAGATTGATCCTTCTAGAGTTCCCCTCCTTCTCTCGTTGTCATGTTGGTTGGAGTTTCCAGAGCAAGACGTCGAGACAGGATGATGATCAAATCAACGTTCCTATGAAGTGCAACCTGGATCGTGAAGATTGTGCTAGGTCGCGTTCCCCCTTCATCTTACCCTACGCTTGAATCTCGAGACGAGATTTTTGTTTAGGGGGTGAGTTGTCACATCCCTGGTCCTGTTATGCACTAGGCTAGACCTCATGTGAGCATCATGTTTTAATTCAAATGAAATTTGAATTGAGGGATTTTTAAAGCCTCAGAAACCTTCTAAAAATGATCAACATTAAAATCTTCTCAAAGAAGTCCAAGAAAATGTTCCTCTTAGTCTCTGAAAATATTGCAAAGAGGTAAAACTCAAAACAATATTTTTGGTATCTCAGAGTTAATTATTTTGGGCCTTTGAATTAAATAAATAACTATTTGCATTGGATATATATTTGATATATAAATAATATATGTCCAATAATGCTGGAACATTTTATGTGGTTTGGTATATTTTAGTTCTAGCCACATAACTATTTTCAGGATTTTATAAAATGGTTTAGTATTTTACTAAACTAAAACAACACAGAACAAAATAAATAAAAACAACAAAAATAGGAAAAGCAGAGAGGAGAGAAACCTTACCTGGCGCTCACCTGGTAGCCCAGCCGGCCCAGCTCCTGTGCGGCCCAGCCCACCAGGCGTTCCCCCCCCTGTCGTCTTCCTCCCCTCGCCCCAAAGCTGCTGCTGTCGCTGTGAGAAAGCGCCGCGCACGCAGGCTCCACCTCCTGCTTCGCGCTGGAGGCTCAACCTCCTCCCTGTCCCCGCGCCTGGAGATGCCTCGACCCCCTCTGTTCTTCCCCCCCTCTTTCCTGGCTCTCCCCCTCGCTTGCCGCAGCCATGGCCGAACGCCACCATCACCACCGACGCCGTTCGCCGCGGCCACAGCCACCGCCTAGCCTTCCCATCTGTCCAGGAGCTCCACCTCCGTCGTCTACGCCTCCTCAAGGCCACACGCGCCGCCGGATGCCCCCGAACGCCCACACCACCGCCTTCTTCAACCTTCGGCCCCGTCGATCGCCGTCGTCGATTCACCCCCGACAAGACATCTTCGAGCCCACTAACCCTCCCAACGGACTCGCCGTGAGCCCCTGAGTCGTTTCCCCCTTCTTCCCTGGTCGCTTTTGACCTCTAGGCCATAGCCCCGTCGTGGCCGAGAGCTCCATGCCGCCGCCGCGTAGCTCGTCGTCGTTTGAGCCAGCATCTGTCACGGCCGAGCACATATTTGTGCTCCTCGCGTCGTCAGGAGTCTGCTGAGACCCTCCACTAGTTTCCCCGTGCACCGGAGCTCCATTCTCGTTGAGGTCCGGAACTCTGGCGCCGCCGCGAGCTCGTTTCCGGCAAGCTCCGGCCACCACAGCCGCTGCCGCTCGCCCAGTTGGATGCGGCGCATCTTCAGCTACCCGTAGGAGCAAACCACGTGTCGAATGGTGCTCCGTAGCGAGCACACGTTGCATCTCCGTCGTCGGCCATGGTCGTCGCCGGCGAAACTCCGGCGGGAGCTGACGTGGCGTTGCCATTAGCGGCTAATCCCCCCAATTAGCACACTAACAGACACTGACAGCGGGCCCCGTAGCGGGTCAAAGCCCGAGTCAACGCGGGATTAGTTCCTGTGTCACTGACGTGTGGACCCCGCACGTCAGGTTTGACCTGGACCTGGCCGTTGACTCGCTGACGTCATGCTGGCGTCAGGCTGACGCAGTTAAATCATTTTCTGGAATTATTTTAATTCTAAATATTCAGGAAATTCCAGAAAATGTTCAAAACTTCAAAAATTCATAGTAATTCAACCGTAACTCCAAATTAAATAATTTATATATGAAAAATTATCAGAAAAATTCAAGGAATCCATCTGTACCATTTTCATGCATGTTGGAACAACTTATAGATGCTGTTTAGCACAAATCATATAAAGGGCATTTAAATAATCACATATGGAGTTTGAATTTGAATCTTGTATTCAAACCAACTTCATTTAATCTGTTGCTAGTTGCATTAGCTCAAAACACATTCATTTTGCCATGTCATGATCATGCATCATATTGTGCATTGCATTGATTGTGTTCCCTTCTGTGTTGCCGGTATTTGTCCCCTCTCGATAGACGTGATACCGATGATGTGATCGTTGACACTGATGAAGACTCAATGTTATCTTCAGAAGTGCTAGGCAAGCAAAACCCCCTTGTTCATTCCGATACAATCCTACTCTCTCGCTCCTGCTCTCTTTTAATGCATTAGGACAACACCGATTCAACTGTTACTTGCTGCGGTAGCTGAACCCCTTTATCCTTTGCATGACCTGTCATTGCCACAGTAAATAGATGAAACCCACTAGCATGAGTAGGAGTTGTTTGAGCCCTGTTGTGCCTACTCATTCATGTTTGTTTGTCATGCCTGCTACTGCTTAGAGTTGAGTCAGGTCTGATTCATCGGGGATGAATCAGAGGTGTGTGAACATGTCCTACTGTGTGTGAGCTAAGTGTGTGAACACGATTTGGTAAAGGTAGCGGTGAGAGGCCATGTAGGAGTACATGGTGGGTTGTCTCATTGCAGCCGTCCTCAGGAACTGAGTTCTGTGTTTGTGATCCATGATTCAGCTACTACCATACATTGGGCCCTGAAATATGACCCCGCTCGACTTCTTATTCACCCTTGTCCTCTGTCCAGGAGTTGCAAGTAGTTTCTGGTGTTTGTAGCTTACTGGAGGCCGTGGACAGCGCTGACCGTAGGGGTGGGCTGTGATGCGGTAGGTACGTGGCACGGTGTACCGGATGCCCGTTTGGTGTCTCGGGAACCCTGTTCACATCGTTTGGGGCTGTGAGCGAAACTCCGGCCGGATCTCCTCATGGATGGAACCCGAATAGGCGATAAACCTGGACTAGAGACTTAGGTGTTTAGGTAGGTCGTGGTCTACACCCACGTCGGCTTTCTCTTGAAGTCTGCCGAGCACATGTCGTGTGCAGACGCTAAGTGGTGGAAACATGTATGAAGAAGTACACCCCTGCAGGGTTAATATCATCTATTCGAATAGCCGTGTCCGCGGTAAAGGACTTCTGGGTTGCTTATATCAGTTCATAGACAAGTGAAAGTGGATACTCTAAAATACGCAAGATAAGCGTGAGTGCTATGGATGGCGTTCTCGTAGGGAGACGGGAGCGGATCCATAGTGGTGTATTGATATGGTGAATATGTGGACTCGTGTGCGCCACCTCAAAAGAGTTGCTTGCAGTCGTAGTTTAGGATAGCCACCGAGTCAAAGCTGGCTTGCTGCAGTTAAACCCCACCATCCCCTTGTTGATAATGATGCATATGTAGTTAGTTCTGATGTAAGTCTTGCTGGGTACATTTGTACTCACGTTTGCCTATTTTATGTTTTTGCAGAGAGACTTCGGTCTCACTAGTAGTTCCACGTGGACTTCGACGTTTAGCTTGTTACCTCAGCTACGGTCTTGTGCCTCGGCAGGATTTGGTAGATAGTCAGGCTTCTAAGCCTTTTTCATTTATAGATGTCTGTACTCAGACATGATAGCTTCCACTTGTGCTTTGATATGTATGCTCTGAATGTTGGGTCATGAGACCCCTGTTTGTAATATCTCGCTCCTCGGAGCCTATTGATTAAATACTTGAGTTATAGAGTCATGTTGTGATGCCATGTTGTATTTGCACATATCGAGCATATTGTGTGTATGTTATTGAAATGCTTGGTATGTGTGGGATCTGACTATCTAGTTGTTTATTCTTAGTAGCCTCTCTTACCGGGAAATGTCTCCTAGTGTTTCCACTGAGCCATGGTAGCTTGCTACTGCTCCGGAACACTTAGGCTGGCCGGCATGTGTCCTTCTTCGTTCCTGTGTCTGTCCCTTCGGGGAAATGTCACGCGATGAATACCAGAGTCCTGTTAGCCCGCTACAGCCCGGTTCACCGGAGTCCTGCTAGTCCAGTGCTACAACCTGGATTCACTCGCTGATGACCGACACGTTCGATGCTGGGTCATGGATGCCTGTCCCTGTAAGTTTGTGCCACTTTGGGTTTACGACTAGCCATGTCAGCCCGGGCTCCTTATCATATGGATGCTAGCGACACTATCATATACGTGTGCCAAAAGGCGCAAACGGTCCCGGGCAAAGGTAAGGCGACACCCGTGGGAATACCGTGCGTGAGGCCGCAAAGTGATATGAGGTGTTACATGCTAGATCGATGTGGCATTGAGTCAGGGTCCTGACATGGATATATAGGTACGGTGTGACATAAACATCACGACCGCTCATCTTCGTCAAGGACTCGTCATAGACAACAACCATCCTTGTTTACAAACGACTACCTCGACGGTAACCTCGACGCCATCTTTGTCTACTCCTTGCCATTGCATTGATAACCACCATAGCCTTAATTTTGCGTTGCTTACCTTTCGAGACTAGCCTTGGAGTACGCCAGCAACGTGACTTCTGCACATTAGTGATCATACTTCCCATAGAATACATACCATATCACCGTGGTGCATATCTTGGTATCATCTTTTGTGTCATAAATTTGTCATCGCATACAAAATTGCTATCTTGGTTCACGAAGTTTTGCATGAGAAAAGAGCTCAAAAAAAGAAAGAGCCAAACAAGCTTTTAAGCAAGAAGAAAAGATACGCAAATATCTTATAAGCAAGAACCGTTGCATTATACTACATTAATATTGTCCTACTCAATCATCTTGGATCATATCACCGGAATACCATACATATAGCATACTTGGGATAAAATTCGTTGCATTTTTGCTTAGTAGTTTGTGCACAAGTTTCATATCCACCTATTGTGCAATCGTGCTAGCGTCTCTCTAGTGTGGTGCAACAAAAGAATTTTCGTGGATTCCACATTTTGGCTCATTCCTTGGTTGCATAACCCCACTTATCTATTTGCGTGTGTGTTTCCGTGTACCATATCTTGTTATTGGTCTACTTGTTGCTGAAAATTTGTGAATCTTTTCCAACATTATTGAGGCTCACTAACAATTGCATCAAATTTTGTGCCACCATCCTAACTGAGCTCCACGATAAGCTTTTACTTGTGTAGGTGCGAGAACCGACAAGAATTGGTACCAATTGTGCTATTTCCTTGTTCCACATTTGAGTGATCTTTGATCCATCTTCAACATCGGTCAAGGTACATTTGGTATAAGTTCTTCTCTTTCTCCCACTCACATATTTGCTTGAAATGATGGATAGGCCAAGTTATTATACTAACCCACTCTTCATCATGCAAGACAACGACATGTCATCCTATGTCACCAAGATCCACGTATTCATTGCACAACATGCTTTGCATCAAGAACAACTAGAAATGAGAGACCGCATCGACAATCTCGCCACTGACTTGAGACCCTCTGAGCAAGGAACAAGAGACTACTTTGACAACAAGCTTGACACTCACAAAAAAGAGAATGATGCAAGAATGGATGAGATTCATGCCTTGTTGGTGAACCGCCATTCTACCACTTCGTCCTACTCAAGACGGAGCCGCTCGAGTCGACACTCCGACAACACCTTCTCCGGCTCAAGTACACCGACATCACTCTACGTCGAGCCGCGTGCCAAGACCGTCAAGCAAATCGCAATCCTCTACACGACAATCATCCACAAGAGCAAGTCGACGAGCAAGCACACCATCATCAGCAAAACCAAGTCCCTCTTGCACAAGCACAAGAAAGGCAACGCCAATGTCTCCAAGTGGAAGAGCGAGCACGACAACATCAAGACGAACAAGACGGCGAAGCTCAACGCCTTCAACAACAACAACGTGAAGCACAAGCTCTTGAGGCGCAACGTGCCTTCAAGAATCAAGTTGAGCCATTGCCAACCACAACCGAGATAGGCGCAATCAAGAGGAAGCGCTTCGCGAAGAACTTCAAGAGAGAAACTACCAAGCAAGAGTGCATAATCAAGTTCCTCAAGCTCCTCCACAAGCTCGACAAGCTCCTCCACAACCTCAAATTCATCAAGAGCATGATAACATTGGAAATCCTCCACGCCATGAGCAATATGAGGTTGAAAATCCTCCTCGTCGAGGGCGTCGTCATCACCCTCGTCCCCAACACAATGAAGATCAATGCTACGGCAAGCTCAAGTTCACCATGCCCAAGTTCCATGGAAGCAATGATCCCGAAGAGTACCTTTCATGGGCATTGAAGGTCGACAAGATCTTTCGTTTACACAACTATGAGGAAGAGAAGAAGATCACTATGGAATCACTTGAGTTCCAAGACTATGTGCTCATATGGTGGGAACATGTCCTTGAGCGTCGAGAAGCAAGAGGTGAAACACTAATCACCACATGGGAGGAAATGAAAGATGTCATGCACACACGCTTTATGACAATCTACAACAACCGCGAACTCTTCAAGAAACTCCAACTCCTCAAGCAAGGAACAAAGAGCGTCGAAGAATACTACAAGGAAATGGAGATTGCCATGATAAGAGCCAATCTCAAGGAAGATGATGAGCAAACACCCGTTTCTTGATTGGCCTCAATCATCCCATCAAGAAGATTGCCGACTTCCAACCCTACTCCAACCTCATTGAGCTAGTGCATCAAGCTACCAAAGCGGAACGTCAAGTGCAAGATGACTTCAAGTACGCCAAGTAATCATCCAAGATCCACGGCTTCTCCAACACCCAAGCTTCAACGACTCCAACACCTTCTACCTCAACCAAGCCATCTACAAACAATGGCGACAAGTCGAGTTACAAGAAAACTTCGACAACCTCAAGTTGTCCTCCTACTACAATCGACTTCAAGCCGCGTGCTTCATCATCTACTCCAACTGATGAGACCGTCAAGACAAGTTCCATCAAGTGTTTCACATGCGGCGACCGAGGCGACAATTCCCCAACAAGCGCACCATGATCCTGAACGATATCGGAACCTATGACTCCATGAGTGAAGAGGAGATGGAAGCCCTTGAGCAAGTGGCCATGCACCGGTGCGTGAATGACGATGAAGATGATCAAGTCTTTTGTGATGAGGATTCGAGCCCCGCTCTCGTTGTCTTCAAAGTCTTGACTCTTCAACATCAACAAGAAGAAGACCAAAGATGCCACATCTTCCACACCAAGGCCGGCATCAATGGAAGGTCCATCAAGGTCATCATCGATGGAGGGAGTTTCCACAACTTGGCAAGTGAAGAACTATGCTCCAAGCTCCAATTGGTCAAGATGAAGCACCTGCATCCCTACAAGGTTCAACGGCTAAGCGATTCCGGCACTATCCAAGTCGAGCATACAGTCAAAGTCTCCTTTAAAATCGGAGCATATGAAGACACTTTGGTGTGTGATGTCGTCCCGATGTCCGTTTGCCACCTTCTTCTTGGTCGACCATGGCAATTTGACCGCGGCGTCATCCACAATGGGCATACCAATCACTATAGCTTCAAGATGAAAGGAAAGGAGTACGTGCTACAACCTATGTCTCCAATTGAAGTGATTGCCAACAAGCAAGCCACCCATCATGGAGAAAAGAGTGAGAGAGCGAACCACCCAAAAGAGAGTAAGCGCCACAAGCCAAAATCGAGTGCATCCAGGATGAGCGACAAGAAAAACTTAGTCCTATTTGCCACCAAAAGTGAGATGAGTGATGTGTGTGAGAACCCAGCAAGTGTTATGCACTATGTCCTTGTGTGCAAGGACGAGGCACCAAAAACTAACACCTCTCACAATCTACCTTTAGTGTTGTCTTCACTTTTGCAGGAATTCCAAGATGTTTTCCCCGACGAGATACCTCCGGGTCTACCTCCACTACGAGGCATTGAACACCGAATAGACCTCATCACCGGAGCACCCCTACCTAACAAGGCTCCCTACCGTGTCAACCACGAGGAAACTAAGGAGATCCAACGGCAAGTACAACAACTCATCGACAACGGTTGTGTCGTTCCGGTCATTCTTGTTCCCAAGAAAGACGGTACTTATTGCATGGTTTCTGATTGTTGTACCATCAATGCTATCACCGTTAGATATCGTTACCCTATTACATGCTTAGATGATATGCTTGATGAAGTTAGTGGAGCCACCATTTTCTCTAAGATTGATCTTAAGAGTGGCTACTACCAAATACGCATCCAAGAAGGTGATGAATGGAAAACCGCATTTAAGACCAAATTTGGCTTATATGAATGTCTAGTTATGCCACTAGGTTTATTCGAAGCACCCGGTACTTTCATGCGAGTCATGCACTTTGTTCTTCGTCCCTATATTGGTATATTTGTGGTGGTCTATTTTGATGATATTCTTCTCTTTAGCAAATCCCTCAAAGATCATGTCACCCATCTTAGAACCGTGTTGCAAACCCTTAGTGTAACACCCACGATGCGGCTATATCTCCCACGTGTCGAAGCACGACTTAGAGGCATAACCGCATGGTGGTTTTGTCGCAAGAAGGGTCATCTTCACACAATCCCATGTAATGAACAAGAATGGGATAAAGAGGGTTGGCTTACAATCGCCACTTCACACAATACATAATTTAAGATCAAACATCATTCAAATACACTCATAGACCGGCTACGGTCAAGTTCAAAATGAAAAGAAGACAACCCCAAATGCTAGATCCCCGATCGTCCCGACTGGGCTCCTCTACTGATCATCTGGAAACGATACATAGTAACGACCAAGGGCCTCATCAAATTCCCACTTCAACTCAGTTGCGCCATCAGCGCCAGTATCCTCGGCACCTGCATCTGTTTTGGCAGAATCTGTGAGTCACGAGGACTCAGCAATCTCACACCCGCGATATCTAGACTATTTAAGCTCATAGGTAGGAAAAGGGGTAATATGGTGGAGCTGAGGCAAGCACTAAGCATATATGATGGCTAACATACACAAGTGAGAGCAAGAAGAGAAGCAACGCCTCGGTCGAGAAACTAGAAGTGATCAAGAAGTGATCCTGAAACTACTTATGTCAAGCACAACACAAACCGTGTTCACTTCCCGGACTCCGCCGAGAAGAGACCATCACGGCTACACACACAGTTGATGCATTTTTAAGAAGTCAAGTGTCAAGTTATCTACAATCGGACATTAACAAATTCCCATCTGCCTCATAACCGCAGGCACCGCTTTCGAAAGATTATATACCCTGCAGGGGTGTCCCAACTTAGCCCATCACAAGCTCTCACGGTCAACGAAGGAATAGACCTTCTCCCGGGAAGACCCGATCATTCTCGGAATCCCGGTTCGCAAAACATTTCGACAATGGTAAAACAAGACCAGCAAAGCCGCCCGATGTGCCGACAAATTCCGATAGGAGTCCCACGTATCTCGTTCTCAGGGCACACTGGATGAGTCAAGCTATGAGTAAAACCAGCCCTCAAGTTGCCCCGAGGTGGCCCCGCAGGCTGCTCAGTTCGGACCAACACTCGAAGGAGCACTGGCCCGGGGGGGTTAAAATAAAGATGACCCTCGGGCTCGCGAAAACCCAAGGGAAAAGGGCTTAGGTGGCAAATGGTAAAACCAAGGTTGGGCCTTACTGGAGGAGTTTTATTCAAAGGGAACTATTAAGGGGGTCCCATAAATCACCCAACCATGTAAAGAACGCAAACTCAAGGAACATAACACCGGTACGACGGAAAACTAGGGCGGCAAGAGTGGAACAAGTCACCAGGCATAAGGCCGAGCCTTCCACCCTTTACCAAGTATATAAGGTGCATTAATTTATACAGGAGATATTGTGATATCCCAAAATATCCATGTTCCGACGAGGAACAAACTTCATCTTCACCTGCAACTAACAATGCTATAAGAGGGGCTGAGCAAAAGTGGTGACATAGCCAATCAACGGTTGCTAGGACAGGATGGTTAGAGGTTTGACATGGCAATAGGTAGGCATGGTAAACAAAGGCAGGTAGGGCTAACAAAGCGATAGAGCGAGTACTAGCAAGCAAAAATAGAAGTGATATCGAAGGTATGGTCATCTTGCCTGCAAGGTTCTCAGAGTTGTCGAAGGCTGGATCCTCGTTAGCGTACTCAACAGGTTCCTCGTGCATGTGCTCGTCTCCCGGCTCTACCCAAAGCAAGAACACAAGCAAAGGAACCACAATAAATCACGGTGCAATGCACAAGCAACATGATGCAATACATGTCATGATATGCGAGAGGTGATATGCAAAGCGTATGCGTGCTTCGGAAGGAAAGATGATGAACAAGGCATCAACTTGGCAAACCAAGTATGCCGCTGG
Source organism: Triticum aestivum (assembly GCF_018294505.1). Classification (NCBI taxonomy): domain Eukaryota; kingdom Viridiplantae; phylum Streptophyta; class Magnoliopsida; order Poales; family Poaceae; genus Triticum; species Triticum aestivum. The sequence goes on along the minus strand of NC_057804.1, from coordinate 293,816,494 downwards.
AAAGATGAGATGATTTCGGTTGAAATCGATATAAGGATCACCGGATTCGGGTACACGGTTTGCAAAAGACAAGCAAGACAAGATATGATGCAAACAACAACATGGCCGCTTGTATGCAAAGTATGAATAAGCTATAGCACCCAAACATATGAATAAGATGCATAGCAGAAACAGATTCATCATGGCATCTCTACCGGTTTGATTAACTCACTACCAGGCATGTCATGGCATGGAACAAGTACTAGCATGAAGTAGGCATGGAAATGAAGCTACTCATGTGCAAAACAATCTACTAGCATATTGCATGAACAAGCACATAAGAGACAAAACAACAATATGAAGTGAGATGGCATGATTATGAACTTGCTCAAATGCAGAAACTAATGCCACCACTGGATTGGTGGGATTTTTCTACCCCAAAAACATATATAATATGTTAGGGTTGCTGTAGAAAAATCATCCCAAATGCACAAAGATAAAACCTGCCTAAAATGGTAATTGACAGAAATGGCACTTTCCATATTTGGAAACGTCCAGAATTGGACTTGCCCGAAAAGGACAGGTTCCACATGCCATAAATGGAATATTCGCTACGAATCAAAATAAAACAAATAATAAAATAAAAAAAACACACAGGCTAAGAGAGTATGACATGTGGGGCCACCCTGTCATACGCACAGTGCAAAGGAAAGGAAAAAAAGGGGGGGAATAAACTGCACTCGCGGGGGATCGAACCCGGGTCTCCCCGGAGTGGCTCTGCTACGGCAACCACTGGGCTAGCTAGGTGGTTCTGATAGGAAAGGGCTTCGGCTCCTTTTAGGTAAGCACCAGGTCGAGCCACTCTGTTTTCAAATAGAGAAGACGCCGGCGCCGGCAAGGGAAACGACGGCAATCCAGCGGGCACGGGGCCTCCGGCGGCCGTGCGGAAAGGGGTTATGGACGCGTGCAACTACGAGGGGATGCTGGGGCGCTCGAGTTTGAGCAGTTGCTCGACTCGGGGCCATGGCGTCTACGGCAAACGGCAGCGGCAACTACGGCGTCGCAGGGAAAAGCCGGGTGCACGCGCAGGGTGCAGAAGCAAGCGGGGCTACGGGCGCGGCGAGCAAGCGAGCGCGAGCACGTGGGAACAGGGGAGAGAGCGTGTGCACGTGCAGCAACAAAACATGCGCAACTAAAACTACAGAGATCGCCGGAGCACCGAGAGTACGGGAAAGATTGAATTGAAGCAGCGCCTACGGTGATCTATTGACGACAGGAAGGAGCAGGGAGGAAGTTGGGTAGACCTCCCTACCCTAGGACAAGAAGACGATGACGGAGACGAGCCTGCGGCGACGTGGACGAGCTCTGAACCTTGGTGCATTTTCTGACCGAGAGGAAGGAGGAAGCAGGGGACGTCGATGAACTCGTCGTCCGGGCACTGTAGTCGACGTCGTGGAAGGAGACGATGACGAGGAAGACGAAGGACACGCTCGACAAGGTTGGGAGTGGCTGAAGAGCACGTCGGCAACGAGGCGCGCTCTCAGGTGCGCTTGGGACGGGGCGGACGCGGTGGATCTGGTGGCTAAACTCACCTGGAAACGGCGGGGGCGGACGAGGGAAACCCTAGGCGACGCGGGGGACACGGAAACTAGGGCTTATAAGGGCTAGGGCGAGCGGTGCGAGCTCACGCACGCTCGTGCTCGCGGTCCCCATGGCGACGGTGAGATGAGAGGGAAAAGGTGGGTGCGGGAAACAGGGGAGGCGCTGACGAGCGGGGCCAATCTTACCACGTGTCGAGGGTCTAGCGGGGGTGCGCGCTTGCGTGGGTGAGAAAAGACGAGGGCGCTAGCTGGGCCGGCCTGGGAGGCCGAGGCCCAGGGGGGGCTGCTGCGCTGGCTGCTGCTCCATTTCTATTTTTGCAAAACAAATATAGAAACAGAAAAGCACAGGGTTAAAGGGGAGGAGTTAGAGCATAAAGAAAAGACTCTCCAACTCCTGGAATTATCCACTATTATAATAAATTTCATTGGGCATTTTAGAGGTAGAAAAATAAGACAAGTTTGAATTATATTCAAACTTGTGTCATTTTTGAACCTGACCAAAACAACTTCAAATAAAGGAGATCTTTGGCAGAGAGGTTTAGGGCAAGGAGCAAGATTTACAGGGAGAAGATGAACATTAATAGAGAAGGATAAAATATCACTTGATAAGAGAAGGAAGGAGAAGGAAGGAGGAGAAGTGATGGTGCCATGGTTGAAAAGGGGGGGGGGGACAAGGTCATGCCCATGATGCTCATGGCAACAACATGAATGACAAAATGCAACATGAGATGGCATGAGATGAAAATGCACTATATGATGAGGATGAATGCAAAATGACAAGTGGCACAAATGCAAAATGGCTAAAATGAAATGACAATGAAAAGAATAAAACCACACAACCAAACAAGATGAGGCCAAACATGATAAAACCCACAAGAATTGGATGAGGTCAAGTTGATATATTGCCAAATTGGGACATGTTACATCTGGGGTGTTACAACTCTCCTCCACTACAAGAGGATCTCGTCTCGAGATCTAGGACTGAAAGAACTTCGGATATTCGGAACGGAGGTGATCCTCGCGCTCCCAGGTGGCTTCTCGGTCGGAATGGTGTGACCACTTCACTTTCAGGAATTTGATTGACTTGTTGCGAGTCTTGCGCTCGGTTTCTTCAAGAATAGCAACGGGGTGCTCATGATAAGAGAGATCTTCTTGGAGGTCGATTTCTTCGAAGTTGATAGTGCGCTCAGGAGTCTTGAAGCACTTGCTAAGCTGTGACACGTGAAACACATCGTGCATGTTCGCAAAGTTGGATGGAAGCTCAAGTTGATAGGCGAGGTCGCCTCTTTTGCCAATGATCTTGAAAGGACCCACATATCTAGGGGCAAGCTTCCCTTTGATACCGAAGCGACGAGTGCCTTTCATTGGAGAGATGCGGAGGTAGACATGGTCTCCGATTTCAAAAGCCAAGTCACGGTGCTTGCTATCATAGTAACTCTTTTGTCGCGATTGCGCGGCTTTGAGATTCTCACGAATGACTTTGCACATTTCTTCGGCTTCTGTGATCAAGTCGTTGCCAAGAAGTTGGCGTTCACCTGTCTCAGACCAGTTGAGAGGAGTACGTCACTTTCTGCCATAGAGAATTTCGAATGGGGCCTTGCCCGAACTCGCTTGGAAGCTGTTGTTGTAGGAGAACTCGGCATATGGAAGACAATCTTCCCACTTCATACCGAAAGAGATGACACAAGCCCTGAGCATATCTTCAAGGATTTGATTGACTCGCTCGACTTGGCCACTTGTTTGAGGATGGAAAGCTGTGCTGAAACGAATGTTGGTGCCCATGGCCGTCTGGAAGGAGTCCCAGAACTTAGAAGTGAAGATGCTTCCACGATCTGAAGATATCAATTGTGGAATGCCGTGCAAGGAGACAATTCTGGAGGTGTATAGCTCTGCCAACTGAGCTGCTGTGATAGATTCTTTGATAGGAAGAAAATGAGCCACTTTGGTAAGCTTGTCAATGACAACGAAGATAGCATCATTTCCACGCTTGGACTTGGGAAAACCAGTCACGAAGTCCATCTCGATATGGTCAAACTTCCATTCCGGAATAGCAAGAGGTTGGAGGAGACCAGCTGGTCTTTGGTGTTCTGCTTTCACTCTTCTGCAGACATCACATTCATTCACGCATTGAGCAATCTCTCGCTTCATTCGAGTCCACCAATATGACTGCTTGAGGTCATGGTACATCTTTGTACTTCCAGGATGAATGGATAGGAGGGAATTGTGTGCCTCATTCATGATGACTTTTCTCAGATCACCTTTTGGAACCACAATGCGATCCTCGAAGAAAAGGGTATCTTTGTCATCCAAGCGATAGCACTTGAATTTGGGAATGCCCTTGTCAATACCATGTTTCACCTTCTTCACCATGGTATCCAGGAGTTGTGCCTCATGAATTTGATCTTCCAAAGTAGGAGAGACTATGAGGTTGGCAAGAAAGCCTTGAGGAACAACTTGAAGACTCAGCTTGCGGAAGGCTTCACAGAGATCTGGTTGAAACGGCTTGAGAATTAGACTGTTGCAATAAGCCTTTCTGCTCAGAGCATCTGCAATCACATTCGCCTTGCCAGGAGTATATTCAATACTCGGATTGTACTCCTGAATCATTTCGACCCATCGAGTTTGCCTAAGGTTAAGGTTGGGTTGAGTGAAGATATACTTGAGGCTCTTGTGATTGGTGAAAATGTCCACTTGCCTTCCCAATAAGAGATGTCTCCATGTTATCAATGCATGGACAACTGCCGCCAACTCAAGATCGTGAGTGGGGTAGTTCTTTTCGTTGGGCTTCAACTGACGAGAGGTATAGGCCACAACTCCCTTCTCTTGCATCAACACAGCACCGAGACCTTGAAGGGAAGCATCACAAAATACTTCGAATGGTTTGGATTCATTAGGAGGAGTCAAGACAGGAGTTGTGACTAGCTTCTCTTTGAGGGTGTTGAAAGCGACGTCACACTCAGGCGTCCAGACATACTTGACATGCTTCTGGAGGAGGTTGGAAAGAGGCTTTGCAATCTTAGAGAAGTTCTCAACGAATCTTCGGCAATAGCTTGCAAGACCAAGAAAACTGGGGAGCTGCTTGACATTCTGAGGAGGTTCCCAATTCACAACGGCAGACACCTTCGCCGGATTAACAGCAATGCCCTTGGCAGGGATGATATGGCCAAGGTAAAGAACTTCATCAAGCCAAAACTCACATTTGGAAAAATTCGCATAGAATTGGTGCTCTCTGAGCTTGTCGAGCACCAATCGCAAATGTTTGGCATGATCCTTCTTATTCTTGGAGAAGACCAAAATATCATCGAGATACACCAGAACGAATTCATTGGTGTAGGGGTTGAAGATAAAGTTCATATTGCGAGAGAATGTTGGAGGAGCATTGACAAGCCTGAAAGACATGACAGTATATTCATAAGAACCATAGCTTGTTCTGAATGCTGTCTTGGGAATATCTTGTTCACGAATGCGAATCTGATGATAACCCATACGAAGGTCAAGCTTGGAGAATACTTTAGCACCTTTGAGTTGCTCAAAAAGCTCATTGATGTTGGGAAGTGGATACTTGTTCTTGATTGTCTTCTTGTTCAATGGATGGTAATCGACACAAAGTCGGTCCGTGCCATCCTTCTTCTGGACAAAAAGAACTCCACAACCCCATGGGGAAGAACTCGGTCTGATCAAACCCAGACGCTCTTGTTCATCGAGCTGCTTCTTCAATTCCTTCAGCTCCTTGGGTCCAAGCTTGTATGGACGCTTGCAAACAGGTTCTGTTCCAGGCTAAAGATCAATAACGAACTCGACTGGCCGATGAGGAGGCATCCCCGCAAGCTCTTCTGGAAAGACATCTTGGTACTCACAAACGACTAGAATCTGAGAAATAGCATCCAATTCGCCCTTCTCATTGAGAGAAAACAACCGAATGGTTTCATCACAAGCGGCATAGATGATAACATCCTCAGAAGGGTGTGTCAATTGAATTTGCCTGGCAGCACAATCAAGCTGAGCCTTGTGCTTAGAAAGCCAATCCATCCCAAGAATTAGATCAATATCAGAATCGCCAAGAACCAATGGAGAAGACAGAAATTTATAGTCGCCCATCTTGATGGAAACATCCGGAACCATGTAGCTTGCGTTCATGCTCTTAGCGGGAGAGACAACTGCTAACGGTCTAGGCAATTCTTGGAAAGACAAATCATGCTTAGATGCAAATGGTCTTGAGATGAAACTAAGCGATGCACCAGTGTCAAAAAGAACTTTTGCAGGAATATCATTAACTGGAAGATTACCGATGATCACATCTGAAGAATCCTTTGCCTGAGCTGCATTCATCATGTTCACCTTTGCATGCTTGGGATTATGCTTGACCACTGCATTGCTTGAAGATCTCACAGGAGGAGGAGGAGGAAGGCGCCTTTGATTTAAGCGTTTGTTCGCGTAGTGACCTTTCTGCTGGCACTTGTTGCAAGTCACTTCTGAGAGCGGACGATGATAAGGAGCATTCGACTTTGAAGCTTGAGGCTGAGACTTGTTCGGATAGCTTGGGTTGGGTGGGTGGGAAGATCCACGGCCACTTGAGTTCTTCTGTTGGTAAGGCTGACGAAATGGAGGAGGAGGCAGGTAGAAATTCTGCTGCTTAGCTGCCACTTGTGAGGAAGAAGAAGATTGCACTGCATCTCTGATTCTCTTCTTAGAAGCCTGACACTTGAGCTGAGCACCTTCTTGCTTGAGTGCCATATTGTAGAATTGATCAAACTGAGTAGGCTCAACAAGAATGAGAGCTAACTGCAGATCCTCTCTAAGGCCACCTCTGAACTGATAGATCATACTTTTCTCATCTGGAACATCTTGCTTAGCAAAGCGAGCAAGTTTCTGAAACTGCTTGTTGTATTCGTACACTGACATGTTGCCTTTCTTGAGATTGCGGAACTCCTCACGCTTGCTCTCAACAACACTGGTAGGAATATGGTGAGCTTTAAAGTCCCGACAGAAATCAGTCCAAGTAATCACTCGACCACCTCTCGAATCCTTATATTGCTGGAACCAATCAGCTGCCTAATCCTTGAGCTGAAAAGAAGCGAACTTGACATAGTCCTCAGGGCTGACATTGCTGCAATCAAAATGCTTATTGATATCCACGAGCCAATCATCGGCGTCTGTGGCCTCAACACAATAGCTGAAAGACTTCGGCTGATTTGCCAGGAACTGGTTGAGGGTAGGAAACTGAGGCTGATGATTGAACTACCCTTGACCTTGATTCCCTTGGTTGCCTTGGCCTTGGTTGCGCTCTTGCATGAGCTGGATCATCATCTGAGCATGGGCGTTAGAGGCTGCCATCAAAGCTTGCCATGCCTCCGGAGGCGGAGGTGGAGGTGGAGGGTTCGCCTGACTCCCATCATTGCGATCCGGATTCAGACGCGTTGGCGGAGCCATCCTGAAGAGGGTGACATCCGTTAGCATCTTGATAGACAGATTGAATCAACGGATAGAAATAGCAACATATAGTCTTCACAATAAACATTCGAACAAGGATGAACGAATGAATTCCAAAGTAAACATCACACGTCCATAAAGGTGAGAAGCCACTTGATAAGAGATTGATGAATGAAATAAACAAGGTACAACTGGAACAAATAAGTGGTAAGGATTACCCAATCACAAACCAAATATCTGCGGGAAGAAATGCTAGAGCTACTTGAATCCCACCTATAAACTCCCGAAACTTTCTAGTTATGCAATCAGGTGTTGGGGATATGGGGGAAGCAATATATCTCACCCAAACTAACAATCCCTACATCCAGGTGTATCCATCCGTCAACACATAACCAAGAAACCTTCGGAAATCGTGTACCTCAACCTTCGAAAAGCATCCGTTATACGAGTTATGGCAATACTCCCGAGCTCGCCCCAGTACTGGGTTATCGGGGTTATCTCACCAACAACTGCATAAAAGAGATTTTTGATGTTGGCAAAACTCAGGTATTCCAGAACTGCAACGATAAAATTGTGACGACAACACCTCGGAGCTCAACTCCCCGGGACACTGCCACAACCCCTAAATGTCAGGAGGCACCAAGAACAATGTTCTCGTCACAAAACCATCGGAATGATTCCAAGATACCCGCGTGATCCTAAATTTTTTTTAGTGAAATGTGAGAAGAGGATAGTCAAAACATCTACATCAGGAGACCTCACCAGAGCGATGAAGGGACTGAGGAGTAAAAAGAATCCTACTCTCCGATATTTATAATCCTAAGACTCAAAACATTTTTGTTCTAGACTCAACATCGCTAGCAAACAATCAAGCAGGGGGCTCCTAAGTCGGGGATGGCTCTGATTACCAACTTGTAACACCCACGATGCGGCTATATCTCCCACGTGTCGAAGCATGACTTAGAGGCATAACCACATGGTGGTTTTGTCGCAAGAAGGGTCATCTTCACACAATCCCTTGTAATGAACAAGAATGGGATAAAGAGGGTTGGCTTACAATCGCCACTTCACACAATACATAATTTAAGATCAAACATCATTCAAATACACTCATAGACCGGCTACGGTCAAGTTCAAAATGAAAAGAAGACAACCCCAAATGCTAGATCCACGATCGTCCCGACTGGGCTCCTCTACTGATCATCTGGAAACGATACATAGTAACGACCAAGGGCCTCATCAAATTCCCACTTCAACTCAGTTGCGCCATCAGCGCCAGTATCCTCGGCACCAGCATCTGTTTTGGTAGAATCTGTGAGTCACGAGGACTCAGCAATCTCACACCCGCGATATCAAGACTATTTAAGCTCATAGGTAGGAAAAGGGGTAATATGGTGGAGCTGAGGCAAGCACTAAGCATATATGGTGGCTAACATACGCAAGTGAGAGCGAGAAGAGAAGCAACGCCTCGGTCGAGAAACTAGAAGTGATCAAGAAGTGATCCTGAAACTACTTACGTCAAGCATAACACAAACCGTGTTCACTTCCCGGACTCCGCCGAGAAGGGACCTTCACGGCTACACACACAATTGATGCATTTTTAAGAGGTCAAGTGTCAAGTTATCTACAACCGGACATTAACAAATTCCCATTATGCCTCATAACCGCGGGCATGGCTTTCGAACGATTATATACCCTGCAGGGGTGTCCCAACTTAGCCCATCACAAGCTCTCACGGTCAACGAAGGAATAGACCATCTCCCGGGAAGACCCGATCAGTCTCGGAATCCCGGTTCGCAAAACATTTCAACAATGGTAAAACAAGACCAGCAAAGCCGCCTGATGTGCCGACAAATCCCGATAGGAGTCGCACGTATCTCGTTCTCAGGGCACACCGGATGAGTCAAGCTACGAGTAAAACCAGCCCTCAAGTTGCCTCGAGGTGGCCCCGCAGCCTGCTCAGTTCGGACCAACACTCGAAGGAGCACTGGCCCGGGGGGTTTAAAATAAAGATGACCCTCGGGCTCGCGAAAACCCAAGGGAAAAGGGCTTAGGTGGCAACTGGTAAAACCAAGGTTGGGCCTTGCTGGAGGAGTTTTATTCAAAGCGAACTATTAAGGGGGTCCCATAAATCACCCAACCGTGTAAGGAACGCAAACTCAAGGAACATAACACCGGTATGACGGAAAACTAGGGCGGCAAGAGTGGAACAAGTCACCAGGCATAAGGCCGAGCCTTCCACCCTTTACCAAGTATATAAGGTGCATTAATTTATAGAGGAGATATTGTGATATCCCAAAATATCCATGTTCCGACCAGGAACAAACTTCATCTTCACCTGCAACTAACAATGCTATAAGAGAGGCTGAGCAAAAGCGGTGACATAGCCAATCAACGGTTGCTAGGACGGGATGGTTAGAGGTTTGACATGGCAATAGGTAGGCATGGTAAACAAAGGCAGGTAGGGCTAACAAAGCGATAGAGCGAGTACTAGCAAGCAAAAATAGAAGTGATATCGAAGGTATGGTCATCTTGCCTGCAAGGTTCTCAGAGTTGTCGAAGGCTGGATCCTCGTTAGCGTACTCAACAGGTTCCTCGTGCACGTACTCGTCTCCCGGCTCTACCCAAAGCAAGAACACAAGCAAAGGAACCACAATAAATCACGGTGCAATGCACAAGCAACATGATGCAATACATGTCATGATATGCGAGAGGTGATATGCAAAGCGTATGCGTGCTTCAGAAGGAAAGATGATTAACAAGGCATCAACTTGGCAAACCAAGTATGCCGCTGGAAAGATGAGATGATTTTGGTTGAAATCAATATAAGGATCACCGGATTCGGGTACACGGTTTGCAAAAGACAAGCAAGACAAGATATGATGCAAACAGCAACATGGCCACTTGTATGCAAAGTATGAATAAGCTATATCACCCAAACATATGAACAAGATGCATAGCAGAAACAGATTCATCATGGCATCTCTACCGGTTTGATTAACTCACTACAAGGCATGTCATGGCATGGAACAAGTACTAGCATGAAGTAGGCATGGAAATGAAGCTACTCATGTGCAAAACAATCTACTAGCATATTGCATGAACAAGCACATAAGAGACAAAACAACAATATGAAGTGAGATGGCATGTTTATGAACTTGCTCAAATGCAGAAACTAATGCCACCACTGGATTGGTGGGATTTTTCTACCCCAAAAACATATATAATATGTTAGGGTTGCTGTAGAAAAATCATCCCAAATGCACAAAGATAAAACCTGCCTAAAATGGTAATTGACAGAAATGGCACTTTCCATATTTGGAAACGTCCAGAATTGGACTTGCCCGAAAAGGACAGATTCCACATGCCAGAAATGGAATATTCGCTGGGAATCAAAATAAAACAAATAATAAAATAAAAAAACACACAGGCTAAGAGAGTATGACAGGTGGGGCCACCCTGTCCTACGCACAGTGCAAAGGAAAGGAAAAAAAAAGGGGGGGGGGAATAAACTGCACTTGCGGGGGATCGAACCCGGGTATCCCCGGTGTGGCTCTGCTACAGCAACCACTGGGCTAGCTAGGTGGTTCTGATAGGAAAGGGCTTCGGCTCCTTTTAGGTAAGCACCAGGTCGAGCCACTCTGTTTTCAAACAGAGAAGACGACGGCGTCGGCGACGGAAACGGCGGCAATCCAGCGGGCACGGGGCCTCCGGCGGCCGTGCGGAAAGGGGGTATGGACGCGTGCAACTACGAGGGGATGCAGGGGTGCTCGAGTTCGAGCAGTTGCTCGACTCGGGGCCATGGCGTCTACGGCAAACGACAGCGGCAGCTATGGCGTCGCAGGGAAAAGCCGGGTGCGCGCGCAGGGTGCAGAAGCAAGCGGGGCTACAGGCGCGGCGAGCGAGTGAGCGCGAGCACGTGGGAACAGGGGAGAGAGCGTGTGCACGTGCAGCAACAAAACATGAGCAACTAAAACTACATAGATCGCCGGAGCACCGAGAGTATGGGAAAGATTGAATCGAAGCAGCGCCTACGGTGATCTATTGACGACAGGACGGAGCAGGGAGGAAGTTGGGTATACCTCCTTACCCTAGGACAAGAAGACGATGACGGAGACGAGCCTGCGGCGACGCGGACGAGCTCTGAACCTTGGCACGTTTTCTGACCGAGAGGAAGGAGGAAGCAGGCGACATCGATGAACTCGTCGTCCGGGCACCGTAGTCGACGTCGTGGAAGGAGACGACGACGAGGAAGATGAAGGACACGCTCGACAAGGTTGGGAGTGGCCGGAGAGCACGCCGGCGACGAGGCGTGCTCTCCGGTGCGCTCGGGACGGGGCGGACGCGGTGGATCTGGTGGCTAAACTCACCTGGAAACGGTGGCGGCGAACAAGGGAAACCCTAGTCGACGCGGGGGACACGGAAACTAGGGCTTATAAGGGCTAGGGCGAGCGGTGCAAGCTCACACGCGCTCGTGCTCGCGGTCCCCATGGCGACGGCGAGAGGAGAGGGAAAAGGTGGGTGCGGGAAACAGGGGAGGCGCTGACGAGCGGGGCCAATCTTACCGCGTGTCGAGGGTCTAGCGGGGGTGCGCGCTTGCGTGGGTGAGAAAAGACGAGGGCGCAAGCGGGCTGGCTGGCGCGCTGGCTGGGCTGGCTAGCTGCGCGGGGCGCTAGCTGGGCCGGCCTGGGAGGCCGAGGCCCAGGGGGGGCTGCTGCGCTGGCTGCTGCTCCATTTCTATTTTTGCAAAACAAATATAGAAACAGAAAAGCACAGGGTTAAAGGGGAGGAGTTAGAGCATAAAGAAAATACTCTCCAACTCCTGGAATTATCCACTATTATAATAAATTGCATTGGGCATTTTAGAGGTAGAAAAATAAGACAAGTTTGAATTATATTCAAACTTGTGTCATTTTTGAACCTGACCAAAACAACTTCAAATAAAGGAGATCTTTGGCAGAGAGGTTTAGGGCAAGGAGCAAGATTTACAGGGAGAAGATGAACATTAATAGAGAAGGATAAAATAGCACTTGATAAGAGAAGGAAGGAGAAGGAAGGAGGAGAAGTGATGGTGCCATGGTTGAAAAGGGGGGGGGACAAGGTCATGCCCATGATGCTCATGGCAACAACATGAATGACAAAATGCAACATGAGATGGCATGAGATGAAAATGCACTATATGATGAGGATGAATGCAAAATGACAAGAGGCACAAATGCAAAATGACTAAAATGAAATGACAATGAAAAGAATAAAACCACACAACCAAACAAGACGAGGCCAAACATGATAAAACCCACAAGAATTGGATGAGGTCAAGTTGATATATTGCCAAATTGGGACATGTTACATCTGGGGTGTTACACTTAGGAAAGAGCGCCTTTATGCTAATATGGACAAATGCCTTTTTGTTGTCGATAAGCTTGTTTTCTTGGGTTTCGTTGTGTCTTCTAAGGGTGTTCATGTAGATGCATCTAAGATCAATGCTATTAAAACTTGGCCCCAACCAACCAACTTCCAACAAGTGCGTAGTTTTCTTGGTTTAGCCAGTTTCTGTTGTAGATTTGTGAAGGATTTTAGCATCATTGCTTCACCTTTACATTCTTTGAGTAAGAAAAATGCGCCTTTTGTTTGGGGACCATCCCAAGATACCGCATTTAATGAGCTTAAAAATTTGCTTACTCATGCTCCCGTGCTTGCATTACCCAACTTTGACAAACCTTTTGAAATTCATTTTGATGCTAGTGGTAATGGCATAGGAGGTGTGTTAACGCAAGAAAAGCACCCCATAGCATACTTTAGTGAGAAACTTTCTGGAGCGCAAGTCAATTATCCCATCTATGACAAAGAGCTCTATACTTTAGTGCGAGTTTGGCGCGAATGGGAACATTATCTTCACCCTCATGAATTTATCATTCATATCGATCATGAAACGCTTAAGTACTTAAAGGGTCAAACTAAGTTGAACAAGTGTCATGCTAAATGGAGTGAATTCATTGAGTCCTTTCCTTATGTCATCAAATATATCAAAGGTAAGGATAATGTAGTGGTGGATGCTCTTTCCCGCATATGCACGCTTGTCACAAAATTTGAATTGAATGTCATTGGCTTTGAGCACATCAAAGACTTGTATGCGCATGATCCCACTTTTGGTATTCCTTATGCTAAGTGTTTGACGCGTACATCTTGGGAACAATATTACATCAAGGATTATTACCTTATGAGAGCTAACAAACTTTGCATTCCCGAGTATTCTCTTCGTTTGCTCCTTCTGCAAGAGGCTTAGGGAGGCGGACTAATGGGACACTTTGGACGCGACAAGACATTCCCTATGCTCTCCAAGAACTATTTTTGGCCCAAGATGTTCCGTGACGTCTCACGCTTCACCAATCGATGCTCTACATGTAGCAAAGCTAAGTCAAAATCTCAATCCCATGGTCTTTACATGCCTATTCCTATTCCTTATCAACCTTGGGAAGACATTAGCATGGACTTTGTACTTGGTTTGCCTAGAACTCAAAATGGAAAGGATTCTGTGTTTGTTTTTGTGGACCGATTCTCTAAGATGGCTCATTTTATCCCATGCAACCAGATAGGCGATGCTTCACACATTGGAAATATTTTTTGTAGGGAAATATTGCGCCTCCATGGAGTCCCAAAGACGATTGTCTCTGACCGCAACGTCAAGTTCTTGAGTTACTTTTGGAAGACCCTATGCACCAAGCTCGGAATGAAGCTCTTGTTCTATTCGGCATACCATCCTCAAACCGATAGCCAAACGGAGGTGACAAACTGCATGCTATCCACTCTACTACGTGTGTTGATCAAGAAGAACATCAAGGAGTGGGAGGAGTGTCTACCCATAGCCGAGTAGGCCTACAACCGAGCAAGACATTCAACTACCGGCCAGTCCCCTTTCGAGGTCGTCTACGGTTTCAACCCGTTGTCCCCATTGGACATTCTTCCTCCTCCACTACAAGAGCGCACCAACATGGACGTGAGTGCAAGAGAAAGCTACCTCAAGAAGATGCACCAAAATACAAGGCACACCATCGAGCTCCAAGTACAACGACAAGAGACCAAGCTCAACATCAACAAGCAACCCATGACATTCAACATTGGAGATCTTGTTTGGCTACACCTTTGCAAGGAACGCTTCCCCAACGAACACAAGTCCAAACTTCTACCACGAGCCGATGGACCCTTCAAGGTGCTTGAACGCTACAACAACAACGCCTACACGATCGACATCCCACATGACAAGTACTCCATGAGCGACATCTTCAACATCAACGATCTCTCCCCGTACCATGGTGATGAAGATTTCGATCCGAGGTCGGATCTTTCCCAAGGGAGGGGAGATGATGCGGAGCATCCTACGGTCATCCCCATGGACCTACCTTTGTCTCCCACGCACCACTTGGACCAATGAAAAGAGCTTGTGCGAGAGCTATCGAAAACAAGGTTAACTCTCTCCTTGTTGAACTCCCCTTTGACCCACTTGAGACATGGTTACTACCTCAAATGGAGATGCTTTGTGTGCTTAGGTACCAAGAAAGCAACCAAGGAGAAGTTACGATGCAAGATGGACATCAAGAGCATGAAGATAATCTGCCCAGCCCAGAAGGACCAGTACAACCCCCCATGTACCACCCAACAACCGCCCGGACGGTACAACCATTCGGCTATCGTCCAACTACCGGTCCATCTTCTGTTTTCGAGCGGTGCAAGGCCGATACAACATTAGTTTATCCCCGCAACAGCCAGAAGACCGGTACAAGCGCTCCAAACACCGATACAACCGCTACCCCCTTCCGAGAATACATCCTAGAGCCCTCACCTGAGCTCCCAGTGGAACAACCGCCCCCATGACCGGTACAACCGCCCTGCCTGAGCTCCCAGTGGTACAACCACCCCCATGACCAGTACAACCGCCCTACCTACGCGAAGTGAAAGGGGTTTCACCCCATGTATCTTCCACTTACCCCTTGGTCTATATATCATTGTCCCCTAGCTCCGTATTAGGGTTAGCATTGTGATAGCTCATATTTGAGATAGAGCTTTGCTCATCCACTTGGTTACTTCTCCATCGGAGTCGAGTGCCTCTTTGGAGAAGATCCCCCAAGCGGATTCAAGAGCCCTTTATGGGAAGACCCTTCAAGACCTCCTCACGGAGAAGACCCTTTGTATCGTCCTTTGTTGACCTTGAATCGTGTATAACTCTTTGTGTTTCAAGGATCTAGCATAAGTGTGACCGGATCTTGTTGGTTGAGTGATTTATCTTGTGTTTCCCCTCATGTTCCCCTCATTTTCCCCCTCATGTTCTTCGTGTTCTTTGTAGGATCCCCTCCAATCATGAAAGATCGGGCACCTAGGGTTCTACCTTACATCACATGTCATCCCCTGGGGGCCATGAGACTTGGAGATAATTCCATATTCTCACACTGAAATTACATTCAGAGAATAAGTGATTCCTGGTCTCACGTGTTAGCAGAGGACAAAGCACACAATTAACCCCATCATCCAAGTTCCACTGCCTCCTTTCAAACATATCTTTAGTGTTAAGCCTATCCATAATTAACATCCAAGCAAACACTTTTATCTTCATTGTGCAGGAAGATTTCCATATCCACAAAAGGAGAGGATTGAAAGACATGTTGGAATGCATGAAAGAATAGAACAACTTGGGCTTGAAAGCATGACACGTCCCCTGCTAGTACCAAATGTCATTTGCATCCACTTCCCTACTGCAATTTGCCATCAGATTCTGCACAGTCATATACTCCTGGTATGCCTGTGTAGACAAAGGTAAGTAGAACATCTGGGTGATATCCTCGGATTGGAAAGCTTCAGAGACTGTAAGCCAGGGATCTTTCACATAGGAAAAGAGACTTGGAAATCTTGTTTGCAAGGGGGCTACTGAGTTACCAATCTTCCATTTGTCAGATCAGAACAAAGCTAAGTTCCGAGAATTGTTTGCACCCAAGTTGTGTTCCTATAACGATCCAGCAGTTTACAAATATCTTTCCACCAAAATGAACCACAACTATCAGTCCCCTGAGGTATAGAAGAATGGTAATATGTATCCTAGATATTTAAGAATTTATGCAAATGCTTAAGCAAAAGAGCTATTTTATGTACTCCAACGTTTAAGATGCCCAATCCACCTTTATTTTTGGGCCTACAAATTAGGTCCCAAGCTGCTAAGGATGGCGAGGGCTCATCCCTATGCTTTCTCCATAAGCACTGCCTTTGTATTCTCTCCAATTGTTTTAAAATTCCGCAAGAACAAGCAAGCTGCCTAGGTAGAAGATGGGCATGGAGGACAATGCAGAGTTCAAAAACTGAAGCCTTTCCCCCTGATTTAGAAATGAAGAACTAGCTGAGATTCTTCTCTCCATACAGTAAACAAGGGGCATAAAGTCCACCATTTTGGGTCTGGTAGTACCAACAGGTAGACCAAGATAAGTGAAGGGCATTTTGCCAACCGGACAACCAAAAGCAGCAGCCAAACCAATGGTGGTGTCCTCATCAACATTTATGGGCACCATGGAAGATTTATGATGGTTAACCACTAAACGAGTTGAAGTGGAGAACACCTACAGCATGTCCTTTAGAGCCAGTAGCTGAGCTTTATCTGCTCGCAAGTTGATAAGGGTATCATCAGCATATTGCACTATGCGATAATCTTGGTCATGACATGGTATAGGCAACTTTAAAATTCCCCTTCTGAACATATCATTTACTACTGATTGCAAAAGGTCAGTAGCAATAACAGAAGTAAGGGTGAAAGGCAATGTCCTTGTCTAACACCCTTTCTACAGCAAAATTTCCTTCCAGGTACTCCATTTAAAAGGACGATAATGTTCCAGTGGATAGTAGTAGCTTGACCCAAGAAATCCATTTCTGATTAAATCCCTTATACTTCAGGATCTGCAAGATAGCTTCATGTTCAATGGAGTCAAAGACCTTTCCAAAATCCAATTTAAGAATAACAATAGGTCTCTTTGACTAATGACATTGATGCAAATATTCAAGGGACCAACGAATATAGTCCTGGATAGTCCTGCTTCTGATGAAACCATATTGATTCTTATGAATACACTTCATAATTATCTTTTGAAACCTATTGGCAGCCATCTTGGACAAAAACTTGAGGCCCATCCCAGTCAAGGAAATTTCCCTATAATCCCCAACCCCTTCGGAGTCAACTTCTTTGGGATGAGTGTGATATAAGAACCATTGATATTTTCCAAATTTGCAGTGCCATTATGAAAAGCTTCAGCCAAATCATAGAAATCTTGACAAATAATGTGCCAACTTTTTTTGAAGAATAACCCATTAAATCCATCTGGTCCAGGGGCTTTGTCAACGGGCATATGTTTGACAATGTCATCCATTTCCTCTTTTGTAAATGGCTCTTCAAGGAAATCTAACCCATCAATTGGTTGAAGCAAAGCACTCATGTCGAAGCCCATTACTATTCCAGCAGAAACTCCCATTCTATTCTTGAAACAATTCCATATGATGCCCTCCATCTGAGAATGATGTGAAACCACAGACCCATCTATATTTTTGAAGGAAGCAATGTAATTTCTTCTATGTCTCTCAGTGGCCATAGGATGGAAAAAATTGGTGTTCTCCCCACCAAGTTTAATATACCTGATTGCACACCTCTTCTTCCAATATATAAACTGAAGGTGTAAGAGTTTTTCCACATGCAATTTGACCACCTTCCTAAAGTTAAATTCAGGTCTATACAATGGCCCGATCTCTTCTACGCCATCAAGACACACAATTACCTCATTACATTTTGAGATCAACACTTTTAGTTTGGAGATATTCATTTGCCATTTCTTAAGAGCCCCTCTCAAACTCTTAAACTTATCTGTAATCTAGGCAGTGCTATGAGATTTTTGAGAAGGTTTCTGCCATGATTGCTTAAAACATTCCATAAACCCCTCAAGCTCAACCCAATAATTTTCAAAACAAAAGATTTTAGATTTAGGAATAGAGGTCTTGATTTTCACCACACAAGGTACATGATCAGAAGCAGTTCTGGCTAGAGGCAAAACCTCAGTCATAGGATATGAGGAGATCCAATTAGCAGATGTAAAAAACCCAATCTAGCTGTTCTAATAAGGGATTTTCATGCATATTAGACCATGTATAAGATCTCCCCTTAAGAGGTAGTGTCACGCCCAATATGCGACCTAATCCTAAAGGAACTCGGAGGTCCCACCAAGGATAGAAGAGCATATTCGAGACGCTTATGCAAGGTGGATATCATTACGTCGTACCATTACATAATAGTTGGGGATACATACAAAAGGCATACAATGTCGCATGAATACAACAACATCATACATAAGAGCAACATTCGACTAAGGATGAAAGACAAGCAGAAACTCAAACGACATCCACCCTGCTAGCCCAGGCTGCTGACTAGGAGCCTATCCCCTAAACGAAGAAGAAATAGAAGAAGAACTCAAAACAAGCAAGCATTGCTCTCACGTCAAGATCATCGCATTACTTGTACCTGCAATTGTTGTTGTAGTAATCTATGAGCCACGAGAACTCAGCAATCCCATTACCATGGGTATCAAGACTAGAAAATCTTAATGGGTATGTAATGGATAAGTGGTGATGTTGCAGCAAGCGACTAAGGAATGAATGGTGGCTAACTTATGAGTACAAGAATAAGATGAGAAGCTACGCAAACGGTCGCAAACTAGTGATCAAGAAGTGATCCTGAACTACTTACGTTCAAGCATAACCCCACCGTGTTCTCTTCTTGAACTTACCAAAAAAGAGACCATCACAGTTTCGCACACGGTTGGTGTATTTTAATTTGAATCTGGTGTCAAGTTCTATACAATCGGATATTAAAAACTCCCATCTACCACATAACCGCGGGCACAACTTTCGAAAGATCAAACCCTGCAGGGGTGTCCCAACTTAGCCCATTATAAGCTCACGATCCGTGGAGACAATCCTTCATCGCGGGACAGCCGATTACACTCGGGATCCCGGTGCACAAGACATTTTGACAATGGTAAAACAAGTCCAGCAAGACCTCCCGACATGCCGAGACCCTGATAGTAGTCGCACGTATCTCGTCTCAGGCCACAATGGATGAGCTATGCATACAGGTGCCAAAATAATCCAAGTTGCCCCAGGGCAGCCCTACACAGTGCTCTAGTTTGGACCAACACTCAAAGGAGCACTGGCCGGGGGGGTTGATTAAGAATACTAGGGGGCCGGCGAATATCCCCTATTTAAGTTTTAGTTGTAATTAGGCAAATGGAATACCAATGTTGGGCCTTGCTGGAAGAGTTCTATTCAAAGCAAACTGTCAAGAGGGTCCCATACCCCTCATCGTGTTAGGGACGCAAAATCAAGGAACATAACACCGGTATGACGGAAACTAGGGAGGCGAGAGTGGAACAAAACAACAGGCATAAGGTCGAGCCTTCCACACTTTACCAAGTATATAGATGCATTAATTAAATAAGAGCTATTGTGATATCCCAAGGTAACCATGATATCCATGTCCCAACATGGAACAACCTGCAACTGGACCTGCAACTAGCAATTCTATAAGAAGGGCTGAGCAAAGCGGTAACATTGCCAAAGAACGGTTTGCTAGGAAGTGTGAAAAAGTTAGAGGCTGTCATGGCGATTTGGGAGGCTTGATAAACAAGTGGTAGGAAGCGCAACATAGCGATAGCATCGAGACAACTAGCATATCAATGATAGTAATGAGATCCAAGGTAACGGTCATCTTGCCTGAAATCCCGCTAGGAAGAAGAACGAGTCCATTAAGAACATGAATGGAGGAAGACTAACCAAGCGTAATCGAACGAATCCTCATGGTCGCAACGAAACAGGAACTATCGAGAAGAAGCACAACCGGAAAGAAGCAAACAACATGGTAAACACACAACACATAAATAAGGCATGATGCACAACCAAGTATGATGCATGAAAAAGCTATATGATGCTACTCATGGCAAGAGATGATGCATACAAGAACAACACATCAAAGCAAATTTAAATGAGGCCGGAAACAACATATAACAAATCCGGTAAGTCCTCATATGCTAATTTCGAAATTTCTCCAGATCTGAATGAAACATTAAGTTAAAGTTGTTACAGCAAGTTAAGATGCACCAAGATGATCTACGCGGAATTCTAGTCAAGTTACATATAAAGTTCATTTAATTCGGAGCTACGGCCTAGAAGATATGAGAAAAACAAGTTAAACATGGCATTGATGCAAAATGCATTCAAACATCAAGCAAACACACTCAAAACAATGACAACATGACAATATGAAACTACATGCAATTCTAAGCAAGATTCATATATAGCATGCTCAAAACGGAGCAACGGTGCAACACATGCACTCCAAACAAGTTTAAAGGACAAGCTGTCGAAAACAGCAAGTAGGCACTTTGCAATCATCAAAACAACAAGCTACGAGAATCATATGAACATAATCTTTACATGTAATTCATTTACAGATAACATAATTCAAATATTATTAAGGTTTAGGGTCATAAGCATAAATATTAAACCAAGATGATCAATGCAAAATGCAACTTTATAACATAGGAGCATATACATGAGCAGAGTTAATATGATGGCATGTCGTAGACATGAAACAAAGATGCTACAACAACTATACATACCAAACAAGGGCATGTCATGGGAAGTACACATTAAAAAGAGCAAATAACATCAATACATCATATGCATATGGCTCATGGATTAGTGGGAACCAACAATACAAGATTGAATGTTAAAACAGTTTCAGCAAGAGTAAAACAGCAACATCAGCATAGCATGTTTGCACGCATGGAAAAGAGGTCATATGATATACAAAATTATCAAACTTAGCATGTTAACAGAGTACTCATAGCATACTTCAAATCATGTAACTAGAGAATCTCCAAAAGATGCATAGATTAATCAATATCAAGCTCGCAACATGATGTCATGAAATTAACAGAAAACTGGAACAACAGATAGGCATGTTCATGGTAGTGAAAACACATGCTACAAGACTTATATAGGGCATAGAAAGACATGTCATGAAGTATCATAACATGTGCATCAAAATATGTCAACTAAGCATCTCCATATTATGCAAGGATTAATTGGTAGCATCAAGCAAACTTGGCATTATGATATAACAGATCAGCTAGAAAGAACATTAACAACAAGTATTCCACTTCACAAGCATGATGCACTTATTAGAGGGCATATCAAAATACATGGATTGCACCAAGCATCGTTCTCGTCATTTCGATGAGCGTCCGGTTCTTCCTCTCAACAACTCCATTTTGTTGAGGTGTGTACATAGCCGAGAACTCGTGTGAAATCCCTTCTTCATCAAGAAAAGGTGTCCACATTTGCGTTCTTCAACTCCGTTCCGTTGTCGCTGCGAACCTTCTTGATCTTCACTTCAATTAGCGAAGTTTTTGAAGATCTTTTGGACCTGCTATTTATCATCAAGAAAGAACACCCACGTAAATCTGGAAAAATCATCAACTATAACTAGACCAAAAGAATTTCCACCGAGACTCTTGTAAGAATTGGGACCAAAGAGATCCATATGAGGTAGCTCGAGTGGCCTCCTTGTGGTCATAATGTTCTTCACGGGATGCCTTCCTCCAACCTGTTTACCTACTTGACAAGCAGTGCAAAGTCTATCCTTATCAAATATGACATCATTAACTCCAAGGATATGATTTCCCTTAATAAGCTTGTCAAGGTTTCGCATACCAACATGACCTAATCATCTATGCCATAACCATCCTTTTGAGGATTTAGCAATGAAGCAAGTTTTAGGTTGAGCCTTTCTAGTGAAATCAACAATGTATAGATCACCTCTACGTACACCGGTAAAGACCATTTTATGATTGTCTCGACGAAACACTTGACAATCAATTTCAATAAATAAGATATTGAAACCAAAGTCATCAAGTCTAGATATTGAAAGTAAGTTGTATCCAAGAGATTCAACGAGCATGACATTTTGTATGGAGCTATCATGTGATATGGCCACCTTACCGAGGCCAACCACCTTACCCTTTGAGTTGTCACCGAAAGTGACATACTTTCGAGGACTATCATTTTCAGCAAGCTCACGAAACATGTCTTTATCTCCGGTCATGTGATCGGTACATCCACTATCAAGAACCCATTCCTTTCCTCCTGACATATATCCTCGAAGATTTGCCATAAGACCAAAGTGTCTCATTGCATCATCAAGATCGAAGTCACTATCATCATCCTTATCATAGTATCCATGTTCAACATCGTCATGTGGTGGATCAAATCCTAGAGAGGGTGATTCATTAGAGTGAGTTTGACAATGATCTTGCTTATGAATTTTTATAGCTTCAGAAATAATATCACTAATAATACCAACATTTCCTTTGGCACGCATAAGGTTTGTAAGCTCAAATAGACGATCACCAAACATAGAATCACTAGTATTCATTTTACTCAAAGCAATAGACTTATGGAGAATTTCATCAAGATTTTTCAAAGAATAATCTGGAAATCGTTCCTCAAGAAATTTCCATATAGTGTAGGCACACTTAAGAGTAGACAAACATCCAATTAAGTTTCTAGGCAATCCTCTAATAATAAGTTCGGCAATTCTAAGATTCCTAATCATGTCAATTGACTCATCATGAGTAGGATGCATAGGGTCAACATAAGGTGCACAAGGGCTAGCAATGTACTTGTTCAAATGATATTGATTGAAGATTACAAGCATCTCATTTTTTCACTCATGAAAATACTCTCCATCAAGAATAGGCACTCTATGTCTAAGACTCCCCAAAGTAGACTCATCCATCTTCCTCCAATGGTGATTAAACCAAGGCAATGGAGACCAAAGCTCTGATACCACTTGTAGGACCTTGAGAAGAGGTGTCTAGAGGGGGGTGATTAGACACTAAGTACCAAAGTTGCAGTTTTTAAATTTCCTTAAAGTTTAAGTGGAGTTTAGGCACAAGTTTAACATTTACAACATATAACAAGCAAGCATGCAAGAGTATATAGGCAGCGAAAAGTAAAGCATGCAACTTGCAAGAATGTAAAGGGAAGGTTTTGATCTGGTGGAAAGAGGATTTGAGTGGAAAGCAACTTGGGAAGGCTAGAAATCAAGATTCATATGGTAGGAATGGAATATCTTGGCCTCAACACATGAGTAGGTAGCTCTCTCTCAGAAATAGGATGCTGGAAGTGTAGGTTCAGTCTGATGGCTCTCTCCATGAATGAAGAGGAGGTGGAGGGGTATATATAGCCTCCACACAAAATCTAACCATTACACACAATTTACCAAACTCGGTGGGTCCGAATCAACAAACTCGGTCAGACCGATTCAGTAAATCTAGTGACCGTTAGGATTTTCGGTGGGACCGAAATGCAACTTGGTAGGACCGATATGGTTAGGGTTAGAGCATGACGTAATCTCGGTCAGACCAATTACTCAAACTCGGTAAGACCGATTTTGGTAATAAGCTTTCCAGAGAGTTGGTCAGGCAAACTCGGTTGGACCAATTATTCAAACTCGGTGCGACCGATTTTGGTAATGAGTCAACCAGGAAGTTTCCATTGTAATCTCGGTAGTATCAATTGTTTAAACTCGGTGAGACCGATTTTGATAATGGACATACACAGAGAGATTACAATCCCATCTCGGTGAGACTGAGATCCCTATAGGTGAGACTGATTTGCTTAGGGTTTGTGGCAGTGGCTAAGACATCAAAACTCGGTGGCGCCGGATAGAAAGAATCAGTGGGGCCGAGTTTGACTTTAGGTTTTAGGACATATGTGTGGAAGTGGGAAAGTGGTATTTGGAGCATATCACTAAGCACTTGAAGCAAGAGGCTCATTTAGCAACACCTCATCCCTCCTTGATAGTATTGGCTTTTCCTATAGAATCAATGTGATCTTGGATCACTAAAATGTAAAATGAATAGTCTTGAGCTTGAAGCTTGAGCCAATCCTTTGTCCTTAGCTTCTTGAAGGAGTTCCCACATCCTTTAGTCCATGCCACTCCATTGTTGAACTTATCTGAAACATACTAGATAAAAGTGTTAGTCCAACAGGAGATATGTTGACATTAATTACCAAAACCACCTAGGGAGAACTTGTGCTTTCAAGGTGCCGCGGGTGCGGGTGAGAGTGTCTAGGCTCAGAACGGACAACAAAGAGAACTGGGAGGACCCAGACGGATGCAAGTTTTGAAAAACATGATGATGCAATGCACATGATGACATGGGAAGATGCAACACTCAAGCAAATGACATGGCAATGACAGCGAATAACTGGAAGACACCTGGCGCATCAGTCTCGGGGCGTTACAACTCTCCTCCACTAATAGAAGATCTCATCCGGAGATCTCCGGAACGAGACAAAAGAGAAAGAGGAAGAGGTAAAAGAAGAGCTCAAGAGAGAATATGAACAAAGGTAGAGAGCACTCGGGTAGACAGAGGAATGGCGAATATGACGAGAATGGAAAGCTCAAGAAACAAGATAGACTCTGAAACCACTCTGGTTAGAACAAGGTAGAAAAGGAATAAGAACAAAAGAATTCCAGCAGCACTCCGGCTGAACATGGAAGGAATAGAACATGAAATTTACCAGATGGAATGACACTTGACGGGAGTATTGAAAGAGTGGAATGAAAAGAACGGATAAGTGAAGAACAACTTCCACCACGAATGAATTAGATAGCATCCTTAGAAGGGAGGATTTTTTTGATAAAGAGCATTTCATTGAATTGAAATATCTAGGTGATACAATCGTTTCATAGAAAGCCCGACCTCTGCATAACTAGATGCACACAGCCAACACGTTCAGTGTGACGCCCGGGTGATTACGCTACAGTAATCCCGCGTTAATGAGGACACGTCACCTCGGTTACTGCGAATATTCTCGCGTCGGTTCGAAACTTTCAAATTCAAAATTTAAATATTGTCAAACATCAAACATTTCCACACATCAAAACAAAATGTTCGGTTAGTGCCAAATATTACATAGGTAATTATAATAAAGAAAACACAAATGTATAAAATACTTATATGCCATAAGATGAATTAAAACAGTAAAAGAGAATAAATAAAAGGAAAAGGAACAAAACAGGAAACAAAAAAAAAGAGGGAGGAACAAGAGAGAAGCCCCCCCCCCCCCAATGGGCTTCGGCCCAGCAGGCCGGCCCAGCCGCCCCACGGCCCAGCCGGGCCTCCCTTATCCATCCACCCACCGCAGGGAGACCCCCACCCCCGAAACCCTATCCCCTCCTCGCCCCATCGCCTCTCCCTCCCCCGATCTGGATCGGGGGGAATCACGCCGCCCAACTCCGCCTCGCCCTCGCCGCACGGCACCGTCGCCGGGGCCACCACACCGGACCCGCCTCCACCCCGCGGCGGCCATCCCCGTCGCTCCGCATGAAAACCCCCCACTCTCCCCCACTCCCTCCCGTCGTCCTGGATCGGGGTCCCGATCCCCTCGCGCCCTCCCCCCCCCCCCACCCACCGCTCGTCGCCGCCGCTTGGAACGCCACCGCCGCGGCCTGCCTCGACGACGGCCGCCTCGCCAGCGAGCCTGCTGCCTGAGGTCCCCGTGGACGCCGTCATCGCCACGCGTGCCTCGGCCTCATCCTCGCCCCGGGCCGAGGCCGCCGTTCCAGCACCGCGCCCTCGACCTCGTCGCCCGCCGCCCTCGTCGCCGGCGACCCGGGCGCCGCCCCTTCCTCGTCCACCTCCACGAGCCCCGCGTCCCCGTCCCTACGCCCGATGTGAGCCCGCCGCCGTGCTCGCCTCCGCCCCTCTCCTCTCCCCCTTCTGCTCCATGCCGTAGGACGCCCCCCCACCGCACCGGAGCTCGCTCCGCCGTGGCCTCCTCCTGCCACTACCCCCTACCGCCGGCCCCAGCCCGCAGTGCCCGCTCGGGCAGTGCCGTTCCGTTCAGGCGCTCGGCGCCCTCCTCTCTGCTCGCCGGCGTTCCTCCCGAACCCCCCCCCCCTCGCTGGCTGCCGCTTACCCCGCGTCCGGCGAGTGGATCTGGCCGCCGGCGCCGGTGTGCCCCGTGCTGCCCAGCGCCCTCTCGGGCTCGAGCCCATTCGGGCTCCCGCGGCCACGCCCGCTAGCGCCCCGCCCGGTTGGCCCCCTGTGCCTATGACAGGAGGGCCCTACACCACAGGAATGATTAAACAAATAAAAAATAAATAAATAAATAAATAAATAAATAAATAAATAAATAAATAAATAAATAAGTAATTACTTAAGTTAATTAATTCGGGTTAATTAATTCAATTAACTAATTAAGTTATAGTTAAGTTAACCTAATCCTAATTAACTTAATTAGAGGATGACAGGTGGGTCCCCCTGGACCCACATGTCAGGTTGACTTGGTCAACAGTCAACGTTGACTGCTGATGTCAGCATGACATCATGCTGATGTCATTAATCTGTTTTTCGAATTAATTTAGATATTTAATTAAATTCCAGAAATTAATAAATACTTTAGAAAATCATATCTTTTAATCCGTAACTCGGATTAAAATAATTTCAACATGAAAGTTGCTCAGAACGACGAGACGAATCCGGATACGCAGTCTGTTCGTCCGCCACACACCCCTAACCTATCGAACCTGCAAACTTTCCTCTCCGGTTCAACTGTCTGACAGACGTCCGGAACCGGGAAGACTTTCCCGGATGTTTCCCCCTTCGCCAGTATCGCCTAGCGCTGCGTTAGAACACGTCTAGCTCTGTCTGTTGTCCTGTCATGCACTTGCCTGCTATGTATTTACTGTACTTCCCCCTCTTCTCTCCGATAGACCTCGAGACCGATGCTGATGTCCCTGTGATCGACTACGTCACCGACGACCCCTCTCTCTTGCCAGAGCAACCAGGCAAGCCCCCCTTTTGATCACCAGATATCGCCTACTCTTCTCTATACTGCTTGCATTAGAGTAGTGTAGCATGTTACTGCTTTCTGTTAATCCTATTCTGATGCATAGCCTGTCATTGCTGCTACAGTCATTGATACCTTACCCGCAATCCTAAATGCTTAGTATAGGATGCTAGTGTTCCATCAGTGACCCTACACTCTTGTCCGTCTGCTATGCTATACTACTGGGCTGTGATCACTTCGAGAGGTGATCACGGGCATATACTTTATACTTTACACTGTTACATTACTGGTGATACTGTTTGGAGATGGGGGCTGAAGGGGCAGGTGGCTCCATCCAGGTAGTGGTGGGCCTGAGTTCCCGACGGCCCCCGACGGTTACTTTGTGGCGGAGCGACAGGGCAGGTTGAGACCACCTAGGAGACAGGTGGGCCTGGCCCTGTTCGGCGTTCGCGGATACTTAACACGCTTAACGAGATCTTGGTATTTGATCTGAGTCGGCTACGAGCCTATACGCACTAACCATCTACGTGGGAGTAGTTATGGGTATCCCGACGTCGTGGTATCAGCCGAAGCACTTCAGACGTCAGCGACGGAGCGGCGCGCGCTGGATTGGACTGGAACGCCTACTAGGCTAGGTCTGCTTCCGGCCGCCCTCGCAACGTGCAGGTGTGCTCAGGGCGATGGGCCCAGACCCCTGCGCGCTTAGGTTTAGACCGGCGTGCTGGCCTCTCTGTTGTGCCTAGGTGGGGCTGCGACGTGTTGATCTTCCGAGGCCGGGCATGACCCAGGAAAGTGTGTCCGGCCAAATGGGATCGAGCGTGTTGGGCTATGTGGTGCACCCCTGCAGGGAAGTTAATCTATTCGAATAGCCGTGATCTTCGGTAACAGGACGACTTGGAGTTGTACCTTGACCTTATGACAACTAGAACCGGATACTTAATAAAACACACCCTTCCAAGTTCCACAGACAACCCGGTGATCGCTTTTCCGCAGGGCGACGAGGAGAGGATCGCCGGGTAGGATTATGCTATGCGATGCTACTGGAGATGCTGCTTGGAGATGCTACTTGGAGATGCTACTTGGAGGACTACAATCTACTCTCTTCTATATGCTGCAAGACGGAGGCTACCAGAAGCGTAGTCTTCGACAGGATTAGCTATCCCCCTCTTATTCTGGCATTCTGCAGTTCAGTCCACCGATATGGCCTCCTTACACATATACCCATGCATATGTAGTGTAGCTCCTTGCTTGCGAGTACTTTGGATGAGTACTCACGGTTGCTTTTCTCCCTCTTTTCCCCTTTCCCTTCTACCTGGTTGTCGCAACCAGATGCTGGAGTCCAGGAGCCAGACGCCACCGTCGACGACGACTCCTACTACACCGGAGGTGCCTACTACTACGTGCTGCCCGCTGATGACGACCAGGAGTGACCTAGGAGGATCCCAGGCAGGAGGCCTGCTCCTCTTTCGATCTGTATCCCAGTTTGTGCTAGCCATCTTATGGCACCCTGTTTAACTTATGTCTGTACTCAGATATTGTTGCTTCCGCTGACTCGTCTATGATCGAGCACTTGTATTCGAGCCCTCGAGGCCCCTGGCTTGTATTATGATGCTTGTATGACTTATTTTATTTGTAGAGTTGTGTTGTGATATCTTCCCGTGAGTCCCTGATCTTGATCGTACACATTTGCGTGCATGATTAGTGTACGATTAAATCGGGGGCGTCACATTCAGTCCTACTTAAAAGCAAACACAAGAGGCTGACACAACCAGCACATTAAAAAATAAAGTAAAGCCAGCCTACGATGTGGCTGATCCTAACCAAAGGTCACAGCGCCATCCATGGGGGTAGAAAACCTCCCTGGCCAAACACTCCAGCCGAGTAGACGCCATCATAAAAAGGTCTCTGTCCTCTGGCCTCTGCAGGATAGACCACGTATGGAGCCATCACGAACATATATGAATAACCTGCATAGGAGATAGAATGCATTTATGGTTAAAAAGTATATCATTCCTGGTGAGCCACATCGCCCAACATAAGGCGGCTGTCCCCACAAGGATGTGAGTAGAAAATTGTTTATCTATTCCCCACGACCAATTACCAAACATATTCCATGCACTACATGGGGGGTAAAGATTTTACGCTATCTGAACAATAGCCCAAACCGACTGTGCAAAATTGCACTCAAAAAATAAGTGTTTAATGGACTCATCATGATGGCAGAAAACACATTTTTTGCAACCATGCCAGTTATGTCATGCCAAGTTATCCCTAGTTAAGATCACCCCTTTGTTAAAAAACCATAGGAATATCTTCACTTTTAGAGGGATTTTTAGCTTCCACAGTTTCCTGTTATCAATCGGAACCTCGTTATGGACCAATGCATCATAAAAGGGAGGATTAAAGGGAGTTGTTGAGAAATCAACAACAAAAGAATAAGCTTGTTGTGTACTTATGGAAAAACATCTCAAAACTTGATGTGAAATTATGCCCCAACCAAATGTCTGAATATCTGAGAAGAAGAAGAAATGCAAAACTCCGCTTCGAAAGAATATGAAGAATTAATTGCACTTCGAGATGCAAGAAGAAAAGATACTTGAACTCCTCCAACAAGAACCTTGATGACGACTTGAAAGAATGAATTAAATCCTAAAGAACCACCATGAAGAACTCCGGTGACAAAAGGATGATGAGATAGAATTGAATGATGAAAAGAATAATATTCAAGCCTTGCGGTGATTAAGATGGAGGTTCTGACGAGACAAGCTTGGAACTCCGTAAAAGAAAAGATGAAAACACTTGGAACTAGAATTTATTCATCAAGAACAAACTCCGACGGAACGGATTAATTAGTTCGAGGAAATAAGAATAATATTTATTGTATGCTTATCCTTCGTCAAATTAAATTGATGACAAGCAACAGATTTTGCATACTACTTATTCATGTTGAAAAGGATTAAGGGGGATATAACCCAAAACATGATAAAGTCTTCATCAACTACTGGTAGGATTGGAATGAACGAATAAATTAATATGATAACAAAGGAAGAGGTATGCTGAAAGAACCACCATAAGAATTTGAAAATGACTGAGAATGAATCACTGGGAAGAATTAGAAGAACAAATATGCTCTAGGGGATTTAGATGCAAAAGAGCGAAGACCTAACGAGTTGATTAAAGAATACTTGACAGATGCGCCAGGGTAATTTGGTAACGATAACTGGAATGTGAGGACGAAGGATTCTTCTCGAATGATGGCCTCCGGTAAAACGAAACGGAAACATCTCCTGACATACTCTGGATGGGCAAGGAAATAATATCTGACAAACGGAATAATTCAAGAGGATACCAAGAAGCTGGAACCACAAATCTTCGAGAGAAAGGACAAGATTTAGAAGGAACTCTTCTTCGGAATGACAACGAGGAATGCCACCAAAATTGTTGAGACACCCCAGAAGAATGAAAAGAGGAAAGGTTGAACCAACAATGAAAAGAATTTGAAAGCGATCTTGGAGAAGGCATGAGACTGATGGAATCCATTCTTACGTCACACTTTGAAAAGAATTTGAGAATAACTCCGAAATAATTAGAAGAGTTAGGTTAGATCCTAGGAATAAACCTGTGGGATAGGGCCCACGAAAGAGAAAACACCATTGAAAAGGATTGCGGAATAGATGATGCACCTGAACGACTAAAGGACTCGATTGAGCTGACAACCTCAAAATAATTGAATGCAAACATGAATCTTCTGTGTTGTCTTGAGCACTCCGTAATGATAAACTGGCGAGAGGCAAGCGAGCAAGGGGAAACATCTAAGCCAAGGCAAAGAATACGATCAACACCGAAAACTTGAATTGAGTCCACCAGAAAAGAAAGACATGAGGAATGACGAACTAGACAAGAAATCACCGGTTGAAACAATTGACGAAAGACTGACGATGTTCTGCACGAATGAAATTGATGGTCGAAAGAGACTTAGACTCCCGGAAAAAGGGTGGGCGGGCGGGAAAAACAAAGGCAACTTGGAAGGGCAAACCGATGAATAAATTTAAGAGAAAAACACTAGTTGAAATAATTGAGGAAAGAATGCAAAGGCTTCGCACGAGTAGGATGGATACTCGATTATGGACTCCCGTTCCAAGAAGAAAACGGGGTGGGTGGGTGGGAAAAGAAAGACAACCGAGGATGGGGAAAACCTCATCGCTTAGGAAGAACTAAGGATTGAACTTGCAAAATCAAAGAAGGCCGAATTAACTTGATGAGAAATGCACCGGATGAAAAGAGCTGAGAACCAATGATCGGAAATCTAACCGCGTGATCTGATACGTCCATTTTGCATCATGCTTTTATATCGAAATTTATTGCATTATGGGCTGTTATTTCACGTTATGTCACAATACTTATGCCTGTTCTCTCTTATTTTACAAGGTTTACATGAAGAGGGAGAATGCCAACAGCTGGCATTCTAGGCTGGAAAAGGAGCAAATATAAGAGACCTATTCTGCACAACTCCAAAATTCCTGAAACTCCACGAAAGTCATTTTTATAATTAATAAAAAATACTGAGCGGAAGAAATACCAGAGGGGGGCCACCCACCGTCCATGAGGGTGGGGGCGCGCCCTACCCCCTTGGGCGCGCCCCCAGCCTCGTGGGCCCCCTCGCAGGCCTTCGGTGACCATCTTCTGCTATATTAAGTGTTTTACCCTGGAAAAAATCATAAGCAAGCTTTCGGGATGAAACACCACCGCCACGAGGCGAAACCTTGGCGGAACCAATCTAGGGCTCTGGCGGAGCTGTTCTGCCGGGGAAACTTCCCTCTGGGAGGGGGAAATCATCACCATCTTCATCACCATCGATCCTCTCATCAGGAGGGGGTCAATCTTCATCAACATCTTCACCAGCACCATCTCCTCTCAAAACCTAGTTCATCTCTTGTATCCAATCTTTGTCCCAAAACCTCAGATTGGTACCTGTGGGTTGCTAGTAGTGTTGATTACTCCTTGTAGTTGATGCTAGCTAGTTTATTCGGTGGAAGATCATATGTTCAGATCCTTTATGCATATTAATACCCCTATGATTATGAAGATGAATATTATTTGTGAGTTGTTACGTTTGTTCCTGAGGACATGGGAGAAGTCTTGCTATAAGTTGTCATGTGAATTTGGTATTCGTTTGATATTTTGATGAGATGTATGTTGTCTCTCCTCTAATGGTTTTATGTGAACGTCGACTACATGACACTTCACCATTGTTTGGGCCTAGAGGAAGGCATTGGGATGTAATAAGTAGATGATGGGTTTCTAGAGTGACAGAAGCTTAAACCCTAGTTTATGAGTTGCTTCGTAAGGGGCTGATTTGGATCCATATGTTTCATGCTAAGGTTAGGTTTACCTTAATACTTATTTTGTAGTTGCGGATGCTTGCAATAGGGGTTAATCATAAGTGGGGTTCTTGTCCAAGAAAGGGAAGTACCCAAGCACCGGTCCACCCACATATCAAATTATCAAAGTCGTGAATGCGAATCATATGAGCGTGATGAAACTAGCTTGACGATAATTCCCATGTGTCCTCGGGAGCGATTTTCTCCATATAAGATTTTATCCTGACTTGTCATTTTCTACAAAAAGGACTGGGCCATCTTGCTGCACCTTATTTACTTTTGTTACTTGTTACCCGTTATGAATTACCTTATCACAAAACTATCTGTTACCGATAATTTCAGTGCTTGCAGAGAATACCTTACTGAAAACCGCTTGTCATTTCCTTCTGCTCCTCGTTGGGTTTGACACTCTTATTTATCAAAAGGACTACAATATATCCCCTACACTTGTGGGTCATCAAGACTCTTTTCTGGCGCCGTTGCCGGGGAGTGAAGCTCCTTTGGTAAGTGGAACTTGGTAAGGAAACGTTTATATAGTGTGCTGAAATTTACTGTCACTTGTTACTATGGAACATAATCCTCTAAGGGGATTGTTCGGGGTATGTTCACCCCGACTAGTAGAGCAAAGAGTTTCTCCTCAACCTACTGAACCTACTGAAATTTTTTACATTGAAATTCCTTCCGGTATGATAGACAAACTGCTAGCTAACCCCTTTACAGGAGATGGAACATTGCATCCCGATTTACACCTAATCTATGTTGATGAAGTTTGTGGATTATTTAAGCTTGCAGGTATGCCCGACGTTGTTATCGAGAAGAAGGTCTTCCCTTTATCTTTGAAGGGAGGGGCGTTGCCATGGTATAGGCTATGTGATGATATGGGATCATGGAACTACATCCAATTGAAATTGGAATTTCACCAGAAGTATTATCATATGCATCTTGTTCATCATGATTGTAATTATATATATAATTTTTGGCTCACGAAGGAGAAACATCGCTGAAGCCTGGGGAGGCTTAAGTCAATGTTATATTCATGCCGTAATCATGAGCTCTCAAGAGAAATGATTATTCGAAAATTTTATGCTCGGCTTTCTCTCAACAATCGCTCCATGCTCGATACTTCTTGTACTGGTTCCTTTATGATGAAGACTATTGAATTCATATGGGATTTATTGGAAGGAATTAAAAGCAACACTGGATATTGGGATCTCGACAAAGGTAAGGAGTAAGGTATGACACCTAAGTTTGATTGTGTTAAATATTTTATGGATGCCGATGCTTTTCGTGAATTTAGCACTTAATATGGACTTGACTCTAAGATAGTAGCTTCTTTCTGTGAATCATTTGCTACTCATGTTGACCTCCCTAAGGAGAAGTGGTTTAAGTATAATACTTCCACAGAAGTAAAAGTAGTTGCACCTATTAAAGTTTAAGAAAAGACTATCACTTATAATGATCATGTTGTTCCTACTACCTATATTGAGAAACCACCTTTCCCTGTTATGATAAAGTATCATGCTAAAGCTTCAACTGTGGTTCGTAAGGGTAATACTGGAACACCTACACCACCTGAGCAAATTAAAGTTGAACCTAGTATTTCTATGGTTAAAGAGCTGTTGGCTGATAATATTGATGGGCATGTTACTTACTTCTGTGATGAAGCTGCTAGAATTGCTAGACGAGATACTAAGAATAAACATAGACCTGTTGTAGGCATGCCTGTTATTTCTGTTAAAATAGGAGATCATTGTTATCTTGTCTTATGTGATATGGGTGCTAGTGCTAGTGCAATACCTCATTCCTTATACAAAGAAATTATGCATGATATTGCACCTGCTGAGATAGAAGAAATTGATGTCACAATTAACCTTGCCAATAGAGATACTATTTCACTAGCAGGGATTGTTAGAGATGTTGAAGTCTTGTGTGGGAAAGTTAAATATCCTGCTAATTTTCTTGTTCTTGGTTCCCCACAAGATAGCTTTTTCCCCATCTTATTTGGTAGACCCTTCTTGAATACTGTTAATGCTAAGATAGATTGCGAAAAGGATGTTGTTACTATTGGTTTGGGGGATATGTCTCATGATTTTAATTTTGCTAAGTTTCATAGACAACCCCATGGTCAAGAATTGCCTAGTATGGATGAAATTATTGGTCTTGCTTCTATTGTTGTGCCTCCTAATGATCCTTTAGAACAATATTTGCTAGACAATGAAAATGATATGTTTATGAATGAAAGAAGGGAGATAGATGAAGTATTCTTTAAACATGGACCTATGTAGAAACACAACTTGCCTGTTGAAATTCTAGGGAATCATCCACCACCCAAGGGTGATCCTGTGTTTGAGCTTAAACCACTACCTGATACTCTTAAATATGCTTATCTTGATGAAAATAAGATATATCCTGTTATTATTAGTGCTAACCTTTCAGAGTAGGAAGAGGAGAAATTGTTGAAAACTCTAAAGAAGCACTGTGCTGCTATTGGATATACGCTTGATGATCTTAAGGGCATTAGTCCCACTTTATGTCAACACAAAATAAAATTGGAGAAAGACACCAAACTAGTTATTGATCACCAACGATGGTTAAATCCTAAGATGAAAGAAGTGGTAAGAAAGGAAATATTAAAGCTCCTGGAGGCAGGTATAATTTACCCCATTGCTGATAGTCAATGGGTAAGTCATGTCCATTGTGTCCCTAAGAAGGGAGGTATCACTGTTGTTCCTGATGATAAAGATGAATTATCCCGCAAAGAATTGTTACAGGTTATAGGATGGTAATTGATTTCGGCAAATTAAATAAAGCTACTAAAAAGGATCATTACCCTCTGCCTTTTATTGATCAAGTG
The DNA here is from genome assembly GCF_018294505.1 of Triticum aestivum. Lineage (NCBI taxonomy): Eukaryota > Viridiplantae > Streptophyta > Magnoliopsida > Poales > Poaceae > Triticum > Triticum aestivum. The sequence goes on along the minus strand of NC_057804.1, from coordinate 293,781,308 downwards.
CTAGAAAGATTATCCAAACATACACATTTTTTCTTTCTAGATGGTTACTCTGGTGTCTCTCAAATACTTGTGTCAGCAGAGGATCAAGAAAAGACCACTTTTACTTGCCCTTTCAGTACTTTTGCTTATAGACGTATGCCTTTTGGTTTATGTAATGCACAAGCTACCTTTCAAAGATGCATGATGGCTATATTCTCTGACTTTTGTGAAAAGGTTGTTGAGGTTTTGATGGATGATTTCTCCGTTTATGAATCTTCTTTTGATGATTGCTTGAGCAACCTTGATCGAGTTTTGCAGAGATGCAAAGATACTAGTCTTGTCTTGAATTGGGAGAAGTGCTACTTTATGGTTAATGAAGGTATTGTCTTGGGGCATAAAATTTCTGAGAGATGTATTGAAGTTGATAAAGCTAAAGTTGATGCTATTGAAAAGATGTCGTGACCCAAGGACATTAAAGGTATATGAAGTTTGCTTGGTCATGATGGTTTTTATAGGAGGTTCATTAAGGACTTCTCTAAAATTTCTAGGCCTCTGACTAATCTCTTACAAAAAGATATTCCTTATGTTCTCGATGATGATTGTGTAGAAGCATTTGAAATAATTAAGAAAGCTTTGATTTCTGCACCTATTGTTCAGCCACTTGATTGGAATTTACCCTTTGAAATTATGTGTGATGCTAGTGATTATGCCGTAGGTGCTGTTCTAGGACAAAGGGTTGATAAGAAACTAAATGTTATTCAATATGCTAGTAAAACTCTAGACAGTGCCCAGAGAAACTATGCTACTACTGAAAAAGAATTTTAAGCAGTTGTATTTGCTTGTGATAAGTTTAGACCTTATATTGTTGATTCTAAAGTAACTGCTCACACTAATCAAGCTGCTATTAAATATCTTATGGAAAAGAAAGATGCTAAACTTAGACTTATTAGATGGGTTCTCTTGCTACAAGAATTTGATTTGCATATTATTGATAGAAAGGGAGCTGAGCACCCCGTTGCAGACAACTTGTCTAGGTTAGAGAATGTTCTTGATGACCCACTACCTATTTATGATAGCTTCCCTAATGAAAATTTAGTTGTCATAAATGCTTGTCGTACTGCTCCATGGTATGCTGATTATGCTCATTACATTGTTGCTAAATTTATACCACCTAGTTTCACATACCAGCAAAAGAAAAAGTTTTTCTATGATTTGAGACATTACTTCTGGGATGACCCACACCTTTATAAAGAAGGAGTAGATGGTATTATTAAACGTTGTGTGCCTCAGCATGAACAGGAACAGATCCTACACAAGTGTCACTCTGAGGCATATGGAGGACACCACGCTGGAGACAGAACTGTGCATAAGGTATTGTAATCCGGTTTTATTGGCCTACTCTCTTCAAAGATGCCAGTAAGTTTGTCTTGTCTTGTGATGAATGTCAAAGAATTGGTAATATTAGTAGACGTCAAGAAATGCCTATGAATTATTCTCTTGTTATTGTACCATTTGATGTTTGGGGCTTCGATTATATGGGACCGTTTCCTTCCTCTAATGGGTATACACATATTTTAGTTGTTGTCGATTACGTTACTAAGTGGGTAGAAGCTATTCCAACTAGTAGTGCTGATCATAACACCTCTATTAAGATGCTTAAAGAAGTTATTTTTCTAAGGTTTGGAGTCCCTGATACTTAATGATAGATGGTGGTTCAGATTTTATTCATGGTGCTTTTCATAAAATACTTGATGATACAGTATGGGCCTATAGAACTGCATATAAAACTCCTATGGGTATGTCTGCATATAAAATGGTTTATGGAAAAGCATGTCACTTACCTCTCGAGCTAGAACATAAGGCATATTGGGCCATTAAAGATCTCAATTATGATTTCAAGCTTGCCGGTGAGAAGAGGTTATTTGACATTAGCTCACTTGATGAATGGAGAACTCAAGCCTATGAGAATGCCAAACTGTTTAAAGAAAAAGTTAAAAGATGGCATGACAAAAGGATACAAAAGCGTGAGTTTAATGTAGGTGCTTATGTGTTGCTATTCAACTCTCGTTTAAGATTTTTTGTAGGAAACTCCTCTCTAAATGGGAAGGGCCTTACGTTATCGAGGAGGTCTATCTTCCGGCGCCATAAAAATCAACAACTTCGACGGCACAAATCCGAAGGTGGTGAACGGTCAAAGAATCAAACATTATATCTTAGGTAATCCAATAAATGTTAAAACTAATGTTATTGAAACCGTGACCCTGGAGGAATACATAAGGGACACTTTCCAGAACGTTTCAGACTCCGAAAAGAAATAGGTATATGGTACGGTAAGTAAACCGACTCCAAAACAATTCTAGTAGCATTATTTTCTCGATTTTGGAATATTTAAGAAAATAGGAAAATAAGTAGTCCGGGAAGGACACGAGGCGTCCACGAGGGTGGAGGGTGCGCCCTACCCCCTGGGCGCGCCCCCTGCCTCGTGGGCACCTCGTGCGCTCTCCGAACTCCGTTTTATTGCACGATACTTCTTTTAGTCGGTAAAAATTCATTATATAATCTCCTGAAGGTTTTGACCACCGTATCACGCAACTATCCTCTGTCTTTGTTTTGAGCTGTTTTTCTGTCAGATTTGTCAAGGCCAGACATCATGTCGTCACCCTCCTCGAACAATGAAGGCAACGATGCTTGACTAATGAATATAGAGCTAAAGAGAGAAGAACCCGGGGAGATCAACAAGGATGATGGGATCAAGAAGGTCATGGAGGATCAAGCTCCGGTGGCAAAAGAAGAAGACATCCTTCAACCTCATCAAAATATTCTTACCCCAACTGAGATTGAAGCTTTCAAGATGATTGAATTAGCTCACATACAAAACAAGTATCTCACACATGAAAATATTATGTTGAAGGAACATATCATCGCACTCAAGGGCATTATCCCAAACTGGAGGAACTCCTACGCTCAATGTGCGACTATCCATCATCACCACCACCTTCATCACCTCCGAAGAAGGAGACATAAACACATGGGTATGGGCACTCCCCTTGGAAACTTCCAAACTTGGGGGAGGTGCCCCGGTATCGTATCACCATCACACTCCTATCTTTAGCGTTTTACTTAGTTCGATCCTTTTAGTAATATTTTGATCTAGTAGAATAAAGTTTTAGTATGATCTAGTTTTGAGTTTTGCCTTATGATCCTTCTTTGTAACCGAGTCTGTAAGCTATATATAATAAAGATTAGTGTTGAGTCAAGGGCTTTGCTATCTTGATATGATCTTGAGGGATAAAAGAAAGAATAAAAATCAATAAAGAGATCATATTGATCTTATGGAGAGTAATGACTTCATATAAAGAGTATGATGATTAAAAGTTGTTGAGAGTTGGCAAACATAATTTTGGTCATGATTGCAATTAATAGGAAGTAATAAAGAAAGAGAGGTTCTCACATATAAATATACTATCTTGGAAATCTTTTATGATTGTGAGCACTCATTAAAATATGACATGCTAAAGAGTTGACGTTGGACAAGGAAGACAGCATAATGGGTTATGTTTTCTTATATTCGAAATAAAGTATATTTTGATGGATCATCCAACATGTTGACCTTGTCTTTCCCTCTCATGTTAGACAAATTCCTTGCACCAAGTAGAGATACTACTTGTGCTACGAAATATCCTTAAACCCAGTTTTTCCATGAGCGTCCACCATATCAACCTATGGATTGAGTAAGATCCTTCAAATAAGTTGTCATGTTGCATGCAATAAAAAATGCTCTCTAAATATGTATGACTTCTTAGTGTGGAGAAAATAAGATTTATACGATCTTGTGATATGGAAGCAATAAAAGCGACGGACTACATAATAAAGGTCCGTATCACGAGTGGCAATATAAAGTGACGTTCTTTTGCATTAAGATTTCGTGCATCCAACCATAAAAGCACATGACAACCTATGCTTCCCTCTTCGAAGGGCCCATCTTTTACATTTGTCTTATGCATTATGCAAGAGTCATGGTGATCCACCTTTCCTTTTTACATTTTATCCTTTGGCAAGCACCTTGTGTTGGAATGATCCTGATATATATATCCAATTGGATGTAAGTTAGCATGAACTATTATTGTTGGCATTACCCTTGAGGTTAAAGGTTGGGAGGCAATACTATAAGCATCTATCTTTCTCTGTGTCCGACTAAAACTCCATAACCATAAGTATTGCGTGAGTGTTAGCAATTATGGAAGACTAAATGATAGTTGAGTATGTGGACTTGCTAAAAAGCTCTTATATTGACTCTTTCCGATGTTAAGATAAATTGCAATTGCCTTAGTGACCAAGATTATAGTTTGTTAGTTTTCAGTGAAGTTTTGGATTCATACTTAACATTGTGGATAGATTATTACCTTGAGCATAAGAAATCATATGACTATATATATACATATATATATATATATATATATATATCATTGCTGTTATAAGAATGATCATGATGCCCACATGTCCGTATTTTATTTTATCGACACCTCTATCTCTAAACATGTGGACATATTTTTCGTTATCGGCTTCTTCTTGAGGACAAGCGAGGTCTAAGCTTGGGGGAGTTGATACGTCCATTTTGCATCATGCTTTTATATCGATATTTATTGCATTATGGGATGTTATTTCACGTTATGTCACAATACTTTTGCCTACTCAATCTTAGTTTACAAGGTTTACATGAAGAGGGAGAATGCCGGCAGCTGGGATTCTGGGCTGGAAAAGGAGCAAATATTAGATACCTATTCTGCACAACTCCAAAAGTCTTGAAACTCCACAAAAGTCAATTTTGGAATTAATAAAATATACTGAGTGGAAGAAATACCAAAGTGGGCCACCCACTGTCCACGAGGGTGGGGGCGCGCCCTCCACCCCTAGGCGCGCCCCCTGCCTCGTGGGCCCCCGGGTAGGCCTCCGGTGACCATCTTCTTCTATATGAATTCTTTTACCCTCGAAAAATCATAAGCAAGCTTTCAGGACGAAACACCGCCCCCACAAGGCGGAACCTTGGCAGAACCAATCTAGGGCTCCGACGGAGCTGTTCTGCCGGTGAAACTTCCCTCCGGGTTGGGAAATCATCACCATCGATCCTATCATCGGGAGGGGGTCAATCTTCATCAACATCTTCACTAGCACCATCTCCTATCAAAACCTAGTTCATCTCTTGTATCCAATCTTTGTCCCAAAACCTCAGATTGGTACCTCTAGGTTGCTTGTAGTGTTGATTACTCCTTGTCGTTGACGCTAGTTGGTTTATTCGGTGGAAGATCATATGTTCAGATCCTTTATGCATATTAATACACCTATTATTATGAACATGAATATGATTTATGAGTAGTAACATTTGTTCCTGAGGACATGGGAGAAGTCTTGCTATAAGTAGTCATGTGAATTTTGTATTCGTTCAATATTTTGATGAGATGTATGTTGTCTCTCCTCTAGTGGTGTTATGTGAACGTCGACTACATGACACTTCACCATTGTTTGGGCCTAGAGGGAGGCATTGGGAAGTAATAAGTAGATGATGGGTTGCTAGAGTGACAGAAGCTTAAACCCTACTTTATGAGTTGCTTCGTAAGGGGCTGATTTGGATCCATATGTTTCATGCTATGGTTTGGTTTACCTTAATACTTCTTTTGTAGTTGAGGATGCTTGCAATAGGGGTTAATCATAAGTGGGATTCTTGTCCAAGAAAGGGCGGTACCCAAGCACTGGTCCACCCATATATCAAATTATCAAAGTAACGAACGTGAATCATATGAGCGTGATGAAAACTAGCTTGATGATAATTCCCATGTGTCCTCGGGAGCGCCTTTTCCATATAAGAATTTATCCTGGCTTGTCCTTTGCTACAAATAGGATTAGGCCATCTTGCTGCACCTTATTTACTTTTGTTACTTGTTACTCGTTACGAATTACCTTATCACAAAACTATCTGTTACCGATAATTTCAGTGCTTGCAGAGAATACCTTACTGAAAACCGCTTGTCATTTCCTTTTGCTCCTCGTTGGGTTCGACACTCCTACTTATCTAAAGGACTACGATAGATCCCCTACACTTGTGGGTCATCATGATCCTAAAGAAAAAATTGAAGGGGAAGAGGAGCATATCAAAACACCTACGTCAAGATTCCTCACCAGAGCGACAAAGGGGCTGAGGAGTAAAAAGAATTCCTACTCTCCGATATAACTAGACTCCGAAAAATGTTTCCTTCTAGACTCGACAACGGCCATGCTACCAACAACCAAGGGGGCTCCTATGGTCGGTCGAGGCTCTGATACCAACTTGTCACGCCCAATATGCGACCCTATCCTAAAGGAACTCGGAGGTCCCACCAAGGATAGAAGCTCATATTGGAGACGCTTTTGCAAGGTGGATATCATTACATCGTACCATTACATAAAAGTTGGGGATACATACAATAGGCATACAATGCCGCATGAATACAACAACATCATACATAAGAGAAATCAGGCTACGGATGAAACACAAATAGAAACTCAAACGACATCCACCCTGCTAGCCCAGGCTACCGACTAGGAACCTATCCCCTGAACGAAGAAGAAACTGAAGAAGAACTAAAAACAAGCAAGCGTTGCTCTCACGTCATGATCATCGCATTACATGTCCTTCAACTGTTGTTGTAGTAATCCGTGAACCATGGGGACTCAGCAAAGCTTAATGGGTATGGAATGGATAAGTGGTGAGGTTTCAGCAAGTGACTAAGTAATGTATGGTGGCTAACTTATGGGTACAACAATAAGATGAGAAGCTACATAAACAGTTGCAAACTAGTGATCAAGAAGTGATCCTAAACTACTTACGTTCAAACATAACCCCACTGTGTTCTCTTCTCGAACTTACCCGAAAAGAGACCATCACGGTTACGCATGCGGTTGGTGTATTTTAATTCAAATCTGGTGTCAAGTTCTCTACAACCGGATATTAAAAACTCCCATCTACCACATAACCGCGGGCACGACTTTCGAAAGATCAAACCCTGTAGGGGTGTCCCAACTTAGCCCATTATAATCTCACGATCCATGGAGACAATCCTCCATCGCGGGACATCCAATCAGACTCGGGATCTCGGTGCATAGGACATTTTGACAATGGTAAAACAAGTCCAACAAGACCTCTCGACGTGCCGACACCCTGATCGTAGTCGCACGTATCTCGTCTCATGCTACAACGGATGAGCTATGCGTACAAGTGCCAAAATGATTCAGGTTGCCCTGGAGCGGCCCTGCACAATGCTCTAGTTGGGCCCAACGCTCAGAGGAGCACTGACCCAGGGGGTTGATTAAGAATACTGGGGGGCCGACGAAAATCCCCTATTTAACTTTTAGTTGTAATTAGGCAAATGTAAAACCAATGTTGGGCCTTGCTGGAAGAGTTTTATTCTAAGCGAACTGTCAAGAGGGTCCCATAGCCCTCATCGTGTTAGGGACGCAAAATCAAGGAACATAACACCGGTATGACGGAAACTAGGGCAGCAAGAGTGGAACAAAACACCATGCATAAGGCCGAGCCTTCCACCATTTACCAAGTATATAGATGCATTAATTAAATAAGAGATATTGTGATATCCCAAGATAACCATGATATCCATGTCCCAACATGGAACAACCTGCAACTAGCAACACTATAAGAAGGGCTAAGAAAAGCGGTAACATAGCCAAACAACGGTGTGGTAGGAAGGGTGAAAAAGGTTAGAGACTGTCATGGTAATTTGGGAGGCTTGATAAACAAGTGGTAGGAAGCGTGACATAGCGATAGCATCGAGACAACTAGCATAGCAATGATAGCAATGATATCCATGGTAATGGTCATCTTTCCTGAAATCCCACTAGGAAGAAGAACTAGTCCATGAAGAAGACGAAAGGAGAAGCTGAACCAAGCGTAGTCGAACGAATCCTCATGGTCACAACGAAACAGGAACTATCGAGAAGAAGCACAACCGAAAAGAAGCAAACAACATGGTAAACACACAACACATAAACAAGGCATGATGCACAACCAATTATGATGCATGACAAAGCTATATGATGCTAATCATGGCAAGAGGTGATGCATACAAGAACAACACATCAAAGCAAGTTTAAATGAGGCCAGAAACAACATATAACAAATCTGTGAAGTCCTCATATGCTAATTTTGAAATTGGTCCAGATCTGAGCAAAACATTAAGTTAAAGTTACATATGAAGTTCATTTAAAGTTACATATGAAGTTCATTTAATTCAGAGCTATGGCCTAGAAGATATGAGCAAAACAAGTTAAACATGGCATTGATGCAAAATGAATTCAAACATCAAGCAAACACACTGAAAACAAGGAATCAACATGAAAATATAAACTACATGCAATTGTAAGCAAGATTCATATAGAGCATGCTCAAAACGGAGCAACGGTGCAACACGTACACTCCAAACAAGTTTAAAGGACAAGTTGTCCAAAACAGCAAGTAGGCACTTTGCAATCATCAAAACAACATGCTACAGGAATCATATGAACACAAAATTGACATGCACTTCATGTACAGATAACATACAATATCATTAAGGTTCAGGTTCATAGGCATCAAGATTAAACCAAGATGATAAATGCAAAAAATGCAACTTTATAACACATGAGCATATACATGAGCAGAGTTAACATGATGTCATGTAGGAGGCATGAAACAAAGTTTCTAAAGCAACTATACATACCAAACAAGGGCATGGAATCAAATTACACATTAGAAAGAGAAAATAACATCAAGACATGATATGCATCTGGCTCATGGAGTATTGGGAACCAACAAGACAATATTGAATGTTAAAACAGTTTCAGCAAGTGTAAAACAACAACATCAGCATATCATGTCTGCAAGCATGGAACATAGGTCATATGATATCCAAAATGATCAAACTTGGCCTGTTAGCTGACTACTCATAGCATACTTCAAATCATGTAACTGGAGCATCTACAAAAGATGCATAGATTAATCAATATCAATCTCCCAACATGGCATCATGAAGTTAATAGAAAAATGGAACATCATATAGGCATGTTCATGGCAATGAACACACATGCTACTGGACCTATATAGGGCATAAAAAGGGATGGCATAATAGAGCATAACATGTTCATCAAAACATGTCAACTAAGCATCTCCAGTTTATGAATAAGTTAATTAGTAGAATCAATCAAACATGGCATTATGATATAACAGATTCAGCTAGACAGAACATTAACAACAAGTAGCCCATTTCACAAGCTTGATGCACTCACTACCTGGCATACCAAAATATATGGATTGCACCACAGAAAAGATGGCATAATTATGCTCCTAAAACATGTAGACATGATGCTCAAAAGAAACTCACATGAAAAGATATAAAAAGACAAAATGACAAGTTACAGCAGTTTTCAGCAGTTGACATCAGCATGCACTTTTGCAATAGAGATTAAGATATCTATATGAACCCAAACAAGAATGCAAAGGGCACCAACATGTAGATCATGAAGAGCGGAACATTTGCATCACAAGATCATCATCATAGGATCCACAGAGACAAAGTTATAGCACTCACAAGACACCTAAGTGATGTCAACATGCAGCAGTTTATATCACTTAGAAGATTTGCAATGAAGATTAAGGCATCAAGATGAACAATAACACACATGCAAACTACTCCATCATGACGATTGCTCTGAGATGAACATTTTGACATATTATACTCTCCATTCGGACAATCATGCACAAAGTTACAATCATCACAATATGCACACATGCTGACATGGAAATCTGGATGGGGCGATTTTTAGGAAAAAGAACAGACCAAGCGTGGGATGCTATATTGCGCACAGGGCGAGGGATTGGGCTGGCGGGCGCTCACCTAGTGGGCTTGGCCCAGGTCGTGGAGGAGGTCGGGCAGGCCGGCGGGTACGGCGGGGCTGGGCCTCCAGCGCTACGCAGCCCATGACTGCCGAGGCGGTGAGGTGGCCCATGAGCTGGTGCTCGTCCTCGTTCCCGAGCGGGACGAGGCCATGGCGGCGCCGGTGGCCAACAGCGATGAAGGCTAGCACGGAGACGGGCGTGGAGGCGCGGGATGGGGCGGATCCGGCGGTGGGCGACCGGATCTGGTCGGTCCCCGGACAAGGGTGACACGGAGGCAAGGCCGGTGGCCTGCAGTGGCGCCATGGCGGGGTTGGCAAGGCGGCAGCGGTGGTTGAGCTCGGGGCGACGAGGAGCTCCTGGTCCGACAGCGGACGATGCGTAGTGGAGAGGCGGGATGACCAACGAGGCGGCAGGGCTCTCCGGCGAGCAGCGCGGCTGCGGCGAGGCGTAGTGGGGAGCGGGTGGCAGCGCGGGGTCGGGCCTACCCCGGCCTCGATGGGCTTCGGAGGGCCCACACGGGCTCGAGCGGGCCGACGGCAGTGGAGGCGCTGGGAGGGCGATGTGGCGGCTGTGGATTGGTTGGAGGGCGGCGGCGGACGCGTCCCGCTACGCGGTGGACATGTCCGATGGCGTGAGGAGGAAGATGCTAGCGTTTGGACTGTGATTTCGGAGGGGGAGGACCTATATATATGTAGAGGGAGCTAGGAAAGTCCAAATGAGGTGTTGTTTTCGCCCACACGATCGTGATCCAATGGCGGAGAGCATGGAGGGGGTTTAGATGGGCTAGGTGGGCTATGTGTAGGGGTGTTAGGCTGCAAAGAGAAAGGGGTCCGACGGGTAATGCGGTTAACCATTGGGGCATCAAACGACCTCCAAATGGAACGAAATTTGACAGTCGTTCTACTGGTGATGTACCAAGACCACTCGTCAACTCTTGACCCATTCCTAGAACGATTTTCTGCAGCTCACAAAACAAGATCTGGGAGGTGCCGCGGGAGCGAGCGAGAGTGTCTAGGCTCAGAATGGACAACGGAGAGAACTGGGAGGACCCGGACGGATGCATGTTTTGAAAAACATGATGATGCAATGCACATGATGACATGGCAAGATGCAAGACGCAAGCAAATAACATGGCAACGACGGCGAATAACTAGAAGACACTTGGTGCATCGGTCTCGGGGCGTCACAGGTAGCTCCAGCAGACCTAGGTAAGCAATGATTTCATTGAAAATGAAAATATCATTCAAATCAGCCCTAGGCAGATTTCTATTTTCAAGTGATCTCATGAAATAAAAATCTCCAACCACAAGCCAGTTTTCACCGATAGGTATTTGCAAATTATATAACCAGCTGACAAAGTTATCCCTAGCTTCCCCTTGGCATGGACCATAAACAGAAATTAAAGACCATTGCTCATTATTCTGTTTGGAAATGAACTGTATTATAACTGCAAACTGTTGAATCTCAATCACAATGCCCCAAAAAATAGATGAATTCCACACAATCAGAATGCCCCCAGAAGCACCCTCAGAGGGAGAGAAAGCAAAACTATCAAATCTTTTAGGGAAGAAAGAACCAATAGACGTGAAATCAAAAGAAGCACATTTGGTCTCTTGGAAACAAGCAACAACACGCTGACTCTCATCCAGCTTCTGCCTGACAGCTCTTTGTCTAGCATCAGAATTTAAACCCCTAACATTCCAACATAGCACACTCCAGTTATTACAAGCATTACTCATTAAAACAAATAAGAGTAGAGAACATAGCCTGATATCACTTAATGTCACCAAAAATAGCAAGATCACATGTCCAGCATGATACATTTAAATTATTACGGGGAACATCAAAAGACAAATTCCCTCTCAACTAAAGAACAAAATAAGACACCTGCCACCCCATCTAACCAGCTGATAACTAAACATTGGCACCATTGTTTGTGGGAGTAGAAGGATCAGCCATAGGCTTCTCCACAAAGATCAGATCATCAGCAATGCCAAGATCATGGACAATCTATTGTAGCTTGCTAATAGGAGTTGGAGGTGGAAGATCATCAACTGGGTCCTCCTGCATGTTCTCAAACACTGTAGCAGAAAAAGGCTTGGCCTTTGGCTTCCTCCTCTTGGACTGCATTGGTAACTCCTGGAAGGTTGGTTTGAAACCATCTCTCTGAAAAGATCCATGAGTGCACCTTCTGATTGAAGTTTCAACAACAGGAGTTGGAGCAAAAGTCTTCCTGGGCCTTCTAACCTTTCTCTAGTCATTTACAGAAATAACATCAGGTACCACAGGAGAGGAGATTTGCTCTGTCAGCTCAGTTGACTGATGTGTCTCACAAACAGAAGTAGATTCACTTTGCAAAGCTGGGAAAAGAGCCCTTGCCACAGGCCTATGCTCCAGTTTAGTACTGTCATACGTCAGTCTTGGCACATCAAAGGCCAAGTCCGACCTTCTTTTGGATAACAAAGTAGACCGAAAAGGCAACGCTTTCACGGACTTAGGGATTTCATATATGATGTCAGAGTGTAGGATGGCCTCAAAATTCCCTCTGAATGTCATCTCTAGGGGCAACTCAGGCCCACAAAAAACTTTACTAGCAGTATCATTTGGGACAATCATCAGGCGAGCCTCTTCCACAACATTACTTTCATCCAGAGAGGGAACATTCATAAGAACTGGTGCAAAAGGATGATAAACCACCAGACCCCAGTCATCAGGATTGTAGATTGGAACATTATTAGGCTCCACAACTACTGATTGCTCTTGTCCAGCTTCATGCACATCTTGCTATTCCACATCAAACACAAGTACCAAACTTGGCTGAATGTGTTGATCCACAGACACAGAATGATCTTCAGAGAGGTCAAGCAACATAGATTCTTTCTCCACCTCCACATCATCCTGAACAACTTCATCTTCTCCCCAAACAACATTGCCCCAGTTGTTTTCTCCCATGTCAGGCTGTTCAGGAGGTGGTGGTGGAACATAATTCCAACCCAAAGCAGGGTATGGAGGCAGAATGAACTGTGGGAGCTCAAGGAAAGGCACACCAAGCAGGGGGTGTGCGTTTCCATTAATTGGCATCCAGTCTACATCTTGTGGCATTTGTTCAGCAAAGTTTGGACCAAGAATATAAATAGGAGCAGTCCATGACATTCTTGCCCCCCATGCAGCATAGTCACTGAAAACAACATCACGAGGAACTAGGTATGGATCCTCACTATTCCAATGATGAAATTTTTCCAAAAGTGTTCACCGTAGCTCTAATATTGTCAGTGTTTCGAAGAACTAAGGGAATGCCTAGCATCATAATTAGACCTTGGCGAAAACCCTGAGCACCACGAAAACCCTCTCCCTCATCATGCTTCATAAAACAGATGAACCGATCATTTCCAAGATGCCGAGGAGGAAGTTGGAGGAGGGAGAAACGCACCGCTAGATCCCTAACTCGAAACAGGCCCACAACATTGATCCAAGGCTGTACAGAATGAACCTGATAACCATGAGCTTCCAGCCAGTCAGCAAGTTCCTCGCGAGTAGCTCCAATCTCATTCGCAGCTGGAACTGGCATGACCTCAGCAAGCATGTAGTCTTCATGGCGACGCACAATAGGGATGTGTGGCGTCACATAGGTGTGTGGCCATCTTACATCTCCTCCATCGATGATGTGATGTCCAACAGGGACATATTGCATTGGATCAAGCGGGAAGTTGGCCATGGAAGGCAGTGGCGATGTTGGCTCGCGAGGTGGTGACGGAGTCACCGGAGGAGACCCAGGAGGAGTCCTGGGTCCAAGTTGAATGGAATTGGGTGATGTGGATGATGCAATCAAAACAGGGGAGCCCAAGTTTGGTAGATATCCTGTCAGAGAGATATTCCCGGCCCATGTAGTTTGAACCTCGGAAACTGGAACGACAATGGGTTTTGGTTTCCAAACCAAACCCAAATGCTGAGCAAAATGGGTGCAATCACACCTTCTATGACCAACCCGAGAACACCCCAAGCACTTTAAAGTTGACGTGCATGCAGAGGAAAAATTCCCTTTCTTAAAACATATCTGACACATTACAATTTCCTCAACCATATCATTAACCATTTGATCGAAAGAGGTTGCTACTTCAGATGAGCTTGGCACTATTACTACAGTAGATGGGCCTTCATAGTTGGGCCCAAGAGAGGTTGGTTTGAAGACCCAGAATTCCCGCCCGAACAAGTTGGCGCACTATCTGAGGCAACACCCCCAAGGCGGTACGCTGTAGGATCACCGATGAGCTCACCGTGCCAAAGACAATCATCAGTGAGGTTATAGTCCAATTAAGATCAATAGGCTGAGGCGGATGAATGACCACGCATTCCCTGTCAGAGACCTCATAACCAACACTCTCAGTGGCAGCAATGCACTCAACGAAAGCGTGATATCTATACCCTTTGCACGCATCATAATTTTGAACCATAGCAAAATATAATTTCTTCTGAACAGTGGATCCAGATTTAGTGGCTGACTTAGCAGGAGGTTTATGCATTGCAAGGAGATCCAAATTTTGAACTCACGATACCAATTCGGTCCCCCATTACCCCACAAATGAAAGTTACATTTGAATTGAGGGCGGGAGTAAGATCTTGTATCAATAATGTAGAAACCAACATCCTTGCATGAAACATTAAAGCTAAATACCTTGTCGGCAATGTGTGAAACCCAGAGATCAATGATCGATCCTCCCAACGCAGATTCAAGAGCTGCAGCCACAAAGTCCTCTATGAGCCAGAAATCATGCCTGCTGAATGAGATGACCAAGGTGAGGCACCTATGTCTTCCATAGGATGAACGGTGAGGCCAGAAGCCCTGTAGATCTCCAATGCAAAAACCCCACCCTTGGAGAAATCGAAATCAAGGGTTCATCCAGGAGAGGATGCCATCACGGAAGACATGAGAAGAGAGATATTGAGACGCGCAAGACCAATTATTTCATCCTTACTGGGCAAATCTTTCTTATGAGGTTTTCTACTAAACTTAGAAAAATTAAACTCATGAGATTCAACACCAAAACTAACACCGCCAATTTGTTTCTCACAATCTATTTTAGCATTAACGGTGTTCAAGAAGGGTCTACCAAAGATAATGGGACAAAGTCGTCTTGTGGGGAACCAAGAACAAGAAAATCTGTAGGGTATTTTATTTTCCCATAGAAGACTTCAACATCTCTAACAATCCCAATTGGTGATATGGTATCTCTATTGGCAAGCTTAATAGTAACATCTATGTCTTCTATTTCAGTGGGTTCTATATCATTCATAATTTCTTGATATAAGGTAAAACGAATAGCACACACACTAGCACCTATGTCACATAAAACATGATAATAGTGATCTCCTATCTTAACCGAGACAACGGGCATGCCAACAACATGCCTATGTTTATCTTTTTCATCTGGTTTGGCAATTCTAGCAGCTTTATCACAAAAGTAAATAACATGCCCATCAATATTATCGACCAAGAGATCTTTAACCATAGCAACACTAGGTTCTATTTTGATTTGTTCAACTGGTTTAGGTGTTCTAATATAACTTTTGTTGACCACAGATTAAACTTTAGCATGTTCCTTCATCATAATAGGGAAACGTGGTGTTTCAGTATAAATAGTGGGAACAACTAGATCAACATTATAAATGATAGTTTCATCTTTAGATTTTACCGGTTCTTGAATTTCTTCTTTAATTGGTGGGTGATATTTGAACCACTTATATTTAGGAAGATCAACATGAGTAGCAAAAGATTTACAAAAGGAAGCTACTATCTCAAAGTCAAGTCCATATTTAGTGCTAAACTTTTGAAAAGCATTGGTATTGATAAAAGATTTAACACAATCAAACTTAAGCTCAATACCTGACTCTATAACCTCGTTGAGTTCCCAATGTTTAGAGTTGCATTTAATTCTTTCTAAAAGATCCCACCATAATTCGATAGCCTTCTTCATAAAATTACTAGTACAAGAAGTATCAAGCATGGATTGATCATTACGTGAAAGCCGAGCATAAAAATTCTAAATAATAATTTCTCTTGAGAGCTCATGATTGGGGCATGAATATAACAGTGACTTAAGCCTCCCCCAAGCTAGAGCGATATTTTATCCTTCATGAGGCCAAAAAATATATATATAATTTTGATCACGATGAACTAGATGCATAGGATAATTTTTTGATGGAATTCCAATTTCAACCGATTCCAATTCCAAGATCAAATATCATCGCATAGCCGATACCATGTCAATGCCTTTCCCTTCAAAGATAAAGGGAAAAACTTCTTCTTAGCTTCATCTCTGGGTAAACCAGCAATCTTAAAAAATCCACAAATTTCCTCCACATATATCAAGTGCTTATCAGGATGTTCGGTTCCATCTCCTGCATAAGGATTAGCTAGCATTTGTTCTACCATACCCAAAGGAATTTCATATTCAATATTTTCAGTAGGTGCAGTAGGTTGAGGGGTAACTAATTATGGTTCCGGTCGTGGTGAAGATACCCCAAACAGACCCCTCAAAGGATTGTTTTCCATAGTAACAAGTGACAATAAATTTCAGCACGTAGTAATAATATTTCCTTACCAATTTCCACTTACCAAGAGTGCTTCACTCCCCGGCAACGGCGCCAGAAAAGAGACTTGATGACCCACAAGTATATGGGATCAATTGTAACCTTTTCGATAAGTAAAAGTGTCGAACCCAACGAGGAGCAGAAGGAAATGACAAGTGGTTTTCAGCAATGCAATGTCTGCAAGTGCTGAAATTGTAAGTAACAGAGTAGTTTGATAGCAAGATAATTTGTAACGAGCAAGTAATGATTGTAGTAACAAAAGTGCAGCAAGGTAGCCCAATCCTTTTGAGGAAAAGGATAGCCCAAAACGGTCTCTTATGATAAGCAAAGTGTTCTTGAGGGTACACGGGTATTTCATCTAGTCACTTTCATCATGTTGGTTCAATTCGTGATTGCTACCTTCATAATTTGGTATGTGAGTGGACCGGTGCTTAGGTGTTGTTCTTACTTGAACAAACCTCCTACTTATCATTAACCCCCTCACAAGCATCCACAACTACGAAAAAAGTATTAAGAATAAATTCTAACCATATCACTAAACTTTTGGATCCAATCGGTCCCTTACGAAATAACGCATAAACTAGGGTAAGCTTATGTCTCTCTTGCAACCCATCATCTAATAACTACTCCACAATGCATTCCCTTAGGCCCAAATATGGTGAAGTGTCATGTAGTCGACATTCGCATTACACCACTAAGGGAATCACCACAAACATATCATCAAAATATGGAACACATATCAAGTTCACATGATTACTTGCAACATGATTTCTCCCGTGACCTCAAGAACGAAAGTAACTGCTCACAAATGATAATCATGCTCAAGATCAGAGGGGTATTAAATAGCATAATGGATTTGAACATATAATCTTCCACTAAATAAACCATATAGTAATCACCTACAAGATGTAATCAACACTACTAGTCACCCACAAGCACCAATCTATAGTTCCGGTACAAAGATTGAACACAACAGATGAACTCGGGTTTGAGAGTTGATGGTGTTGTTGAAGATGTTGATGGAGATTGCCCTCCCCAAGATGGGAGAGTTGTTGGTGATGATGATGACGATGATTTCCGCCTCCGGGAGGGAAGTTTCCCTGGTGGAATCCCTCCACCGGACGGCAAAAGTGCTCCTACCCGCCTCGAGACGGCGACGCTTCATCCCGGAAGTCTTCCCCTTATTTTTTCTAGGTCAAAATGACTTAAATACCCGAAGAGGGGCACCAGAGGTGGGCTGAGGGGAGCACAACCCACCAGGGCGCGCCTGGGCTCCCTAGCGTGCCGAGGTGGGTTGTGCCCACCTGGTGGCCCCCCTCTAGTATTTATTTTCTCCAATAATTCTCATTTATTCCATAAAAATTCCTCATGAAGTTTCAGCTCATTTGGAGTTGTGCGGAATAGGTAGCCTGACGTAGCTTCTACAGGTCCAGATTTCCAGCTGCCGGAATTCTCCCTCCTTGTGTAAACCTTGCAAATTATGAGAGAAAAGGCATTAGAATTACTCCAAAAAGCATTATTATGCATAAAAAGAACATAAATAATAGTACTAAACATGATGCAAAATGGACGTATCATCGACGTTCATATAACACCACTAAGGGAATCACAACATACATATCATCAAAATATCGAACAAATACCAAACTCACATGATAACTTGCAACATGACTTCTCTAGTGGCCTCAAGAACAAGGACAACTACTCACAAATAATATTCATGCTCAAGATCATAGGAGTAATAAATATCATTATGGATCTGAACATATAATCTTGCACTAAATAAACCATCTAGCATCAACTACAAGATGTAATCAACACTACTAGTCACCCACAGGTACAATATGAGGTTTTGATACAAAGAATGCACACAAGAGATGAACTAGGGTTTGAGAAGAGATGGTGTTGTTGAATATGTTGATGACAATTGGCCTCCCAAAGATGAGAGGGTTGTTGGTGATGACTATGGCTTTGATTTCCCCCTCCAGGAGGGAATTTCCCCCGGCAAAATCGCTCCGTCGGAGGGCAAAAGTGTTCCTGCCCAAGTTCCACCTCGAGCTGGCGGCGCTCTGTCTCGAAAGTCCTCTCCTTATTTTTTCTAGCTCAAAAGACCTTATGTACTAGAAGATGGGCACCAGAGGTGGGCCAGGGGGCCCACAAGCCACCAGGGCATGCCTAGAGGGGGTGGCGCGCCCTGATGCTTTGTGGGCTCCTGGGTGGCCCCCTCTGGTAGTTCTTTTCTACAACATTTATTATATATTTCAAAATAATTGTCCGTAAAATTTCACCTCATTTGGAGATGTGCGGAATAGGTATCTCTGACACTCCTTTTTTAGGTCTAGAATTCCAGCTGCTAGTATTCTCCCTCTTTGTGTAAACCTTGCATATTATGAGAGAAAAGGCGTTAGAATTACTCCAGAAAGTATTATAATGCATAAAACACTATAAATAACAGTAGGAAAACATGATGCAAAATGGACGTATCAAGCTATAATAAATATTCCATTAGTTTGGAATCAGCCATGAACACACTTACAATTTAAATCCCATGTCTTTTCTCCTCCAAGTTTGTTCTCCAAACTTTCCCCAAAATTATTTTTCCCATTTATCGAGGCTCCTCTAAAATTCTCAACATTTTTGAACTCTTCTAAAAACTTTTCCTAGGTCAAAACCATTTGAACTAAATTCAAATGAGTTTGAATTTAAACCTTGCAATCATGCTCATTTCTATTTTCTTGGATCAAGCACATTTTGTGAGTGTAGGAAATTTACCGCATGCCCAACTTCTTTCCTAGACCCTCTCTTTTCTTTTCAATCATGTCTTGGTTTTCTTTTAATAAAGAGCGGGAGAAATAATAGAGGGGGAGAGAGAAGGCCACCAGCAGGCCGACCCATCTACACCTAAGGCCCAGCGCCCCCTCCACTTAAACCTCACCCTCTCCTGTCAGAACCATAGGCATTTCCTATTTGGCACCTTCAGCGCCCGTTAATGTGCCTTATGTTAAATAGCGCTAAAGGTGCCTCTTACCTGGGCCGGCCCACAGAGCACTTTATTCAGCAAAAAAGAAGGAGCATACAGGACTCGACTCGGCAACCTCTACATTCAACGAAGAATGCACAAACTACTAGGCTAGCACACCCATTGTGATACAGATATTTTTTATTTCTTTTATTCCTTTCTTCAGTTCGTGGTCTTTTCTCCTTGTGTTTTTGTCGGTTTTTCTTTTTTCCTTTTTCGTTTTATGTTCTCCTTTTCTTTTTAAATTTGATGAATCTTTTCCAAATTCATTGAACATTCTAAAAATCGATGAACTTTTTTCGAATTTGATGAAATTTTTCAAAATTTCATTAACTTTAAAAAAAATCGATGAACTTTCTTTCAAATCCACTGAAATCTTTTCAAAATCGACAAACTTTTTTCCAAATCCGCTAATTTTTTTTCAAAACAGATGAACTCCTTTTCAAATCCCGTTGAACTTTTTTCATAATTGAGGAACTTATTTTCAGATTTGACGAACTTTTGTTAAAATGGATGAACTTTTTTTCAAATCCATTGAACTTTTTCAAAATCAATGAACTTATCTTCAGATTCGATGAACTTTTTTTCAAATCCATTGAACTTTTTCAAAATCGATGAACTTATCTTCAGATTCGATGTACTTTTTTCAAAACCGATGATTTTTTTTTCAATTCCATTGAACTTTTTTCAAAATTGATGAACTTTTTCCAGATTCAATGAACTTTTTCCAATTATGATGAACTTTTCCCAAATTCAATGAATTTTTATCAGATTCGATGAACTTTTTCAATTATGATGAACTTTTCACAAATCGGATGAACTTTTTTTCAGATTCGATGAACCTTAAAAAACAATGAGTTTTTTCCAAATTCGAAAAAATATGGATTTAAAAATAGTGTTTTTGATATTTGAAGAAAAGTGCACGCATTTAGCAAAAAATGGCAAACAAAATCGTTACAGAAAAAAGAGAAACAAGAAAAAAAGGTTTGGGAAGCTTCCCATACCGGGCGCTTTGCGAGCTAGAGAAAGAATAAAACAAAGCAAACGACAATAGGAAGCACTGGTCGTGCATTTTCATAGTGCTCCGCCCAGCCCTGTGGGAAGGGCGAGGTCCCGAGTTCGAGTCCTTTTCCCCGCGGACATTTTTTGTAGTTTGAGCAGAAATAAAAAAAGAAATTGGCCGGCCATCTACGCTCTCCTGTGAGCGCCAGCATCGCTAATCGGCGCTAAGGCCTTGTACAATGGGAGGTACTTAGAGAGATGCTTAGAAAAATAAACTCGTTTTTTCTGAAGCACCGGTGCCTATTTCAATAGGAGAGACGCTTAGTTAAGCATCTATCTTGTTCAAATAAGCACTGATGCTTAAAAAAGTCTACTTTATTTATCTAAGCATCTCCCCTAAGCACCTCCCATTGTACAAGGCCTAACAGCGCTGACTAGGAGCTGCCAGAACCAAATCCCGCACCCTACCTCGGATCCTTACCTCCCCTCGATCCCATCCTTCCTCCTTGTGCCGCCACAGAGAGAGGCCAGCGGCGCTCCCTCTCGATCCCCCACCTCGCACCCCCAGACACACGGACACACAGTGCCACCAGGGCAGGCGCTCGATCGCCGTGACTCGGCCTCAACCTCCCGTGAGCTGGTGAACGTTGCTGCCGTGCGCCGACAGCCTCCTCCATTAGCATGCCTTCGCCGCCTCCCTGGCACGGCTTTGCTTTTGCGACCGTGCGCCCCTTGCCTCACTGTCGCCCTTCCTTCTCCTCACCACTGCCCAACAACGCCTCACTGCAGCTCCGACATCCACCATGGCCCTAACCTCATCAGCTTTCACCAGCGGACTTGGTCGACCCCGTCTGTCCAGCCGCTCTTCTCGTCTCATTCCTTAGTTCCCCTGCTGCTCCTGCAGTTCGTCACCTTGCTGGCCTCTGCTATGGAGTACCTTCGGCCTTCGCTGGCACGTCCTACTGCTCGCCGACCAGGGAGACACCGGCCTTCCTCGCGTCCACGCATCCATCAAGTCCAGCTCCGATTTTCATTCCTCTTCAGCCATGTGCCCCTCGACTGCCTCCCCAAGGAACACGCATGGCCCCGAGCGCTTCTGCTGAGTAGTGGCTCAAAGGATGTTTGTATCTCCAAGACCACCAAGTCCTGTACCGGGATCATCAATTACCGTCCTTGGAGTTTTGCAAGTACCAAAATTGTCAAGTATGACGACTGCCGACATGGACTACAACATTGCACTTCCGAGACCGACGACCTTGCATGTGATTACACATGGTGCATAAAGTTCCACTATCGAAGACCTCGGATTCATAAGTTACTCTCTGAACGTGTACGACTACGGTCGCTAAGATCGTGAGTACCCCTTCTGTCACTGAGTACCACTACTTCCATGACGATCCGTGAACAACTACTTCCCCTATATCACATCGACTCGATCCACTTCAAAATTGCACTCTTCGAAGGTATAACCACCAGGACGACCACCCATGGATGAATGCATGTGTGATGTATGTGATGCCCGTGTTCGCACCGCATCTGAATTATTCCTTGCCATGCTCGGACTCGTGAGACACCTGGTATCCGAGATCACTCCCTATCACTCTTGAACGTTTCGCACATCCTTTATTTCTTTTGCAATGGCATCTCAAAGAGTTGTCGGCTAACCGGAATGTTGTCACGGCACCGTTTTTGTTTTCATCACTGTGGTACCCAATTCTTTCTGCCATCGCGACAAAATGCTTCATATCATGTTATGCCATCATTCTCATAACATTTGCATCAACTGGGAAATGTCATCCTCATGCATATAATAACTCATAGGCTTGCATGGGATTGAAATGACTCATATATGTAAATGGTGTAGAAAAATGTGTAGATTAATATGGTGCACATTATTTTTCTGTTTAACAACATTAAAGTTGTGTTTTAGGTAGAACAGTATCTGATGACCCGCAAGTATAGGAGATCAATCAATGTCCCTCCAATAAGTAAGAGTGTTGAACCCAACGAGGAGTAGAAGTGAATGACAAGCGATTTTCAGCAAGGTATTTTCTGCAAGCACTGAAATTATCGATAACATATAGTTTGGTATTAAGATAATTCGTAATAGTTAACAAGTAACAAGTGTAACAAAGGTGCAGCAAGGTGGCCCAATCCTTTATATAGCAATGGATAATCCTAGACGAACTCTTATATAAAGTAAAGCGCTCTCGAGGACACATGGTAATTATTGTCAAGTTAGTTTTCATCATGCTCATATGATTCGCGTTCGTTACTTTGATAATTTGATATGTGGGTGGACCAGTGCTTGGGTGCTGTCCTTACTTGGACAAGCATCCCACTTGTGATTAACCCCTCTTGCAAGCATTTGCAACTACAAAAAAAAGAACTAAGATAAATCTAGCCATAGCATGAAACATGTGGACCCAAATCGGTGCCTTACGAAGCAACACATAAACTAGGGTTTAAGCTTCTGTCACTCTAGCAATGCATCATCTACTTATTACTTCCCGATGCCTTCCCCTAGGCCCAAATCATGGTAAAGTGTCATGTAGTCCATGTTCACATAACACCACTAGAGGAAAGACAACATACATCTCATGAAAATATCGAACAAATACAAAATTCACATGATTACTTATAACAAGACTTCTCCCATGTCCTCGGGAACAAACGTAACTGCTCATAAAGCATGTTCATGTTCAAGATCAGAGGGCTTTTGAATATCATGAAGGATCTTAATGTATGATCTTCCACCAAATAAACCAACTAGCATCAACTACAATAAGTAATCAACACTAGTAGGAACCCACAGGTACCAATCTGAGGTTTTGGGACAAAGATTCAAAACAAGAGATGAATTATAGTTTGAGAGCAGATGGTGCTGGTGAAGATGTTGATGAAGATTGACCCTCCCTCGATGATAGGAACGTTGGTGATGATGATGGCTTCGATTGCCCCCTACAGGAGGAAAGTTTCCCCGGCAGAATAGCTCTGCCGGAGCCCTAGATTGCTTCTGCCCAGGTTCCGCCTCGAGACGGAGGTGCTTCGTCCCGAAAGCTCTGTCTTTATTTTTTTTTTCTAGGTCAAAATGCTTCATATAGCACAAGATGGTGGCCGAAGACCTGCTAGGGGGCCCACAAGCCCTGGGGGCTAGGGCACGCCCCCAGGCTTCTCGCCACCTGCTGGGTTCCCCTCTTGTATTTCTTTGCCCAATATTTTTATATATTCCAAAACAATTCTCCATAAAGTTTCAGGACATTTGGAGTTGTGCAGAATAAGTCTCTCAGATTTGCTCCTTTCTGGTCCAGAATTCGAGGTGCCATCATTCTCCCTCTTCAAGTAAATCTCGTAAAATAAGAGAGAAAAGGCATAAGTATTGTACCATAATGTGAAATAACAACCCATGATGCAATAAATGTCAACATAAAAGCATGATGAAAAGAGACGACCCAGAAGTACAGGGGATCAATCTTAGTCCTTTAGATAAGTAAGAGTGTCGAACCAAACGTGGAGTAGAAGGAAATGACAAGCGGTTTTCACCAAGGTATTTTCTACAAGCAGTGAAATTATCGGTAACAGATAGTTTGGTATTAAGATAATTCATAATAGGTAACAAGTAACAAGTGTAACAAAGGTGCAGCAAGATGGCCCAATCCTTTTTATAGCAAAGGATTAGCCTGGACGAACTCTTATACAAAGCAAAGCACTCCCAAGGACACATGGGAATTATTGTCAAGTTAGTTCTCATCATGCTCATATGGTTCGCGTTGTTACTTTGATAATTTGATATGTGGGTGGACCAGTGCTTGGGTGCTGTCCTTACTTGGACAAGCCCCCCACTTATGATTAACCCCTCTTGCAAGCATATGCAACTACGAAAGAATAATTAAGATAAACCTAACCATAGCATGAAACATGTGGATCCAAATCAGCCCCTTACGAAGCAACACATAAACTAGGGTTTAAGCTTCTTTCACTCTAGCAACCCATCATAAACTTATTACTTCCCAATTTCTTCCCCTAGGCCCAAATCATGGTGAAGTGTCATGTAGTTGACATTCACATAACACCACTAGAGGAAAGACAAGATATATCTCATGAAAATATCGAACGAATACCAAATTCACATGATTACTTATATCAAGACTTCTCCCATGTCCTCAGGAACAAGCGTAACTACTCACAAAGCATGTTCATGTTCAAGATTAGAGGGGTATTGAATATCATTAAGGATATGAACATATTATCTTCCACCAAATAAACCAACAAGCATCAACTACAAGGAGTAATCAACACTACTAGCAACCCACAGGTACCAATAAGTGGTTTTGGGACAAAGATTGAAAACAAGAGATGAACTAGGGTTTGACAGGAGATGGTGCTGGTGAAGATGTTGGTGAAGATTTACCCTCCCTAGATGAAAGGATCGTTGGTGATGATGATGGCTTGGATTTCCCCCTCTAGGAGGGAAGTTTCCCCAGATTAATAGCTCCGCTGGAGCCTTAGATTGCTTCTGCCCAGGTTCGGCCTTGATACGGTGGTGCTTCGTCCCAAAAGCTCTGTCTTTATTTTTTTTCTATGTCAAGATGCTCCATATAGCAGAAGATGGGGGCCGGAGACCTGCAAAGGGGCCCACAAGCCCTGGGGACACACCTTCGGGAGTAGGGCACACCCCCAGGCTTGTGCCACCTGGTGGGTCCCCCTCTGCTATTTCTTCGCCCAATATGTTTTATATATTCCAAAACAATTCTCCGTAAAGTTTCAGGACATATGGAGTTGTGCAGAATAGGTCTCTCAGATTTGCTCCTTTCCTGTCCAGAATTCCAGCTGCCGGCTTTCTCCCTCTTCATGTAAATCTCGTAAAATAAGAGAGAAAAGGCATAAGTATTGTACCATAATATGAAACAACAACCAATAATGTAATAAATATCAACATAATAGCATGATGCAAAATGGATGTATCTGTACAAAATTTGAAAATAGTATATGGGGATTTTCTGGAATTGTTGTTAATTGTTTATGTCCTCATTTAAACTTGCCCACATAGGAAGATTACATTTGCTTTACCTCTTGCCAGGTTGACCAGCATTTAATCTTGTCATGTACATAAACTGTCATGTACATAAACGAGAGAGAACTAAATAAATGCATGTGGTGTTTTGTTGATATGCAACTCGTTGCATATTGAGCTCCACTTAATTTGTACTCCCTCCGTTCCGAATTACTTGTCTTGGATTTGTCTAGATACGGATGTATCTAGACTCATTTTAGTGTTAGATACCTCCGTATCTAGACAAATCTAAGACAAGTAATTCGGAACGGAGGGAGTAGTATTATTTATCGCACTTTGTTATTCCATGCCACATTAAACCAGACATGCATCATACTTGATTATGCATTATGCCATGATTATGATATGTGTGTTTACCATGTCGGTTGCTTCTTTACCGTTTGCTTCTCTCGTTAACATCCGGTTCCATTGCGATTTGAGGATTCGTTCGACTACGCTCGTTCGTCTTCTTCATGGATTTGGTCTTCTTCCTAGCGGGAATTTAGGCAAGATGACCATTACCTTGGATATCACTATTATCCTTGCCTTGCTAGCTGTCTCAATGATATCGCTGTGTTGAGCTACCTACCACTTGTTTGTCAAGCCTCCCAAATTGCCATGATAATCCTCTAACCTCCACCATCATAGCAAACCGTTGTTTGGCTATGTTACCGCTTGCTCAACCCCTCTTATAGGGTTGCTAGTTTCAGGTGCAGTTTTAGGTTGTTCCATGTTGGGACATGGATACTATGAGATATCACAATATCTCTTATTTAATTAATGCATCCATATAGTTGGTAAAGGTTGGACGGCTCAGCCATTTTCTTGGTGTTTTGTTCCACCCTTGTGACCTTAATTTTTGTCATACAAGTGTTATGTTCCTTGATGAGCGCTCCAAACACGTGTGGGGTTTTATGGGGACTCCCCTGGTCATTCGCTTAGGTTTAACTCTTCCAGCAAGGCCCAACATTGGTTTTACTATTTGCCTAATAACAACTAAAACTTGCATAGGGACATTCCAGACCTCGAGGATAATTAATCAACAATCCTGGGCCAATGGTCCTCATGAGTGTTGGTCCAAAACAGAGCCACTTGTTGTGCCACCCAATTAACTGGGGCCTCCGGTTGTCGTACGTAATTTTCATCCGGCCGTGGCCTGAGACGAGATATGCGTGGGTCCTATCAGGGTGTCGGCACGCCGGGAGGTCTTGCTAGTTTAGTTGTACCTTTGACGAGTGACTTGTCCATCGGGATTCCTTACTGTAAGCATCGTGTTATCATGGTGTGAGGATGTTCCATCAGATGTGTGTGGTAAATTTATAATGGACTACTTGGAGCACCCCTACAGGGTTAAATATTTTCGAAAGCCGTGCCCGCGGTTATGTGGCGACTTGGAAATTTATAATATACGATTGTAGAGAACTTGACACTGAACCCAATTAAAATACACAAACTGTGTGCATAACCGTGACCATCTGTTTTTGAGGGAGTTCGGGAAGAGAACATGGTGGGGTTATGTTTGACTCGTAAGTAGTTCATGATCACTTCTTGATCATTACTAGTTTGCGACCGTTATGCATAGTTTACTCTTCTTACTCTTGTACTCGTAAGCTAGCCACCATATAAATGCTTAGTGCTTGCTGCAACCTTACCACTTATCCATTCCATACCTGTCGGGGATATACCCTGCGGTGTAACCCGGACGGAAGTATAACCCGGTCGGACTTGGCGACTCACTAATGACCCGCCCTGACTGGATGACACACTAAGTGACCCGCCCGATCCTGGCGACTTATGGGTGACCTGGCAAGAGGATCAGAGGAGCGACAAGACCCGGGGGCCCAGGAGGCTCAAGGCCCAGAAGGCTGGCTTACGTTATGATAGGCCGGCTTAAGAGGAAAGGCGTGAGGAATATCTCCCTTACAAGGAATCAAGACTCGGACTTGTATCCAGCTTGTAGTACAAGATAGGCTAGTCCTAATCCTATTTGGACTCCACATGTAACCCGCCCCTCTAACTTATATAAGGAGGGGCATGGATCCCCAAAGAGGGACAAGAAACAAGAAACAATATCTAGGGCTAGACAGAAAGAGGAGAGCCGGTTTATGGTGACTCCCTCATGAGCATAATGAGACCTAGCCTCAAACAGCATGTAGGGCTATTCCGGATGATGTTTCCCAGGGCTCGAAGCTGTCTAAATCCTTATCTTGCGTGTTGCGTCTCTCGTCCCGATCAACCCCTCTCAAGCTACAGCAAAGATGCGTTGGACTTGCGACTAAGTCCTGACACTAAGGACATCTGCCGTGTTAATTCCACAACAGTTGGCACCCACCGTGGGGCTTGCGCACGGTGATGATGAGTTCTTGGAGGGATCTTCTTAGGGTTCGAGAAGCTCGCGATTTGTTAGATAAAAAAGCCCCAGCATGGAAGTGTACAGGGTAATCCGGCGCGGGACAACTTCGGTGAAGACATTACATGGGGAGTCGTCGCAGAAGTTGTCTCACATGGAGTATTCAAACAGAGATCAAGGAATTACTTAAGGGAAGAATCCAGTGCTAAAGCATCCAAATCATGCCACTACATGACTAGCATGGAGAACAAGAATTGATTGCTACTCCACATGATATCCAGACTTTTTTGGAACAACTTGAGATGTGGGCGTACGTGGGGTAAACCGACAAAAGGAGGGCTCGGTCGACATTGTGATGGCCGTCTGCAACTCGCTGGCTGAGCTAATTCAACAATCAGATTTGATGGATACTAGCATGTAATATACCAGCTCACGGTGGATCGAGCCCCGAAGCGTTCCGTCGGGCGTGACACTTTTTCCTGTTTCCAATCGAGCTAAGGACAAGATACATCAAGATCGGGCTGCAGCGACTACATCTCATCGAAACCAGCCGTGACCCGGACATGGATAAGTCAAATCAGCCACGAGGACCTGGCCAAGTCACTTCCACCACCCGTGGCCGGGGCGCTGCTGACCTATAGTTTTTTCTTTTACACAAGCAAACCGCCAAGATGCATCCGCCGGGCTGCCACCATGTGGCCTATCCTTTGAGCAATACAAGTTCAAGGCTGAATCGGTTTACACATAGATGCCGAGGCGATTTAAGTTGTACGGCTACTGCTGCCACTTCCAGGCGGTGGGGTATCATCTATCAAACAAAGTTACTGTTGCTGCTCCGTTTCAACTCAGAAGATTCCAAGTCCCAAGGTAGACAACAATAGCAGCTCAACTTGAAGTCGGATCCAAGGAGTCATTACGTACTACTTCAACTAGTAGTTGGTCACGTGACTAGCTGAAAGTAAAATCAAGTCCCGAGGCAAATTATCATATATTATCAGCCGCCGTCTGCACTGGATGGCTCAATGGGCAGGTGTACAAGTCACCGCCACTACAGTTTGGTTAACTTCAAACAGCCAGTTGGAAGGAGCCATTGGCCGAGTTGCTGACACGGCTCATACGGGATCATTTATAACCTGCCGCAGTCACCTCAACCTTCTGTAGATTCACATCGCGCTATCAACACCAATGATGTATACCTTCTGCTATGGTCAAATATGGAGAATCTCAAGCCAACTCCTCGAGTCGTCTTGAGACTCGGGGGCTACAGTGGTATGACTCGGCAAAATTAGCCGGTTTCAATGAATTCAAGAACTCCGAGTCATTGAAGGGAAAAATAACCCGGGCCCCAGAGATTACTGCTAGATCAATGAAAATTTAAAAGCCGTCAGAAGATTTCCGGCTCTAAATAAGGACTCTGGTTTAAAATCCGGCTCAAGAGGCATCTTTCTCCCACAAAGCACTAAAGCTCTCAAATCCGGTTCAAAATCCGGCTCAAGGTAAATTTGTCCCTCACAAATTTTTGAAACTTTCAAATCCGGTTTAAAGTTCTGGTTCAAAAAGAATTAATCTCTTGCAAAGTTCGAGTTCTCAGACAAAGTAAAGGTTGCCAAAAAGAACTTGCTGCCATCACTACTGGAATCTGGCACTTTGCCATCTGCCATGGCAGATGGGAAAGGCATGGTCGGCGGATGGCAAAGGCTTTGCCATCTGCCAGCAGATGGCAAACAGTTTGTCTGAAACCCTGCCGGTAAAGGCTTCTTTGCCATCTGCTGGCTGATGGCAAAGAGCATGTGCCTTTGCCATCAGCTAGCAGATGGCAAAGCCTCTTAACGGGGTTAGCCCCGTTAGAAGGCTAACGACATACTTTGCCGTCTGCCAGCAGATGGCAAAGGCTGCAGGCTCTTTGCCGTCTGCCAGCAGATGGCAAAGGTTGCATGCTTTGCCGTCTGCTAGCAGATGGCAAAGAGCTTCGCCATCTGCTGGCAGATGGCAAAGAGCCCAAATAGGCCAGCCCAAATTTTACATGTAGATGACACGTGGCCTCTTTGCCATCTGCCAGCTGATGGCAAAGTGACTATATTGCCCCATTTAATTTTGATTTTTCGTATATCAGTTCCTTTTCACAGAAAATCAAGCACAAATATATTTATATGACCAATATAGCATATTCAACAGATATTACCAATAGTCATGAACACATATATATCCAACACATGTTACCAATAGTAGCAAGTTTCATCCGTACATATACATAGTTTCATCAATATTACACAGTTTCATCCATAGGTAGCAAGTTTCACAAGGTCAAAACAAAAACTAAATACAAGCACTCCATCAACCCAAGCTTCCGTGATCTTAAGCAAATCTGTAAAATGGGAAAGAAGAAAGTTAGAAGAAGAAGACTAGAAGAAGAAGATTATTATGATGCGGAAATATGCATGGATTGTCAAAACTTGCATTATCCTACTATCACTAGTACAACAAAGCTGCAGGTTGGCATAGTTCATGAACCATGTACAGCATGACAAATACAATATCATCCAATGCTCGACTATGAACAAAATTGAACAATTACATCATGGGCTGGGATTTTGCTTTTTCTCTGGAACTAACAAAACATGCTAACAAGTTATCGGAACCATTCCATGATGCTACATAGCATTGAAACTAACAATACATGCTAATAAGTCATCAGAGCTACTGCATGATGCTACATGACCCTATCAAGAAACAAATCATCCAATCATGCCAACATAATCAAGCAAAGAAAATCGAAAGCATAATATTTGCTATCGACTCTCACATTTCTTTTTATTATCTAAGAGACAGTGGGTTGTATATTTGCAGGGTATTAGACAAGTATACAACGAAGCAGAAAATCGAAACTAACAAATCTTTCTAAGCATGGACACCTACAAGAACCTACATTCGTGAATATTTCCAAGCCTGTGCATTTTTAACCATTTAGACTTACAAATTGTTCAGCAAGAAAAAAAAGTCATATGGAAGTTACATTTGCTTCCAGACTTTAAGCCCGAAGGTGGGGAACTGGAGGAAGCCGCAGACGTGTACTTATCTTGTACAGCAGAAAGTGGTATAATCGTGTTACATGCACAAAGTTACTGTACTAGCCAGCCAAAAAGGAAAACTAATTTGAATCCTTATCAGCTTGAGGATTGTCACTGCAAGATGGCATGAATTTTGAGAAAACAGTTTGACAGGCTTGCAAATATCTTAAGAATAATAATATAAAACTTCGGAATATGACGAAGGTGTTACCATCGAAAAAACTTGAATGCAAGTACGTTATCATCAAATGACACTCCTAATAAGGCAGAGACACTAAAGATGTCCACAATCAGCTTTAATTTAAGAAACTGAATCATATTAACAAATCTAAGCTTTCAAAAGTGCAGAAGCAGAGTAGCAGTTATATACTAAGTTTTAGGCCAACAACAACAATGAATAAGCATGTGGTTCCAAGCTCTGATTCCTTGCTAGAAGTAATCCATAAACATCATATGGCCATATGGGAAACTTCTTTGTTACTCAAGCAAATTTCTTTCTCAAGATATACATTGGAGTCTGCAACATGCAGAGACAGATAATGCCTGCCAGACATCAATCTCAAAAGAACATCTTCCAGGAAGGAACTTACATTACACCTTGTCAGAGTTATTCGATATGGCTGTTGTAGCGTTCTCTTTTATCAGATTTGGCTAGAGTGTAATATAAAAAATGCATAACTTAATTCAAAACCATTGAGTGATTATATATACTAACAATACAAGGTGTACTACTCGAAGCAGGATACAGGTTAACTACAATCTCAATATATATCAACAGTGAGAGCCTTTTGAGAAGAGCCTAGATTTAGTTATTTTTAAATTCTGGGACAAGATTGTTTGTAACAATTTCTAGGTAGAACCACCATAAGCCCTAGAGCTCCAGCCCTTTTCCAAAGCTTCTATTACTCCATATTCTATCCTTCAGCGAAGAAATGTGAGTGCTAAGCGGTAATGATGGAAAAAATTCAGAATTAGTGCTGATTTCTAACACTCTGCATGTAACAAGTACTGCTACACTACCCAGGTGGCCAAATTCAGAGCAACAAAGGTCAATGGGGAAAACCAAGGGCATGCACTTTACTGAAATAACAAGGAGTTTTAACCCACATTGGAACAAATATAACTGAAATCCTAATAGAGTCAGAATAAATCCTAAACCCGAAGAATTAACAACCCAATCCACTATCACTGCTTGCATAGCCATTGTACCCAAACAGGCCCTACATTCAGTGCTACATACATTGAAATGTTGGACATAGACAAACATGCAATATTGTAAATTGGGTAAAACTCCAGCATCTTGTGTTTCTTTTTTAGTAGCAGTTTAGTTACCGCATTTACCTCGGCATTCTATCGATGAATCCATCCCAAAAATGGTTGCAAGCTAGCGTGACCTGCATTTCCCTCTTTCTTAGACTGGAGTCACCCAGGAGCATCACCTGCATATAGTTTCATTTTCCATCAGTAATGACAACTTCAGAATGCTATGTAAATAGTAAAAGAAAGATACAAATTAGGGTCTAAATACTCGGCGTTGTTAGTGTTGTGCCCGACAGTAGCTAGTTGCATGCAAACGAAACAGTATCAACAGAGGCAAGAGGATACATTTAGTGTGAATACAAATTGACAGGCACAACTATAATCAGAAATTATGTACCATGACAATCTACATATACATGATATTTTTCTAAAGATAGTTAACAGTGCAAGCATAGAAGAATCCACCAGAGCAAACTGGTGACCATCAGTTATAGCAGCATAAATACAAGATATCTTTGTTTACAGACATTTTAAGTAATCCTTGTACAGATACTGTGGCAGCGGAACGGCAAGCAAGATCTAGTAGTATAATTAATGGCTGATCAAGCAAAGATCGCATCTATTCAAGAGTCCGTTGAAAATCTTATCTGAAGAGATATGATTTCTGAACTCCAGTACAGTATTTCTTATCTGAAGAGAAAATCTTATCCCTCGACCACTCAACCCCTCGACCCTTGAACCCTCGGTGAAAAATATAGTTGAAAGATTGAATCAATTACGTTCTCTAATTAGTGTATGCCTCTGTCATGTTTATACTTGCAGATAAGAGAACTTGCTAATTTTCTTTCATTGTTTTTCAAAAGTCCCTTTTACGAAATCTAAGAGTGTCCTTCTGATGTTTCCAGGATTCATAGCATTACAACGCAGACTTGTTTTACTTACATCATATTTGTTTGTGATGACTTGCAGGGATATTATTTTGCATTGTGAACACACCGGTTTGTTCATCCAAATAAGCAGATATTACAACCTGCTTGCCATAGTTTACAATTTTTATGTGTTGTGGCCTTCTTGATTCAGTTTGGCAACTGACATATTTGAATGCCATCCACATGTCCAAAATTGATTACTTCATCTCTGTCCAAACTAAAGTTGTCAATATAGATCATGTCTGTGAGTTCTTTCTACACGAAATACTATCTGTAGAGAGTGCTTCTAAGTAAAATAAGTGTCATCTATACCATCTATTTATTTTCAGAGGGATGCCAAGGTAGCAACTAAGTACTAGAAAATTACATGACACATTAATGACTCCCAATATAGAATACAACAGGGAGCTTCTCCTAATCAGTGCCGGGCCATGTGTTGGAAGATGCAGACTCCATGTGGAATTGGAATATACATACGGGGAAAATCCCAAAAGTAAACTGATAGGTTGGGAGCATGTGATTTGGAATTAGCTAGCATGAAAGGCTACAGTGAAAATAACACGGAAAGGGTGGCTAGTAATCAAGTGGAATAATGCAACTGCTACACGCTGCTTTCCAAGTCCATCCGACGGATAAAGAAGGAAGCCGTGAGCTCTCAAGGTGTCGTGTCAATGGCCTATTGATTCCAAGTAATAAAAAAGAGGCTTTAAGCGTTGCTAATCAGTTGCGTTTGGGTCCAAGGGGGGTATACTCGGATCAACTAAACTGGCCAGAAACACAAAAATCGCTTCAATAAACTATACAGTAGGAAATTAATACAGCAAGATGAATTATTATGAAAAAAGTATAGATAACCCCCATTGTTGTCATGCCTGCGAGCACCATACATGCTAGTGGTACTTGGTAAACTGCTAGGCACACGTTCGTTATTTGTTGTTGGCATCGTTCCATCCCCTCGGAGCTCGGGACCAGGTTAGTATTGGAAGGTACTAGTACTAGTATAACAGCAGACCACCAGACACCGGATCTGACGTTCTGAGATCATACCTGTCATGCACCAGGATGATGAGCAGCAACCAATGGACGTGGACTAGGCGGAGGGAGCATTAGGGCGAGAGACCACGAGAAATAAACCAACTGTGGTGTTGCCTTGCCGCGGGGCCGGGCCAGGGGCGCGCGCTCGGCTGCTCGCCCGGCGTCGCCACGAGCACAGGGCGAAGGCGTCGCGTGCTATTCTGCCGCGGGGTACGGTGTTGGCGGGAACAGAAGCTGCTCTGGCCGCGCTCTGTGAGCCGGTCGATCTTGTACGTACGTGCTCTTCCGGGTCCAAGCAGCGGAGCGGGAACCCCGTCGCGCCTGGCGTGGACGGCTAGCTGGTGGCAGCCTTTCCCCAACCTCCTCCGGCGGCAGCGAGCGGCCTTGGCAATCCAATCGCTAGAGAAGAGAGAAACATGAGGCCAACAGAGCCGGGCTAAAAGTGGTAGGCGCAACACCGAGAGCGGAGGGGATATGAGGAGGAGGAGAAGGCAGTACCGAATCAAAGTCGGGTGGAAGCAGTCGGCGGGGACCGGCGTCGGCGTCGGCGGGGCGGCGGGGTGCTTGGGCGGTGGCGGGTGAGATGCGTGGGAGGGAGGGAGAGGAGGGGAGAGAGGGAGGGGATAACCCCACAGTTTTTTTTACCTGGAAAAAAATAACCTCATCTCTTTGCCATCTGCCAGCAGATGGCAAAGAATCTTTGCCGTCTGCTGGAAGATGGCGAAGAGGTGGGGCTGGTACGCCGTTACACGCTTGACGGTCATAGGATTTGCCAACCTCTTTGCCATCTGCTGGCAGAAGGCAAAGATTATTTTCCATCCACTAGCAGATGGCAAAGAATTGGCTGATGGCAACCATGTTCTTTGTCGTCTATCCATTCTTTGCCATCTGTTTTTTATAAGCAGATGGCAAAGACGTTCTTTGCCATCAGCTGGCAGATGGCAAAGAGCTGGCTGATGGCAAATTCCTTGTTTCCAGTAGTGCATGATGCGCAGTTCAAACATGGGTGTCCTACTTTACGGCTTATTTTATCATGGTCACTTGGGGGCTTCCTGCTCAACGGGCATAGCTATTAGTACCCTCTTGATCGGTGCAATGCCAAAATTTATATGGTCACTTGGGGGCTTCCTGTTCAAACATAGGTCGTATTCGAACCAAAGAGAACATAGCTGTTGATACCCTTTTGATTAGCAAACTGCTGAACCTACTTGGGGGCTTCTTGATCGTATCCAAATCATATCTCAACCCCTTTGGGAATCGACGTGGATCGTATTCGAATCAGCATCGTTAAACAACTATCATGGTCACTTGGGGGCTTCCTGTTCAAACATAGGTCGTATTCGAACCAAAGAGAACATAGCTGTAGATGCCCATTTGATCGGCATCACCAAAGCCACTGGAGGCTATATGATCATATTCGAATCTTAGCTTAACCCCTTTGGAGCGGTTTACTGATCGTATTCGAATCAGAAGACTCAAAATTTTGTCTATTTCTTCTACAGCTTTATATAATCGCAAGTATTTGAGTTATCACAAATATCATATGTGCCGGCTCTTATAGAGTTGAGTTATTAACTTCACTATCCGGGTCATATAAACCGGCGGTATCATTCAAAGGATCATAGGGATCTTGTGATTTACTTGTGTACAGGATAAGACTACATTTGGGTGGTTACCCGCCCTGGCTTTTGATGTTAAGTCGCCAGGGCATATGTTGTTTAAACTCTTTGCAGGGTTTGTAGAAATATGACATATAAATGATTAAGTTCAAGCCCATCATCAAAGATTGAAATTGGTGTCTCAGAAGGGGTATCAATTCTTGATTTTCTAAAAGGCTATAAGCTGCCGGGTTATAAAAATTCTGGCTTACAATGGAGGTGTATTAAATCGCCATCGGCCAAGAGCCGTCGGGTATTTAAACTCCGGATTTACTTATCAACAGATGAGGTATTCAAAGTCGCTTTGGTGCAATGGCTATTATTTTATCAATGGATATGATTTATTCTATAATGGACGGAATAGTTCCGAGTCGCTGCAGGCTTATGACCCGGCACTTGGGGGCTACATTATTCAAATTGAGATTACATCAAATATGCAAGTCCCATGTCACTGCCAGCATGCACCATGGCACTTGGGGGCTAATGCAAAGTTAGTTTTTGCTCAACTTATGGAAGACCCGACTCATCACATTCTAATTGAGTTGGCCCTTGGGGGTTACCAGTTGCTCATGTCAAAAATTCAAGGTACACAAGCATTAATTCATCATATTGAACGGTCCACTATTCAGTTCGTGGAGTACAAAGCTCTTAACCTTGTGGACGTGGGTTCAAGCCCCATGGTGGAGACTATATTCTATGATGTTATTATAAAGTCCCAGCTCAGTATTATCTTACTAAGCCGGCCCTTGGGGGCTACACATTGCTGTTCAAATTTATATGGTTATATCTACAAAGTCCCTGCTCATCATTGCATAATGACCCGGCCCTTGGGGGCTACACTGGTTGGAATTTTCATAAGCATAAAGCAATTACAAGTCCCAGGTTGCAGCAAGCATGACAACCCGACACTTGGGGGCTACACTGGTTGAAATTTTCATAAGCATAAAGCAATTACAAGTCCCAGGTTGCTGCAAGCATGACAACCCGACACTTGGGGGCTACATGTGTGGAATATTCAGTCTATATGATTGAGATGAATAAACCGGATTTCTTCAAGGTTGCAACATTTATTGGAGCAAGTCTTAAACCATCTCTTTGTTCGGCTCAAGACTTGGGGGCTAGAGGTAATATGGATATAAGGAGAAAAATCATAAAATTATCAGTTTTGAGCAAATCAGGAGGATAAATTACATAACCCGGTGTCAACAACAATTATGACCCGGCATCGTCTGTTTTATAATCCGGCAGTTTTTGGTAATGATAAACCGGCAAGTTTTACATCTTCAAGCCAGCTGAATATCACATGAGTATTTGAAGACCAAAATTATTTAACCCAGCGCCATGGAAACCGACTCAAGTGGACTATTCTTCACAATATTTTTCTGTGAGAAACCAACATCAGCAAATTGAGTATGAAGCTAGCTTATTGACCCGGATTTTCTAGAAGAAGGAAAAGACAAGGACTTAAGGATGTTCAGGTGCCGGTTTACAAGAATTCTTAACCCGGAGCACAACTTGTCAAATTTGTTCTTGTGTTTATTTTGTAGCATAAGTTTACCATGGATAAATTCAAGCTAAACTTGGGGGCTAATGTTGGGGATATACCCCGCGGTGTAACCCGGCCGGAAGTATAACCCGGCCGGACTTGGCGACTCACTAATGACCCGCCCTGACTGGACGACACACTAAGTGACCCGCCCGATCCTGGCGACTTATGGGTGACCTGGCAAGCGGATCAGAGGAGTGACAAGACCCGGGGCCCCAGGAGGCTCAAGGCCCAGAAGGCCGGCTTACGTTATGATAGGCCAGCTTAAGAGGAAAGGCGTGAGGAATTTCTCCCTTACAAGGAATTAAGACCCGGACTTGTATCCGGCTTGTAGTACAAGATAGGCTAGTCCTAATCGTATTTGGACTCCACATGTAACCCGCCCCTCTAACTTATATAAGGAGGGGCAGGGCTCCCCAAAGAGGGACAAGAAACAAGAAACAATATCTAGGGCTAGACAGAAATAGGAGAGCCAGCTTATGGTGACTCCCTCATGAGCATAATGAGACCTAGCCTCAAACAACATGTAGGGCTATTCCGGATGATGTTTTCCGGGGCCCAAAATTGTCTAAATCCTTATCTTGCGTGTTGCGTCTCTCGTCCCGATCAACCCCTCTCAAGCTACCGCATAGATGCGTTGGCCTCGCGACTAAGTCCTGACACTAAGGACATCTGCCGTGTTAATTCCACGACAATACCCATTAAGCTTTGCTAGTCTTGATACCCATGGTAATGGGATTGCTGAGTCCCCGTGGCTCACAGATTACTACAACAATAGGTGCAGGTACAGGTAAAGTGATGCTTTGACATGAGAGCGATGCATGTTTGCTTTTGGAGTTCTTCTTATGCTTCTTCATCGATCATAGGATAGGTTCCGGGTCGGGAGCCTGGGATTAGCAGGGTGGATGTTTGATGACCAACAAGTATAGGGGATCTATCATAGTCCTTTAGACAAGTAAGAGTGTCGAACCCAACGAGGAGTAGAAGGAAATGACAAGCGGTTTTCAGCAAGGTATTCTCTGTAAGCACTGAAATTATCGGTAACAGGTAGTTTTGTGATAAGATAATTCAAAACAAGTAACAAGTAACAAAAGTAAACAAGGCGCAACAAGGTAGGCCAGTCCTTTTGTAGCAAAGAACAAGCCTGGACGAAGTCTTATCTAAAGCAAAGCGCTCCCAAGGACTCATGGGAATTATTGTTAAGCTAGTTTTCATCATGCTCATATGATTCACGTTCGTTACTTTGATAATTTGATGTGTGGGTGGACTTGTGCTTGGGTGCTCTCCTTCCTTGGACAAGCCTCCCTCTTATGATTAACCCCTGTCGCAAGCATCCGCAACTATGAAAGAAGAATTAAGATAAATCTAACCAGAGCATGAAACATATGGATTCAAATCAGCCCCTCACGAAGCAACGCATAAACTAGGGTTTAAGCTTCTGTCACTCTAGCAACCCATCATCTACTTATTACTTCCCAATGCCTTCCCCTTGGCGCAAATCATGCTGAATTATCATGTAGTCGACGTTCACATAACACCATTAGAGGAAGGACAACATACATCTCCTCAAAATATTGAATGAATACAAAATTCACATGATTACTTATAGCAAGACTTCTCCCATGTCCTCAGGAAGAAACGAAACTACTCACAAAGCATATTCATTTTCATAGTCAGAGGAGTATTAATTATAATTAAGGAACTGAACATATGATCTTCCACCAAATAAACCAACTAGCATCTACTACAAGGAGTAATCAACACTACTAGCAACCCAAAAGTACCAATCTGAGGTTTTGAGACAATTATCGAATACAAGAGATGAACTAGGGTTTGGAGAGGAGATGGTGTTGGTGAAGATGTTGATGGAGATAGACACCCTCTTGATGAGAGGATTGATGGTGATGACGATGGCGATGATTTCCCCCTCCTGGAGGGGTGTTTCCCCGGCAGAACTGCTCCGCTGGAGCCCTAAATTGGTTCTGCCTAGGTTCCGCCTCGAGACGGCGGCACTTCATCTCAAAAGTTTCCTTTTTATTTTTTCCAGGTCAAAACGCGCCATATAGCAGAAGATGGGCATCGGGGGCCTGACATTGGGGCCATAAGACCGGAGGGCATGATAGGTGGCCCCCCTCTGGTGCTTTCTTCGCCCAATATTTTTTATATATTCCAAAAATGTTCTCCGTGAAGTTTCAGGACTTTTGGAGTTGTGCAAAAAAGGTCTCTAATAGTTTCTCCTTTTCTAGTCCAGAATCCTAGCTGCCGGCTTTCTCCCTCTTCATGTAAACCATATAAAATAAGAGAGAACAGGCATAAATATTGTGATATAACGTGTAATAACAGCCCATAATGCAATAAATATCAATATAAAAGCACGATGCAAAATGGATGTGTCAACTCCCCCAGGCTTAGACCCCACTTGTCCTAAAGCGAAAGCCAATATCGAAAAATATGTCCACATGTTTAGAGATAGAGGTGTCGATAAAATAAAACATGGACATGAGGGAATCATGATCATCTTTAGAACAAAAACATATATTGTCATATAATTTCTTATGCGAAAGTAAAAATTCATTCACAAACTAAAGTATGAATCAAAAAATTCATAGAAAACTAACAAACTATGATCTCAGCCATTGAAGCAATTGCAATTTATCATAACATCGGAAAGAGTCGACATAAAAGCTTTTCAGCAAGTCCACATACTCAACTATCATTTAGTCTTTTATAATTGCTAACACTCATGCGATACTTATGGGTTGAAAGCTTCAATCAGAGAAAGAGAAAGATAGGGGATTATAGTTTCGCCTCCCAACCTTTTACCTCAAGGGTAATGTCAACAATAATACTTTATGAAACCTACATCCGAGTGGATATATTTATTTGGATCTCTCCAACACATAGTGCTTGCCAAAATGAAAAAGTGTAAAAAGGAAAGGTGAAGATCACCATGACTCTTGTATAAGGGTAGAAGATAAAAGTAGAAGATAGGCCCTTCGCAGAGGGAAGCAGAGGTTGTCATGCGCTTTTATGGTTGGATGCACAAAATCTTAATGCAAAAGAACATCATTTTCTATTGCCGCTTGTGATAAAGAACTTTATTATGCAGTCTGTCGCTTTTATTTCTTCCATATCACAAGTTCATATAACGCTCATTTTCTTCATACTAATAGATCATACATATTTAGAGAGCAATTTTTATTGCTTGCACCGATGACAACTTACATGAAGGATCTTACTCAATCCATAGGTAGGTATGGTGTACTCTCATGGAAAAACTGGTTTAAGGGGTGTTTGGAAGCACAAGTAGTATCTCTACTTTTGTGCAAAGAATTTGGCTAGCATGAGAGGGAAACGCAAGCTCAACATGTTGGATGATCCATGACAATATAACTTCTATTCGGTTATAAGGATAGATAACCCATTAAGTTATCTTCCTTGTCCAACATCAACTTTTTAGCATGTAAGATTTTAATGAGTGCTCACAATTACAAAAGATGTCCAAGATAGTATATTTATATGTGAAACATCTCTTTATTACTTCCTATTAATTGCAACAATGACCAAAACAATGTTCGTCAACTCTCAATAACTTTTATTCATCATACTCTTTATATGTGAAGTCATTACTCTCCATAAGATCAATATATGATCTTTTTATTCTTTCTTTAATTCCCTCAAGATCATAGAAAGATAGCAAAGCCTTCAACTCAAAACCACTCTTCATTATATATTACTCACGGACTCGATTACATAGATAGAGATCAAAACAAAACTCAAAGCTAGATCATGCTAAAATTTTATTCTACTAGATCAACAAACAACCAAAAGTATCGAACTAAAAAAAGTAAAGGTGTGATGGTGATACGATACTGGGGCACCTCCCCCAAGCTTGGCAGTTGCCAAGGGGAGTGCCCATACCCATGTATTTATATCTCTTTCTTTGGAGGTGGTGATGATGGAGTTGTTGATCTAGTAGGCTTCTTCCTTAGCTTGTGCTTGATGATAGAATTTTCCTCCCTTAGGTCCTTGATCTTCTGCTCAAGACTTAGTATCTTTTTACATAGTTCCTGTTTGTTTTTCAGTAAGAGACAAACAGGGATAAACTCGATCTTAGGTTTGTCTGCTTTATTAGGGAGACTTGACTTTTTGAACTCCATGTGCATGTCCCCAGGTTGTCGTAGTGGGACTTCACCTTCATCTGAGCTTGTCTCCTCCTTTCTGTTAGGATTATAGTCTTCTTCTTCCTTCGTGGTCCAACCACAATGCTCCAAGTCCCCGTACACTTTGGGATCTGCAACATAATCAGCCACATAGCTTTCTCCCTCTGAATCCTGGGACGACATATTGATCTAAATCTGCTACAGAAACATCTCAAAATAAAAACAGAGGATTTTGTCATGGTACGGTGGTCAAAACCTTCGGGAGATTATATAACAAATTTTTATCGACCAAAGGAAGTATTGTACAAGAAAACAGAGTCCAGAGGGCACACGGGACGACCAAAAGGGCAGGGGGCAAGCCCGGGTGGTAGGGCGCACCCTCAACCCTTGTTGTCTCCTCGTGTCTCTTTAAGACTATTTTTAATTTTCCTAATTTTTTAAATATTTGAAAATGGAGAAAATTTGTATTAGAACAGTTTTGGAGTCGGTTTACTTACCATACCACATATATATTCCTTTTGGAGTCTGAAACGTTCTGGAAAGTATCCCTTATGTACTCCTCCGGTGTTATGGTATTAATTATATTTGTCTCAACATTTATGGGAGTACCTGAGATATAATGTTTGATTCTTTGACCATTTACCACCTTCGGATTTGTGCCTTCTGCGTTGTTAATTTTTATGGCACCGGAATGATAGACCTCCTCGATAATGTAAGGACCTTCCCATTTAGAGAGAAGTTTTTCTACAAAAAATCTTAAATGAGAATTGTATAGCAAAACATGATCACCTACATTAAACTCACGCTTTTGTCTCCTCTTGTCATGCCATCTTTTAACCTTTTCTTTAAACAACTTGCCATTCTCATAGGCTTAGGTTCTCCATTCATCAAGCGAGCTAATGTCAAACAACCTCTTCTCACCGGCAACTTTGAAATCATAATTGAGCTCTTTAATAGCCCAATATTCCTTATGTTCGAGTTCGAGAGGTAAGTGACAATTCTTTCCATAAACCATTTTATATGGAGACATACCCATAGGGTTTTTATAAGTAGTTATATAAGCCCATAATGCATCGCCAAGTTTCTTGGACCAATTCTTTCAAGATCTATTAACAGTCTTTTGCAAAATCAATTTAATTTCTCTAATACTCAATTCTACTTGACCACTAGACTTAGGATAATATGGAGATGCAATTCTATGGTTAACATCATGCTTAGCAAGCATTTTATGAAAAGCACAATGAATAAAAAGTGAACCACCATCAGTCATTAAATATCTAGGGACTCCAAACCTCAAAAAGATAACTTCTTTAAGCATCTTAATAGAAGTGTTATGATCATAACTACTAGTTGGAATAGCTTCTACCCACTTAGTAACGTAATCAACACGAACTAAAATATGTGTATACCCATTAGAGGAAGGAAAAGGTCCCATATAATCAAAGCCCCAAACATCAAATGGTTCAATAACAAGTGAATAATTCATAGGCATTTCTTGACGTCTACTAGTTATCAATTCTTTGGCGTTCATCACAAGGCAAGACAAACTTACGAGCATCCTTTAAAAGAGTGGGCCAATAAAAACTGGATTGCAATACCTTATGTGCAGTTCTATCTCCAGCGTTGTGTCCTCCGTAAGCCTCGGAGTGACACTTGCGTAGGATTTGTTCCTTTGATATCTTTAGGACACGACATTCTTTCAATGGCATCTACTTTAGCTTTATGAACTTCAATACCTCTTTCAGAAACTTTATGCCCCAAGACAATACCTTCATTAACCATTAAGTTGCACTTCTCCCAATTCAAGACGAGATTAGTTTCTTCACATCTCTGCAAAACTCGATCAAGGTTGCTTAAGTAGTCATCAAAAGAAGTTCCATAAACGGAGAAATAATCCATGAAAACCTCAACAATCTTTT
The DNA here is from genome assembly GCF_018294505.1 of Triticum aestivum. Taxonomy (NCBI): domain Eukaryota; kingdom Viridiplantae; phylum Streptophyta; class Magnoliopsida; order Poales; family Poaceae; genus Triticum; species Triticum aestivum. Next base: position 293,737,817 of record NC_057804.1, on the reverse strand, counting down.
CACAGAAGTCATAGAATATAGCAATCACACATCTTTGAAAGGTAGCAGGTGCGTTGCATAAACCAAAAGGCATATGTCTATAAGAAAAGGTACCGAAAGGGCAAGTAAAAGTGGTCTTTTCTGATCATGTTTTGACACAGGTATTTGAGAGAAACCAGAATAACCATGTAGAAAGAAGAAATTTGTATGTTTGGATAATCTTTCTAACATTTTATCAATAAAAGGTAGAGGGTAATGATCTTTTCTAGTAGCTTTATTTAATTTACGAAAATCAATTACCATTCTATAACCTGTAACAATTCTTTGTGGGATCAATTCATTCTTATCATTAGGAACAACAGTAAACCTCCCTTCTTAGGGACACAATGAACGGGACTGACCCACTTACTATCAGCAATAGGATAAATTATACATGCTTCCACAAAGTTTAGTATTCCATTTCTTACCACTTCTTTCATCTTAGGATTTAACTTTGTTGGTGATCAACAACTGGTTTAGCATCATGTTCCAAATTAATTTTGTGCTACCAAAGAGTGGGACTAATTCCCTTGAGACCATCAAGAGTATATCCAATAGCGGCACGGTGCTTCATCAGAGTTTTCAATAGCTTCTTTTCTTCATGCTCTGAAAGGTTAGCACTAATAATAACATGACATTTCTTATTTTCATCAAGATAAGCATATTTCAAAATGTCAGGTAATTGTTTAAGCTCAAACATGGGATCACCCTTAGGTGGAGAAGGATCCCCAAGGATTTCAATAGGCAAATTGTGTTTCAGAACAGGCCCTTGACTAAAGAATATTTCATCTATTTCCTTTATTTCATTCGTAAACTTATCATTTTCATGGTCTAGCAAATATTGTTCTAAAGGATCGGTAGGAGGCATAGCAATAGAAGCAAGACCAATAATTTCATCCTTACTAGGCAATTCTTTATCATGGGGTTGTCAACGAAATTTGGAGAAATTAAAATCCTGAGACATATCCCCTAAACCGATAGTAACAATATCTTTCTCGCAGTCTATCTTAGCATTAAGAATATTCAAGAAAGGTCTACCAAATATAATGGGACTAAAATCATCTTGTGGGAAAGCAAGGACAAGAAAATCAATAGAGTATTTAATTTTCCCACACAAGACTTCAACATCTCTAACAATCCCAATTGGCGATATAGTATCTCCATTGGCAAGCTTAATAGTAACATTAATATATTCTATCTCAGTAGGTGTGATATCATTCATATTTTCCTGATATAAGGTAAAAGGAATTGCACTCACACTAGCACCCACATCACACAAGCCATGATAACAATGATCTCCAACTTTAACATAAACAACAGGCATGCCAACAAAAGGTCTATGTTTATCTTTAGTATCGGGTTTAGCAATTCTAGTAGCTTCATCACAGAAATAAATAACATGCCCATCAATATTATCAACCAAGAGATCTTTAACCATAGCAATACTAGGTTCAACTTTAATTTGTTCAAGGGGTGTAGGTGTTCTAGTATAGCTCTTACGAACCACGGTTGAAGCTTTAGCATGATCCTTTATTCTACCAGGAAAAAGTGGTTTCTCAATATAACCAGTAGGAACAATAGGATCAATATCATAGGTAATAGTTTCTACCTCAACATTAATAGGTTCTACTATTTTAACTTCAATGGAATGATGATAGTTAAATCACTTCTCCTTAGGGAGATCAACATGAGTAGCAAATGATTCACAAAAGGAAGCTACTATCTCAGAGTCAAGTTCATATTTAGTGCTAAAATCATGAAAGGCATTGGTATCCATAAAAGATTTAACCCAATCAAACTTAAGGTTTATACCTGACTCCTTACCTTCGTCGAGTTCCCAATCTTTAGAGTTCTGTTTAATTCTTTCCAATAAATCCCATTTGAATTTAGTCAACCAATACAAGAAGTATCAAGCATGGATCGATCATCATGAGAAAGTCGGGCATAAAAATTTTGAATAATAATTTCTCTTGAGTGCTCATAATTGGGGCATGAATATAACATTGACTTAAGCCTCCACCAAGATTGAGTGTTACTTTCTACTTCATGAGTCCAAAAATTATATATATAATTCCGATCACGATGAACCAGATGCATATGATCAAACTTCTGATGAAATTCCAATTTCAATCGGTTGTAGTTCCATGATCCAATGTCATCACATAGCATAAACCATGCCAATGCATTTCCCTTCAAATATAAAATGAAGACCTTCTTCTTGACGGCATCCTCGGGCATACCTGCAAGCTTAAATAATCCACAACCTTCATCCACATAGATTAGGTGCATATCGGGATGTAATGTTCCATCTCATGCATAAGGTTTAGCTAGCAGTTTCTCAATCATACCCGAAGGAATTTCACAATAAATATCTTCAATAGGTGTAGTAGGTTGAGGATCAACTCTTTGATCTTCCAGTTGAGGTGAAGATATCCCGAATAAGTCCCTCAAAGGATTATTTTCCATAGTAACAAGTGACAGTAAATTTCAGCACACTATATAAATGTTTCCTTACCAAATTCAACTAACCAATGTTGCTTCACTCCCCGACAACGGTGCCAGGAAAGAGTCTTGATGACCCAATATTATAGGGTATCTATCATAGTCCTTTCGATAAGTAAGAGTGTCGAACCCAACGAGGAGCAGAAGGAAATGACAAGCGGTTCTCAGCATGGTATTCTCTGCAAGCACTGAAATTATTAGTAATAGATACTTTTGTGATAAGATAATACATAACGGGTAACAAGTAACAAAAGCAAACAAGGCACAACAAGGTAGACCAATCCTTTTGTAGCAAATGACAAGCCTGGACAAAATCTTATATAAACAAAAGCGCTCCCGAGGACACATGTGAATTATTGTCAAGCTAGTTTTCATCATGCTCATATGATTCACGTTTGTTACTTTGATAATTTGATATGTGGCTGGACCGGTGCTTGGGTTCTGTCCTTCCTTGGACAACACTCCCAATTATGATTAACCCCTCTCGCAAGCATCCGCAACTACGAAAGAAGAATTAAGATAAATCTAAGCATAGCATGAAACATATGGATCCAAATCAGCCCCTTACGAAGCAACGCATAAACTACGGCTTAAGCTTTTGTCACTCTAGCAACCCATCATCTACTTATTACTTCCCAATGCCTTCACCTAGGCCCGAATCATGGTGAAGTGTCATGTAGTCGACGTTCACATAATAGCACTAGAGGAAGGACAACATACCACTACTGGAGGATGCTGCTAACACGACACTATGATTAGAGACCCTTTGACGAAACTGTGTGCGATGCATTAATCACAAACGGTGATGTAAAAACGGTCAAAAAAGATGCAAAACACTTGCCATGAATGGTACATCAAACACGGTTCAAATTTTAGTTGCGTGTGCGATGTGGGGCATACGGTTAATCCATACGAAGTGTTTGCGATGAGATAGAACAACAGAAACAGGTAGCCAGATCAAGGTGTGTGTGCTATACGGCATACAGTTCACTCCTATGAACCGTTTGCGATGATTGAGGTGAACACAAATGATCCAGCATAACAAGATGTGTGTGATACCCGGCAAACAAGTCAGTAATCAGAGTTGTGTGTGATCATTATATACAGCCCATACGGTCTTTTTTATGAATTGGGTGCTCGTCAGGGCACACAGTTCAACAAACCAACATGTGGGTGATAATGTAGAAGATCTCTATCGAATACATATTACTAACCGTCTGCGATGAGATTGATAGGATAAATAGAGATAGCAAATTAATATGAGCGAATGGAAAGAGAGATATATACAGTCTCCTTAATTTAGTCCTTCTTCTTGTTGTTGTTGGATGGCCCCATGACATCGTCTTTCCGAGGACGCTTCTTGCTGCTGACTGTTGGCTTTCATCGTCGTCGCTGTCGTTGTTGTCGTCTTCATCATCCTCCTCGTTCGACCATTCCTCCTCCTCATCATCGTCGTCCTCTTCTTCGTCCTCCGACAGCTCCTCGTCCGTCTGGTTGTTGTCTGACGACTCCGGAGGCGGTGTCCCTTCCATGAATCGGATATAATCAAGGTCTGGGCTCGATGTTGGACTCATGGAAGACGAGTGGGATGATTCCGATGTTGACCTGTACCCGGGCGCCAGACTGCTAGCCGAACTGTTGTCCTTGTTGTCCCTTGACATGGCTGTAGAGTGTGTGTTAGTGTGTTGTGCGGCCTACCGGGGACGATAAAGATGGTGAACACTTAAGCGGGGTATGCAGAGAAGAGGAACTGCCAATTGAAGCGGGGGTTGACGTATTATCTAACCGCTGATATAATCAGCTGCAATTATTTGTACCTAGTCGATCCAAATTCTCGGGGTTGCGCAGGACTCCTATTGGCTATTTGGTTGGTTTCCTTTTTTAGAATAAAAACAAGGAATGAGTTTTGGGATTATGCACCAGTACAGGTACGAACGGAGTAGGACAGTTGGCAAGCAATACATTGAGCTCTTCTTATTGATAAAGCCAGTAATAATCAAACTAGAAAGGAAAAAAAGACAAAGGAAAATATCTGCACAAATATTTGCGTAACATCAATGGCATAGGACCTAAATGTGCATTACTTAGAACATATCTAGATGTGCTTTAGCAATACTGTCAAACAAAACCCGTAATCATCATTGCGAACAACGCATAGAACATGGCTAATGCAATAACCACAACTACACATGATAGTTCCTTCTTGTCTCTTGCTTTCATCTGTTGCCTGTGATTGATTCTTTCTTGCATCATCGTACTAATTGTACATTCTAGATCATCCGGTTTCTTCTTTAGCTTTATGTTATCTTCTGCAAGCTTGGTGGTAACACTCTGAGCCCCGCCATGCCATTCTTTATCCAGCCAGTTAAGAAAGGCACAATCCTCATATCCCTGCCAATCTTAAATAGTATTCAGGATGAGCGGTAGAATTAACTCAAGTAAAATGATGAACTTAGCACTAACCTCAAACGGCCAACTGAGAAACTGCCTGCCAATGTCGAATCCCTCTGTGCAGAAATGTCGAGAGAGAGTGTGCCCGTGCACACAACTCAGCTTTGGGTACTTCTCGGTGGCGCAGAACTCAGAGTGGAACTCGGGTTTGAGGGAGTCTGGAGTCATGCTCCGGATCTAGCATCAGATCGCTTTCCTCGGGGGGGGGGGGGGGTCATTCAGGGTGGATTCAGCAAGGAGTTACTTCGGACACGCTAAAAAAGATCGGGATAGATTGGAACCTGACAGGATGATTCAGATCTATAGTACACCTGCCTTCTGATGACCTTAGGAAAGTGCACGACGGTGACTGTCGTCGTGGCGGCAATACGAGCAGGAGCAGCCGCACCGAAACCATCAGCACCACTCGTCCGCATTCCCCCAATGTTATCTCCACGAGAGGGAATTTGGAGGCTATGTATGGATTTGGGGGAAGTGGGGAAATTGTGGGGATAAGCTAACGATCAGGAACTACTTATGGCACTATATGTTGGAGTATATGCCACACTGTTTATACATGTCGTTTGTGTTAGGTATTACAATGTCACACACGATTTCCGGACCAAACCATGTGAGAAGACAATGTAGGTGAGACACGGTTGCCGCGACATAACCATATGTGATGTACTAGCCTGTACATATAGTTGAGTTACAGTGACATAGTGTAAATAGCTGCTTTGCGAATATCCGTAAAAAATAGCTGCTCTACATATAGAGATGGCAGCGGTAGCCTAGGCAGCGGCTACCGGAGAAAAGGTCAATCCTCGGTCAGTGGGCGGTGGCAGTGTCATAGGAGGTCAATCCTTGGTCTGTGGCAAGTGATAGGAGGAGCCCAACCATTGAGGACGACGGCGGCGTGATTCGATCACATCCATCGCGGTCGATGGCAGTATACTGGAGGTCAAACTTCAGGCGGCAGCCGCACTAAGATTTGCTCCTCGACCCTGTTGTCTCAGCATGCTGCCGCATTGTGTTTCTCTGTCTGCTGGGTGGAGGTCGACGTCACCACACGGCTAATTAATTAAGGCATTCTTTTCGTGAGTGGCTTAATTAAGTTATTTAGTTCCTAAGGTAGTGTTGTACTAGTACTCTATGTGTAAATTGGCTGGCCATTAGTTTTTGTCATTGCACTTCTAGCTAACAATATGGAGCGCCCTCAGTAATTATGAAAGTAAAGCCTTGTGATTTATTGTCGCAGGAAACCACAGCCACCAAACGGTCCCTTGCTGGTTCGGCAGGCGGGAGTCGCGTTGCAAAAAGAGCGGACCAATGCAGGACAGCATGGCAGGGATCGCACAGGCAGTTTTACACAGGTTCGGGCCTCCGTGAGGCATAAAACCCTACTTCTGCTTTGGTGGATTGATGGTGTAAAGGTGGTGGTGGTGCGTAGTACACTTGCCCAGCAGGGGTTGCTTCGGGGCTGCAGTGACTACGCGCGTATGGGGGTGTGAGTGGTCTAGCTCTCCCAGCTCATGAACCGGACCCTTTCTACGGTTGCCATGGGCCTCCTTTTATGGATCAATGGGTCACCACAGTGGCAAATTAGTCATTAGACACTGATATGATAGCAAATAGTTCGATCATACCTGACTCTACAGGATGTTTGTGTGCATTTAATGCACCACTTAGTTTCAGGTCGTTGGTTGCCCGGCAAGGCTTGCCGAGCTAATTTGCCAGCTACATGCCTACTTGCTTGACACATCACTGGACGGGTGTCATCTATGGGTTTCCCTGGTAGGAGGTGGCCGCCATGTAGCGAATGGCTGCCACTTAACCACTCTGCGGCTTGACACTGCACTGATTGACGGCATGGGTCATGGAGGAGTAGTCGATGAGGTAATCTTGTCTCCACGAGTCCCGGCAGGCCCTGCCGGGATGCCTTGGTCACCTCCTTCGGGGGATGGCCTCGCCCCTTGCCGGGCTCGCCTGCCTGGCAAGGGAGGCTTCTCTCTTGGTAATATTTGGCTCTTCTGTCTTGGCCTTGAATCCTCCCGATCCGTTTGTTGATGCTCTATATCTTCAATCTTGATCTTGTGCCTGTGCATAGTCAGCTCAACAGGCCCTGGGTCTGTTGCACCTACAGAAGCCCCCGGGCCTGCCCCGAACGCGCTGCCAAGCATTGTCGGGGTAGGGCCTAAGAAGTGCATAGGCAGCGCTGCTGAAGAGGCTAGTCTCTTGAGATCTTCTTTTCTCCTTCATTTTTCAGGCCAGTTTCCAGTTTTCCCGCACTCATGTGCGATTTAGGAAAAAGGTCCGGGTCGTGGCCTGCATGGCGCTCGTGCCACATGATCACGGGGTGGAAACGGCCATCCCACTTGCCTTCGTGCTTCTGGCCCATCCGCCACGTGTCCTTCATGCCTAAGGAAGGGTAGGTGGTGGACGTGGAGGGTACGGGTGTGAGTGCCACAGCGGGAAATCAGACGTCGCTGGTTGGAGCAGCAGGTCGGTCCTAATTCCCCATGTCTCTGGTGGCCGTATTGGATGAGTGGGGCGGCCGCCCTCGGGGAGAGAGGCCAGCCCCCAACTCTTCCCTTCTATAAAAGGGAATAGAGATGGTGCTTTTTCATACGCACCTCCTTCTTCTTCCTCCGCAATCTTCTTTCTTTTGTCATGGTGAGAGGGCGAGGGTGTGTTGGTGCTCCAACAGCGGCGACGAGGGCCTCCACTCGACAGCGCATTCCTCCTCCTCCGGAGCTTGGAGCGGTGGAGCCCACTGCAACAGGAGGAGGGAGGGGGTGAGGCTAGGGTAATCGTGGCGCTCGAGGAATAGGAGGACGGGGCGGCGCTCCGTTTGCACCTCCGTCGGCGGCTCCTCCCCCGATGGAAGGCCATGCTCGAGATCAGCCCCCAGAGTTATTCGTCAGGTTGTACAAGCCTCAGTGTGGTCATCTTCGTCTCCCTACCCCGTTCGCCCAAGAAATGGAGCTTGATCCGGCGCATGCCTTGAGGTTGCACATGAGGGGCTGTGGGAACGGCGACATGTGGGTCGACGTCGACTTCCCTGCTCCTCATGTGATGTACCTCTGCCGCGGTTGGAACACCTTCACCCGTGCCCACAGCTTGACGGAGGGGCACCTTCTTCAGTTCAAATTAATGTAGAGCAGTCTGCTCTCCGTCAAGGTTTTCGGGCACTCGGGAATTCGCTTAGGGAGCTGCGCGGAGAGCTCTACCAACGACGGAAGCTCCTCCTCGTGCGACAGTGACGAGGAGGACCGTGACGGCGATGACGGCGACAGCGGGCGGGAGGGCGACCACTCCGACTCCGACTCATCACCACCCGCACCATCTTCATCAGGCAGTAGCACCATCATCTGCATCTGCATCTCCTCCCTGGCAACGCGATTGGCCAGGGAGTTTGATGCAGTGGTGGGGATGATGCTCTGGGCTCCTCCAGCAGTCTTGCAGTGGGCCCCAGTAGGCTTTCTCTCGGGCTGTAGCTCCATTTGCCCTGCAGCCCGAGAGGAAGCCTGCATGCATGCAATCTAGGTTGGGGCCCCTCTACAGCGGGCCCGACAGCCTCGCGCCTTACGGGTAGAACTTGCGGAGATGCTCAATATTCCACGAGTTTTGCAACAGAGTACCATCTCCGGTCTCCAGACGGACTGCGCCGGGTGTGGTGACTCGTACTACCCGGTAAGGGCCTTCCCACTTTGGTGACAACTTGTGTGCACCCTTGGCGGACTGAACGCGCCTAAGGACAGGGTCACCTTCTAAAAACACCGAGCATGAACCCTGCGGCTATGATAGCGACGCAGGGCTAGCTGATAGCATGCAGCATGCATAGCAGCCCCAAGACGATTCTCCTCGAGTAGCACAACGTCGTCACGCCGGTGCCAAGCTGGCATGATTACATCATAAGAAAGTAGTCGAGGCAACCCGTAAATGAGTTCTGTGGGGATAACTGCTTCTACCCCATAGACCAGGGAGAAGGGAGTCTTCCCGGTAGCTCGGTTTGGTGTCGTTCTGAGGGACCAGAGAAGTACCGACAGCTCCTCTATCCACCGCCTACCGTGCTTGTGCAGTGTATCCAAGGTTCTTGTCTTGAGTCCACGTAGCACTTTAGTGTTCGCCCTCTCAGCTTGTCCATTTCTCCGGGGGTGTGCCATAGAGGCGAATGAGATCTTGCATCCGAGAGCATGAACATATTGCATGAAGGGGCGGCTCATGAACTAGGTGCCGTTGTCAGTGATGATCCTTGCCAGAACTCCGAAACAACACACCAGATCTTTGAAGAACTTGATAGCTGACTGAGCAGTCTCCTTTCTCACGGCAAACACTTCCGGCCACTTTGTAAACTTTTCGATGGCAACGAACAAGAATTCGAAGCCCCCTATTGCTTGGGGGAAGGGGCCGAGGATATCGAGCCCCCAGACCGAAAATGGCCACGATAGAGGGATTGACTGAAGCGCTTGGGCAGGCAGGCGGGTTTTCTTTGAATGGAACTGCCAGGCTTCACACTTAGTGACTAGCTCGACTCCGTCTTGGAGGGCTGTGGGCCAATAGAATCCTTGTCGAAATGCTTCCCCAACTAATGCCCTTGATCCAATGTGGGAGAGGTGCACATTTCTTTGTGTATTTCAGCCAGCAGTTCCTTTCCTTATTTTCAGCAGACACACTTCAATTTCACACCATTGGGCCTCCTTCTGTATAGAGTGTCATCGACAAACTGATACATGCTGGCCCTCCGGGCTACTCTTTCAGCTTCATCTTGATCGCCCAGAAGCTCTCCGATTGGAGGAAGCGGAAAATGTGCCTTGCCCAAGTTGGAGCCTGTGGCTTGGTAATGAGGGCTAACGGCACCTCCTCTGCTGCGGGAGCACCACCCTCGTATGCGAGGTTCATAGAACTGGCTGGAGGGGGCGCTCTGGCAGGCTACGAGGAGTTGTTTCTGGCAGGGTCTCTGCCGGGAGCGGACGACCCTACCGGGAGTGGCTTTCCGGTGTCCAACTTTCTCTTCTTCCAGGCCATTGTTGCTGGGGATACGGAGGGCTGAGTAATATGGAGAACAAAAGTCCCTTGTACCATAGGAAGCTTTTGTGCGGCACACTTTGAAATCTGTCAAAGTGCTCCTCCAATCTTCTCACTTCCTTGACATATGCCTCCATCAATGGACTTTGATAATCCTTGTTAACTTGCCTCACCACCAACTGTGAATCTCCTCGAATGATCAACTTCTTAAGCCCCAATTATGCTGCAAATCTGAGCTCGGCAAGGAGCCCTTCATACTCTGTTGTATTGTTGGTAGCTTCTTCCCGTGCAAAATGCATATGGACGACGTACTTCAAGTGCTCCCCAGAGGGGGCGACAAGAAGCACGCCAGCCCCCACACCTTGCAGGGAAAAGGCACCATCCAAATACATAATCCATTCTTGTGGGGATTCCTTGCCGGGGATAACTGTCTTTGTCACTTCCTCATCAAGGGTTGGCATCCACTTCAATAAACTCTGCCAAAACCCTGCTCTGGACAGTTGAGGTGCTCTCAAACTTCAAACCAAAGCTGGATAGCTCCAAATCCCACTCCACTATTCTGCCGGTACCCTCTGGGATTCGAAGTACCCGTTGCAATGGGAAACAAGTAACAACTGTAATCTCATGGGCTTGGAGGTAGTGGCGCAGTTTCGTTGAGGCCATGATAATGTCAAAGATGAACTTTTGCACGCTAGAGTACCTCGACCTAGCCCCCTGTAACAAGGAGCTGACGAAGTACACTGGGCGCTTCACCACTTTCTTCCTTGCCGCGTCCTCGGGGTTGTCATCGTTGCCATGCTTGCTGCTATTCTGATCCTTATCTGGCCCTGCAGGCCTCTGCTCGCTCTCTTTCTCATTCACTTCTCGCTGTGCTACCAAGGCTGCACTGACCACTTGGTTTCTTGCTGCTAAGTATAGTAACAACGGTTCCTGGGGTTTGGTTGCAACCAGGGTAGGTACAGAGGATAAGTAGGTCTTCAACTCCTGCAAAGATGCATCTGCTTCAGGGGTCCACTTCATGGGACCTATCTTGTTTAGAATCTTGAAGAATAGTAGGCCATGCTCGACAGACCTGGAGATGAATCTGCTTAGTGCGGCAACACATCCTATCAGGCGCCTCACATCTTTGACTATCCTTGGCGCTTGGATCTGCTTGATGGCCTTGATCTTGTCAGGATTGGCTTCGATTCTCCCGTGGGACACAAAGTATCCAAGCAGCTTGCCTGAGAGGACGCCAAACGCACATTTCTCTGGGTTTAGATTCAAGTTGATCTTGCGCAAATTTGCAAACGTCTCCTCCAAATCCTGAATGAGAGTTGCTTTGTCCTTGATTTTGACCACAACGTCATCCATATAAGCCTCAATGTTTCTGTGTAGTTGAGGTTCAAAACCTATCTGGATTGCCCTAGCAAAGGTGGACCTGACACTCTTTAATCTGAATGGCATTCAGACAAAGCAGTACGTACCACATGGAGTGATGAAGGATGTCTTCTCCTTGTCTTCTTTTGACATGAAGATCTGGTGGTACCCATAATAGGCATCCAGAAATGAGAGCAAATCACAACCTGAACTGGAATCCACTATCTGATCAATACGCGGCAAGGGGAACGGGTCCTTTGGGCAAGCCTTGTTGAGGTCTATGAAGTCAATGCACAGCCTCCACTTCCTGTTTGCATTCTGGACCACCACTCAGTTTTCTAGCCAAGTGGGATGTAGCACTACTCTGACCAAACCAGCTGCCTCAAGCTTCTTGATTTATTCTGCAATAAACTACTGCCTCTCCAAGGCCCGCTTCCGGCCTTTCTGCTTAACAGGTCCAGCGTGTGGGCAGACAGCAAGGTGGGGCTCGATTACTTCCCTGAGAACATCGGGGATATCAGATGGTTGCCAAGCAAACACATAAATATTCGCCCGTAGGAAGGCAATGAGCGCAATTTCCTATTTGTCATCGAGGGAGGCGCTGATGGTGAAAGTACCATCAACGCCAGCCAGCCCTGTCGGGACCTTTTTCACTTGTGGAGCAGCAACCTTGGATCTCTTGCTGCTGGAACACTCCGGCACGTTGTCAACAGGTGTCATGCACTGGGAGGGAGCACGCTTCCCGGACTCTTTTCCGGAGGTCCTACAATCATGTTTCTTCCCTTTGTTTTCCTTGGGGGGAACTACTACCATCACTGCCTCTGCTGCTACTGCATCCCGGCACATCTTGTCCACACAAATGATGGCATCTTTCTCATCTGACAGTATGGTGAGGACTCCCAGTGGCCCAGGCATCTTCGGGGTGTTGTAGGCATAGTTTGATGCCGCCATGAATTTAGCCAAGGCCGGGCGTCCAAGGATCCCATTGTACGGCAGGGGGAGATCAACTACATCAAACAAAATCTTCTCAGTCCGGTAGTTAAGCTCTCCCCCAAATGTTACTGGCAACGTAATCTTCCCTTTAGGATGACTCCTGCCAGGGCTGACTCCTTGAAACGTGCCTGTAACCTCTAGCTCTTTTGCTATCTGAAGCTTGTTGATAACTGTCGGGGAGATCAGATTCAGTCCAGCACCACTGTCCACCAACATCTTTGTGACTTTGAGGTTGCGAATTGTTGGAGAAACCAACAAAGTCAGGCATCCTACCGCGGTGGTACGACTAGGATGGTCCTCCTCGTCGAAGATGATGGGTGTACGAGACCATTTGAGCACCTTCCGGTCCTCTGGCGCTGGTTCCATAGCATTGACTTCATGTGCCCACCGCTTGAGTTGGCAATGGGAGGTGTGCTAAGATGCACCCCCGTCAACGCATAGGGCGTCCGTGGCCTTCTGAAACTCCTGCTCACTTGTTTCCTCTTCATCCCCTTTATCACTCTCATCATCATAGACTTCCTTTTCCTGGCCCCTGGCGGGTTTTCCTTTGTTCCGAAAGGGCTTGCCGGGGCGATTTGCTCCATCGCTTCGACCCTTACCGCCAGCGACATTCTAACACTTTTCCTTATCACGCTTCTCATATTCTGCTCTCTGTCTCTTGACCAACTGCCTAACCTGATAGCACTCCTCTAGGTCGTGGCCCTTGGTCCGGTGGATCTTGAAGTATGGCCCATCACCCTTCCTGCCCTTCTCGGCAGCTGCAGCTTCCCGGCAATCGGCGCACATGGCAACCTCCTTGCCGAGGTCTACAACCTTGGCGATCTTGTCGGTACTTGGGGTGCCTGACCCTTCAACAGTAAATACTGCTATTTCTCTTTGCTTCTTACTGCGCTTCTTAGCCTTCTTCTGACTTGTGGACCCATCACCATCCTCTGAATCAACATCAATGCAATCTTCCTCTCCAGGCAACTTCCTCCCTTCCTCCATCCGGTCACACTTATCCACTTGGGTGTACAGCCCCTTCACAGTCTTGGGCAACCGCACGTTCATCTTAGAACGGATCCGGCGGTTGTGCACATTGGACTGGAAGGCAGCTCTCATGGCTGCCTGATGGATATTTGGAATATTTCTATGAGATTTGTTGAATCTCTATAGAAGTGTAAATACTTACAGAGGGTTTATCCTTCCTTCTGCTGGAGAAGCCACAGATCACTGGGACGGCCCCGCTCCGGGTGGCCACCGGTGAAAGCGCCAATGAACTCATGGCACAAGTATGCCCACGACGAAATGGAGTTCTCCGACAGGTGCATCAGCCAAGACCTCACATTAGACTTGAGGGCCAACGGGAAGTAGTTGGCGAACACCTTCTCATCTCTTACCCCGGCAGCCTGAACAACGATGGTGTAGATGCTCAGGAACTCTATCGGGTTCAGCCTCCCGTTGTACTTCTCAGGTATCTCTGGCTTGAACGTGCAAACGGACGACCAACAGACTTGCCGCAGCTCACGGATGAAGGCAGGGCAGCCAACCTTGACGGGCAGGGGCTCAGTAGCACCGAGAGTGGGCTCACTGATGTCAGGGCCGTCGCGCCCGTCGGCTCGAAGGAGGTTGCTGCGGCGTTGCTCAATGACGCACATGTTTCCTCTTCGCCTACCTTCCATGGTTCGCCGTTGGCCTGGCCGTGCTTGAGGCTTAGAAGAGGACATCAAGGCGTCTGTCAGTGTCAAAACCGGCAGATCTCGGGTAGGGGGGCCCAAGCTGTGTGTCTAAGGATCAATGGTAACTGGAGACCAGGGGACATAGTGTTTACCCAGGTTTGGGCCCTCTTAAGGGAGGTAAAAACCTACTCCTGCTTGATTATATTTGACGAGTATGAATATTACAAGAGTTGATCTACCTCGAGATCATAAAGGCTAAACCCTAGATGTCTAGCCTATGAGTATTCCAATGACGGTAAAGAAGATGGACTCTATGGACTAACCCCTCCAGATTATATACACACCGGAGGGGCCTAGGGTTTGTACAAGGTCAGTTCGTTAGGGAAGGAAACTTCCAGACTCTAATCCTATTGTCTACGTATTGAGAAGTCCCATCCGGACACGGAGGATAATCTTCAGCTTGATCTTGTACGGCCCATCCAACGCGGCCCATACTCCTAGGCCGAACACCTAAGGACCCCCCGAATCCAGGACTCCCTTAGTAGCCACCAAAATTGCCTTCAATGACGACGTAGTGTGCGGATATAAGTCTTCAGCTTTGCAAAGCAGGTTCTACACCGTACTCCGGATTGATGATAGTCCGGCATTGATTTTCGCGTCCGGTCTTTATGATTCCTTCCTTCCGTCACCTCAATTTCCATGCATCCGAGTGAATGCAAACGGTCTATTACCCATGTATTTGAATATTTCTAGCAGGCACAGGCAGCGCCTATATAATGAAGTTAGATCTCCAAAACGCCATCTCGCATCGCCCAAAGAGAAACATAGCAAACCATGGAAAAAATTTAAACCATGGCTAGTGTCCCTAGATCCTCCTCGCGTCCTCATGGCCCTCAAGAGGGGGATTGGCATAGTTGTTCCGTATCCCATCTCCAGCTCAATCGACTCCAGACACAAGGATATCTTCCCCCTTGCGAATCTAGTCTCCGTACGGGCAGGATTAACTTCTTTGGGCGATGATGCATTGGCAGAGAATTTCCCCAATCCCAACCAAGGAGAGAGGGTGTGCTTCATCACGTTCCTTCTAAGGGGCGTGGGATTCCCAATCCACTCCTTCCTTAGGGGTCTACTGGAATATTACGGGATGCAACTGCACAACCTCACACTAGGTTCTATTTTGCAAATTTCTGGTTTTGTCGCCCTTTGCAAATTGTTTTTAGGCTGCGAGGCTCATTTTGAACTATGGACGAAGTTCTTCTGCCTTGTCCCCCGCCACCAGGGCGGAGGGTCCATATTTGAAGTGGGAGGCGCCGAAGTATGGCGCATAGCTGGATCTGGTTAGAGGGTATCTGACGAATGGTCTTCGGAATGGTTCTACATTTAGGATGTTCCTCTTCCAGACCCTGTTCGACGCGGGCTTCCCGAATTCTCCAGCGCTCCTTTAAAGAATCTATTCAGATGGTGCCCCAAGTCCCCTAGACAAGAGGATAGTCCGGAAGTAATGAGATTGATCAGCAAGGTTACATTGCTGACCCATTCTGGACTCTGCATTGTTGAAGCCATGGCTATTGCGATAAAGCGATGTATCCAACCTCTTTAGTCCAGAGTGGGTCCTTTATGGAACTACAACAAGGAGGACGACACGTCTTGCTTTACGCGAAAGGGTCTGGATAACCAAGCCGCATTGGCCGCCATGCTTATGGACCTTTGTATGGGCGGCGAAGAAGACTTCGCGTGTCTACAATGCCGGGATGGTTTCTCCATGTACAACCCTGTTGACTGGGTAAGTTTAATCATTCATCACCTTTTTATCATTGGGGTGCATTAACTAAATATTCTGGTTGTTTCAAAAACAGTCATGTTGGAAGGTAGTCGAGAACATCCATTGCCCTCCTCCCCAAATAGAAGACCACACACATCACGAGGACCCCGGATTCCATGAAGATCCGGATACACGGGTACAACAAGGTGCTATACAAATGGTTTTTAACCCCTTTCCGCGACGGCACTCGGAAACGTCACCTAGGGTGTGTTTGGTAGGGTGTATGAAGGGTGAATGAGCCCAAGAGTTCCCTTCTCGACCCACTTTTGGGTGTTTGGTAGAGTGTGTGGAGGGTGCATGAGTCCACACTAGCTTACCACAAATACACTAGTAGCATGCATGAAGAGGGGCGTTGAGTTGAGCATCCATGAGGAGGTAACAACTATGCTGAGACAAGAACGCAACCAAACACACCCCTAGTGAGTGTGGGTGATAGGGGGGTCCTTCCCACATGACCCAGAAACCATCGGGGATATGCCCTCCTAGCACACACGCTCGGCAAAATGAGGTTGTGTGCGACCGGCGAGCGAGCAAATACGGTTATACGTATAATAGTGCTAAAAAAAATACAATTATACAGGCAAAATCATTTCTGGTCATAAGTACGTCCCACACAGTCAGGCTCCGCGCAACGTTTCCGTTTGTGTATACATCCCACACAGTCGCTGCGAGGAAAATGTTTCCCTTTGTAGGTACATCACACACAATTTTCCTCGTTAAATCGTTTGTGATAGCATTCCCATCGCACATAATATTAAAAATTTATCGTTTGTGTTATTGAATGCATCCCACACGATGCATAGAAGAAACTGTGTGGCAAAGGCTGTCCATCACACATAGTTTTTACGCGGTAAACATTTGCGCAAGGTGGCCTATGCAAATAGTTTTGAAGAGAATGTCGTGTGTGATTGTTCATCGATCCAACATGGTTTATTCCTAGAAACTGTGTGCATTGCCTTAGGTTATCGCCCACGGTATTTTCTCAATAACCGTTTGCAATAGCAAAAACCAATTAGCGGGCTAATTGCCCTATTATTAATAATCCATTTATTAATCTAATTGACATTCATATTAAACACATAATATATTTCATTACCATATTAAGGAAGTAGGATTTCATAATGGAAATACATCAGAGTACAACATGATATAGCTTCGGCACACAGCTACCCCATTACACAACTGCACCAGCACCAAGTTTCACATGCAACATCTAGAACCTTTTGAAATTAGCATCATAGACGGTACATAGACATATGCATCTCATCGGGAAAACTGCTGAAGCGGAAGGCGAATATTGAGCCTTCGTTGATGTTGAAGGTCTTTGCAACTTTAGGCCAGTGCCTATGGATGATTGACCGCCCATCCTTCGTCCTCTTTAGGAACACTTCAAAATGGAACCGTGGGTGTTGTATGAAAACCTTACTCGCCTCATGAACATAGAGGTGGTTTGAGAGGTAATCATCAGTGAACTGCTTTGGAAAGGCCTGAAATCAAGGATGTGCATAAATATCTTCTCTATATTGGAAATGGAGCAAAGGAATACAAAAGGCACGGTATAATAGTTAGTACCATCTTGTAGTGCACTGATGTCTTCTTCATTGTGCAGACAAAGATGTTGTTGTGTGTTGTCGCTAATTTCTTTTCCTAGCAATCATTCTAAGTTTCTTGACTTGATTGATATTCATGGACAACTCATTTCCCCATATGCAAAAAGGGTTGAACAGTGGGTCCAAACCTCTGACAGCACGACCTACATGTGCAAGACCAAATTGTTAAAAACCTAAGTATTAGAATGGTTCCTGCAATTGCATAATAATCTGCTATTAGACAACAGACCATGCACGTGCTAACCTCGATTGTAAACCCTAGTGCTTCCCATTGTTTCCCTGCAACACATATAAGGTAGTTAGTCATCAGGTTAAGTAAGGGTTCACATGGTATCACTAAAATATGTGGATGAAAAATAAGCACATTGCAGATTCATCATATTGATTCAAGCCACATGGAAAACCCATTTATCCAAACCAAGCATGATTAAGAACTAGGAAATATAGCACTTGTATATGTTTCTCATTTATTAAGTGCAGCCAAATTTGATTTATTCCTCACATGCACAACAATACAAAATTCCACCCACGACAATTGGACATCGCATTACAGAATTGAACCAAGCAGTTAACTAGAAACCACAACAAATGAACCAAACATTATCTGAGCACCACATTGCACAATATAACATACACCTAATAGAAGATTAGATAGTTAACCGAACCAAGCATGCTTAACAACATGGACATATAGCAATTGTATTTGTTTCTCATGTATTTAGTACAGCCAAATTGAATTTACTTCTCACATGGTATACAATAACAGAATGTACCCACAACTACTGAACAACGCATTGCAGAATTGAACCAAATAGTTAACTAAACACCACAACACAAATGAACCAAACGTTAACTGAGCACCACATTGCAAAATGTATAACCAAACCAAGCATGCTTGACAGCTTTGAAATATAGCAATTGTATTCGTTTCTCATGTATTTTGTAAAGATAAATTCGATGTATTTCTCACATGGAAGACAATACAAAATTGCAGCCTGAAGAATTGAATATCACATTTGCATAATTGAACCAAACAGTTACCTGAAGACGACAACTAATTGACCAAATAGCTAAAAAGTGAGCACCACACTGCATGACATATAGAACATATACACAGGAGCAACAAATTGCATGGTAAAATTAGACAGCACAATTCACTAGAATTTTTTAAGGAAAGGCAGGAGCAGCACACGCAACGGGTAAACCGAGCATGCTTAACCGGCGTAGCTAGCAAATGGCAAGGTGCTCCTCCAAGATATGGGGGTCGGCACGAATGGTAGCCATGGCGACCTCATCCGCGCGTCCGGCCATGATTTCCTTGTCCGCTGCCAAATGCTCCTTGAGCTCCTGGCTATACAGCGTGCACCATGGCTTAGGGCGGTGCTTATTTGGTGGATGGGTCCATGATTTGGCTAGAAGGTGTTGCACCGGCGGTCGGGGCAGGTAGGATGTGGAAGGAGGAGGAGTATGGAGGTCTGGTGTGGATTACCTGTCTGGATAGACGAGGCCGAGCAGCATGAAGGAGGGTCGCCGGCGAGGGGAGCGGCACTGCAAGCAAGGATTGAATGTTTCAACTTGGAAAGGAAGGCAGAAACAGCGGAAATGTGGCTTTTGGTAAAGGGGGGCGGCCGGGGAGGTAGATATTTTCTCGGAAGCCGAAAATTTGGAATCGCTTCAGCAAAAAACTAGCTCGCAAAGTGTCATCAGACATGGTCCCTTATTAAGAACTGTGTACGATATGTGAATATCACAAACGATTAAGATAGCTTAACCCGTGTGCGATGAGTTTGAACGTCAAAATTTTTGGTTCTAATTTCCCTGGTTACAGTGCTCATCCACGTCATTGTATAATTTGGGTACACAAAGGAGACTACATCACGCCCACACTTCTTAATCGAGCAAGTTCATCAGTTAAACAAAGCTAGCTGGCCTAAACATTACTCTAACAAATTAAAGACCGACGCTCTTAATTAAACATAACAAAGAGTACTACTACAGCTGGTACTCGTTGATCTCTGCCACCTCCTCCATGTCTAGCCCGCGCCCGATGGGCTCCTAGGGAAGGAGCTCCATGGCATCCATCACACCATATTCGGCAAGCATCTCGCCATCCGCGTTCACCATATCTTTTGAAAAGGCCGCCACGAGTTGGGCGAGGGCGGCTGCGATCTAGGCTTGGACGGGCTCCATCATCGCAAGGTATGCGGCGGAGGAACGGACGGCCGCTCGAACGCTCTTGGCGAATGCCAACTCTTCGGTCGTGGGTTGTCGACTGTTGTTGGAGAAGCATCGTTCAATTTGTGCGCTGAATGCCATGAACTGGGCATGGGCGGCCTCGACATGGTCGTGGGCGGCCTCCATCAGGGCTAAGGCCGCCGCTCTGGAATGGACAGCTGATGTGCTGCTCTCGCCAGCTGCTATCCCCGAGGCAGATGTTGTTGCCACCACCTGAGAAGCAACAACGGCTGTTTGGGCTACCATGGCCGCCCAGTTGCAGATTGTGGCCGCGCTCATGCACCTTGTCAGCACGCGCATGGCGTTTGCGGCCGCGTTCTCGCCGGAGTGGGCCGCCAAAGTTGCCCTCAGGATGCGGGTCCATGTCCCCATATTTACAAGCGATGGTTGAATAGTGAAATGATATTTGGGGAGCGAGCTAGTGTGCTTGACACGCCGGCTGTGGACTATAGCCGACGCACCTTCTTGTGTAAGCCATACGCGTACTATACACCGACGGTGCTCCAGGATATTTTGTAGTGCATCTCACATGGTTAGTGATAATAAACTATGTGGGATCTACTTGATTTTTAATTTTGATTTGAATTACATAATGGGGTCACAGCAGCAATGGACAGTGTTTGAATTGCTAGACCTTTTACCTACAGTGAACATGCAACTATATGTGTGTCGTAAAGAAATTGGAATTGTTCAGGGTTCGTTTGGACATTTTTTCTATGGTAACTTGGTTTTCTAGGCATTTCAGGTGCACAATTCAAAATTATACATGCTCCAGTCCATAAAAACGGGTTACAAAATCAAATGTTTGCCCTTGGTTGCAAGCTTAGGTCACATGCAAGAAATGAGAATGAATCTCAAACACCTTGACACTGTTGCTCAGCCGCTAACTTTGAGATACATGCTTTTAACATTCTAGTAAATCGAAAACTCGACTAAAATTCACAAAACTTGACATGATATCATGGAACGGCAGCGACATGCCATGGTAAAATATTGTCACATTTGGGGCAGGTGTGGGTATAATCTTCTCGCACACTAGAGCTTTTCTCACAACAAGCCTGATGGTTTCAGTAGGGTACGTGCCACCTTGGGGGACGAAATGATATATGTTGCCTCTTCTTACTTAGAAAATGTTTCTCGTGTCAACATAGAACAACACGAGTGTTGTGTCAATTTTTGGGATTTTTCGGGGTTCGTTTTACATTTTTATGCATTAATTGCATTTTCAATGCATTTATGAGCACAATTCTAATTTGAACTACATGCACATGCTCTAATGCATATAAATTGGTTGAAAATTCAAATCTGTGTCCTTGGTTTCATACTTAGGTCCCATGCAAGAAATGGGAATGACTGTCAAACACCTTGCCACCATCACTCGACTGCAAACATTGAGATTCCTGGTTTTTAAATTCTAGTAAATCCAAAACTCGTGAGAAAATCATGAAACTTGGCATGCTATCATGGAGCGGCATCAACATGCCGTGGTAATTTTTTTGTCCCATTTGCGGCAGGTGTAACGCCCCAAGACCGAGCATGAGATGCCTTCCTTGTTTTGTGAGTCAGCTGTGTTATTTATTTGTTTGCTGCATTCATCATCGCATCATTCGCATTGCATCGGCGCTGTTGCCGTCATTTTTTTCAAACTTGCATCCGTCGTAGTCGTCGCTTCTTCCTTGTCTTTGTTTACCTCCTCTTAGATAAACCAGACCGCTCACTTCTCTCTCTTGTCGGAGCCCTTCAAACCCTCTCTCGACCCCCCTCTCATGTGTCCGAAAGCTGCCCCGAACCCGAACCGGGCTGTCGTCACCGTTGGGTCTGGATCATCCCCAAACATCTATAAATCATCTTCATTTTCTTAATTGGACTTCCTAACCTATATTTTTTCAGCTGTCCGATTTCGATCGGAGGGACTAGATCACCCTTAATCTAACTCACTCGCATATATATATATTAGCCTATCCCGAGACCAAATCCCTAATTCCTAGGGACCTTGTCCCATCCTCCCAGCCGCCACCGCCAGTCCTCTTCCACCTCGGGATCCCTCCTGATCCACCTACACCCAACCAGATCGCTACAGCCATCCACCTGCCCAAGTCCTCTCGCTGCATGCCTCCTCTTCCCTCCTCTGCTCGATCCCGAGTGGATTGTGAGCACCAGCGCCTCCCCCGCCGCCTGCGTGTCCACGCCGCCGGCGACAACAGGGCCTCGTCCCGCTCCTTTTCTTCCCTGGCTTCTCTTCATTTGCTCCCCGTGCTCCTCTCTCTCTCAACCTCTCTAATCTCTCTCGCCTCTCCCTTCTCTAGGAGGGACCCGACACCATGGACGCTCGTGTCCATGATCTTGTAGCGCCGCCACCTGGAGCTTCTTCGCCGGAGGCCTACGCCTTGTCCGCGTCGCCGGCATCCAACCCCGCCTAAACCACATGCCCGAGGAGCGCCATGCCGAGCTCCTCCTCCCTGCCTTTGCCTCGGCCTCGTCCAAGAGACAAGAAAACACATTAGTCCCGCCGTTGACCGAGCCACTCGTCCGCACGAGGCCTCCTCTGCTCCCGCAAGCAAGCCGCCGCTGGATCCCTTCCTCCTCGACTCCACCAAGCCTCGCCGGAGTCCAAGCCGTCACCGTGCCCACGACAATCTACTTCGTATATTCCTGCATCCTCTTGCTTTGCATCGAGCCGCTGGCATCGAGAGGAGATGCCCCTGCACCGAGCCGTCCCCGACCTCCATCTCGTTACCCATGTCGCCGCCTTGCTCCGCCCTTGCCGTCGTCCTGCCGATGAACAGCACCAGCAGGTCGTCCTTGCTGCCCCTCCTGTTCGTCTCGACTGCCAAGTCCCGCGATTGCTGGCTTCCTCTGCTTCGAGCGACAGGACGAGCGCCGCCCCGTTGTTGACCCGATCTGACGCCAGCATGGACAAGCGCGAAGGCCCAGCTCGCCCTCCATTTCCCCTGCGCCAAGCCAGCCACACCGACTGGGCCTCATCCCTTGGTGACCGTCCAATCCGCCTAGATTCGGCCCGATCTATATTTTTCTGCTTTGGACGAATTTCCTAATTATCCAGGGAACTACAGTTTTACAGAAAAGACCCTCGTCTTCATGCATTTAATAACTCCAGAACCGTGCATCATATGTAAATAATTTATACATGTAAAATGCTTAGAATTTCATCTAGTTTCATAATATTCCACTTTCATCCATGTTTAAAATGTTTAAAATGATGTGTGTTTAAATTTGCTCAAATGCCATGCTAAAATGATTTATTTCATAACTAAATAACTGTAGCTCCAATTTTAATAAACTTTATATGTAAATGGGGTGGAAAAATGCATAGATTAACTTGGTGCACTTTGTTTTACTGTTTAACAACTCTAAAATTATGTAATAGGCAGAACAGTACCAAATTCGAAATATGGACATGAGGATTTTCCGGAATTGTTGTTTGTTGTTTCCGGCCTCATTTAAACTGCCTAAATAGTTAGTTTACTTACGTTTCACCTCTTGCCTTGTTTAACAACATTTAATATTGTTGAGTAGCTTAAACAAGAGAGAACTAAATAATTGAAAGTGGTGTTCCATCAATATGCAACTCGTTGCATATTGAGCTCCACTTAAATTGTAGTGTTGTTTGCTTCAACTTGCCATGCCTCATTAAACCGGACATGCATCATACTTGATTGTGCATAATGCCATGATTATGCTTGTGTGTTTACCATGTTGTTTGCTTCTTTCTGGTTTGTTCTCTCGTTAGCTTCGGTTTCATTCCGGAGATGTGAGGATTTGTTCGTCTACGCTTGGTTCATCTTTGTGGCTTCATCTTCTTCATGGACTCGTTCTTCTTCCTAGCGCGATTTCAGGCAAGATGACCGTTACCCTGGATCTCACTACTATCATTGCTATGCTAGTTGCCTCGTTCTATCGCTATGTTGCGCTACCTATCACTTGTTAACCATGCCTCCCAAATTGCCATGTCAGCCTCTAACCTTTTCCACCCTTCCTATCAAACCGTTGTTTGGCTATGTTACCGCTTTGCTCAGCCCCTCTTATAGTGTTGTTAGTTGCAGGTGAAGTTGAAGATTGCTCCATGATGGACATGATTATGTTGGGATATCACAATATCTCTTATTTAATTAATACATTTGTATACTTGGTAAAGGGTGGAAGGCTCGGCCTTATGCTTGGTGTTTTGTTCCACTCTTGCCGCCCTAATTTCTGTCATACCGGTGTTATGTTCCTTGATTTTGCGTCCCTTACACGGTTGGGTGATTTATGGGACCCCCTTGACAGTTCGCTTTGAATAAAACTCCTCCAGCAAGGTCCAACCTTGGTTTTACCATTTTCCTACCTAAGCCTTTTTCCCTTGGATTTCCGAAGCCTGAGGGTCATCTTTATTTTACCCCCCCCCCCCAGGCCAGTGCTCCTTTGAGTGTTGGTCCGAACTAGAGCCACTTGCAGCTCCTATCGGGAAACTTGTGGTCTGGTTTTAGTTGTACGTAGTGTTCATCTGGTGTGCCCTGAGAACGAGATATTTGCAGCTCCTATCGGGATTTGTCGGCACATCCAAGCGGTCTTGCTGGTCTTGTTTTACCATTGTTGAAATGTCTTGTAAACCGGGATTCCGAGACTGATCGGGTCTTCCCAGGAGAAGGAATATCCTTCGTTGACTGTGAGAGCTTGTGATGGGCTAAGTTGGGACACCTGCAGGGTATAAACTTTCGAGAGCCATGCCTGCGGTTATGTGGCAGATGGGAATTTGTTAATATCCGGTTGTAGAGTAATTGACACTTGACTTAATTAAAACGCATCAACTGCGTGTGTAGCCGTGATGGTCTCTTTTCGGCTGAGTCCGGGAAGTGAATACGGTTTTTGGGTTATGTATGAACGTAAGTAGTTTCAGGATCACTTCTTGATCATTGCTAGCTTCACGACCGTTCCGTTTGCTTCTCTTCTTGCACCTATTTGCGTAAGTTAGCCACCATATTTTGCTTAGCCGCTGCTGCAACCTCACCACTTATCCATTCCTTTACCCATTAAGCTTTGCTAGTCTTGATACCCATGGTAATGGGATTGCTGAGTCCTTGTGGCTCACAGATTACTACAACAATAGTTGCAGGTGCAGGTTATGCGATGATCATGACACGAGAGCGATGGTACTTGTTTTGGAGTTCTTCTTCTGTTTCTTCTTCGATCAGGGGATAGTTTCCAGGTCGGCAGCCTGGGCTAGCAGGGTGGATGTAGTTTGAGTTTGTGTTTGTGTTTCATCCGTAGTCGAATGATTCTCTTATGTATGATGTTGTTGTATTCGTGTGGCTTTGTATGCCTCTTTTATGTATCCCCAACTATTAATTAATGGTACGATGTAATGATATCCACCTTGCAAAAGCGTCTCCGATATGCGCTTCTATCCTTGGTGGGACCTTCGAGTTTCTTTAGGATAGGGTCGCATATTGGGCGTGACAAGTTGGTATTAGAGCCTCGACCGACCATAGGAGCCCCGTTGATTGTTGGCCGTTGTTGAGTCTAGAAGAAGACTATTTTGAGTCTTAGGATTGTATATATTGAAGAGTAGGATTCTCTTTACTCCTCAGCCCCCTTCGTCGCTCTGGTGAGGACTCTCGACGTAGATGTTTTGTCTTTCCTCTCCTCAATTTTTCACAAATTCTTTTTAGGATCACGCGGGTATCTTTGGATCGTTTCGATATTCTTGTGATGAGAACATTGTTCTTGGTGCCTCCTGACATTTAGGGGTTGTGTCACTGTCTCGGGGAGTTGAGCTCCGAGGTGTTGTCGTCACAATTTTATCGTTGCAGTTCTGGAATACCTGAGTTTTGCCGACATCGGAAATCTCTTTTATGCAGTTGTTGGTGAGATAACCTCGACGCCGCCCAGTACTGGGGAGTTCGGGAGTATTGCCATAGCTCGTATAACGGATGCTTTTAGAAGGTTGAGGTACACGATTTCCGGAGTTTTCTTGGTTATGTGTTGATGGATCGATACAGCTGGATGTAGGGATTGTTAGTTTGGGTGAGATATATTGCTTCCCCTGTATCCCCAACACCAGATTGCATAACCAGAAAGTTTTGGGAGTTTATAGGTGGGAATTCAAGTAGCTCCTAGAATATCTTTCCAACAGATGCCTGATATGGGATTGGGTAAATCTCTATCATATGTATTTGTTCCGGTTTATTTCTGCAAGCCAATCCTTCGTTTTGTATTGAGTTGTGGTATTTGAGTTGCTTCAATGTCAATAGTTGATTCCATACCTTTCAAGCGGTGTTCTCACATTTCTATGGGAGTACAAATCCTTTTGATCATCGAGATTGTCATGTCAATTCTTTCGAACCGGTGTGCTTCTCTTCAAGTGGATCCGATCATTTCAACATTTGTGAGATCAATTCTAAGTTTTCTCATCGGTATCCGTTTCATCCATCCCCAAGTTGTCCTTGTTTTCCCGTCCTCTCACCCTTTTTCTTCAAGGACTCGGATTTCTTAATCATGTATCCTTTTATTTGTGGGAAGTCTCTTCATTCTTTTCTTTCAACGTTCTTATTCGGTGATTTCCCATGAAGATGCTCGACGGTTTCAAGTTCATCATGCTTCATTGTTGTTTCTTCTCCAGTGGATCCAATTCAAGCTTTCGATATTCATCATATCCCTTTCCTCGTTTCTAATGCTTTCTCATGCTGATGCACCTCTTAATCATTCACTTCTTCCTATTCATTTGTTCTGGAGTGCTGAAGATATCTCACAAGACTTGTGTTTCCATTCTCAATTCGTTCAAGATATTTCGAGGTTGTTATGTCATTCAAGCCATTTAATTCAACCGGTGCAACCTCTCTTTAAAATTATTCAATGGCGTTTTCTTTTGAGTGGGCCCTAACCCACATGTCTTTTCCCAGGATCTTACCCGACTCTTCTAATTTATCCGGACCGATTCCCAAAGTCTTTCGAAGTTTGACGTAAGAATGAATTTTCATCAGTCATATTCCTTCTCCAAGATTGCTTTCAGAATATTTTCATCGTTGGTTCATCATTTCTATTCTTCTTTGTTCCGGAGTGTCTCAACAATTGGGTGGTGTTTCTCCTCGTCATTCTCGGATTTTGAAGACCAAAGAAGAGTTCCTCTTAAATTCTTACCTGTTCTTCCAAAGATGCGTAGTTCAAGTTTGATGTCAGGACCCCGATCCTAAGTCACACCGATCTAGCATGTAACACATCATATCACTTTGCAGCCTCACGCACGGTATTCCCACGGGTGCCACCTTACCTGGCCCAGGACCGTTTGCGCCTTTTGGCTCACATATATGATAGTGCCGCTAGCATCCATATGACAAAGAACCCGGGCTGACATGGCTAGTCGTGAACCCAAAGTGGCACTAACTTACAGGGACAGGCATACATGACCCAACAACGAACGTGTCGGGCATCAACGAGTGAATCCAGGCTGTAGCACTGGGCTAGCAGGACTCTGGTGAACCGGGCTGTAGCAGGCTAAGAGGACTCCGGAATTCATCGCGTGAAATTTCCCCGAGGGGACAGACACAGGAACAAAGAAGGACACATGCCGGTAAGAGAGGCTACTAGGGATAAACAACTAGATAGTCAGATCCCACACATACCAAGCATTTCAATAACATACACACAATATGCTCGTTATGTGCAAATACAACATGGCATCACAACATGACTCTACAACTCAAGCATTTTATTCAATAGGCTCTGAGGAGCGAGATATTACAATCATGGGTCTCATGACCCAACAATCAGAGCATACAAGTCAAAGCACATGCGGAAGCTTAACATGTCTGGGTACAGACATCTACAAATGAAAAAGGCTGAGAAGCCTAACTATCTACCAGATCCTGTCGAGGGCACAAGATCGTAGCTGAGGTAACAAGCTAAACGTCGAAGTCCACACGGTACTACTAGCGAGACTGAAGTCTGTCTGCAAAAACATAAATTAAGCAACGTGAGTACAGATGTACCCAGCAAGACTTACATCAGAACTAACTACATATGCATCATTATCAACAAAGGGATGGTGGGGTTTAACTGCAACAAGCCAGCTTTGACTCGGTGGCTATCCTGAACTACGACTGCAAGTAACTCTTTAGAGGTGGCGCACACGAGTCCACATATTCACCATATCAATACACCACTATGGATCCGCTCCCGTCTCCCTACGAGAACGCCATCCATAGCACTCACGCTTATCTTGCATATTTTAGAGTATCCACTTTCACTTGTCTATGAACT
Source organism: Triticum aestivum (assembly GCF_018294505.1). NCBI lineage: Eukaryota > Viridiplantae > Streptophyta > Magnoliopsida > Poales > Poaceae > Triticum > Triticum aestivum. Next base: position 293,709,906 of record NC_057804.1, on the reverse strand, counting down.
GTACAGGCAACCCAGAAGTCCTTTACCGCGGACACGGCTATTCGAATAGATCATATTAACCCTGCAGGGGTGTACTTCTTCACACACGCTCTCACCACTTACAGCCATTTACACGACATGTACTCGGCATCCTTCAAGCGGAAGCCCAGCGAGGGTGTCGGCCATGACCTGACTAACCACACAAGTCTCTCATCCAGGTTTATCGCCTATTCGGGTTCCATCCGCAAGGAGATCCGGCCGGGGTGTCGCTCACGGCCCCAAACAATGTGAGCAGGGTTCCCAAGCCCACCATCCGGGTGCCACTTGGTACACCGTGCCACTGTGCCTAGTCTGTCCCAAGCCCACCTGTACCGGGTGCCACTTGGTAGACTACTAACACTACCTACAAACACCAGAAACTAGTTGCAACTCCTGGACAGAGATCATGTTGATTAATAAGTCGAGAGAGTCAATTAAGGATCCCAATGTGTGGTAGTAGGTGTTCATGGATCACAAACACAGAACTCAGTTCCTAAGGATGGCTGCAATGAGACAACCCACCATGTACTCCTACATGGCCTCTCACCGCTACCTTTACCAAATCGTGTTCACACACTTTGTTCACACACAGTAGGACATGTTTACACACCTCCAATTCATCCCCGATGAATCAGACCTGACTCAACTCTAAGCAGTAGCAGGCATGACAAACAAGCATGAATGAGTAGGCACAACAGGGCTGAAACAACTCCTACTCATGCTAGTGGGTTTCATCTATTTACTTTGGCAATGACAGGTCATGCAGAGGAAAGGGGTTCAACTACCGTAGCAAGTAACAGTTGAATCGTTGTTGTCCTAATGCAGTAAAATAGAGCAGGAGCGAGAGAGTGGGATTGTATCGGAATGAACAAGGGGGTTTTGCTTGCCTGGCACTTCTGAAGATAATATAGTTCTTCATCGATGTCATCGATCACATCGTCGGTACCACGTCTACTGAGAGGGGACAAATACCGGCAAACAAGGAAGAACACAATCAATGCAATGCACAATATGATGCATGATCATGACATAGCAATATGCTGTGGTTTGAACTAATGCAACTAGCAACAAGTTAAATGAAGTTGGTTTGAATCCAAGATTCAAATTCAAACTCCACATGTGGTTATTTAAATGCCATTCATTCCATTTGTCCTAAACAGTAGTTATAAATTGTTCTAACATGCATGAAACTAGTACAGATGGATAGATTGGATTTTTCTGATCATTTTTCATATATAAATTATTTCATTTGGAGCTACGGTTGAATTTCTATGAATCTTAGAAGTTTTGGGCATTTTCTGGATTTTCTGATTTATTTTAAATCCAGAAAATCATTTACGGCATCAGCATTGCGTCATGCTGACCTTAGCTGGTCAACAGACGTGGTCCAGGTCAAACCTGACGCGTGGGTCCCGCATGTTAGTGACTCACGCTGGTTAGTCCCACAGACAGGTGGGGTCAGGTCAACACCCACATCATCATAGTCAAAATTGACACGTGGGCCCACTGTAATTAGATTAATCTTAATCTTACGTAGTTAGTCGGTTAGTTAGGCAGTGGGGTCCGGCTGTCTGTGTCACTGTGGTTAGTTAACTAGGTGATTAAGCCCTAATTAAGCGGCCATGTCATCATCACCGGATCTACGCCGGCGATGACCGAACCGACGGCGAGAGCTCGCCGGACTCGCATTAGGGACGACAGCTCGACGCGCTGCTGGCACCAGGGGGCCTCTCGCTCATCCGCATCCAAAGGACCGGATGGGAGGCTGCAGGGTGGCCGGAAACAACGCCGACGGTGAGCTACGGCGGCGGCCGGAGTTCAAACATCGACGGATTCGACGCCACAGCGCGCGGAAGGACCAACGGTTTGCACCTACGAACTCTATGCGTGCTCACGAATCCAACGGGAACACCCACGGGACCAATAGGTCATCGGAGCTTCGTCGGTGACGAGGTCGTGCGGTGGCGCACTCTCGGCCTCGACGGAAACAACGGCTATGGCGAGAACGAGGCCACGCAATTAGAGGGAAACGGTGCAGGGGCTCACTTTGATCACGATGGGATGCTCAGCGGGCTCGGAGGAGGTCTGGACGCGACGGAGCGACGACGGCGATCGCCGGCGTTGGAGCTTGAAGATGATGTCGATGGTGGCGTTATGGCGCGTCCCCGGTTGCTTGGCTCGTCGAGGAGGCGTAGACGATAGAGGCGGAGCTCCTGGGCACGTTAGAGGGGCGAGGTGGCGGCTCTAGGCGCGACAATGGTGAGCGGCGACAGCGGCGGCTCTCGGTGGGGAGAACAGAGGAAGGGGAGAGGTCCAGAGAGAGTGAGAGAGTGTCGAGGGGCCGCGTGGCGCTCGGGGACGACTCCAGGGCGCCAGGGAGGCCAACAGGGAGGCAGGACGTGGCCACGGGTGGCTATGCGCGCCGCGCGCAGCTGCTTCTCCTCCTGGCAGAGGAGGAAGACGACAAGAGCTGCGGTGGTGGGCTGGGTTACCAGAGAGGGCTGGCCAGGTGGGCTGCCTACTGGGCCGCAGGTAAGGCCAGGTTAGTTCTCTCTCTCTCTCTAGTATTTCTCTTTTTCTTTTGTTCTGTAAGTTTGTGGCATTGCTAAAATATCTAGGCACTATCAAAAATCACCAAACTGTGCATGCCCAATGTTTAGAATATATACAACATGGAACATTTCAGTTTAGGAGTATTTGGACATTTAAAATATTTTATAGAATTTAAATGTCCAAATTCAAATACTTATGATTTAATTCAGTGACCAAATATGTCATGGAAAAATGTGCAACACCTCTGGTTATGGTTCCAGCATTTTCTAGAAATGATGAACATTTTTGAAAGCCATTTGGATTCACTGAAAATATTTTTAGGTTGAACCTATTTGAATTCCATTTGGTGCTAGGGTTTGGACATCCCCATTTCAAGTTTCTTTCAAAGTTTAAACATGATGCTCACACGAAGGTCTAGCCTAGTGCATAACAGGACCAGGGATGTGACATTTGATGCCATCCTCTCATAATTTTTTTCCATTGTGGGAATTCTTTTCACCCATCTCGAGCATTTCATGAGTTGTTTCCATTTCTTTCCTCCGAAGGACATCATGTCATAATTATTCATTCTCAACGTGTAGCTATCGTTCTCCAAATCTTACCGGTGAATCGTTCAAACATCCTCTAATCAGTTCATGATCTCTTCGTTCTCTTGTATCTATATTCACTCAAGTATCTTCGTTGGTTTTCTAATTCTTCCCGGTGTTTCGTTATCTTTCCTTCGGTCATTTTCAATTCTTACGGTGGCCCATTCAAGATTCATCTTCTCTTGTTATCACATCAATTCATTTGTTCTCTCATAATCCTACCGGTGGTTTGTTCAACATTCCTACTCCTTTATTATCGTATCATTTCATTCGTTCTTTTCAATCCTCCCAGTCATTCGTCGAAGACTTCTTCAAGTTTGCGCTATATCTCTCTTAATCCTTTCTATGAGAATAAGTAGTATGCAAAATCCGTTGCTTGTCATCAACTTAAATTGGTGAAGGATACGCATAACATAATTCTTATTATTGTTTCATCCAAGTGATCTAGTTTCTTCTTTCCATAGTGTTCATCATGTCACATTTCTCGGTTTGAGATGCTTCATCTTTTCTTATCCGGAGTTCCAAAGTTTTCTGCATTATCTCATCGTGAAGATTCATCTAAATCTTCGCAAGGATTCACCTTGTGTTCTCAACTTCTCTTTCTTTTTATCATCTTTTCGTTACCAGAATTCTTCATGGAGGCTCTACATGGTGGTTCGTCAAGGATTCTTTTCATCCTTCAATTGTACTTCAAGATTTCTCTTGGAGTTAAGATCCGCCAAGCTATACTCAAAATTAAACAGGTTGCTCAACATATGTTTGTTTTGAGGAGTTCAAGTATTCTTCATCTTGCATTCCAAAGTGCAATTCTTTCTACCTTATTTTTTGACGTGGTATTATGTCATTCTTGACAATTTCCCTTCGTGTTTCATGATTCGCAAGTTGTCACGAATGAGATATGTAGACCCATCATTTTCTCTTCCTTCAAGAGATCCTCTGCAATCCATTGATCTCCTTGTTGGAGTTATCTTGGGTTATATTTCACCTACAACCTTCCCTAAGGAATATTGCTAATTGTGGTGTCTATCGATAATCCATGTTTCCTCCTATTCTCGCGGTGAAAGAAGTTTTTCATCTCTTTGGTGCTCTCACTCAAATCAATGGTCTTCGTTAGTGGCGTTTGTCACCTCATAATGTTGAGAGGTTTCCATAAGCCCACTACAAGCTTATTCATTTCATTGTTGGTTCTCCAACGACTCTTTTATAACCTTCTTGGAAGGGTGCTTCCCAAATTCAATTGTGGTAGAAGTTATCATTTCCTTCTCCGTTCTCTTATTCCGACGATCTATCTTCTATTCGTTTGTCCCGGAGGCATTGTGATGTTGCTCTCTTTGACCAATCATCTCATTTTCTCAAGATCATGTTCTTTCCTTACTTATCCATTTAACTGGAGTGTTGTGTCATCTCTTCAATTTCTTTTCATCTTATCAAGTTTTCCTTCTCTTTTCTACCAGAGTGCTGTCCAAATTCTATCAGTCTTATTCCTTGGCTATCACGTTATAGCGATGGTTTCATATTCTCTTTGGTTCGTTAAGCTCTACTTTCATGTCTTTCAACCTACAAGGTTCACATGGTGTTCCTTGTTCCTCTCATTTCACTGTGTGCTCTCAACTTCATTCATCTCCGCCGTATTCTTTCCTTGAAATTGTTTAACCTCTCAAGGATCGTTGTTTCACTCTTTTGTCAAGAAGCAACTTTGTTTTACCTCTTCCTCTTATGTTTCTCTCCGGTGCCATCCCTAGATCTCGGGACGAGATCCCTTTGTAGTGGTGGAGTGTTGTAACGCCCCAAGACCGACGCACCAGATGCCTTCCTTGTTTTGCGAGTCAGCTGTGTTATTTATTTGTTTGCTGCATTCATGATCGCATCGTTCGCATTGCACCAGCGCTGTTGCCGTCATTTTCTTCAAACTTGCAGCCGTCGTAGTCGCTGCTTCTTCCTTGTCTTTGTTTACCTCCTCTTAGATAAACCAGACCGCTCACTTCTCTGTCTTGTCGGAGCCCTTCAAACCCTTTTGTCTTCGTCAGCCTCTCTCGACCCCCCTCTCATGTGTCCGAAAGCTGCCCCGAACCCGAACCGGGTTGTCGTCACCATTGGGTCCAGATCATCCCCAAACATCTATAAAACATCTTCATTTTCTTAATTGGACTTCCTAACCTATATTTTTTCAGCTGTCCGATTTCGATCGGAGGGACTAGATCACCCTTAATCTAACTCACCCACATATATATATTAGCCTATCCTGAGACTGAATCCCTAATTCCTAGGGACCTTGTCCCATCCTCCCAGCCGCCGCCGCCAGTCCTCTTCCACCTCGGGATCCCTCCTGATCCACCTCCACCCAACCAGATCGCTGCAGCCATCCACCTGCCCAAATCCACTCGCAGCGTGCCTCCTATTCCCTCCTTTGCTTGATCCCGAGTGGATCTTGAGCACCAGTGCCTCCCCGCCGCCTGCGCGTCCATGCCGCCTGCGACAACAGCAACAGCAGGTCATGCCGCCGGCCTCGTCCCGCTCCTTTTCTTCCCTGCCTTCTCTTCATTTTCTCCCCGTGCTCCTCTCTCTCTCTCTCTCAACCTCTCTAATCTCTCTCGCCTCTCCCTTCTCTAGCAGGGACCCGACGCCGTGGACGCTCGCATCCACAATCTTGCAGCGCCGCCGCTTGGAGCTTCTTCGCCGGAGGCCTTCGCCTCGTCCATGTCACCGGCGTCCATCCCCGCCTGAACCTCGTGCCCGAGGAGCCCCATGCCGAGCTCCTCCTCCCTGCCTTCGCCTCGGCCTCGTCCAAGAGACAAGCGGACACATCAGTCCCGCCGTTGACCGAGCCACTCGTCCGCGGGAGGCCTCCTCTGCTCCCGCAAGCGAGCCGCCGCTGGATCCCTTCCTCCTCGACTCCAGCAAGCCTCGCCGGAGTCCAAGCTGTCACCGTGCCCGCAACCATCTGCTTCGACTGTTCCTGCATCCTCTTGCTTTGCATCAAGCCGCTGGCATCGAGAGGAGATGCCCCTGCACCGAGCCATCCCCGACCTCCATCTCGTCGCCCATGTCTCCGCCTTGCTCCGCCATCGCCGTCTTCCCGCCGGTGAACAACACCAGCAGGTCGTCCTTGCCGCCCCTCCTATTCGTCTCGACCGCCATGTCTCGCGCCTGCTGGCTTCCTCTGCTTCGTGCGACAGGACGAGCGCCGCCCCGTCGTGGCGCCAGCGTGGGCAAGCGCCAAGGCCCAACTCGCCCTCCATCTCCCCCGCGCCAAGCCAGCCACACCGACTGGGCATCCACCCTTGGTGAGCGCCCAGACCACCCAGATTCGGCCCGATCTATATTTTTCTGCTCTGGACGAATTTCCTAGTTATCCAGGGAACTACAGTTTTACAGAAAAGACCCTCATCTTCATGCATTTAATAACTCCAGAACTGTGCATCATATGTAAATAATTTATACATGTAAAATGCTTAGAATTTTATCTAGTTTCAAAATATGCCACTTTCATCCATGTTTAAAATGTTTAAAATGATGTTTGTTTAAATTTGCTCAAATGCCATGCTAAAATGATTTATTTCATAACTAAATAACTGTAGCTCCAATTTTAATAAACTTTATATGTAAATGGGGTGGAAAATGCATAGATTAACTTGGTGCACTTTCTTTTAATGTTTAACAACTCTAAAATTATGTAATAGGCAGAACAGTACCAAATTCAAAATATGGACATGAGGATTTTCCGGAATTGTTCTTTGTTGTTTCTGACCTCATTTAAACTGCCTAAATAGTTATTTTACTTACGTTTCACCTCTTGCCATGTTTAACAACATTCAATATTGTTGAGTAGCTTAAACGAGAGAGAACTAAATAATTAAAAGTGGTGTTCCGTCAATATGCAACTCGTTGCATATTGAGCTCCACTTAAATTGTACTGTAGTTTGCTTCACCTTGCCATGCCTCATTAAACCGGACATGCATCATACTTGATTGTGCATCATGCCATGATTATGCTTGTGTGTTTACCATGTTATTTGCTTCTTTCTAGTTTGCTTCTCTCGTTAGCTTCGGTTTCGTTCTAGAGATGTGAGGATTCGTTCGTCTACACTTGGTTCGTCTTCGTGGCTTCATCTTCTTCATAGACTCGTTCTTCTTCCTAGCGGGATTTCAGGCAAGATGACCATTACCCTGGATCTCTCTACTATCATTGCTATGCTAGTTGCCTCGTTCTGTCGCTATGCTATGCTACCTATCACTTGTTAACCATGCCTCCCAAATTGCCATGTCAGCCTCTAACCTTTTCCACCCTTCCTGGCAAACCGTTGTTTGGCTATGTTACCACTTTGCTCAGGCCCTCTTATAGAGTTGTTAGTTGCAGGTGAAGTTGAAGATTGCTCAATGATGGACATGATTATGTTGGGATATCACAATATCTCTTATTTAATTAATACATCTATATACTTGGTAAAGGGTGGAAGGCTCGGCCTTATGCTTGGTGTTTTGTTCCACTCTTGCCGCCCTAGTTTCCGTCATACTGGTGTTATGTTCCTTGATTTTGTGTTCCTTCTGCGGTTGGGTGATTTATGGGACCCCCTTGACAGTTTGCTTTGAATAAAACTCCTCCAGCAAGGCCCAACCTTGGTTTTACCATTTGCCTACCTAAGCCTTTTCCCTTGGGTTTCCGGAGCCCGAGGGTCATCTTTACTCTAACCCCTCGGGGCCAGTGCTCCTTCGAGTGTTGGTCCGAACTAGAGCTACTTGCAGCACCACCTCGGGGAAACTTGAGGTCTGGTTTTAGTTGTACATAGTGTTCATCCGGTGTGCCCTGAGAATGAGATATGTGAAGCTCCTATCGGGATTTGTCGGTACATCCTGGCGGTCTTGCTGGTCTTGTTTTAACATTGTCGAAATGTCTAGTAAATCGGGATTCCGAGACTGATCGGGTCTTCCCGCGAGAAGGAATGTCCTTCGTTGACCGTGAGAACTTATGATGGGCTAAGTTGGGACACCCCTGTAGGGTATAAACTTTCGAGAGCCGTGCCTGCGGTTATGTGCTAGATGGGAATGTGGTAATATCCGGCTGTAGAGCACTTGACACTTGACTTAATTAAAACGCCTCAACCGCGTGTGTAGTCGTGATGGTCTCTTTTCGGCGGAGTCCGAGAAGTGAACACGGTTTTTGGGTTATGTATGAATGTAATTAGTTTCAGGATCACTTCTTGATCATTGCTAGCTTCACGACCATTCCGTTTGCTTCTCTTCTCACTCTTATTTGCGTAAGTTAGCCACCATATTTTGCTTAGCCGCTGCTGCAACCTCACCACTTATCCATTCCTTTACCCATTAAGCTTTGCTAGTCTTGATACCAATGGTAATGGGATTGCTGAGTCCTCGTGGCTCACAGATTACTACAACAATAGTTGCAGGTGCAGGTTATGCGATGATCATGATGCGAGAGCGATGTTACTTGTTTTGGAGTTTGTTGGTGTCAAAACCGGTGGATCTCGGTTAGGGGGTCCCGATATGTGCGTCTAAGGCTAATGGTAATAGGAGGCAAGGGACATAATGTTTTACCCAGGTTCGGGCCCTCTTGATGGAGGTAAAACCCTACTTCCTGCTTGATTGATCTTGATGATATGAGTATTACAAGAGTTGATCTACCACGAGATCGTAGAGGCTAAACCCTAGAAGCTAGCCTATGATGATTATGATTGTCCCTATATGGAACAAACCCTCCGGTTTATATAGACACTGGAGGGGGCTAGGGTTTACCCCGAGTGGGTTACAAAGAAGGATCGCCAAGCTTGCCTTCCACGCAAAGGAGAGTCCCATCCGGATATGGGACCAAGTCTTGAGTCTTGTATCTTCACGGTCCATCAGTCCGACCAAAGTATATAGTCTGGCTGTCTGGATACCCCCTAATCCAGGACTCCTTCAGTAGCCCCTGAACCAGGCGTCAATGACGAGGAGTCTGGCGCGTAGATTGTCTTTGGCATTGCAAGGCGGGTTCCATCTCCGAATACTCCAAAGTAATTACCGAACACTTAAATCGTGTCCGGATCTGCAAGATGATCTTCACATGCAATCATGGAGATAATGATATTCCACAAACATAATATGTCGATGTCTTTGGATAGCATGATATAGCACCATGGACGAGTCATTATTTGAACCGTCTCTCTACTACCAATCACCTCACATGTTGCAAGGCAGTTTCGTCGAAGCAGAGATCGTGTTCCCCTTATCGTGGGGCTTTCATTAATACGGGCACGGGTAGCCCAACCGCACCGCTAATCGGGGCGAGTGGGTAACGAGCGGGTTCCACTAGGCAAGTGGGGAGGTGCAAAAGCTTTTACCGCCTCTATAAAGAGATAAGATCGCCTCCTCTTTACCCACGCCTTTCCCTTCCGCTAGTCCATTCCCCTTTGCTCGAGCCATAGCGCCCAAGCACTCTTCTTCTCCACTGAAGAGAGGTTCTCCAAAGATGTCCGGATCCAGATCAGGAGGCAAATGGATGGCCTCTACCGTCCGGGAGAGGGATATGAAAAAGCTCCGAGAGGTTGGGTACCTGGCCAAGAAAATCGGCCACCGTCTTTACGCTGACGGGACAGATCGTCCCCACTCTGAAGCCCCACGAGAGGGTCGCGTTTCTTCCTCATTTTGGCCGCGGGCTTGGGTTTCCCCTTCACCCATTTGTTCGCGGCATCATGTATTATTACGGGATTGATTTTCATGATCTGTCCCCCAATTCTTTCCTTAACATCTCGATGTTCATCGTCGTGTGTGAGGCTTTCCTCCGCATTTCGCCCCACTTCGGCTTATGGCTGAAGATTTTCAATGTGATGCCCAAGGTGGTTAATGGCGAGCACACTGAGTGCGGCGGTGCCATGGTGAGCAAGATGCCCAAGGTCACATGGATGACGGGCTCCTTCAATGATTCCGTCAAAGAGTGGCAACAGTAGTGGTTCTATATCACCGAGCCGCGCGGTAAAAAGTGGGCCGTGGCTCCCGAATTCAGATCTGGAGCCCCACTGCGGCTCACGTCTTGGCCCGAGAAGGGCCTGAACTAGTCCTCATCCGACGAGCTGTCTGTGCTCCAAACGCACGTCCAAAGCGTGGTTGATAAGGATGTCAAACTCGTTAGTGTAGTCCAGGTGATGTTAGTTCGCCTGGTTCTCCCTTGCCAGCGTTGAGCCTGCAATTTGTGGGAATACGACCCACCCGAGCACCAGACCATCTGGAAGGTGCTCTTCAAGTCCGGCAAACCATGGCCGGGCTCCGCCGAGGACCGCGGGTATCAACTATCCCGCTCTGCAAGTCCGGTAAGTCATTGCTATGCTCTGTCCATCCATGTTTTAGCTGGCATGTCCTGAGGGAGACGCTTTTATCATGCTTTCTACAATAATCGCAGGAATGGACGAAAAAGGTGGGTCGGATACACTATCCGGCCTTGCTGCCGGAGGAACCGGCAGGACCTCTTCTGACGAAGATGTTGATCCCAGTGCCTTACGAGGTGCCAAAGAAAGAGGCCTCCAAGAAGGTCAAGAAGACCCGGAGTGGCCTCCGTCGCTGCGACGCTTCGGACACAAAATCCGAAGACTCCAGTGACCATCCCTCCTCCGAAGATGAAGAGGAGGAGGAAGAAGACGAATCCTCCGCAGGGGGAGGGAAGAAAAGGACAGCTTCCTCATCCCTGGAGGCCGAATCGCCAAAGAGGGGGAAAGGTTCCCTCCCGGAGGCATCCACCACGGCTGCCAATAGCAGCCCGGAGTGGGATCCCAGGGCCCAGGCCCTGGTAAAGTCGTGAGTACATGAAATCCGAACACGTCTATGTGCCCGAGGTCATTACTATGTAGTAGTTTAACTGTCGCCATACTTTGTGCAGCCCGGCGAGGTTCCACGCCGAACGGTCTTCATCGGAGGATTCGCTGAGCTCAGATGCCCTGGAGAGCGAGACGCCTCCAGAGGCCCCTTCCCTGAAGCCTAGGCGTGACCCGAGGTGTCGTCTTAGCAGGACCCGTACGAGGGAGGGCATATCTTTGGGGCCGGAGGTGTCGTCTTAGCGGGACCCGTACCAGGGAGGGCATATCTCTAGGGCCGGACACACGGGAGCAGCGGTTCCCATGCGTGTCGACGGCGGGGGCGATCTTAGATTTGGCCCGCAGCCGGACATGGTCCTGGAAAAGCTCCAGGATCGGGCGAGCAGCCACCATTGACGGGGGGAGGCCCACCCGCTCCGCCAGCAACCTCTGCACCAAGTGGAGTTGCCGGGTGGCCTATCGACGGCGCTAAAGAGTGCGTCCATCATCAATGAACATCGCGCCCTCATGGGTGCGGTGATTGAAATGATTCAGTCCGCTGAGAGGGGACTGAATGAATCCTGCCTTAGCCTTATAAAAGGCTTTGAGGTATGTTTTTAGAAACCTTTGAAGATTGTCATAGTATGAGTAGTAGCCCCTGATGCACTGTCTGGTGAAAGAGAGAGAGACGGACAGGGGATCAAATTTCCGCTTCGCAGGAGACTCAGTAAATGACATATATCCCTTTATTTTAAAATAGGCGTCTGTAGCGACGACCGCCTCTCATAATGTAGAGGTGTCCGGACTAAAGCAGAGTCTGGAACGGGCCGAAGAAGAACTTTGCCGCGTGAAGAAGCTGTTGGAGGACAATCAAGGTATGTCGAAACCTTGTCCTAAATTTAGCATGAATGATTAGTTGTGCCTGATGAAAATATTTGTATTGTGCACTTTAGGAGCTAGTGCCGAAATTGAGGCATTAAAGAAGGCTGTGGCCAAAGCCGACAAGAAGGCCGCCGCAGAGCAGGCTCTTCACGAGAAGCACGAGGCCAGGGTCATTGAAGCTGAGTGTGAGCTCCAGGAGGCCGTGAAGAAGAGCGAGACCTTAGAGCAGAGTCTAGCAGGGAAAGAGTCCAAACTCTCCCAAGCTCTCCAAGCCGCAGATGATGCTCGGGAAGAAGCCTGGGGTGCTCTAAAGGACATTCAGGAGGCACGGAGGATTGCGGCTGGTAAGGCTTTTGGTACTCAAAGCATTGTTGTCATAGTAATTGGAGGAGCTCTAAGCTACAAACTGAATTCTTGTTTTTCCACGAGCGTTTGCGGACATGCCGTGCAGCATATCTGATGCTCCCTAGTTCTACTGGACTCAAGAGAAGAAGTCTGCGGAGAAGCATTTCTAGTCACAGTATTTGGCGCCGAATTATCCGGTGCCCTTTATCGATCAGCTGAAGCAGCTGGTCGAACTGCACCAGGCGCCCAAACTATCCATGAAGGACTTAGTTGTCCGGTTGTGGCCCACATAGCCGATTCCAAGCAGTTACTTCTGACTCGTGAAGCGGATTGTTGGTGCTTGCCCTCGGCTCAAAGCCATTAAGCGGTCGGTCTGTATAGAAGGCGCACGCATGGCATTTGCCCGCGCAAAGGTGCACTGGGGGAAGCTTGATGTTGAAAATCTAATGACTGAGGGACCACCAGAGGGTAAGGAGCATCGCAAGCCCGAGTTGTATTATGAGGCTGACCTGAAAGGAGCTCGCCTTGTGGCGGAACAGTGTACCAAAGACACTATATTTCCCTGAAGGCAGTCATGCCGTTCTTTGTAATGCGGGATAATGGCACTGTTATTATTTATGGCCTGTTATATGAACGTTTTTTCTTCTTGTGCGGCTGTTTAGTGTATATATATCCTAAGAGTTGGCTAGCCGTTCGGTTCTGCCCCCACGTAAAAAGTACGGGGGTGGTCGCCACATACCTGAACACTCTTTATCCCATTGTTGGGTCCTTTAAGGTGGTGTTCATTACCACGAACCAGGCAATCAGACTATAGGGCTTTATCACTCTCACTTAGCCATAGGAATTTCGAGTATGGTAGGCGCATCCCCTGGTGTTCGGAAGACCGTACAAGGGGCTCTAACGGTGCCTGATCAGAAAACTGATCCGTCGCACTCTGCATTTATTATGGAATTGTGCGGAATAAATCTTTAAAGATTTTACAACCTCTCAAACAGCTGACCAGCTCTCGCCGTATCATGACAGTCAATTTTTGGCTTTCTCTACTGAGGTGCTCGTCCAGAAGAACCGGGACACAATCGCAGTAGTTCTCCTAGTGCTACCTTAGCCGATAGAACGGAACGTAAGGTACCAAAACATGGGAGCCGGGCAAACCCAACTAATGACCCAAGACATGATTCGGAGTTGATGCATATAGTGCAGGTGCCGAGTGACCGAGAAGGTGGTCAGACTTTGTTGCCATATTATGAGTACTATGAAGCCCTTGGCATAGTGGGGCATAACACGATGTACGGGTGCCATTTATGATGAAAAAGGCGTCAATGGGGAACGATGGCCGACAAGTGTTATTTAAGTCTACGTATTATAGTATAATGACATGTCTATGCATATGAGTACGTTTTATGCTTATGAAAAGAGGTGTGTTGGCGGAACCTGTCGTGGCCGGACTAGAGGAGGTTGTGTGTCGATCCGAAGTGTATTCGGACTATCTCCTTGGGGGGGGGGTACTTAAGTGTTCCCGCCTTGTGCGCCAGAGCTGATTCCGTGTCGCTAGTCCTGTTTTGCGCAAAAGTCAGTCTGTAAAGGCAAATGCTTAGAGGCAGTTGCATGCCCTATGGTGGTTGAACTGCGGGTGCCTGATCGGGGCCTGGTCGAGCCAGGTTATAATGCTGTAAAGTAGCTTGGACTCCTCATTTGGTGTCCAAGTGGTTGGCTGCCAAATCGAAGTTCGATAAACGGGCACAACTCGCTATATCAGCGGCGGTGTAATTTCCACTCTTAGGGTGGAGTGTGGCCTTGCCCATAATTGTGACCATGCCATGTGGATTTGGCCTAATGTTATACCACATTAGTCAACGCAGTTCGTCCCGATAGTATATGGTAGTTACTGTATAAGGGGACAATGCCGAAGACTTACTCTTTGGCATGGTGTTTTTTGGTGATCCGAAGACAGCCTCTAGAGTGATGGGCTTGTAAAACTTGGCCTTTGCACCTGGGACGACATCTTTTAGAAGATGTTATTAATGGGTTTGATCCTCGAGCGATCAATACCTATCTGGTGATAGTAAGTGCAATTAAATTGCTATGGTTGGTATTGTTCGGACGGTCGATGTGATCGAAGATGGTCGGCCGTATTTTTGTACTGCAAGGGATCTTCCTTTGACCTCGCTGCGTTTGGTGGTCTGGGATTCTCGTTGTTTGAGATTTCCTTTCATTGTTTCCGGCGCCCGACCGACCATTTTGTTTTGAGGATCCGGCATTCTCTATTGGTATGCTTGGCCGCCACTCTAGCGGTACCATGAATTTGACATGGTTGGTCGAGTATGCTGCTCGTGCCAGATGGGCCTGAGCTGTTCTCTTTCCGCTGACCGGACCGGTGGTCATGGAATTCGGCACCAACTCCCTTGTCTTGATCGTCGTCATTATTTTTGTGACACTTATGTCCATTTCCTCGAGGTTTATGGATGCTGCCTCGCGTTTCCTACGTATTGCCCCGGACCGTGGTATATTGGCGTTAGGGTGTGCGCTTTAGATCCTCCTTCTTGGGTTGAGGTAGCGAATTGTGCTTTGTGTACCTTTTGGCGCGGCGGTCGTGTCCGTATTCCTCGATTGCCAGGACCTTAGTCCATCTGTCTGTGAGCAAATCTTGGTCAGCATTGAGCTGTTGTTGCTTCTTTTGCAGGCTTTTTGTCGTGGCCATAAGCCGTTGCTTAAAGCGAATTCATCGTCGTCGAGGCTCAGCTCGTCTTCAGAGGGGGGCATGTAGTTGTCCTCCTCCAAGTATCCGTTCGTTGCCTGTCTGGCCTGCTCGAAGGCAGGATGATCGGGATTGTATTCATCTTCGGCATCATCCGGATTGTTTTTAACTCCTGTGCCGGTATTGTTGTGGCGGGGCTTGGGGCGGCGCTGATGACGTTCATACTTTGCCTTCTTCCTTGAGGGGTTATCCTCCATTGCCACATCGCCATTGGTTTCTTTCGGAGTGTCCACCATATATATATATATCATGTGAGGATGTGGCTGTCCAGCGCCCCGTGGGCGGCAGTTCCTGTTCTTCTCCTACATAGTCGTCCACACCATCGATGTCTTCAGAGTCAAAGTCAAGCACGTCGGTCAAATCATCGATCGTGGCAATGAAGTGGGTGGTGGGTGGGTAACGAATTCCCTCGTCGCCTACTTCCCCCTCGAGCCGGACATAGTTTGGCCAAGAGTCTCCTGACAAAGAGAGAGACTTTAACGAGTTCAGCATGCCGCCAAAGGGCGAGTGCTGGAAGATATCCGCAGCGATGAACTCCATTACCGTAGACTAGCCAGAATCGGCTGGCTCGGGGGCACGCGGTCTGGGGCCTACAACCGGACACGAGTCCAGGGGTCCGGAGACACAGGCTTCCTTAGGGGAGAAGTCTGTGTTCGGCTCTACCGCCGATGAGTGTGCAGCCTTCGGGGCGGGGTCCATCCACCCGTCCTCGAACGACGCAATCTGCCCCGAATTTAGGTCCGGGGCTCCTGTAGGTGCGATATCCCGAGTCTTGTCCGACAGCAGGTCTAACCTGTGCTCATCGTGACTATTCGGCGCTCCTGGCGTAGGCCCGAATCCGTCGGAGATCAAGTCTCCGCAGAGATCGGCCGTGTAGTTCAAGTTTCCGAACCTGGCCTGATGGCCAGTGGCGTAGCTGTTGATCTGCTCCATATGGCCAAGCGAATTGGCCCGCAGTGCGAAGCCGCCAAACACGAAGGTCTGTCCGGGCAGAAAAGTCTCACCCTGGACCACATTGTTGTTGATGATTGAAGGATCCATCAAGCCTTGCAGTGACGACACAGAGGAACTCTCAATGAAAGCACCAATGTCGGTGTCAAAACCGGCAGATCATGGGTAGGGGGTCCCGATCTGTGCGTCTAAGGCTAATGGTAACAGGAGGCAAGGGACACAATGTTTTACCCAGGTTCGAGCCCTCTTGATGGAGGTAAAACCCTACTTCTTGCTTGTTTGATCTTGATAATATGAGTATTACAAGAGTTGATCTACCACGAGATCGTAGAGGCTAAACCCTAGAAGCTAGCCTATGATGATTATGATTGTCCCTATACAGACTAAATCCTCTGGTTTATATAGACACCGGAGGGGGGCTAGGGTTTACCCCGAGTCGGTTACAAAGAAGGAGATCTAATATCCGGATCGCCAAGCTTGTCTTCCACGCAAAGGAGAGTCCCATCCGGACACGGGACGAAGTCTTGAGTCTTGTATCTTCACGGTCCATCAGTCCGGCCAAAGTATATAGTCCGGCTGTCCGATTACGCCATAATCCAGGACTCCCTCAGAGTTCTTCTTCTGCTTCTTCTTTGATCAAGGGATAGGTTCCACGTCGGCAGCCTGGGCTAGTAGGGTGGATGTTGTTTGAGTTTCTGTTTGTGATTCACCCGTAGTCGGATGATGCTCTTATGTATGATGTTGTTGTATTCGTGTGGCTTTGTATGCCTCTTGTATGTATCCCCAAATATTATGTAATGGTACGATGTAATGATATCCACCTTGCAAAAGCGTCTCCAATATGCGCTTATATCCTTTGTGCGGCCTTTGAGTTTCTTTAGGATAGGGTCGCATATTGGGCGTGACAACAGGTTTGGGGATATGATTCTCACAATTCAAAGGTTCTCACAATAAGCATGATGGTTTCTGTAGGTACGTCCCACCTTTGGGGACGAAACAATATCCACTGCCTCTTATTGCTTTCAAATTTTTTCTAGTGTCAACATAGAACAACAGGAGTGTTGTGTCGATTTTTGGGATTTTTCGGGGTTCGTTTGGACATTTTTATTCATTCATTGCGTTTTCAATGCATTTGTGAGCACAATTAAAATTTGAACTACATGCCCATGCTCTAATGCATAATAATTGGTTGAAAATTCAAATATGTGTCCATGGTTGCATGCTTAGGTACCATGCAAGAAATGGAAATGAATGTCAAACACCCTGCCACCGTCACTCAACCGCAAACATTGAGATTCCTTGTTTTTAAATTCTAGTAAATCCAAAACACGTAATAAATTCATCAAACTTGGCATGCTATCATGGAGCGGCATCAACATGTCGTGTTAATTTTTTTTTCCTATTTGGGGCGGGTTTCGGGATACGCTTCTCACAAACCAAAGATTCTCACAACAAGCCTGACGGTTTCGATAGTGAATGTCCCACCTTTAGGGACAAAACGATATCTGCTGCCTCTTATTGCTTTAAAAAAATTTCTAGTGTCAACATAGAACAGCAGGAGTGTTGTGTCAATTTTTGGGATTTTTCAAGGTTCGTTTGGACATTTTTATGCATTAATTGAGTTTTCAATGCATTTATGTGCATAATTCAAATTTGAACTACATGCACATGCTCTAATGCATATAAATTGGTTGAAAATTCAAAGTTCTGTCCTTGGTTGCATGCTTAGGGAGGGAGTCCTGGATTAAGGGGTCCTCGGATAGCCGGACTATTAACTTGGGCCGGATTGTTGGGCTATGAAGATACAAGACAGAAGACTTCGTCCCGTGTCCGGATGGGACTCTCCTTTGCATGGAAGGCAAGCTTGGCGATTCAGATGTGTAGATTCCTTTCTCTATAACCAACTTTGTGTAACCCTAGCCCCCTCGGGTGTCTATATAAACCAGAGGGTTTAGTCCATAGAACAACGATCATAATCTCATAGACTAGACTTCTAGGGTTTAGCCATTATGATCTCATGGTAGATCAACTCTTGTAATACTCATATTCATCAAGATCAATCAAGCAGGAAGTAGGGTATTACCTCCATAGAGAGGGCCCGAACATGGGTACACATTGTGTCCCCCGCCTCCTATTACCATTAGCCTTAGACGCATAGTTCGGGAACCCCTACCCAAGATCCACCGGTATTGACACCGACATTGGTGCTTTAATTGAGAGGTCCGCTGCGTCGTCACCAGAAACCTTGATGGCTCCATCAATCATCTACAACAACGCAGTCCAAGGGGAGATCTTCCTCCCCAGACAGATATTCGTGTTCGATGGCTTCACACTGCGGGCCAACTCAATTGGCCATCTAGAGCAGATCTAAGGCTACCACCCTGGCCATCAGGTTAGATTTGGAAGCCTAAATTTCATGGCCGATATCCGTGGAGACTTGATCTTCAATGGATTCAAGCCCATGAAGGCTGTCCCCTGCCACCACGATGAACACGACCTAAATCTGTCATCGGACCGTGCTCAGGAAACAGCGCCTGTAACTGCTCTCGCCTTAGATCTGGAGGAGACCGCGCCGTCCGATGATGGGAAGCTCAACCCCGCAACGGAAGCCGCAGACTAAGTGGCGTTCGAGCCGCACAAAGACCCAACCTCAAGCTGGGCTTGTGTCACCGGAGCCTCGGATTCGTCCCCGGCCATAGGTTCCGGACCACATGCATCCGCGCCCATCGAACCTGATTGGGCGTCGGTCTTGGAGTTCTGCTCCGCGGACATGTTACGGCACTCGCCTCTTGGAGATGTGTTAAACTCATTGAAATCCCTCTCCTTGCCAGGGGACTCTCGGCCGAACTATATTCGGCTCGAATGGGAAGCAGATGATGAAGAACTTCATTTCCCACCCACCACCCAATTTATAGCCACTGTCGACGACTTAACCGACATGCTTGACTACGACTCCGGCGACATCGACTGTATGGACGACGATGCCGGAGAGGAGCACGAACCACCACCTACAGGGCGGTGGACGGCTACATCCTCATACAATATATACATGGTGGACACACCTAAAGAGAAGGAGTCCGATGGTGATAACGGTATTCCTGTCGATGAACCTCCAAAGTGTCGGCATCACAAACGCCGACTTCGATCTGGCAAAAGGAAAAACATCAACATTGTCATGGACGACGATGATAATTTGAACCAATCTGAGGAACCCGTAGAACCAGTGTTGGAGCAGGACGCGTGAGAGGACGGCGAGCATAGTCTGGCGATGTTGTCGGACCCAAGCGATACCGAAGATAGCAATTACCAACCTGTCTCCGAAGAGGAGATCAGCCTAGGTGACGACGAATTCGTCGTCCAAGAAGAACCCTTAGAACAAGAACGCCTCCATCAAAGGCTTATCGCCGCTGCAAGATTCCTGAAGAAGCAGAAGCAGTGGCTTAAAGCCGCACAGGATACACTCAATGACAGATGGAACAAAGTGCTAGACGCTGAGGAAAAATACGGTGATAATCGCCAAACAAAGAGCTATCCTAAACGTAAGCTGCTGCCCAAATTCAAGGACGAGGCTATTGCGCCTATATCCCCGAAAAACAATATGGCTGACAAGCGGGATCGACCACCTTGTGGTCGAGACAGATCGTCTAGCAATGCCGAACACAATCTTGCACCCCCTCCCCATAAAGGAAGGGAGGTTGTGACTCAGGACCACGAACATGATCTACGTGAGGACCTGGACAAAAAGGCTGGCAAAACCAGGTCCATCTATGGATCCAGATAATGTGCTCCTACACGAGATCACAATTATCAAACCAAATATGCCGGTCACTTACCAGTTCGGAACCAATACCAAACATTTCAACCGTCAGACCCACGCCACGACACAGCCAGATACAGGGGTGCCGCACACCCCCTGTGCTTCACCAATGAGGTGCTGGAACATGATTTTAGAGAAGGGTTCAAACCCGTAAACATCGAGGCATATGATGGAACAATGGACCTTGTGGTTTGGATAGAAGACTTTATTCTTCACATCCACATGGCTCGCGGATATGATCTCCACACCATCAAATACTTACCCCTCAAGCTAAAACGACCAGCTTGGCACTATCGGAAGCTGGGAAGAACTTGAGGACGCTTTCCAGGCCAATTTCCAAGAGACCTATGTTCGGCCCCCTGACGATCTAAGTCTCATAATCCAACAACCCGAAGAATCAGCCCATAAGCTTTGGAACCGGTTTCACAGTAAGAAGAACCAAATCATCAATTGTCTGGACGCTGAAGCCCTATCGGCCTTCAAACACAGTGTCCGGGACGAATGTCTAGCCAGACACCTTGGCCAGGAAAAGCCAAGGACAATGGCAGCCTTAATTACACTCATGACCCACTTTTGTGCACGCGAGGACAGCTGGTTAGCCCATAGCAGCACCACTGATCCCGGCACATCTGAGGTCAGGGATGGCAATGGAAAACCATGACGCAACAAAAACAAATTAAATGTCGGAACAATGAAGAAAGCCCAGACAATACATCGGTAAATACCGGTTTCAGGGGCTCTAGACCCAGTCAACGAAAGATGCCATTTAAAGGCAACAAAGATGGTCCCTCCAGCCTGGATAAAATTCTAGATAGGCCCTGCCAGATCCACGACACTCCTGATAAACCAGCCAATCATACCAACAGAGAATGTTGGGTCTTCAAGCAGGCCAGCAAACTCAATGCCGAACACAAAGAGAAGGGACCTCAGAGCGAAGACGAGGAGGAATCTTTCCAGCCGGACACGGGGGGACAGAAGAAATTTCCACCAGAGATCAAAACAGTGAACATGATCTATGTCACTCATATCCCAAAGAGGGAGCGCAAACACGCACTCCGAGATGTCTACGCCGTCAAGCCCGTCGCCCCCAAATTCAACCCATGGTCGGCCTGTCCGATCACCTTTGATCGCAGGGATCATCCGACCAGTATCCCTCATGGGGGTTCAGCTGCCTTAGTGCTTGATCCAATAATTGACTGATACCACCTCACTCGAGTCCTTATGGACGGCGGCAGCAGTCTCAATCTAATATATCAAGACACTATCCGCAAGATGGGGATAGACCCATCAAGAATCAATCCAAGCAGCACTACCTTTAAAGGAGTTATATCGGGCGTAGAAGCCCACTACATAGGCTCTCTAACATTGGATGTTGTATTCGGCTCTCCCGATAACTTTCGAAGCGAAGAACTAGTCTTCGACATAGCTTCGTTCCGAAGTGGCTATCACGCACTACTCGGAAGAACGACATTCGCCCGTTTCAATGCAGTCTTCCATTATGCTTATCTAAAACTCAAAATGCCTCGACCATGTGGCGTCATTACGGTCAGCGGAAATACGGAGCGCTCTCTTCGTACAAAAGAATACACGGCGGCTCTAGCAGTCGAAGCACAAAACGGCCTATTCAAGCCGAGCAGCTCATCGGTAGTTAAGACCAAAGACGCAGCTAAACGTATCCGACGCACACCTCAGTGCAGTAGCTCAGATAAACCCGAGATCGATTAGCCGCTACGCCCCCATCGACCGCCCCATAGGGAGATATCACACATGCCATGTATACATAAATATACACTAAAAATTGCTTGGGTGGCAACGAGGGCACACTACACACAAAAAGTCCATAGTTCGGCTCGATCCTATTTGGACTCCAGAAGTTATATTTCAAGGTTCATTAAAACAAACCAGCTTTACTTACAGCCACACCAGATTCTTTTACCTGTTTCTTTCCCCTTTTTACAGATGGCCATCACACTATACCCTTCAAGGACACTTCACAACGGAGAAAATAGTGCAGACGTGCAGTAGGGCCCCGCATTAAGGTTTCTTTTTTAGATTAAGACCTTGTGTAAACCTTTTTTATCTCTTTTTGTTTTATACTTTCCTGGCATTTAAAATGTCCAAGAAAGATATCGACATTACTTGTAAATATACGGCTCGCCGTACTAAAGTGGATGTTATAGAAGCAGCTTGGTTCGTATTGTGTTTTGAGATTGATGCTCTCACCACCTGCGCTCTTTTCCCATGTCTGATTGCCATACGTGCCTTGATACCAGGGTCTATTGTCAGGGGTTGTATTCAGCCCGGTATATATTGAAAAGTCCTAACACCAGTAGGGAGTGTTCGGCGTCGCCAGTTTGGCCTTATATGCATCAGCTCCGAATCATGTCTTTGGTCAATAGTTGGGTTGTCTGGCTCCTGTGCTTACTACCTTACGTTCCGCTATATTGGCTAGGGTAGTAAAGGGAGAAGTACTGCGATTATGTCCTGGCTCGTTCGGATGAGCACCTCAGTAGATAATGCCAAAAACTGACTGTCATGATGCGGCGAGAGCTGGTCAACCATTCGACGGCTCATCGGAATCTTTGCGACTCCCTCCGTATTTAACGAAGGACCGTTATTTTGGTCATGTATGTCAAACGCGTCATATTCGGATAAACGCGAACATACCAAGGGCTATACGTAGACCCACCGTCAAACTCCTATGGCTAAGTGAAAGTGTTAAAGCCCTATAGTCCGATTGCCTGGTTCGCCGCACTGACACCTCCTTAACGGACCAAGACATTGGGTCAAGTGTGATCAAGTGCTTTTGCAAACACCCCTGTGTTATACGCGAGGGGGGCTGAAGTCGACGACTGGCAAACTTTCAAATTATATATATATAAACGGCCGCACACGAGGCACCAAAACTTTTTGGGAAAAAGTATAAAAACATATCCTTAAAACATATCATAACATTGTTTTTACAATTTCAATACACTTCACTCGGACATAATATCTTTCGAGCGTTGACCCTCTATCAAGTGGGCACCTTCTAGGACATCTTCAAGGTAATGTTCTGGAATTTTAGGGTCCTTGCCTTCGGGTGGACTCTACGCTGCAATATCGGTGGCCTTCATCTTCGCCCAATATGTCTTAACACGGGCAAGGGCCATCCGTGCACCTTCTATGCATGTTGACTGCTTAACAACATCGATATGCGGCACCGCATCAACAAGTTGCCGCACCAAACCTAAATAACTATGCGTAATTGGCTCAGTCGGCCACAACCCGGCTATGACGCTTTGGCACAATCTTGTGGAGCTCGGCTTATTGTGCCATCTGTTCATTCAACAGTGGACGCTTTGGCGTGTCAAATTGCGACCAGAATAGCTTTTCCGTCGCATGTCCTTCTTGCGTGTGGAAAAACTTATTCGCATCGACAATACTCTTCGGCAGGTCCAAAAAGGCGTCTGGAGAACTCCACAAATGATTAAGCAGGGCATACTTCGGATCGCCAAACTTAGTTTGCATTAAAAAGGACTTACCAGCCGTGATCTCCCCAGCTTGTCGGATCTCCTCCTGAGCTGCTCTAGACTCACACAGGGCTTCCTTCGCCTCTTGTAAGGCCATGTCAAGATCGACCACTTTGGCTTTGTTATCTTTCTCAAGAACTTGGCAACGGCTGGTGGCATCCTTGAGCTCAAGTGCCATAGTATATATTCTCTCCTCGCACTGATGCCAAGCAGTCTGCTCAGCCTTTAATTCGGCGGCTACCTTTTCGGCAGCGACATTACTCATCCTAGCTTGCTCCTTGGCCCAGGCAAGTTCAGCCCGAAGGGTCTCAACTGTGGCGTCACTATCTGCAGTTATGCATATACAAATACTTAGCGTCACGCTCATTTCATAAAGCTAGCATGTACTGAGTGCTCCAAAGACATACCATGCGCCTCGTCGAGCCGCCGGTTAATAAGCATTATGTCATCATCCGCTACATCGACTTTCTACTTCAGATGTGCTACCTCTATAGCTTGGGCAGTTGCCACGGATGTAACAGCTTGTGTTTCAATTAGTCAGATCATTTCCTGGGCATATATTTTTGATCCTCTGATTGCCTCCATTTGGATGTCAACCAGAGTCTCAAGGGCTACTATCTATGCACAGGTGCAATTTGCATTTATAACATAAATAAAATTACACTACGTACCTCGAAACCTCTGAGGGCCGCACACCCCGGAACCTCGGCGGCCGAGGCGTTACCTTCGGGACCGGTCTTCACTGCCCCTCGCCCCACTCATTGATCGGCAAGATCCTCCGGGACGACACCTTAGTGTCGTCTGCCTTATCAGACAGGGAGATCTGTGGAGTCGTCTCGCTCTCAATCATCTCCGGAAGGAGATCCCCCGAAGAGGAGGACTGTTGAGGAGGGCCGCATGCTGGACGGCAAACATATATTTTAAATGTTACCCTCGCATCCAGGAAAGAACGGGATATGTTTAAAACACCCTGTTTCACTTAGGATTTGGCTAAGGGCCTATCTTTGCGGAGTGGCTGCATGTCAATGTCACCCCCTGACTGGGATATCTTCCCCCGCTTAGAAGGTTCTCTCTTCAAGTCTTTGGAGGCGGTCCTTTTCTTCCCATAAAGAGAAGGGATGTCAGCTTGCCCTTCCCTTCCACCTTCGGAAGTGGAAGTTCCAATCTCCCCGGGCATATTGCCTGGTGTACCTCTAGAATGGAGGTCACCTTGGGCCTCTTCGCTCTCCTCCTTATCTTTCCCCGCCGGAACTTGATATGGTGCCGAAGCCAGCATCTAACACCGGATTGATAGCATTTTCGGGAAGTGGAGCTGAACACCTAATTCTCTCCACCTTCTTTATCCAGCCCTGGCCAAATAGATTTTTATCAGTATGATGCTATGAGGAATTTGACTAAACTATGTTCGGGAGTTAGGCACTTACCGGAGTATCTGGATGATTGCAGTCGAGATTGATGTCTTCTGTAGTGTGCGGCCACTGTTTTCGTGCGCCTAAGAATAATTTTCACATCTCTCTGAGCATTGTGCCGGAGAAGTGCTGAAGGGTCCGTGGACCTTCCGTATTGAACTCCCACATATGGAGAGGACACCGCTGGCACGGCAGGATCCGGCGGACTAGCATTACTTGGATTATGTTGGTAAGACCGTGTCCTTTACATTGAGGCTCCGAATGCGAGTTTGCAATGTCTACACTTCATTAATAGATCCCCAGTCCAGGCCCTTGTTAATCCATGATGCGAGATGTAACGGAGGGCCGGATCGAAACGCAGGAGTAGCTGCCCACTTTTTACCATGGGGTTCGGTAATGTAAAACCACTCATATTGCCATAGGTCAGAAGATTCTGCGAAGGAGCCCTTTGGCCAAAGAGAAGTGGTGAGTTTGCTTATTGAAGCACCTCCGCACTCCGCTTGTTTCTTGTCGATTACCTTCGGTTTCACATTAAAGGTCTTAAGCCATAAGTCGAAGTGTGGGGAAATACGGAGGAAGGCATCGCACGTGATGATGAACGCCGAGATGTGAAGGAAGGAGTCTAGAGCTAGATCATGGAAATCTAGTCCGTAATAAAACATGTGCCCTCGGACAAAGGGATGAAGAGCAAATCCAAGCCATCAGTGGAAGTGAGAGATAAACACGACCCTCTCATTGGATCTGGGAGTAGGAATAACCTGCCCTTGAGCAGGAAGCCTGTGGAGGATTTCCGCAGTCATGTATCTTGCCTCCTGAGCTTTGAGATATCCTCCTCTATGACAGAAGAGGCCGTCCACCAGCCTTGAAGGCTGGGTCCGGACATGGCTGGAAGCTCAAAGCGACTGGATTAACCCTTGGGTGTTGGAACCTGAGGTGGGAGGTAGAGGAAAGGATTGGCGTGGAATGAAAAGGACAGGTCTTGGCCCCTTTATAAAGGCCACGAATATCAAACGTCCCCTCTGTGGCCTTAAAACATGCCTATTCCCAAGGAATCATGCCAACAGAATGGTTGGGTTACCACGCCCGTGTTGATGAAGATCCCACAATAAGGGGACACGATCTCTTCTTTGACAAGACGTGCCAATAAAAACCGCCTCTCGAAACATGGAGTGGCAGGCTAGAAAACGATTCAAAATAATGGACGGGTCATGACGTAATGTCGTGCTACCCAAATCATCAACGGATTGGACTCATGAAAATATCATACTCTCTACGGTTGTGTGTGGAACTTGTTTTGCTGAGCCAGACACAATTCTTGCGTTCGAAGTCTACTTTAACGTATTCGGAGAAGGAACCTGCTTTGCAATGCCGAAGACAATCTGCACGCCGGACTAATCGTCATTGAAGCCTGGTTCAAGGGCTATTGAGGGAGTCCTGTATTAAGGGGTCCTCGGACAGTCAGACTATTAACTTGGGATGGACTATTGGGCTATGAAGATACAAGATAGAAAACTTCGTCCCGTGTCCGGATGGGACTCTCCTTTGCGTGGAAGGGAAGCTTGGCGATTCGGATATGCAGATTCCTTTCTCTGTAACCGACTTTGTGTTACCCTATCCCCCTCGGGTGTCTATTTAAACTAGAGGGTTTAGTCCATAGAACAACGATCATAATCTCATATCGACTTCTAGGGTTTAGCCATTACGGTCTCGTGGTAGATCAACTCTTGTAATACTCATATTCATCAAGATCAATCAAGCAGGAAGTAGGGTATTACCTCCATAGAGAGGGCCCGAACCTGGGTAAACATTGTGTCCCCCGCCTCTTGTTACCATTAGCCTTAGACGCACAGTTCGGGACCCCCTATCCTAGATCCACCGGATTTAACACCGACATTACATACCATGCAGGAAATGGGAATGAATGTCAAACACCCAGCCACCGTCACTAGGCCTCAAACATTAAGATTCCTTGTTTTTAAATTCTAGTAAATCCCAAACTCGTCTGAAATTCATGAAACATGACATGCTATCATGGAGCGGCATCAGCATGCCATGGTAAATTTTTTGTCCCATTTTGGACAGGTTTGGGTATAAGCTACTCATAAACCAGAGCTTATCACAACAAGCCTGATGGTTTCGGTTGGGAATGTCCCACCTTTGGGGACGAAATGATATCATCTGACTCTTATTGCTTTCAAATATTTTCTAGTGTCAACATAGAACAACAAGAGTGTTGTGTTAATTTTTGGTATTTTTCGGGGTTCATTTGGATATTTTTATGCAGTAATTGAGTTTTCGATGCATTTATGTGCATAATTCAAATTTGAACTACATGCGCATGCTCTAATGCATATAAATTGGTTGAAAATTCCAATATGTGTCCTTGGTTGCATGCTTAGGTCACATGCAAGAAATGGGAATAAATGTCAAACACCCTGCTGCCATCACTCGACCACAAACATTGAGATTCCTGGTTTTTAAATTCTAGTAAATCCAAAACTCGTTTGAATTCATGAAACTTGGCATGCTATCATGGAGCGGTAGCAACATGCCGTGGTAAACTTTTTGTCCCATTTGGGGCAGGTTTGGGTATAAGCTTCTCACAAACCAGAGCTTCTCTGTCACGACCGACTTTTTCAATAAATAAATATTGAGAAAATCGATCTTTAAATCCCAGTATAGGAAAAAGTCATCCTTTCTGGTAGACAAATGCTTGATAGACAGAGAACCAGTAGCATCAAATATATTACAGGGTTGAGCTGCGGCTGCTCAACAATTTATTACAAACTCGTCAATATCTTACATATGGGCGGTTATGACCCAGGGGTGTGGTGGCATGCTACTAGCTCGAGGAAAAAGTGGTGGTGGATAACTTGACTCCTAACTGGCAGCTCATCGAGCGTTGGGGGAGGCTCGATGAATTTATTCGGGGGTTGCGGAAGCGGATAATACAATGACCAAAACAGGATCGCACGGGACTGACTAGGACTCCTCTAGGCGTCGGACTCGCTATCAAACTCGTCATCCAAGAGATCGCCTTCATCAACATCTGGCCAAATCAACAAGCCAGGTGAGTACTTTGAAAGTACTCGCAAGACAGTTCGGACAAAAGATATAATCAATGAATGCATGAATGCGTCATGAATAAAAGATGATGCTCATATAACAACAATAATATTGCGGGACTTGATAAATAAAGTAAATAACTGAAAAACCAATTGGGTGTCTGGAGCGACGCCTCGAAAGGTAAATAAATAAAATGCATGCCGTAGCCGGGCGTCTAAGCGACACCACATAAAGGGCTTAAAAGAAATGCCGCAGTCGGGCGTCTTAGCGACACCACATAAAGGGCTTAAAAGAAATGCCACAGTCGGACGTCTGAGCGACATCACATAAAGGGCTTTAAAAGAAATTCCATAGTCGGACGTCTGAGAGACATCACATAAAGGGCTGTAAAAGAAATGCCACAGTCGGACGTCTGAGCAACATCGCAGACAGGGCTTGCAAAAAATGTAAATAACAGGTATGCCACCGTTGGACGTCTGAGCGACATCACAAACAGGGCCTATAACAAAAGTAAATAACGGGTATGCCACCGTCGGACGTCTGAGCGACATCGCAGACAGGGCTTGTAATAAATGTAAATAACAAGATTAGTCCATCCACAAGAATAATCTTTTAACCGGATTTATCACACATAAATCCCACTGGAGTTTTGTCACTGAGGCTGATACCTGACAAGATAAGATGAATATAGTACTTGAACAAAGTACAAGATAATTGAAAGATTTGAGACTCTGCAGAGTTTGGATGAACTGACCACAGCCAACGGATTTCCGTAGTCACGAAGGACTAGTTCCTTTTACGGTATTTCAGTAGAAACACATTTAACTAGTACACATCCATTTCACCTCACGATGCCAGGAATCACCCTGGACAACATCCAAGAAAAACTTTGAGACGGGGAGGCCACAACCTCGAATAGCATGGGATCAAATTTCTATACGCGCACTCTAAGGGGTGCCCCCCTCTCGGTCCCAACCGGAAACACCCATGCCCCCTGACCAGATGATGGGCTTTAATCCAGGGCCATGGAACCCTCATCCCGGCCTCTCTATTTGGTGTGTACCAGGAAAACGATTTGCAACTTACTATGCCATATTCCTTTCAGAAAACATGTGACAGTATAGGAAGGGATGAATGGAAATGTGATTTGTTTCACGATGACACGGAAGTCAAATAATCTGGCATAAGACTGGTATGTCACAACACTGCCATCTTACCCAGCCTCATGCCAACACATGGCTATGCAAATATGTATCCAACAACATAATGCTTTCCGAAACTTACTTTCCGCTTATGTGCATGAAATATAACATTCAAAGTGATGTTCATAAACATGCCATGACTATACTAAAATGCAAACATGCAACAACACTCATCATATCAAGAGTTCAAACATGCTTCCCTGGTTTGGAGTAGTCGGAGTTTAACTGTGTGAAGTTTGCAACTCCGTCACCTCCTCCGGTATCTACGGTATAAGAAAAATACGTACGCAACGTAAATACCGTGAGTGTACAGATAAGTGCTCCAAATAATTTTCAAATAAATATGACAAAAAACTAGATAGAAAAATAAAGATGACATAAAAGGAATCAATCAAAAATCATTTTCTGTTTAAAAGTTATAAGAGTTTTGGTTTGAGGACCCATCTATAATGAAACAGAAAGTTTCCAGGGGGCTCTGCGGAAAAGTCCAGAATAACGTTTCGTTTAAAAGAAATGGCTGTGAGGCTAACAGGCGGGCTCCACCTGTCGGGTTTGAAATTTCAAACGGACAAAAGAGAGCGCGACGGCGCCCGAGAGATGCGATGGTCGCCGGCGGCGATCCACGGCGAGGCAAGGTGATCGGGGGTTACCTTCGAGATCAGTGCACCATTCCGCGTCTGTGGGTGGTGGTGGTGGTCGCCGGTGAGCACTGTGTCGACGGCGGCCCTTGCTCCGGCGGACGGCGGTTCGGGCAGTCGTGGATCTCGCCGGAGGGAGCTATGGGGATCAAATAGGAGTGGGGGTTAGTCTCCTAGTTGCTCGAGAGGGTTGCTGACGAAGTTAGGGCGTCGGAGATGGCCTCACCGGAGCGAATCGAGGTGGAGGCCGAGGCGGAACGGGACGGCCGGAGTCAGGCAAGAAGGGCCCCTCAAGGCTCTTCCAGTGGCAAGGCGGGGTCTAGTGAGGTGGTGGAGTCGTGCGGGGGTGAGAGCGAGCTCGGGGGTGCTATTTATAGCCGGCCCGAGGCGGTTGCCGTGAACGGATAAGTCCGAGAAGTTGATTACGGCGGCGCTGTGGCTGGACGGTCGGCTTAGGAGCTTGAGCATCGCCTGGGTGGAGTATTGGTGCTGTTTCTGTGTCCAACTCAGCACGGGAGGGTTGGTTACGGTCTGCCCTCGACGGAACGGCCGCACGGCCCGGCGGCGGTAGAGAACGCGCTCTACGCGTGCCAAGCCACAGCGACGGTGCTGCATGCGTGTGCTGGCAAGGAGATGGCCACGCGAAGCAACCAGGAGGTTTGGGCGGCGCCGAACGGTGTTGAGCCGCCGTTTTGCTTCCTGTCGGCCGTTACAGTGGTTCTGCCACCGCAAAGCACGCCGGCGCAGGCGGGCCAGGGCGCCACCGACGCCAGGAAGGTGCCAAGCGCGCGTGTGGAGCTTCGGACAAGCAGTCTAGGCTGCGAGCATCGAGCCAACGCACAGTGGGCATGTGACTGAAGTTCTGTCGGAGAAACGACACTGAACTTTCTGAATTTACTGAATATGAACAGAAACAGTGCATGCCAAGTGTTCGATAGAATGATTCTGGCATCTAGGGATTTTTCCTTGAGCTGATTTTTGGTGGAGTGGCCTCTAATTGCAACTAGAGGTTGCCTGAATTTTGGTGGAATTTTTGGACGAGTGTAGATATGAATTTCACCAAATTTGGCAAATCTGGTCCAAACTTGCAGAGAGTAAATTTTGAAATATTTGAAAAGAAGAAGAGTGGATCAAGATGGTTCTAGGTTGTGGGTACAAAGGACTATCCAGAGGTGTTGAGTTGAGGTCAAAAATCAAATGCATTAGGGTACTTGCTTTGCAAATCACCTAGGCTCAAAAGAAAAGACAGAATTATTTTTGGAAAGAGAAATAATTGGAATAAAATCCAAAAATGGATTTTATTAGTTTGGACAGAATGTTTGGGTTGTATCCAAGTGGGAGGAGGGGTTTTGGGGAAATTTTACCATAAGAAGCATGGTAAACAAGAGTGGATCAAAATCAAAAGAAAGCCCAAAAACAAAAGATTTTCTTTTTAAAAGAAACTAAATCCAAGAAAAAATATTTTTGAGAGGGCAAACTTAGCAAGAGGGTTTTTAAGAAGGGTTTAAATGATCTTCTTTCAAACCAAGCAAGGCTCTTTCTGAAAACAAAAATCACAAAATTTTTGGAGTGTCATAGCACCTACCCCCTTAGGAAAAATCTCATCCCCGAGATTTCAGCTGATCCTTAAACAGGTGTGGGTGCTCTATCCGAAGAAAATCCTCGCTCTCCCAAGTTGCTTCATTCTTGGTGTGATTACTCCACTGAACTCTGAAAATCTTAATGGTTTTCTGTCGGGTCCTCCTCTCAGACTATTCTAATATTTTTATTGGGTGCTCCTGGTAAGTGAGGTCCGGTTGCACATCAATATTCTCATGTGAAACTTGCTTCTCTGGGTTGCTCACATATTTTCTCAACTGCGAGATGTGAAACACGTTGTGGATACCGGATAAGTCTCCGGGTAGGTCTAGCTGGTAGGCTACCGTGCCTCTTCGGGCCACTATATGAAATGGTTCGATGAATCTTGGTGCTAGCTTCCCCCTAATCTTCAATCGTTGCAGAACCTTCATAGGAGAAACTCTTAGGTATACCAATTCTCCGGGTTCAAAACTGATTTCCCAATGCTTTCGGTCGTAATAACTCTTTTGCCGACTTTGAGCTGTTTTGAGTCGATCTCTAATTGTCTTAACTTTCTCCTCGGCCTCCTTGAGCATATCTAGGCCAAAGATATGGCTGTCTCCGATCTCTGACCAATTTAGCGGGGTACGACATCTTCTCCCATATAGAGCTTCAAAGGGTGCCATTTGCAAGCTGGCTTGATAGCTGTTGTTGTATGCGAACTCTGCATATGGCAAACTTTCTTCCCAACTATTCCCGTAGGTGAGGACACAGGCTCTTAGCATGTCTTCTAGGATTTGGTTTACGCGTTCCGTCTACCCATCAGTCTGGGGATGGTATGCGGTACTGAAGGCTAGTTGGGTTCCCAGTGCCTGTTGTAGTTGATCCCAAAATATAGAGACGAACTGTGTGCCTCTATCGGAGATGATAGTCTTAGGGACTCCATGCAGGCAGACGATACGGGCAAGATAAAGTCTGGCCAATCTCTGAGTGGTGTAAGTTGTCTTTACCGGAATAAAATGTGCCACCTTGGTTAATCTGTCGGTTATGACCCATATGGCCTCGTTTCCGTGTCGTGACCGTGGCAGTCCAACGATAAAGTCCATTCCAATCTCGTCCCATTTCCACTCAGGTATCTTATTTGGCTATAAAAGTCCGGCTGGTTTCTGGTGCTCGGCCTTGATACGTTGACAAGAGTCACAACATGCAATGAACGTGGCTATATCTCTCTTCATACCGTGCCACCAAAAATTTTCCTGAAGGTCTTTGTACATTTTTGTCCCTCCAGGATGGATTGAATACGGAGCTGTGTGACTTTCAGTCAATATCTGCTGTTTGAGGTCCTTGACATTTGGTACGCATAGCCTCTCTCCATACCACAATATTCCTTGCTTATCTACGTTGAATTCTGAGGCTCTTCCCAAACTCACTTTTCTTTTTATGCCTCAATGCTGGGGTGTCCGTGCTAGGCTTCCTTGATCCTTTCCATCAGGGTAGGCTGTATTTCTATATTCGACACACTGCCTTCGGTAACCATTATTAGATTGAGTCGGGCAAATTCCTGCTGAAATTCTGGCCTCAACTTTGGTATACTGTCGTCGTCCGTGCTGGGATTTCGACTAAGTGCATCTACCACAACATTTTCTTTTCCGGGATGATAGTGGATTCCAACATCATAATCCTTCACCAACTCTAACCAGCGTCGTTGCCGTAAATTTAACTCTGGCTGTGTGAAAATATACTTAAGAATCTTATGGTCTGTGTATATCTCACAACGATTCCCATGTAGGAAGTGTCTCCATTCCTTGAGTGCATGGATGACCGCTGCTAATTCCAAGTCATGAGTGGGATAATTCTCCTCATGCTTGCATAGTTGTCTGGAGACATACGCAACTACCTTGGCTTCTAGCATCAATACGCATCCGAGGCCTTTCCGGGATGCATCACAATATACCTCAAAATTCTTGTGTATATCTGGCACAATTAGTACTGGTGCCATTGTTAATTTGCTTTTTAGCTCCTGGAAGCTTTTCTCACATGCTTCTGTCCATTCAAACTTCTTGCCTTTCTTGAGCAATTGTGTCATGGGCTTTGCTATAGTGGAGAATCCTTCAATAAATCTCCGATAATAGCCTGCCATTCCCAAGAAACTCCGTACGTCCGTTACGTTAGCTGGTGGTTTCCAGCCAAGTATGGCCTTGACTTTTTCTGGGTCTACTGCAATACCTTCTTGGGTTAGCACGTGGCCCAGAAAACCCACCTGCCTTAGCCAAAATTCACATTTTCTGAATTTGGCGTACAGTTGATGTTTCCTGAGTTCTCCGAGTACAATCCTGAGATGTTCGGCGTGCTCTTCTGGTGTTTTGGAATATATCAGAATATCATCGATGAATACCACAACAAACTTGTCCATATACTTCATAAATACTTTGTTCATGAGGTGAACAAATTATGCGGGGGCGTTGGTTAGCCCGAATGGCATCACTGTGAACTCATACAGCCCATATCTGGAGGTGAAGGCGGTCTTGGGAATATCTTCTGTTCGTACTTTTAATTGGTGGTATCCTGATCTCAAGTCAATTTTTGAGAAGACTTTGGCCTGTGCGAGCTGATCGAATAAATCATTTATTCGGGGCATTGGGTATTTGTTCTTGATTGTGACCATGTTTAGAGCTCGATAATCAATAACAACCTCATTGTTCCATCCTTCTTCTTGGAAAATAAAATTGGAGAACCCCAAGGTGAGGAGCTGGCTCGTATGTATCCTTTCTCCAATAATTCTTTTATTTGCTTCTTCAACTCTACCAATTCGGATGGTGCCATTCTGTAAGGTTTCTTGTAAATAGGAGCGATTCCGGGTGCTAGCTGAATGCTGAATTCTATCTCTCGGTCCGGTGGCATGCCTGGTAGTTCTTCTGGAAATACGTCTGGGAATTCACATACTACTGGAACCTTGTTCAGCTCAGAAACGTCCACCTTGTTTAATCTAGGTTGCCGAGGTATGTGTCTCTCTTTGGCTGAAACTATTATTTTCTTCCCATGATGGTGTGTGAGAATCACGGTACGGTTGAAGCAGTCAATAAAACCTTTGTTGGTGGTTAACCAATCCATTCATAGGATGACATCCAGTCCTTTGCTTTCCAGTACAATAAGGTTGGCGTAAAACTTCAATCCTTCAAATTCAATAACCACACCTTGACAGTAACTCTGGGTCACTTGCTTAA
The DNA here is from genome assembly GCF_018294505.1 of Triticum aestivum. Lineage (NCBI taxonomy): Eukaryota > Viridiplantae > Streptophyta > Magnoliopsida > Poales > Poaceae > Triticum > Triticum aestivum. The sequence goes on along the minus strand of NC_057804.1, from coordinate 293,675,612 downwards.
TTCCAGGGGACTTGATGATCATTGATTTTTCCAAGGGAAGCATCGAAAAATTATTTTGCAAAGCAAAACTTTTCGAAACGAATGAGTGAGAAGCTCCAGAATCAAACAAAACCAAGGCAGGTATTGTGTTGACGGGGTACGTACCGAGTACGATATCTGTGGCGTTCTGTGCTTCCTCTCGGGTCACGTGGTTCAAGTGACCTTTTCGGTGGTTGTTGTTGGGGTTGAAATTGCTTCGCTTTGGTGATGAATTATTGCCACCATTATTGAGCTTCGGGGTTGAGCTCCTTGGCTTGGGGCACTGCTTGGCATAGTGCCCTTCTTCTCCACAAGCATAACAGGTAATGCCTGGGCGATAGGTGAACTCTTTGTCTCTTGCATGGAAATTCTTGATTAGACGTGAATTTTCCGTCGGGGTTTTGTGTGTTCCACCCTTCTGAATTTCCGTCTTGTTTCTGGGGTTGCGAGCAAAAGTAGTCTGGTCCCTTTTGCGTTTGCGGAAATCTTCCAGGCTACGTCGCTCATTTTCCAGAGTAATGGCCTTATCCACCAGTGTTTTAAAATCTGGAAAGGTATGCACAACTAGCTGGAACTTAAGGGCGGGTGCCAGGCCTTCCAAGAATTTTTCCATCTTCTTGCTCTCGGTCATGCGTTCTTCATTGGCATAGCGAGACAGCAGAGTGAATTGGCTGTTGTATTCTCACACTGTCATGGCCCTTTGCTTGAGTTCATCAAATTATTTCTTCTTTATTTTCATGATGCTCTTAGGAATATCTGCCCCACGAAAACCTTCTTTGAAATTTTCCCAGGTGATTTCATTTTTGTTGGGGTGCATGTGTAGGAAGTTTTCCCACCACGATGCAGCTGCTCCTGTGAGATAATGTGGTGCATACAATACTTTTTCAAGGTCTGAACACTGTGCGATAATTAATTTTCTCTCCATGTCTCGAAGCCAGTCGTCGGCCTCAAGAGGCTTGTCAGTACGAGAAAATGTTGGAGGACGCATCTTTTGTAACTCAGATAATTTGGATTGCGGTTGATACTAACCACGGTTACTTCCCATATTGATGAATTGGTTCATCATTTCCTGGTGTTGCTGCTGACTTTGTTCATACAAATGACACACTTGTGTAAAAGCTGTTTCACTGTCATGTTGACTTGTCTGACCCTGAGTGAAATTGTGGTTCTGCGGTGTGCCATAAATTTCTTCTCGCTGAGTTGGGATGGAGTGCGTCCAAGGACGAGACATCTTTCACTCTAGGGATATATTTTGTGAACTCGTAAGATAAGAAAGAGAGTCACAAAAGTCAATAAAATCACACACAAAGAACATTTTTAAACTCCAGGATATTTTTGGAAACACACGATTGCGCGCGGAGAAGGACTATTACATATCTTACACGCGGGCATAATTATACATTACATCACTCAGGATATGCGTACATAATCCTGACATGTTATTTAAACTAGTGCACTCCTCCAGATCCTACATGATGCGCAAACAGGCTACTTCTCACAACCTATGTACATATAAACATATTACACAAGTCGATACATCGCATGGCGTCTACGCGTACTCAGTCGAAAATGGTGAGGATCTCCCTTGGCCTGCCGAGGGTGAGACGCAGTGACGTTGGGGAATCAACTTCCTCCTCGCTAATAGGTTCCAGACGGGGAACACTGCGCTGAGCTGATGGAGCAGGTGCCATAGGCGGAGTACCCTGAATAAGAGTGGGCGGAATAGGTGGAGTAGCACATATGGGAGTGGGTGCAAAAAGTGGTGCGGCGCGAACGGGAGTGGGTGCAAAAAGTGGTGCAGCGCGAACGGGAGTGGGTGCAATAGCCTGGTTGAATTCCTCAGTGGTAGGCAGACGACGTGCAGTAGCGAGAATGGTAGGCGAATGAGGATCTGAGGATGAGATAAAGGTCAGCGGTGGAGCGGTGTGTAGGAGTTCCCTCCTGTTAGCAGCACCGCCATGAACTGAGTCCATGCGGGCAGCTACGAGGTCGTCCACCATGCTGTCAAAGGCTGCCTCCAGGGCTCGGAGGTACTCGACAAGCATCTCAAAGGCCTCGTCTTGCTCTCCTCTGGGGCAAGAGAATGAGTAGTGACAGGTGTAAGGCACATGGCATGGAAGGTAGCGATAGCGACGGGTCTTCATTGCAGGAAGGACATCCCGAAGACGAGCTATCGCCTCGCGGGCTTCCATCTGCATAGCATGCCTCTCTGTAGGCATGGCTCTCCCCAAGAAACGGAAGCGGCGCATCTCAACACGCCCTCCCCTGAATTGCACCGCGGCTTGGTGCATGGTCAGACTGTCGTTGATCTTGTGCGGATAAAGCGTGAAGACTAGGCGCACGGATGGCCCCATCGCGACCTGAACGATGAAGGAGAGGAGTTTGATGAACCCCTCAGGCACGTTGGCGAACATTTGAGACTCGCAGTTGCTGCCGGCCATCTACAAAAGTAGGCAAAAATTCTGAGTGATCAGATCATAAATTTTTATGCTGACTGTCAGAAAGATGACTACATTTTGTAAAAAAAAGAATAAACACTGTCATGCTAATAATTAAATTAGCAATCACACCTAGTGGCTTCCTACAGTCAGCCTGGCTCTGGTTACCAAGTCTGTCACAACCGACTTTTTCAATAAATAAATATTGAGAAAATCGATCTTTAAATCCTAGTATAGGAAAAAGTCATCCTTTCTGGTAGACAAATGCTTGATAAACAGAGAACCAGTAGCATCAAATATATTACAGGGTTGAGCCGAGGCTGCTCAACAATTTATTACAAACTCGCCAATATCTTACATATGGGCGGTTATGACACAGGGGTGTGGTGGCATGCTACTAGCTCGAGGAAAAAGTGGTGGTGGATAACTTGACTCCTAACTGGCAGCTCATCGAGCGTCGGGGGAGGCTCAATGAATTTATTCGGGGGTTGCGGAAGCGAATAATACAATGACCAAAACAGGATCGCACGGGACTAACTGGGACTCCTCTAGGCGTCGGACTCGCTATCAAACTCTTCATCCAAGAGATCGCCTTCATCAACATCTGGCCAAATCAACAAGCCAGGTGAGTACTTTGAAACTACTTGCAAGACAGTTCGGACAAAAGATATAATCAATGAATGCATGAATGCGTCATGAATAAAAGATGATGCTCATATAACAAAAATAATATTGCGGGACTTGATAAATAAAATAAATAACTGAAAACCGATCGGGTGTCTGGAGCGACGCCTCAAAAGGTAAATAAATAAAATGCATGCCGCAGTCGGGCGTCTAAGCGACACCACATAAAGGGCTTAAAAGAAATGCCGCAGTCGGGCGTCTTAGCGACACCACATAAAGGGCTTAAAAGAAATGCCACAGTCGGACGTCTGAGCGACATCACATAAAGGGCTTTAAAAGAAATGCCACAGTCGAACGTCTGAGCGACATCACATAAAGGGCTGTAAAAGAAATGCCACAGTCGGACATCTGAGCAACATCGCAGACAGGGCTTGCAACAAATGTAAATAACAGGTATGCCACTGTCGGATGTCTGAGCGACATCACAGACAGGGCCTATAACAAAAGTAAATAACAGGTATGCCACCGTCGGACATCTGAGCGACATCGCAGACAGGGCTTGTAATAAATGTAAATAACAAGATTAGTCCATCCACAAGAATAATCTTTTAACCGGATTTATCACACATAAATCCCACCGGAGTTTTGTCACTGAGGCTGATACTTGACAAGATAAGATGAATATAGTACTTGAACAAAGTACAAGATAATTGAAAGATTTGAGACTCTGCAGAGTTTGGATGAACTGACCACAGCCAACAGATTTCCGTAGTCACGAAGGACTAGTTCCATTTACGCTATTTCAGTAGAAATACATTTAACTAGTACACACCCATTTCACCTCACGATGCCAGGAATCACCCTGGACAATGTCCAAGAAAAACTTTGAGATGGGGAGGCCACAACCTCGAATACCATGGGATCAAATTTCTATACGCGCGCTCTAAGGGGTGCCCCCCTCTTGGTCCCAACCGGAAACACCCATGCCCCCTGACCGAATGACGGGCTTTAATCCAGGGCCATGGAACCCTCATCCCGGCCTCTCTATTTGGTGTGTACCAGGAAAACGATTTGCAACTTACTATGCCATATTCCTTTCGGAAAACATGTGACAGTATAGGAAGGGATGAATGGAAATGTGATTTGTTTCAAGATGACATGGAAGTCAAATAATTTGGCATAAGACTGGCATGTCACAACACTGCCATCTTACCCATCCTCATGCCAACACATGGCTATGCAAATATGTATCCAACAACATAATGCTTTCCGAAACTTACTTTCCGCTTATGTGCATGAAATATAACATTCAAAGTGATGTTCATAAACATGCCATGACTATACTAAAATGCAAACATGCAACAACACTCATCATATCAAGAGTTCAAACATGCTTGCCTGGTTCGGAGTAGTCGGAGTTTAACTGTGTGAAGTTTGCAGCTCCGTCACCTCCTCCGGTATCTACGGTATAAGAAAAATACGTACACAACGTAAATACCGTGAGTGTACAGATAATTGTTCCAAATATTTTCAAATAAATATGACAAAAAACTAGACAGAACAATAAAGATGACAGAAAAGGAATCAATCAAAAATCATTTTCTGTTTAAAAGTTATAAGAGTTTTGGTCCAAGGACCCATCTATAATGAAACAGAAAGTTTCCAGGGGGCTCTGCGGAAAAGTCCAGAAGAACGTTTCGTTTAAAAGAAACGGCTGTGAGGCTGACAGGCGGGCTCCACCTGTCGGGTTTGAAATTTCAAACAGAGAAAACAGAGCGTGCCGGCGCCCGAGAGGTGCGGTGGTCGCCGGCGGCGATCCACGGCGAGGCAAGGTGATCGGGGGTTACCTTCGAGATCAGTGCACCGTTCGGCGTCTGTGGGTGGTGGTGGTGGTCGTCGGCGAGCACTGTGTCGACAGCGGCCCTTGCTCCGGCGGACGGCGGTTCGGGCAGTCGTGGATCTCGCCGGAGGGAGGTGCGGGGATCAAATAGGAGTGGGGGTTAGTCTCCTAGTTGCTCGAGAGGGTTGCTGACGAAGTTAGGGCATCGGAGACGGCCTCACCGGAACGAATCGAGGTGGAGGCCGAGGCAGAACGGGGCGGCCGGAGTCGGGGAAGAAGGGCCCCTCGAGGCTCTTCTAGTGGCTAGGCGGGGTCTAGTGAGGTGGTGGAGTCGTGCGGGCGCGAGAGCGAGCTCGGGGGTGCTATTAATAGCCGGCCCGAGGCGGTTGCCGTGAACGGATAAATACGGCGAGTTGATTACGGCGGCGCTGTGGCTGGACGGTCGGCTTAGGAGCTTGAGCATCGCCTAGGTGGAGTATTGGTGCCGTTTCTGTGTCCAACTCAGCACGGGAGGGTTGGTTACGGTCTGCCCTCGACGGAACGGCTGCACGGCCCGTCGGCGGCAGAGAACGCGCTCCGCGCGTGCCAAGCCACAGCGATGCTACTGCATGCGTGCGCTGGCAAGGAAATGGCCACGCGGAGCCACCAGGAGGTTTGGGCGGCGCCGAACGGCGTTGAGCCGCTGTTTTGCTTCCCGTCGGCCGTTACGGTGGTTCTGCCGCCGCAAAGCACGCCGGCGCAGGCGGGCCAAGGCGCCACCGACGCCAGGAAGGCGCCAAGATCGCGTGTGGAGCTCCGGACAAGCAGGCCAGGCTGCGAGCATCGAGCCAACGCACAGTGGGCATGTGACTGAAGTTCTGTCGGAGAAACGACACTGAACTTTCTGAATTTACTGAATATGAACAGAAACAGTGCATGCCAAGTGTTCGACAGAATGATTCTGGCATCTAGGGATTTTTCCTTGAGCTGATTTTTGGTGGAGTGGCCTCTCATTGCAACTAGAGGTTGCCTGAATTTTGGTGGAATTTTTGGAGGAGTGTCGATATGAATTTCACCAAATTTGGCAAATCTGGTCCAAACTTGCAGAGAGTAAATTTTGAAATATTTGAAAAGAAGAAGAGTGGATCAAGATGGTTCTAGGTTGTGGGTACAAAGGACTATCCAGAGGTGTTGAGTTGAGGTCAAAAATCAAATGCATTAGGGTACTTGCTTTGCAAATCACCTAGGCTCAAAAGAAAAGAAAGAATTATTTTTGGAAAGAGAAATAATTGGAATAAAATCCAAAAATGGATTTTATTAGTTTGGACAGAATGTTTGGGTTGTATCCAAGTGGGAGGAGGGGTTTTGGGGAAATTTTACCATAAGAAGCATGGTAAACAAGAGTGGATCAAAATCAAAAGAAAGCCTAAAAACAAAAGATTTTCTTTTTAAAAGAAACTAAATCCAAGAAAAAATATTTTTGAGAGGGAAACTTAGCAAGAGGGTTTTTAAGAAGGGTTTAAATGATCTTCTTTCAAACCAAGCAAGGCTCTTTCTGAAAACAAAAATCACAAAATTTTTGGAGTGTCACATTCTCACAACAAGCCTGATGGTTTCGGTAGGGAATGTCCCACCTTTGGGGACGAAATGATATTAGTTGGCTCTTATTGATTTCAAAAAATTTCTAGTGTCAACATAGAAAAAAAAGTGTTGTGTCAATTTTTGGGATTTTTTGGGGTTCGTTTGGAAATTTTTATGCATTAATCGAGTTTTCGATGCATTTATGTGCATAATTCAAATTAGAACTACATGCACGTGCTCTAATGCATATAAACTGGTTGAAAATTCAAATTGTGTCCTTGGTTGCATGCTTAGGTCCCATGCAAGAAATGAGAATGAATGTCAAACACCCTACCACCGTCACTCGGCCGCAAACATTGAGATCCTTGGTTTTTAAATTGAAGTAAATTGAAAACTTGTCTCAAATTCAGGAAACTTGGCATGCTATCATGGAGCGGCATCAACATGTCATGGTAATTTTTTTGTCCCATTTGGGGCAGGTTTGGGTATAAGCTTCTCACAAATCAGAGCTTCTCACAACAAGCCTGATGGTTTCGGTAGGGAACGTCGCACCTTCGGGGACAAAATGATATACGCTGCCTCTTATTGCTTTCAAACATTTTCTAGTGTCAACATAGAATAACAGGAGTGTTGTGTTAAATTTTACAATTTTTGGGGGTTCGTTTGGACATTTTTATACATTAACTGGGTTTCTAGGCATTTTATGTGCATAATTAAAAATTGAACTACATCCACATGTTCCACTGCATATAAATTGGTTGAAAAATCAAATATTTGTCCTTGGGTGCATGCTTAGGTCCCATGCAAGAAATGGGAATGAATTTCAAACACCAAGGCACTGTTGATTGCCGGTAAAATATTGAGATACTTTGTTTTTAAATTCTAGGAAATCCAAAACTCGTCTAAAATTCATGCAACTTGGCATGCCACCATGGAATGGCACCCGACATGCTGTGGTATTTTTCGTGTCCATTTTGAGAGAAGAGGCACTCGAATAACAACCAACAAAGGCATTTTCAAACAAATAGCTTCCACTCTAACATCATGAACATTTGTATAATTCAAATCATGTGCCTTTTGTTAACCATTCATGTGACGCCATGTGTCTTGGTTTTTATGGCTATAGGAGGTGCCGTGCGGCAGCTGCTTGACTAAACGGGAGGCCAGCGAGCACAGTCCGGTGTGCAGACTGACTGAGAGGCATGCAAGATGTCCTCCAATGTGTAGGCTCACTTGGAAGCATGTGAGTTGTACGCTGTGTAGACTCACTAGGAATCGATCCCTTTGACTTCAATGGCCGCCCGCCTTCCTCTCCATTAATGGCGCCCGACTTGCTGCTTAATATGGGCGGCCTTACTGTTTGCCTCCCATTCGCCTCCCTCCCGCAGACCTCCACCAACACCATGGTGCAGAAGGATCATCTGCCACTAGTCTTCAAGTTTGGTGAAGTCGACTCCGAGCCGGAGGAGATAGAAAATAAGGAGGAATGGGGCCTCATGGACATGGCCCAGAATGAGCTGGCCGCGGCTGTTGCTGCCCCCGCTCCTGCCCCAGCTCCCATCCCTGCGCCCGCGCCAATGACCATCCATATAGCATTGACGGGCTGGTCACCGAGCACTATCGCAGAGCTAGAAGCCACGGGTGTCACCGAGGTCTCCGCTGACCCAAGCGAGCTAGTGTACATGCAAGCGCCAGCGCCAGCGCCCATGCCCATGCCCGTGCGCGCTTCTCCACCCACGGTGGCGCCGGTCACCGTGCAATTGGCGGCACCTGCCACGTCCGTGCCCATGCGCGCACCCCCCTTAGCGGTATGGGACGCCGCCGTCGATCGCTACCTCTTAGCGCCCCCAGTTGCCGTCCTGCCACGCCCCTCCTGTCAATCGCGCGACGACATGTTGTTTGATTTACAAGTGAAGAACATTCTCTTCTACCTTGAAGACTTCAACAACAGCGTCCCAAAGGATGACAAGGACAAGGACGACGCGGCACCCCACATCCACTGCCGCTGGAAATAGTTTTTTTCTTGGGTTAAATATTGTATCTCGATCGCAAACGTTTTAGTTAGAACACCCGTATGCAAACCGACAGCTTCGCCAGGAAGCCAAGGGAAAATGTGTCGAGCAGGATTTGTGCAGCTCTTGATTGCAAACGTTTTAGATGGAATACCATAATGCAAAGCGAGAGCAGGATTTGTGTATCTCTTCAACGCAAACGGCTGTTTTAGATGACCCGTGCGCAACCACTTACAAACAACTTGGTAAGATTTGCATCTGTCATATTGGGTATGTTGCCATTTGTCAAACTTGAAAGTTTGACATTTCTTGATCTAGTAACATTTCATTTGTCAACCTTGTAACACTGCGATTTGTCAAAATATGCAGCTAAAAATCACTAGCACTATCTAATTTTTGCAACTAAAATTTAGTAATCAAGCATAGATTTCATTCATAGATTAAGGAGTCGTGCTTAATTTATACAAACAATTCAACTCGACAGCTGAAACTACCAAACTTTTCCCCGATTGTTGCCAACCACGTACTAAAATAGCTAGTTCTACTTTATATACTGGCTAATTTTAAGTATGGTGTACAGTTCCACCACATCTATAGTTAGATGAACTGAACAAAATATCCCTGCTACGGAGGGGCTTTGTACTACTTCCGGCTGCCTCTCCTCTGCCGAGCACGCTCAGTAAGAGGCAGAGGAGGAGGAGCCTACCGACGAGCTGGACAACTGCAATACGATGCCTGCTGCTGCACCTTCAGCGACGCTCACCTCGAACGCCCTCTGCCGCTCTAGAAGACCCCTCTTGAAGCGATTGTTCTCCTCATAGATCTCCTGATTCCTCGCCTCTCAGGCGGCGTGTGCCGTGGCCACGGCGGCGGTAAGGCTCTTTGCATGCTCGACAAGGCGCTCCTCCTCCTCCCGCGGGAAGTCGGTGTAGCGCGCAAGGACATTGACGCACGTGCCGGTATCCACCTCCGTCTCCCACCTTCGGGCGGTGGTGGCGGAGTGGGTGATGACCCTGACGGTTGATGATGGCCTGGCTGCTAGGGTGGCCGATGATGGGGTGGCGGCCACGACCACCACCTCCCACCTTCGGGCCGCGGTGATGGAGCGGGTGATCTTCATGGTGGCCGGCAGTGGGGTGGCGGCCATGACGGCCACCTCCCGCCTTTAGGCCGCGGCGGCGAAGCGGGCGATGGCCCTGGCTTTGGACGGTGGTGTGGCAGCAACGGCAACCGGCAACAGCTACCGACACGGACCGGCGGCAGAGCGTGTGGTGGGTGTTCCGTGCAAACCCAACAGGGATGCCACGCGCACTACACTACGCCGGGGACTGCGCCGCCGCCGCGGTGTAGCCTCCCAGCTGGAGCTGTTGTCTGATGATGACAGAGTGGCTGAGAGACCACGACGGACCGGTGCCATTGGTGATTGTGGGAGAAGCAGACAAGATAAGCTACAGGGCGGGAAGCTTGTGCGGGAACCTGCGGGGTTGCACGGGAACAGGCTCACCGATGATTCATTGGCGCTACCGTTTGGCCAAAAGAACGCTCTCGCGCGCTGCGCAAGCTTGCGTTGTAAGCCGTCTACGGTAGCGGGGTGACAAGACGTGTGAGAGGAGGACGAAAGGCAGGTACACATACAGTTAATAAAAAAATGTTTGCGATTGAATTACCTACTATACAGCTGTCCTGGTTTATAAGTAGGATTTAACTAATAAAATACGAATGCATGTCGCCAAAGATTATATAGTTGGATTCGTATTTGAATATAGTTTCCAGTTATATAATTTTTATAACATGCATTAACATTTTGTTGGCTAAATTTGAGGTCAAAGTATGGCACATAATATAAAGGGGACTATAGGCGAAGACGGAGGTAGTAGCACACGGCCTCTCTCTACGCAGCGATGCAAGTGTCGGCCAGCTTGTAGGCGACCATTTCCTACGTGTTCAACTGCTCTATATGTGTGGTTACCTGCAGTTGAGGCGGCCGCGGCACGCTCTGCTCACGTCCTGCCGCGCGCGCTCTGCTCTCACGTCCCTCCGGGTGCACTGCCCTCGTCCCTCCACGCGCGCTGCCAGTGTTTGGGGTCGGCGAACGATTACGCACGTTCGTGTGCATGCGGTTGCGCTGGGCGTGACTCCACAATGCAGTTACCCAAAGCAAAAAATGCCATGCGGACGCTCCGAGAATCCAGGCCGCCCAACCCCCATTTATTCCTGCAGGCATTTACCTTCATCTCTTGTGTCACTCGACACAATAAGCACCTCCACGATGACACATACAGAGAGGACATCCAACAGTTCCAATGACAATCCCCGTGGCTCCAATGGCGCTCCTAGCGGTCGACGACGACAATGGTGGGCCGTTCACCACGCATCAGTAGTGGACACCCACGTGAGGGGGAAGGCCCTCTCGGTATTGTACATGAACGATCCGGTGTTGGTGGAGAGATCCATCCAAACTATGGAGCAGTTCCTTGCAGAGGACAAGTACCAAGTGGTCGGCTTCGACCTCGAGTACACCATCGGTCGTGCCGGGCACGATCAGAAGGTTGCGGTTGCCCAGTTGTGCGTGCGACATGATGTCCTCGTCTACCACTACCACCTGGCCACAAGGCCTTGCGACCATTTCTCCAGGTTTATCAACAGCTCCGACTACAAGTTCTCTGCGATGGACACCACCAACGATCTAAAAGCGGTCAAGGTTTCGGGCTTGAAATGCCCGAATCTTGTCAACATCCAGGACCACTACAAGGTCTAGGAGAGCACCAAGAACAAATTGAACTCCCTGCTTGACCTTGCCTCGGCCATCATCGACCCCTACTATATGAAGATGAAGGATGAGAGCAAGAAGGACAAGGACACCTAGCATAGTGTTTGGCATGAGAGACTGGATGAAGAACCCATCAAGTACGCGGCCAATGACACGTACACAAGCTACGAGATGTACAGGCAGATTGTTGACATGAGGAAGTGTCTTCTTCATGCCACAGCCGAGGGATCGAGCCATAGAGCAGTGGAGGGAGTATCACAAGAAGTAGATGACTAGATGATCATTTATTGTACTTTAGAATGCATGTAATTGTTCATTGAGGTGTATGCAAATGATCTATATAGTCACTTATGTAATTGGATGTTTATCTATATATACACTACTAGGGAAAAGCCTAGCAGCAGCGCGGGTTTTAGGCCTATCAGTAGCGCGGGCATGAGCGCTACTGATAAGGCGCTACAGCTAAAGCTTAGCAATAGCGCGCCTGGATCCACGCTATAGCTAAATTGACATAGTAGTAGCGCTTCTTCAGAACAGCGCTACTGGTAATTAGTAGCAGCGCTTCTCGTTTCCCACGCTACTACTATTATTTAGTATTTTATTTCTTTTTTATTTCATGTTGTATTCATACACCTTTACACAAGTTTTCATACAACAGGAATTTAGAGATTGTTTTTACATCATAATGAGTTATTACATCACGGGGTGAAAGAACCGTGGACTAGTTTCAAGTGGATGTCCATCCACTTGAAACTAATCCGCGGTTCTTTCACCCAATGATATAATAATATCATCATCATATCATATCATTAACAACTTATCATCATAATGCATCGTTGTCATATAACACCTCCTCAAGATCATCATTTTCATCAATGACATCACATAGCAAATTGGTCACTAGTCGTAATCACAAGTACTCCTCATTATCAACTCTAACATATTACCACATAATAAACATATTCTACCTTATAGGACCTACTACATTCAATTAAGACCTACTACATTTTCTAAGGTAAAATAGCAAAAAACAAGATAGCCCCTGACTCTCCATTATGGAGAATGGAGATTAGCCTGTCTCCAATTCTTTTGCTGAATGTTACTTCCAAGAACCTCCTTATGAATGTCCATACATTTCTTCAATTCTTTGATGAACATGTGTTCACCGGTTTTAGAAATCCGATATGCACAGGTGAGCTCCCTAGATTTACCTGGCAGTATGTTCAGAACTCAGAGGCGACCATTCAGAGACATTAGATGAGGCACACAATCCATCAGGAGTTTCTGTTGAAAAACATAATAATAACTTCATAGTTAGCAATGATGTACTAGTTTTATAAGTGTGCAAAAGATGCACGGATGTCGTAATAGTAAAAAATCTTACCAGGGTATCTCCAGAGAAGTTACTGTGGTTCAACACATGCACTAGTGGCACATATTCACCATAATTTGGAGGAGTTCGATAATAGTTATTTTAATTCTCAAGAAGAGTACAAACTGAGATCAGATGATTTTTCTCCTTATACCTTAATTCGGTGCCATCGATGTAGTGGGTTTTATCTACCATCTTCTGCACAGTCTTTGAAGAATCAAAATAAGCTGTCAATGGAAATAAGCTATCAACTATTTTGAAATAAACAATATAAATTAGTTAATATCTATGTTTGAGAAACTCACATAGCGGTACAATCGGAAGAGTATCAACAAGGACCCAAATGTCCATATTGTCTTGCTCGATGTCAGGATCACCAAGATCCATGGTGACAATCATACCCTCATAAAAACCATACATTTTGAAAGTGCTTTCCAATTTTGGCAACCAAAATGGGTTACGCTCTGAGCATTGCACAGATTTACTACAAAATCCATATCATGATGGGTCCTTAGGTGTATTTTCTTTGTTTCGAAATTTTCATGGTCTTCAAAACCCATCCTCTCCAAGACATAGCGTCTTGCATGGCATGGGATAAGCTAGTCGAATTGTAAAATAAGAAAATTAGGTGTTGAAATAGTTGAAGTCATGCTTAATTACGAAAAAAACACTTGTCGTTGTTGCGTACCATTTCAACATCGAAGGTCTCCTCGAGCTTAATGCTGAAGCGCCTATCTTCCTCCAGCTCAACGAACCTATCGCACATACCTCGCTCGTCGTGGCACCAGCTGCACTCCCACGGGAGACTGTCTTTGTCCGAGTATGACATTTCCTACATTCATAATTCAAAGATTAAACGTGTACATATTCTAGCACAAGTCATGCTAGAATTCACGAAAAAATCCGGCATGACCTTTGCTAAAAAAGGACATATCGAGCGCCTGAAATTTGCCGAAACGAAAATTAATCAACACTCCAGCAAAACATAGGCCACTCGGAGATGTAAATTGAACATGAACGGCCACTTGGGCAACCACATACCCTATTTGAGCAACAACACAAGATATACAAGGATATTTGGCTGGTCTCACCTTGATGTCGGAGGGGGTAGGTGACTGGGACGACGGCGGGGATGTCGGAGGGGGTCGGTGATGGGGACGACGGTGGTCACCTGAAACCGTATAAGTTATCACTAATACATCCCGAATAATTTCTTAAACTAAAAAATAACAACAAATATGACATGTTCAACTAGTTTTATTAATTCAACTAGTTCTTACTAAATATAAACTTACTATAAATAGAAAAAAACTAGTTCTTTCTAAAAATAAAGTAGTTCAACTAGTTATATTAATTATCTTACTAAAAATACATTAGTTCTACTATTAATCATACTGCCCTAGTTAACTAGTACCATCACTACTAGTAATTAACATCTACTACTACTAAAAATCTAGTACTAACTAAGCAACATCTAGTACTAGCTATGAACCCTAAATTAACATCTACTACTACTAAATCTAGTACTAACTAGAGGTAGGGGGTGGGGGCGACGGAGAGGTAGCTAGGGGCAGCGAGGGCGGGATCGGGATCGGGAGGCGGCGGTGCTGGGTGGGCTCGGGTTGCGGCGGTGAGGTCGAGGGTGGTGGGAGGAGGGCTGCCGGCAGCGGAGGGAGGAGGTGCGGCCACATGCAGAGGGAGGAGGGTGGCGGCGGAGGAGGGAGGGGCGGTCGCAGGCGGAGGGAGGATGCGCGAGGAGGAGGGAGGAGGGACGGAAGGAGGGGAGTACCTCGGTGGTGGACGAATGAAGGCGGCGGCGGCGGCGGCGCACGACGACGGTTATCGGCACGCGGGCGAGAGTGAGAGTGTGAGTGACAGAGAGGGTCGGTCGTGCGCATGGGGATAAGGTAGGGGTAGTTGTAGCGCGTTTGCCAAAACGCGCTACAGCTAATCTGAATAGCAGTAGCGCTTTGCATATAAACCGCTACTGCTAAGTGTAAGTATACAGAAATACATTGGCCATCAATGATCTTTTTGTGTACAATCTGAATTGTCAATATGAGTCCTCTCCGCTAGGAACTGGAGAGGACTCATATTGCGGCCACAAATTTTACACATAGAGTTCAGTGAAGACCAACTGGTTGTGATAGTTTTAGAAATAACATATTTAAGGTGGTAAACACCCTGTTCACGGAGCGAGGTGGAACTAAACTTGTGGGCTGATCTTAGAAGTAGCGGTTTTCTTCGAAGCGCGCTGCTGCTAACTTCCGTAGCAGTAGCGCAGTTCATTATAGGGCACTACTGCTATAACTAGCGGGGGGGCGAGGTCATGGCAATTAGAGCAGTAGCGCGTTTTGCGGCGGACGCGCTACTGCTATTTTCCTTTCAGCAGCGCGTTTTGCTATCACGTGCTGCTGCTAAATAGCAGTAGCGTCCTATTTTGAGGAGCACTGCTGGTAAGATTCTGTGTATAGGCTTTTCACTAGTAGTGATATATATATACAAGTTATTCTTCTGTAGACAGAGCAAATCACATGGCTTATTAGCAGCAATCGTCTGTGTTATTATTGGTATTCGCACACATTTCTGATCACGGACCTGCTTGCTGCATATCACACACATATTTTTCAATTGAACCGTTTCCATTGTGTTGCGCAATAGAGGCTGCAAAGAGGGATCTACAAAAGCAAGGTCTATCGAGGTATTTGTTTTGTAATTTTTGACATTTTGTTTTTTGAACACATGTTGATTGGCGTGAAGAAGGTCTATGTCGTTACCTTTTGATAATGTTTTATATGCAAGCAACTAGTTTGCATTTCTCAAAGTTTTTTGTACGAACAGAATCGCACATGAACTTACTATAGTAACCGTTTGTGTATAATTTCTCATCGCAAACAGTTCATCCGAGTGGGCTATTTGCTGCGTATCACACACATCTGGTTTACACGAATGGTTTGTGTTCTTTTGGATGATCGCAAATGCCGCATATCACACACATCTTGTTAAGATGAACTGTTTCCGTTCCCTTGCCTAATCGAAAATAGTTTGTCTGAGTGAACCGTATGCCGTATATCACACACACCTTGATCTGGCTGACCGTTTCTGTTGCATTCCCTAATAGCACACAGTTCATCGGAGGGAACTGTATGCCATATATCACACACACATTGATATGGCTGCCCGTTTCTGTTGTTCTTCCTCATCACAAATAGTTCTGCTAGATCAACCGTATGCCCTGCATCACACATGCAACTAAAATCTAAACCATGTTTGATGCATCTGTCATCGCAAACGTTTTGCACATTTTAGACGGTTTTCTAACACCATCGTTTGTGATTATTGCATCACACACAGTTTCTCGAAGGGTCTCTGATCGAAGTGTCGCGTTAGCAGCATCCTGTAGTAGTGATATATTTGTGGAATTTGAAGACAAAGTCTATTACTAGGCGAGCCTTGAAGCTCGGAGGTAGCCATCATGGCCGATTACCCTGATCTCAACCCCTTTGTCAAGGTAAGTGTCCAGAAATCAAAAAGGAGGGACATTTCCGCACATAACTTACTCTCTGCACTAGACCGTACTTTGCAGGACCGGCGATTAGCGAACTGTACCCAAGGACGGCACCCTCAAGGGGTGGTCATGCGAAGTGAAAGGAAGCCGGGAGCGCCACTGAGCCTGCTCCATCACCAAAAAGGTATGTGCCTTATTTCATATTTAGGCGCGAAGCTGAATTGTCATTTTTCATCATCCTTCTATTATCTCAGGAGGGGTACCCGGCGGACTGTAAACAAGATCCCGGCTAGCCGAGACACAGCCAATCCGGCGCCGGAGACGTCAACTAGGACTGGGGCGCACGTTGGCATGGCGCAGACTCATCTGCCCCATCAAGAGCCGGATGAGGTGTCCGTCACCAACTCTGAAGTGGAAAGTGTGATGAATCACTGACACTTGAAAGAAGCCCTGCGCACCCCTGCTTTAACAGAGACGGAATTTACCGCCTTTAGCACCATGGGCGCATACATCCGAGCTGCCTGATATGGACTTACAGGAGTTGCTCGTCTATTCTCAAAAGATATACATGTATAAATTTATGTAGACTTAGTAGATAGATAGCAGTAGCCCCCGAGACTTAAAGCAGTAGGAACCAACCGATTTAAGGATCGTTTATGACCACAAGTTCTCAAGGAGAAGAACAATGCATTGTCCCAGGAGCTCGAGACAAGCCAGACACAACTAAATTCTGTTGTCACCGAGCTTGAAGAAATGAAGAGTGCCCCAATATACTTTGGCAAAGATTAAAAAACTAGAAGAAGAAGTGAAGAAGCATGCCGAAGAGATAAAGAGCTTAAAGGCTCAACTCTTGGAGGCACAACAACAAAACCAGAAGCTGAAGGGCGGTATATTCGATATGAGTTTTGAACCATCTGAAGTATTGATATAATCATATAATGCGGAATGTTATAGTTCTATTGATATAGGTATGTTGTCCGGCCGTCACGAGGAGGAAGTGTCAAGCTGCAAAGCGATGTTTTAAAAGAACTGTCAAAGCTGCACGAGCGCACCTGGAAAGCCATGAAGAATATGGCCAAAGCCTTATGGCCATCCGATGCCCCTTTAGAAAGCATGGAGGGGTTGGCAGATCTGTTCAAGGGTGTTCGGTGTCACTTCGACCTGTGGAAGACGTCTCCATGCCGTGAAGGTGCACGAGAGGCATGGGCCATGGTGAAGACACACTACACCGGACTTGATCCGAATCATATGGCCCGGGTTTGACCTCAAGGACCTGACGGGAAGGAAATTCCTATAAGCTTGGTATATGACCAAGTAATGACAGCGGTGAAATATTCGCAGCAAGATTGTAAACTACATAGCCTACTAGATGGCGTAGAAAGAGAGTAGGCATTCGATTCTATGTAGCAATGTACTTTATGACCAAACTTATCTCCTGCCAGACTTATAATTTTTTTGTCATCGCAGACGTTCGACTTCCACCTCCGAACCAAGAAGTTGGAGTGTTTCCATATACTGTGTTTAACTAAGAAACGTTTAGTATCTTTGCAAACAAGGCAATCCGGTCATATTGCTCGAACAGACAAAATGTGTTTGGGGAGTTATGTTATATTACTATTTAACGTAAGAAACATCTTCCAAGAAATTAGTTCCGTTAAGGGTTACTTTCCTTGGGCTAACATGCAAAATGATTTATGCCTCAGCTCGTATCCGAAGTACAGGCAGCCAATTCCTTAGTTTTTCCAAAAACAATTTGTTGTATATGTGTGGACCAATTATTCCCTTAAGAACGCTAGCTTTCAGCTTTCACCCGTCTGAGCTACAGATCAGAGGATAACCCGGTTGTAGCAATCGCAGAGGTACTCCGTTTACACCCTAGCCAAACAATCGGGAACATAGGGTATAAACACAGGAGCGCTACCTCTTGAGCACTGCGTTCGTTTTCCCATGAAGAGGAAAGGGTGATGCATCAAAGTAGCATAAGTATTTCCCTCAGTTTTTGAGAACAAAGGTATCATTCCAATAAGAGGCTCCACACACGTCCCTCGTACCTACACAAACAAACAAGAACCTCCCAACCAACATGATAAAGGGGTTGTCAATCCCTTCACGGCCACTTGCGAAAATGAGATCTGATAGAGATAATAAGATAAGATTAATGTTTTTGGTATTTTTATAATATAGATTGGAAAGTAAACATTGCAAAATAAGATAGATGGGAAACTTATATGATGGAAAATAGACCTGGGGGCCATAGGTTTCACTAGTGGCTTCTCTCAACATAGGATAAGTATTACGGTGGGTGAACAAATTACTGTCTAGCAATTGATAGAAAAGTGCATAGTTATGAGAATATCTAGGCATGATCATGTATATAGGCATCACGTCCACGACAAGTAGACCGAAATGATTCTGCATCTACTACTATTACTCCACGCATCGATCGCTATCTAGCATGCATCTAGAGTATTAAGTTCATAAGAACAGAGTAACACATTAGGAAAGATGACGTGATGTAGAGGGATAAACCCAAGCAATATGATATAAACCCCATCTTTTTATCCTCGATGGCAACAATATGTTACGTGCCTTGCTGCCCCTGCTATCATTGGGAAAGGACACCGCAAGATTGAACCCAAAGCTAAGCACTTCTCCCATTGCAAGAAAGATCAATCTAGTAGGCTAAACCAAACTAATAATTTGAAGAGACTTGCAAAGATAACCAATCATACATAAAAGAATTCAAAGGAGATTCAAATATTTCTCATAGATAATTTTGATCATAAACCCACAATTCATCGGATCTCGACAAACACACCGCAAAAAGAGTTACATCGAATAGATCTCCAAGAAGATCGAGGAGAACATTGGATTCAGATTCAAAGAGAGATAAGAAGCCATCTAGCTAATAACTATGGACCCAAAGGTCTATGGTAAACTACTCACAACTCATCGGAGAGGCCTTGGCGATGATGTAAAAGCCCTCCGTGATTGATTCCCCCTCCGGTGGAGTGCCAAAAAAGGCTCCAAGATGGGATCTCACGGGTACAGAAGGTTACGGCGGTGGAAATAGGTTTTCGTGGTGCCCCTCGGTGTTTTCAGGGTATGCATGTATATATAGGCGAAAGATGTCGGTTAGGGGAGCCACGAGAGGGCCCACGAGGTTGGGGGCGTGCCCACCCCCTAGGGCGCGCCAGGCACCCTCGTGGCCGCCTCGGCTGCTTCTTAACATCCACTCCAAGTCTCCTGGATTGCGTTTGTTCCAAAAATATCGCTCCCGAAGGTTTCATTCCATTTGCACTATGTTTGATATTCCTTTTCTTCGAAACACTGAAATAGGCAAAAAAACGACAATTCGGGCTGGGCCTCCGGTTAGTAGGTTAGTCCCAAAGATGATATAAAAGCGTAAAGTAAAGCACATAAACATCCATAATGGGTAATATAATATAATGGAACAATCAGAAATTATAGATACGTTGGAGATGTATCAAGCATCCCCAAGCTTAATTCCTGCTCGTCCTCGAGTAGGTAAATCATAAAAACAACATCTTTGATGTGGAATGCTACCTAGCATATTTCTCAATGTAATTTTCTTTATTGTGGCATGAATATTCAGATCCAAATGATTCAAGATAAAAGTTCATATTAACATAAAAATAGTAATACTTCAAGCATACTAACAAAGTAATCATGTCTTATCAAAATAGCATAGGCAAAGAAAGCTTATTCCTACAAAATCATTAGGCTATGCTTCATTTTCATCACACAAAATACTCCCATCATGCACAACCCCGGTTTCAGCCAAGCAATTGGTTCATACTTTTTAACGTGCTTCATCTTTTTCAACTCTCACGCAATACATGAGCGCAAGCCATGGATATAGCACTATATGTGGAATGGGATGATGGTTGTGAAGAAGACAAAAAGGGAGAAGATAGTCTCTCATCAACTCGGCGTATCTACGGGCTATGGAGATGCCCATTGATAGATACCAATGTGTGTGAGTAGGGATTGCCATGCAACGGATGCACTAGAACTATAAATGTATGAAAGCTCAACAAAAGAAACTAAGTGGGTGTGCATCCAACTTGCTTGCTCACGAAGACTTAGGGCATTTTGAGGAAGCCCATCATTGGAATATACAAGCCAAGTTCTATAATGAAAAATTCCCACTAGTATATGAAAGGGACAACATAGGAGACTCTCTATCATGAAGATCATGGTGCTACTTTGAAGCACAAGTGTGGAAAAAGGATAGTAACATTGTCCCTTCTCTCTTTTCTCTCATTTTTTTATTTGGTGGGCTTATTTGGCATCTTTTTTTATTTGGGCTTCTTTGGCCTCTTTTATTTTTTATAAAGTCCGGAGTCTCATCCCGACTTGTGGGGGAATCATAGTCTCCATCATCCTTTCCTCACTGGGGACAATGCTCTAATAATGAAGATCATCACACTTTTATTAATTTCCAACTCATGAATTACAACTCAATACTTACAACAAAATATTACTCTATGTGAATTCCTCCGGCGGTGTACCGGGATATGCAATGTATAAAGAGTGACATGTATGAAAGAATTATGAAGGTGGCCTTGCCACAAATACGATGTCAACTACATGATCATGCAAAAGCAATATGACAATGATGGAGCGTGTCATAGTAAACGGAATGGTGGAAAGTTCCATGGCAAATATCTTGGGATGGCTATGGAAATGCCATAATAGGTAGGTATGGTGGCTGTTTTGAGGAAGGTAAATGGTGGGTGTATAATACCGGTGGAAGTTGCGCGGCATAAGAGAGTCTAGCAATGGTGGAAGGGTGAGAGTGCGTATAATCCATGGACTCACATTAGTCATAAAGAACTCATATACTTACTGCAAAAGTTTATTAGCCCTCGAAGCAAAGTACTACTACGCATGCTCCTAGGGGAAGGGTTGGTAGGAGTTAACCATCACGCGGTCCCGACCTCCACACATAAGGAAGGCAATCAAAAGAGCACCCCATGCAACAAATTTGTTACACAACTTTTACCATACGTGCATCCTACGGGACTTGCCAACTTTAACACAAGTATTTCTCAATTTCATAATTACCCCACTACCATGACTCTAACATTACCACCTTTATATCTCAAAACAATTATCAAGTATCAAAATGATCATAGTATTTAATGCACTCTCTATGATACTTTTTATTATACCCAACTTGGATGCCCATCATTCTAGGACCAATTTTATAACCATAGCAAATGCCATGCTGTTCTAAAAGAATCTCAAAATAATATAAGTGAAGCATCAGAGATCAATAATTTCTACAAAATAAAGCCACCGCCGTGCTCTAAAAAGATATAAGTGAAGCACTAGAGCAACATTGTATAGCTTAAAAGATATAAGCGAAGCACATAGAGTATTCTAATAAATTCCAAATCACATGTGTCTCTCCCAAACGGTGTGTATGTCGGTGTCAAAACCGGCGGATCTCGGGTAGGGGGTCCCGATCTGTGCGTCAAGGCTGATGGTAACAAGAAGTAAGGGACACGGATGTTTACCCAGGTTCGGGCCCTCTCGATGGAGGTAAAACCCTACTTCCTGCTTGATTAATATTGATGATATGGGTAGTACAAGAGTAGATCTACCACGAGATCATAGAGGCTAAACCCTAGGATCTAGCCTATGATGGTATGAATGTAATTGTGATCGGCCTTCTAAGGACCAACCTCTCCGGTTTATATAGACATCGGAGAGGGCTAGGGTTTACATGGAGTCGGTTACAAGGAAGGAAATATAACATCCGGATCGCCAAGCTTGCCTTCCACGCCAAGGAAAGTCCCATCCGGACACGGACCGAAGTCTTGAGTCCTGTATCTTCACGCTTCAATAGTCCGGACGTTGTACATAGTCCGGCTATCCGGATACCCCCTAATCCAGGACTCCCTCAGTAGCCCCAGAACCAGGCTTCAATGACGATGAGTCCGGCGCGCAGTATTGTCTTTGGCATTGCAAGGCGGGTTCCTCCTCCGAATACTCCAAAGTAATCATCGAACACTCAAATCGTGTCCGGATCTGAAAAAATGATCTTTGCATACCACCGTAGAGAGAATGATATTTCACAAATGCAATCTGCTGACAACTTTTTCTGATGAAGTGACATGTTATTACGGTGGGATCATTATTCGAACCGTTTCCCCACAACCAGCTACAACGCATATCATGAGGCGGTTTTTATGACACGTCTTGTCAAACAGAGATCGTGTCCCCTTATTACGAGATTCTCATCAATACGGGCATTGGTAATCTAACCGTGCCGCTAATCACGGTGAGTGGGAGGCGGACGGGTTCCACTAGGCAAGTGGGGAAGCACAAAAATCCTTTATCGCCTTTATAAGGAGGATAGGCTCCTTTCTCTTTTACCCACGTCTCCTTCTCCTGCTAGCTCATTCCCCTCTGTGCGAGCCCTAACGCCCAAGCACTCTTCTTCCCCACCGAAGGGAAGATTTCCAAAGATGTCCGGATCCGGAGCAGGAGGCAAATGGATGGCCTCAACTGTCCAGGAGAAGGACATCAAGAAGCTCTGGGGAGCCGGGTATCTGGCCCATAAGATCGGCCACCGTCTTCCCCCGGCGGGACAGATCATCCCTACTCCGGAATCTCATGAGAGAGTCGTGTTCCTTCCCCATTTCGTCCGTGGGCTCGGGTTTCCCCTTCACCCGTTCGTTCGGGGAGTCATGTATTACTACGAGATCGATTTTCATGATCTCTCCCCCCACTCCTTCGTCAATATCTCGATGTTCATCGTCGTGTGCGAGGCCTTTCTCCGGATCCCACCTCACTTCGGCCTATGGATGAAGATTTTCAATGTGAAGCCCAAGGTGGTGAGTGGCGAACATGCCGAGTGCGGCTTCGCCATGGTAAGCAAGATGCCTAAGGCTGTTTGGCCGAAAGGCGCTTTCAATGACTCCGTCAAGGAGTGGCAGCAGCAGTGGTTCTATATCACCAAACCACATGGCAAGAAGTGGGCGGCAACTCCAGAGTTCAGATCCAGAGCTCCATTGTGGCTCACGTCCTGGCCCGAGAAGGGCCCGAACTAGTGCTCGTCTGACGAGCTGTTACTGCTCCAGACGCGCATCCAGGGCGTGATCGATAGGGACATCAAACTCGTCGACATAGTCCAGGTGATGCTAGTTCGCCTGGTTCTCCCTTGTCAGTGCCGAGCTTGTACCCTGTGGGAGTTCGATCCGGCCAAGCACCAAACCCTTCAGGAGCTTTACGATTCCACCCACAAGGATATCTGGAAGGTGCTTTTTAAGTCTGGCAAATCGTGGCCGGGCCCCGGCGCGGACCACGGGTATCAATCATCTCATTCTCCCAGCTCGGTAAATCACAGCCGCACTCTGTCTATTCATGCTTTAATCGGCGCATCATGCGGGAGAAACCCTAATCGTGTTTCACTACAACCCCAGGGAAGGGTAAAGAAGGTGGAGCGGCTACATTGTCCAGCCCCCCTGCCGGAGGAACCGGCCGGACCTCTTCTGACGAAGATGTTGGACCCCGCTCCTTACAAGGCGCCAAAGAAGGAGGCCTCCAAGAAGGTCAAGATGACCCGGGGTGGCCTTCGCAGTCGCGAGGCTTCGGACGCCAGATTGGAAGACTCCAGCGACAATCCTTCGTCCGAGGACGAAGAGGAGGAAGCAGAGGAGGATGAGCCTCACTCTGATGGTGGGAGGAAGAGGACGGCCTCGGCATCTCTGGAGGCCGGATTGCCCAAGAGGGGGAAACATTCCCTCCTAGGGGCATCCCCCACGGCTGCCGATAGCAGCCCAGCGTGGGATCCCAGGGTCCAGCCCCTGGAGAAGTCATAAGTATCCAAACACGCATATGGGTCCGGGATCATTTTTGGGTACAGTAGTTTTGACTATTGCCTACATATTGCACAGTCCGGCAAGGTCCTGCGCCGGCCAGTCCTCATCGGAGGATTCACTAGACTCGGACGCTTTTGCGAGCGAGACACCTCCACATGACCCTTCCCCCAAGTGTGGGCGCGACACCGAGGTGTCGTGTCGACAAGACCCGGACCAGGGAGGACATATCCCTGGTGCCGAACACGCAGGGATGGATACGGCCCCCGGGACCTCTAGGGTTCTGGGATCGAGCGAGCAGCCCCCCCAGATGGCGGGGGGCCTGCCTACGCTGCCGGCGTCCTCTGTTCAAGCAGAGCTGCCTGGCGGTCTATTGTCAGCGTTGAAGAATGCGTCTATTGTCGACGAGCATCGGGCCCTTGTGGGCGAGGTGGTTGAAAGGATTCGGTCCGCCGAGAGCGGGCTGAACGCGTCCTGCCTTAGTCTTATAAAGGCTTTTGAGGTATGTCTACTAGGAAACCCTTAAGGATTTGTCATAATATAAGTAGTAGCCCCTGATACACTGTCTGGCGAAGGAGACAGAGCCGGGCAGGGGATCAAACCCCTGCCTTCGCAGGAGCCTATGTAAATGACGTATACCCTTTGGTGTGAAAACAGGCATCCGCAGAGAGGACGTCCGCTTTCAATGCGGAAGTGTCCGAACTGAAGCAGAACCTTGCACGGTCCATGGAATAACTCGGCCGCGTGAGGAAGCACTTGGAAGACAAGCAAGGTATGTTGAAAACATTTGTCTTGGAGTTGGCACGAATGAATGGTTGTGCAGAATAAAAAGTTTTAGTATTGTGTGCTCTAGGAGCGTGTGCCAAATATGAGGCACTAAAGAAAGCTTTGGCTGGTGCCAACAAGAAGGCTGAGGCCGAACATGCGCTTCGTAAAAAACACGAGGCTAGGGTTATCACCGCTGAGCGGGAGCTCCAGGAAGCTGTGAAGAAAAGCGAGGGCTTGGAGCAGAGTCTAAAATGGAAAGAATCCGAGCTCGCCCAAGCTCTCGAGGATGCAGAAGGTGCTCGGGAAGAGGCCCGAGGTGCTGTGCAGGACATTAAGGAGGCCCGAAAAGTGGTGGCTGGTAAGGCATTCTGTATTCTTAGTTTCGTGAATGTTAGAATGTGAAGAATCCAAGCAGCATATCAGATACGGGCATGTTAGAATGTGAAGAATCCAGGCTGAATTCTTATTTTTCCAGGGGCTTTTGAGGATCTACCTCGCAGCATATCAGATGTTGCTCAATTCTATCGCACTGAGGAGAAGAAGACTGCGGAGAGGGATTTCCGGTCGTAGTATCTGGCACCGAACTATCCGGTGCCTTTTATCGATCAGATGAAACAGCTGATCGAATTGCACCAGGCGGTCGAACTAGCCATGAAGGACTTAGTTGTCCGGCTGTGGCATGCGGATCCAATTCCAAGCAGCTACTTCGCACTCGTCAAGCGGATCGTGGGAGCCTGTCCTCGGCTAGATGCTATCAAGCGACTAGTCTGCATAGAAGGCGCCTGTATGGCGTTTGCCCATGCGAAAGTACATTGGGGGAGGCTCGACGTGGAAAAGCTGATCACTGAGGGGCCGCCGGAGGGTAAGGAACACCGCAAGCCCAAGCTGTATTATGAGGGTGTGATGAAAGGGGCCCGCCTTGTGGCGGACAAGTGTACTAAAGACATCATATTTCCCTAAGGGCATCTGTGCCACTTGTTGTAATATGGGATAATGGCATGTTCGTTATATATTGCCTGTTTTATTTGAACATATGTTCTTCCCGTGCGGCTGTTTATTGTATGCAAATTCTGGGAGTTGGCCAGTCGTCGGCTCCTGCCCCCTCGTAAAAAGGATACGGGGGTGTTCGGGATATATCTGAACGCTATATCCCATAGTTGGGTCCTTTTAAGGGGGTGTTTCTTTCCGCGAACCAGGCAATCAGACTATAGGGCTTTATTACTCTCACTTAGCCATAGGAATTTGAGTATGGTTGGCGCAGCCCCTAGTGTTCGGAAGGCCGAACTAGGGGCTCTATTGGCGCCTGATCAGAACACCGATCCGTCGCACTTAGCATTTATGATGGCATTATGCGGAATAAATCTTTATCGATTTTATGACCTCTCGAACAGCGGACCTGCTCTCGCTTCATCATGACAGTCGGTTTTAGGCTTTCTCACTGAGGTGCTCGTCCAGCTGAACTGGGACACAATCGCAGTCGTTCTCCCAGCGCTACCTTAGCCGATAGAACGGAACGTAAGGTACCAAAACATGGGATCCGGGCAAACCCAACCAATGACCCAAGACATGATTCGGAGCAGATGCATATAGTTCTATAAGTTTGGGGTGCCGAACGACCGAAAAGGTGGCCGGACTTGCTTGCCGTACTGTGGAGCCCCTGGTGCGACCAGGCGAACGAGGAGCATGGCTTTCATTTTCGGCAAAGAGGCGTCGGTGATAAACGACAACCGGTAATTGCTATTTACGCGTTGTAGTAGAATTTTATGTCTATTCGTATTAGTATGATGTATGGAAAGAGGTGTTGTTTGACGGAACCTGTTATGGTCGTACTAGAGGGGGTGGTGAGCGGGTCGAGAATGAATCCGAACTACCTTCTACCTGCATGTTCCTTCCTTTGTGTATCCGGGATAATTCCATGCCGCCAGTTCTGTTCTGTGTTAATCGTTAGTTTGCAAATGCGAAATGCTTGAAGACAGCTAGGTGTCCTCTTATTGTTGCTCCCAGGGTCCCTAATCGGGCCCTGGTGTGCCCAGTCGTTAGACCATGAGGTAGTACGGACTCCGCAGTGGATGTCCGGATGGTTGGCCTGGGTAATTTACCACGTAGGATCTAGTTGACGTGGTTTTTCCCGTTAGCATACGGTGGGCTATCATATGGGAAGGTGCCGATGATTTATTCTTTGGCGTAGCATTTTTTGGATGGTCAGAAGGCAACCGTTTAGAGTGGTGGGCTAACAGGACTTGGCCTTTGCGCCTTACATCTTTTAGGAGATGTTTTCCATGGCGTCATACCCTTGTGGGCTTTGTGTGTTATGGAGCCCCCGGATTACTAGGTCTAGAGGCACTGCAATTAACTTGTCGTGGTTTAGGTCTTGACGAGGCATCTCCCCTTTATTGCTTCTGCCGTGCGGCCAGCCGCTTTGTTTTGCGAATCCTGCATTCTCTATTGGTATGCTTTGCCGTCCTTCTCGGGGTACCGTGAATTTCACACGGCTGATCCGGCGTGTATCTTCGGTCGAGTAGGCTTGCGCTACTCTTTGTCCGTTTATCGGGCTGAGCGTTGCCGGACTTGGCACCAGCTTTTTTGTCTTGATGTTTATGACCTTTATGCCGAGGTGTGAGGGTGCCTCTTCGTATCTGCAGCTTGCCACCTTGGACCGTGGTGATGCGTGGGCGTCTGTGTGCATTCCCGTGGTTTTCCTGCTCGAGCTAAGGTAGCCAGTTGTGTCGTGTGTGCCCTTTGTTGGGGCTCTCGAGTTCGTATTTTTCGGCGGCCAGTATCTTGGTCCACCTATCCTCTAGCGCATCTTGGTCAGCTATGAGCTGCTCTTGTTTCCTTTGCAGGGTCCGTACTGTAGCCATGAGCCGTCGCTTGAAGCAAACTTTTTCCACTGGGTCCTCTGGTACGCCAAATTCGTCGTTGCCGAGGCTTGCCTTGTCGTCGGCAGGGGGTGTGTGATTGTCCCTCTCCCAGCATCCCGTCGTCATTGGTCTGGCCTGCTTAAGTGTAGGCTGACTCGGGTTGTATTCCTTTTTGGCACCGTCCAGACTGCTCTTGTTTTCGGGGCCGTTTTTGGTGTGGCGGGGTTTGGAGTGGTGCCGATAACGCACATGTTTTGGCTTTCTTCCTGAGGGGTTGTCCTTCATTGCCTGGCCGCCACTGGTTTCCATTGGGGTGTCTACCATATATATATTGTATGGGGAGGTGGCCGCCCACTGCCCTATACGCTGTGGTCCCTATAGTCCTCCTGCATCGTCGTCCATACCGTTGATGTCTTCGGAGTCGGAGTCTAGCACGCCGTCTAGATCATCGATCGTGGCAATAAAGTGGGTGGTGGGTGGGCAACGAATGCCGTTGTTGTCTGCTTGCCACTCGAGCCGGACATAGTTCGGCCCGGAGTCTCCTACCAAAGGGCGAGTGTTGAAAAACATCCGCCGCGGTGAACTCCATCACTGGAGCACAACCAGGATCGGCGGGCTCGAGGGCGCGCGGACTGGAACCTGTGTCCGGATATGAATCCGGGGGTCCGAAGTCACAGGTTCCTTCAGAGGTGAAACCTGTGTTCGGATCCATCACCGATGAAGGTACGGCCTACGGGGCAGGGTCCAGCCCTCCGTCCTTAGGCGAAGCAACCTGTCCCGAATTTATATCCGAGGCTTCTGCCGGGATGATATCCTGAGCGACGTCTGACAGCAGGTCTAAGCCATGCTCATCACGACTGTTCGGCGCTTCTGGCGCTGGCCCGAATCCGTCGAAGATCAAGTCTCTCCGGATATCCGCCGTGTAGTTCAGGTTTATGAACCTTATTTGATGGCCGGGGGCATAGCTATCGATCTGCTCTAAGTGGCCAAGCTAATTGGCCCGCAGCGCGAAGCCGCCGAACACGAAGATTTGTCCGGGGAGGAAAGTCTCACCCTGGACCGCATCGTTAATGACGATTGAAGGAGCCATCGAGCCTGACAGCGACGTCACAGAGGAACTCTCAATGAAAGCACCAATGTCAGTGTCAAAACCGGCGGATCTCGGGTAGGGGGTCCCGATCTGTGCGTCAAGGCTGATGGTAACAAGAAGTAAGGGACACAGATGTTTAACCAGGTTTGGGCCCTCTCGATGGAGGTAAAACCCTACTTTCCTGCTTGATTGATATTGATGATATGGGTAGTATAAGAGTAGATCTACCACGATATCGTAGAGGCTAAACCCTAGGAGCTAGCCTATGATGGTATGAATGTAATTGTGATCGGCCTTCTAAGGACCAACCTCTCCGATTTATATAGACATCGGAGAGGGCTAGGGTTTACATGGAGTCGGTTACAAGGAAGGAAATATAACATCCGAATCGCCAAGCTTGCCTTCCACGCCAAGGAAAGTCCCATCCGGACACGGGCCGAAGTCTTGAGTCTTGTATCTTCACGCTTCAATAGTCCAGACGTTGTACACAGTCCGGCTGTCCGGATACCCCCTAATCCAGGACTCCCTCAGTGTACAGCAAGGATGATTGTGGTAAACTAAAAAGCAAAGACACATATCATACAAGACGCTCCAAGCAAAACACATATCATGTGGCAAATAAAAATATAGCTCCAAGTAAAGTTACCGATAGACGAAGACAAAAGAGGGGATGCCTTCGGGGCATCCCCAAGCTTAGGCTTTCGGTTGTCCTTGAATAATCTTGGGGTTCCATGGGCATCCCCAAGCTTAGGCTCTTGCCACTCCTTATTCCACAGTCCATCAAATCTTTACCCAAAACTCGAAAACTTCACAACACAAAACTCAACAGGAAATCTCATAAGCTTTGTTAGTGCAAGAAAGAAAAACCACCACTTAAGGTATTGTAATGAACTCATTATTTATTTATATTGGTGTTAAACCTTCTTTATTCCAACTTCTCTATGGTTCATACCCCCCGATACTAGCCATAGATTCATCAAAATAAGAAAACAACACACGAAAAACAAAATCTGTCAAAAACAGAACAGTCTGTAGCAATCTGTAACTTTCGAATAATTCTGAACTCTAAAAATCAAACCAAAATAGGAAGTCCTGGGCAATTTTTCTATTGATCTACTAAAAAAAGAATCAACTAAAAATCAAGTTTCTGTGATTTATTAAAATTATTCTCGTGTGCAAAAAAGTTTTATTTTTCAGCAAGATCAAATTAACTATCACCGTAGGTTATCCTATAGGTTCTACTTGGCACAAACACTAATTAAAACATAAAACCACATCTAAACAGAAGCTAGATGATTTATTTATTACTAAACAGAAGCAAAAATCAAGGAACAAAAATAAAATTGGGTTGCCTCCCAACAAGCGCTATCGTTTAATGCCCCTAGCTAGGCATAAAAGCGAGAATAGATCTAAGTATTGCCATAATAATAGGATAAATCACAAAAACTCATCTCATATTCCCTATGTTCAGCAGCAAGATTTCTTTGTGGCAAGCAAAAGTAATCAAAAGGGCTAAATTTAATGGGACAGAAGTCCCCAGGATAAATCTCGGGAGGTATGGGTTCCTCTTTTGGCCGTTCATATTGTACAACCAATTCATCATTATAAGCATTCTTTTGGCAGAAAGACATAAGTATACTCAAGAGAATATCCTAACTCATTGTTTCAAATTGCAAAATCATTATTAAGTTCGGAAATTCTATCAACCAGAACATCGATAGGAACCTTTTTTCTAAGGTTTTCATTTAAAGCAACATGATCTAGAGATTGAAAACGCACTATGTCCTCTTGGTTGAAGAGGATTGCTTCTATGGGAGGACGGCCAGCGTCTACCCTATAGTGCGTAAAAATTTCTTTGGCTTCTTTTATTATGAATCTGAACTCATGAGCCAAAAAGATAGTAGCCGCACGCTTAACAGAAGAATGCTAAATATTGGAAAATTCTAGAAAAATCCTTTGAATGCAAGGATGCATATGCATAAACTGTCTTTCAGGTTCAACTATAAGCAAGGCGACAGCATCTGCAAGGCTACTAGTTCTATGAACAATAGAACAACCCATATAAGGTAAAACACCGGCACAGGTAAAGAAATCTTGAATGACCCCTTTTCCAATAATATTACCACTACCAATTCGAAACTTTTTAGTATGCAAGATGGTAGGTTCTTCAACAGGATCATAAAAAGCATCAAAATTTCCCATGTTATTACTATTGTCCTTATCAACGATAACCTCCCCAGTTTCAGACATAGTGGCAACAGGCAAGTGATGTCTAATACACAACCTTCTTCTTGTAGACGCTGTTGGGCCTCCAAGTGCAGAGGTTTGTAGGACAGTAGCAAATTTCCCTCAAGTGGATGACCTAAGGTTTATCAATCCGTGGGAGGCGTAGGATGAAGATGGTCTCTCTCAAACAACCCTGAAACGAAATAACAAAGAGTCTCTTGTGTTCCCAACACAACCAATACAATGATAAATTGTATAGGTGCACTAGTACGGCGAAGAGATGGTGATACAAATGCAATATGGATGGTAGATATAGGTTTTTGTAATCTGAAAATATAAAAACAGCAAGGTAACTAATGATAAAAGTGAGCGTAAATGGTATTGCAATGCTAGGAAACAAGGCCTAAGGTTCACACTTCCACTAGTGCAAGTTCTCTCAAAAATAATAACATAACTGGATCATATAACTATCCCTCAACATGCAACAAAGAGTCACTCCAAAGTCACTAATAGCGGAGAACAAATGAAGAGATTGTTGTAGGGTATGAAACCACCTCAAAGTTATCCTTTCTGATCAATCTATTCAAGAGTCCGTAGTAAAATAACATGAAGCTATTCTTTCCGTTCAATCTATCCTAGAGTTAGTACTAGAATAACACCTTAAGACACAAATCAACCAAAACCCTAATGTCACCTAGATACTTCAATGTCACCTCAAGTATCTATGGGTATGATTATACGATATGCATCACACAATATTAGATTCATCTATTCAACCAACACAAAGAACTTCAAAGAGTGCCCCAAAGTTTATACCGGAGAGTCAAGACGAAAACGTGTGCCAACCCCTATGCATAAGTTCACAAGGTCACTGAACCCGCAAGTTGATCACCAAAACATACATCAAGTAGATCACGTGAATATCCCATTGTCACCACAGATAAGCACATGCAAGACATACATCAAGTGTTCTCAAATCCTTAAAGACTCAATCCGATAAGATAAATTCAAAGGGAAAACTCAATCCATTACAAGAGAGTAGAGGGGGAGAAACATCACAAGATCCAACTATAATAGCAAAGCTCGCGATACATCAAGATTGTATCACCTCAAGAACACGAGAGAGAGAGGAGAGATCAAACACATAGCTACTGGTACATACCCTCAGCCCCGAGGGTGAACTACTCCCTCGTCGTCATGGAGAGCGCCGGGATGATGAAGATGGCCACCGGTGATGGATTCCCCCTCTGGCAGGGTGCCGGAACGGGCTCCCGAGAGGTTTTTGGTGGCTATAGAGGCTTGCGGCGGCGGAACTCCCGATCTATTGTGCTCCTCGATGTTTTTAGGGTATATGGTTATAGATAGGCGAAAGAAGTCGGTCAGGGAAGCCACGAGGGGCCCACGGGGATTGGGGCGCGCCCATGGGGTAGGGCGCGCCTCCCTGCCTCGTGGCCACCTCGAAGATGCCCTGATGTCTACTCCAAGTCTCCTGGATTTCTTTCGTTTCAAAAATAACTCCCCCGAAGGTATCATTCCATTTGGACTCCATTTGATACTCCTTTTCTTTGAAACACTGAAATAGGCAAGAAAACAGCAATATGGGCTGGGCCTCCGGTTAATAGGTTAGTCCCAAAAATAATATAAAAGTGTATAATAAAGCCCATAAACATCCAAAACAGATAATATAATAGCATGAATACTTCATAAATTATAGATACGTTGGAGACGTAACAACAAGCAAAAAAGAGAGGGGAACGGAAAAAGGAGGGCGAATAAAACGGCAAGGCTGAAGTGTGGGAGAGGAAAACGAGAGGCAAATGGCAAATAATGTAATGCGAGGAGATGTGTTTCTGATGGGTACTTGGTAT
This sequence comes from Triticum aestivum, assembly GCF_018294505.1. NCBI lineage: Eukaryota > Viridiplantae > Streptophyta > Magnoliopsida > Poales > Poaceae > Triticum > Triticum aestivum. Next base: position 293,642,804 of record NC_057804.1, on the reverse strand, counting down.
GTCTTGCTACCTCTTGAGCACTGCGTTGGTTTTCCCTTGAAGAGGAAAGGGTGATGCAGCAAAGTAGCGTAAGTATTTCCCTCAGTTTTTTAGAACAAAGGTATCAATCCAGTAGGAGGCTCTACACAAGTCCCTCGTACCTACACAAATAAACAAGAACCTCGCAACCAACGCGATAAAGGGGTTGTCAATCCCTTCACGGCCACTTGCGAAAATGAGATATGATAGAGATAATAAGATAAGATAAATGTTTTTGGTATTTTTATGATATAGATTGGAAAGTAAAGGTTGCAAAATAAGATAGATCGGAATCTTATATGATGGAAAATAGACCCCGGGGCCATAGGTTTCACTAGTGGCTTCTCTCAAGATAGCATAAGTATTACGGTGGGTGAACAAATTACTGTCGAGCAATTGATAGAAAAGTGCATAGTTATGAGAATATCTAGGCATGATCATGTATATAGGCACCACGTATGCGACAAGTAGACCGAAATGATTCTGCATCAACTGCTATTACTCCACACATCGACCGCTATCTAGCATGCATCTACAGTATTAAGTTCATAAAAACAGAGTAATGCATTAGGCAAGATGACATGATGTAGAGGGATAAACTCAAGCAATATGATATAAACCCCATCTTTTTATCCTTGATGGCAACAATACAATACGTGCCTTGCTGCCCTTGCTGTCACTGGGAAAGGACATCGCAAGATTGAACCCAAAGCTAAGCACTTGTCCCATTGTAAGAAAGATCAATCTAGTAGGCCAAACTAAACTGATAATTCAAATAGACTTGCAAAGATAACCAATCATACATAAAAGAATTCAGAGGAGATTCAAATATTTCTCATACGTAAACTTGATCATAAACCCACAATTCATCGGATCTCGACAAACACCGCAAAAAGAGTTACAATGAATAGATCTCCAAGAAGATCGAGGAGAACATTATATTGAGATTCAAAGAGAGAGAAGAAGCCATCTAGCTAATAACTATGGACCTGAAGGTCTATGGTAAACTACTCACAACTCATGGGAGAGGCCTTGGCAATGATGTAGAAGCCCTCCGTGATCGATTCCCCCTCCGGCGGAGCGCCGAAAAAGGCTCCAAGATGGGATCTCACGGGTATAGAAGGTTGAGGCGGTGGAAATAGGTTTTCGTGGTACCCGTCGGTGTTTTTAGGGTATGCAAGTATATATAGGCGAAAGAAGTCGGTCAGGGGAGCCACGAGGGGCCCACAAGGGTGGGGGGCACGCCCATTGAGGGAGTCCAGGATTAGGGGGTCCTCGGACAGCTGGACTATATGCTTATGCTAGACTGTTGGACTATGAAGATAAAATATTAAAGACTTCGTCCTGTGTCTGGGTGGGACTCTACTTTATGTGGAACGCAAGCTTGGCAATTCGGATATGTAGATTCCCTTCTCTGTAACCGACTCTGTGTAACCCTAGCCCCCTCCGGTGTCTATATAAACCGGAGGGTTTAGTCCGTAGGACAAGAACAATCATAATCATAGGCTAGCTTCTAGGGTTTAGCCTCTACGATCTCGTGGTAGATCAACTCTTGTAATACTCATATCATCAAGATCAATCAAGCAGGAAGTAGGGTATTACCTCCATAGAGAGGGCCCAAACCTTGGTAAACAACGTGTCCCCCGCCTCCTGTTACCATTAGCCTTAGACGCACAATCCGGGACCCCCTACCCGAGATCCGCCGGTTTTGACACCGACATTGGTGCTTTCATTGAGAGTTCCACTGTGACGTCGAAATAAGGCTTGATGTCTCCTTCAATAGTCTACAACGATGCGGTCCAGGGTGAGGCTTTCCTCCCCGGACAGATCTTCATATTCGGCGGCTTCGCACTGCGAGCCAACTCGCTTGGCCATCTGGAGCAGATCAATAGCTACGCCCCTGGCCATCAGGTCAGGTTTGGAACCCTGAACAGGTGCACCCTGCCGACATCCAAGGAGACTTGATCTTTGACGACATCCAAGGAGACTTGATCTTTGACGGATTCGAGCCCATGACGCACCCTACAGCCATGATGAGCATGACCTAGATCTACCATCGGACATTGTTCAGGAGATCGCACCTACAGCTGCCCTGGCCTTATATCCAGTACAGATCGTGCCATCCGAGGAAGGGAGGATGGACCCCACCACGGAAGCCGCACACTCAACGGTGATAGAGTCGAACACAGATTTCACTTCCTATGTGTCATCGGACCCTCAGACTCGTCTCCGGCCATAGGCTCCAAATCGCGCATATCCGCGCCCATCGGATCTAACTGGGCACCGATCTTGGAGTTCAGCTCTGCGGATAACTTTCAGCACTCGCCCTTGGGCGACGTGCTAAACTCATTAAAATCTCTCTCTTTGTCGGGAGACTCTTGGCCAAACTATGTCCGGCTTGAGTGGGAAGTGGACGATGAAGGAATTCGTTACCCACCCACCACCCACTTAATAGCCACTACCGATGACTTAACCGACATGCTTGATTTCAACTTCGAAGACATCGAAGGTATGGACGACGATGCCGGAGTAGAACAGGAGCCACCGCCCACAGGGCGCTGGACAACCACCTCATCGTATGACATATATATGGTGGACACACCCAAAGAAAACATTGGCGAGGATCAAAAGGATGCAACGGAGGATAATCCTCCTGAGAAACAATCGAAGTGCCGACGTCAGCAGCGCCGCTCTAAACCATGCCAAGGCAGAAACAGCGATACCGGCACAAGAGATAATAGCACTTCGGATGATGCCGAAGATAAAAACAATCCCGCCAGCCAAGCTTCGAACAGGCCGGACGGGAGGACGGGCAAGCTAGCCTTGATGAACAGGCCATGAATGAAGACTCGGAGGATGACAATTACATGCCCCTCTCTGAAGACGAGGTGAGCCTCAGGGACGAAGAATTTACTGTGCCCGAGGATCCTGTCGAGCAGGAGCGCTTCAAGCGCCAGCTTATAGCCACTTCAAAGAGCCTGAAGAAAAAACAGCAGCAGCTTCAAGCTTATCAAGATCTGCTCACTGATAGATGGACTGAGGTCCTGACGGCCGAGGAATATGGACTCGAGCACCCAACCAAAAGTTACCTGAGGCACAGCTTGTTACCTCAATTCGAGGACGAGGAACTAGAGCCTATACTACCAGCACAGAATGCGGCTGATCGACCACCTCGTGGTCGAGACAAAGCAGTGTATCAGTCCGAACACCAGCCCGTACCCCGTCGTCGAACAAATAGAAATCCGAAGGCCCAGGGCTACACGCATGACCTGCGAGACGAATTGGAAAACGAAGCAGGACAGCCAAGTTCGGTCTACGGACTGCGGGGGTGCACCCCAACACGTGACGATGACCACCACGCCGGATATACTAAATACAAATCCACCCGGGCCGAATACAGCAGACCAGATTCATCAGAACTGCGTCGCGATGTAGCCCGGCATAGAGGCGCCTTACACCCCCTATGATTCACTGACGAAGTAATGGAGCATGAATTCCCAGAAGGGTTTAAACCCATAAACATCGAACCATATGATGGGATAACAGACCCCGCGGTATGGATTGAAGATTTCCTTCTCCACATTCACATGGCCCGCGGCGATGATCTGCATGCCATCAAGTACCTCCCACTAAAACTCAAGGGACCACCTCGACACTAGCTGAATAGTCTGCCGGGAAACTCCATTGGCAGTTGGGAGAACCTGGAAGACGCATTCCTTGACAACTTTCAGGGCACTTATGTGCAACCACCAGACGCTGACGACTTAAGTCACATAAGCCAACAGCCCAGAGAGTCAGCCAGGAAATTCTGGACTCGGTTCTTAACTAAAAAGAACTAAATCGTTGACTGTCCGGATGCCGAAGCCCTAGCGGCCTTTAAGCATAACATCCGTGACGAGTGGCTCGCCCGACACCTCAGCCAAGAGAAGTCGAAGTCCATGGCAGCCCTTACGACACTCATGACCCGCTTTTGTGCGGGCGACGATAGATGGTTGGCTCGTAGCAATAGCGCATCAAGAAATCCTGGCACTTCAGATGCCAGAGATAGCAACGGCAAGCCCCGACGCAACAGACACAAGTGTCGCAATAATGGCGATAACGCCGAAGACACGACCGTCAATTCCGGATTCAGTGGCTCCAAGTCCGGTCAACAGAAAAAGCCATTTAAAAGAAACAATCCGGGCCCGTCCAGTCTGGACCGCATACTCAATCGTCCATGTCAAATACACGGCACCCCAGATAAACCAGCCAACCATACCAACAGAGAATGTTGGGTATTTAAACAGGCCGGCAAACTAAATGTCAAAAACTAGGAAAAGGGGTCGCATAGTGCAGACTACGAGGAGTCCCGGCCAACGAACACAAGGGAACAGAAGAAATTTCCCGCAGGTCAAAACGGTAAATATGATATATGCCACCCATATTCCCAAGCGGGAGCGGAAGCGCGCACTAAGGGACATCTACGTGATGGAGCCAGTCGCCCCAAAGTTCAACCCATGGTCTTCCTGTCCGATCACCTTTGATCGCAGGGACCATCCGACCAGTATTCGTCATGGCGGATCAGCCGCACTAGTCCTTGACCCTATTATTGATGGATTCAACCTCACACAAGTCCTCATGGACGGTGGCAGCAGCCTGAACCTGCTTTTTTAGGATACAGTGCGCAAAATGGGTATCGATCCCTCAATGATCAAACCCACCAAAACCACCTTCAAAGGTGTCATACCAGGTGTAGAGGCCTGTTCTACAGGCTCAATCACACTGGAAGTGGTCTTCGGATCACCGGACAACTTCCGAAGCGAGGAATTAATCTCTGATATCGTCCCCTTCCGCAGTGGTTATCATGCACTGCTTGGACGAACTGCATTCGCTCGATTCAATGTGGTGCCAAACTATGCCTACCTCAAGCTCAAGATGCTCGGACCTGCAGTGCTATAACAGTCAATGGAAATACAGAGTGCTCCCTCCGAATGGAGGAGCACACCACAGCCCTTACAGCAGAAGTACAGAGCAGCCTCCTTAGGCAAACCGTCAATTCGGCAATAAAGCCCCCGGACACCGTCAAGTGAGTCCGAACTACTCTGTAACAGGATCGTCCGACCCATCCAGAGCTCACCTAGCAATTTGGCCTCCGTCCTAGTCCCAATCAAGCATTGAAATTCGTGTCGTGCGTACATAATTATGCACTTAAAATACCATGGGCATAGACGGAGGCACAACTAGACAGCGGTCCACAATGCGGCTCAACCGCCCCGGGATCCGCATACCTTCACCTTTTTCTTTCTTTCAGGTTCCTCTCTTCTTGAGGCTCTTCCGATAACCTAATCATCAGACCCATCACGGGACGGATAAACCAAGGAAGCAAGGAGCTTTGACGTACAAGGGAATCCCCAGGTGTTCTCTGCTAACGATCGCTATACCTGTTTTACATACCCACACGCAGCTCGCTCTTGGTTAGGGCATGTCAAATAGACCTATTTGCTTATCGCACTACTTGTATACATACGCCTTGACGTATTACTCAAATAACAATGGAAAATAATTTGCAGCGTCCTCTTATTACTTTATTTTTTTTCCTTGACTATTTATTTATTACAAATCGCACCCGTACATTATGGTACGTTTAGTTCGCCAAGGGCTTGAATGTACCCCATAACATGGTAAGAAAGCCCAAACACTTTTGACAGTGCGGCACCCCGAACTTATAGCATTATATATATGCATCAGCTCCGAATCATGTCTTGGGTCAATAGTTGGGTGGCCCGGCTCCTGTGCTTGCTACCCTATGTTCTGCTATATCATCTAGGGTAGTAAAGGGAGAACTACTGCGATTGTGTCCCGGTTCTTCCGGACGAGCACCTCAGTAGAGAAAGCCAAAAACTGACTGTCATGATGCGGCGAGAGCTGGTCGCTGTTCGAGAGGTTTCAAATCCTTAAAGATTTTTTCCGCTTTATTCGAGGAATTGGTCTTTTTCCGATTTAGGTGTGTATAGCGCCCCAAGTTCGGCCTTCCGAATACCAGGGGCTACGCCAAAATTTAAAATTATAGAACTTCTATGGTTAAGTGAGGGTGATAAAGTTGTATAGTCTGATTGCCTTGTTCGTTGCGCTAGACACCTCCTTAAAGGACCAATAACTTGGATGAAGAGTGTTTAGATTTATCCCGAACACCCCTGTACTAGTTAAATGGGCGCAGAAGACAACGACTGGCCAACTCTCAGATTTTATAAACGGCTGCACAGGAGGTAAAATTTTAAATCAACAAGCATTATATTGCGCAAATGAACTTGTTTCATATTACAGGATAAAATGAATGCATTGATTCAAAAATTACATCCTTTGTACATTGCTCCTCCACAAGGCGGGAGACCTTCAAGACACTGTCATAATATTTTTTGGGTCGGCGGTGCTCCTTGCCCTTTGGCAGCCCCTCGGTCATCAGCGCCGTGGTGTCCATCTTTGCCCAATGCATCTTTGCACGGGCAAAGGCCATCCGCACACCTTCAATGCAAACCGACCGCTTTATGACTTCAAGCCGTGGGCAGGCACTCACAAGCCGCTTCAAGAGTCCGAAGTAGCTGCTGGGCATAGGCTCGGCAGGCCATAGCCGGACTATGAAGTCCTTCATGGCCAGTTTGGCTGCCTTGTGCAGCTCGACCAGTTGCTTTTGCTGGTCGTTCAAGGGCATCAGATGTTCTGTCCAAAGATATTGAGACCAGAACAATTTCTCCGTTGAGCTCCCTTCTTCGGCTTGGTAGAACTCTGCGACATCTGATATGCTGCGCGGTAGATCCGCAAATGCTCCTGGAGAACTCCAAATTTAGGTAAGTAAAGAGAATGTCTCCTTCACATGCTTGCTTTGCATAACAAATGCCTTACCCACCGCAATCTTCTTGGCCGCCTGGATCTCCTGGAGGGCCCTCTGGGCTTCGGTTCTGGCATCTTGTGTGCTCTGGAGGGCCTTGGCAAGCTCAGACTCTTGAGTCTTAGAGTCACGCTCCAAGGACTTGTACTTCTGGACGAAATCCTGGAGCTCTTGCTGGACCTTGCTGACTCGGGCCTCTTGCTTCTCGCACGCGGCGCGTTCCTTGGCCACTTTGTCTTCGGCCTCGGCCAGCGCCTTCTTAAGGGCCGCCACTTCGGCCGTGGCCCCTATAAAAGTTCATGACGCTTTTATCAGCAGAAACCATTTGTCCCTCATAAGTACACAGGCAGGGTATTTTGTACCTTCACTTTCCTCTAGCTGCCTCTTCACGAGGAAGAGCTCTCCCACGGTCTGCTGCAGGTCCTGCTTTAGTCCAGAGACCTCCGCAGTACGAGCGGCAGCGGCCAGCAGCGATGCCTGCTTATTTCCATAGACATCTTATGTTAGACTCCTGCGAATATTATTTGATCCCATGTTCGGCTTTTCTTTCCGAACATCGCACAGAGCATCAGGGGCTACTGTCTACAATGTGATATTCTCTCACAATGTTATTACTTACCTCAAAGCCTGTTAGAAGGCTAGCACAGGCTTCGGTCAATCCGCTTTTGGCGGACCGGACCTTCTCGATCACCATACTCATAAGAGCACGGTGTTCTTCATCAATGGAAGCGCTGTGAAGCGTTTCCAGTAAACTGTCAGGTGCCTTTGGATGGACGAAGGTCATCGGTACAGGCGGCTCGCCCTCCTTAGGGAGAGGCTGCCTGCCTGAATCCGGAACCACTTGGGTCTCCGGAGCCGTATTTGGCTGGTGGCCAAACTGGTTGCGGCCCCCATTATCGGAGTCTGTGGGGGTCTTTCCCCCCATGTGACCGGCGACCGGGGTTTCACCTGGAGGCGTCTCCAGAACTGTCTCCCCTTGGCCTGGTATCCTTCGAGACAACACCTCGGTGTCATCTGCGGCCTTGGGGGAGGAGGCTGTCAGAAGAGACTCGTTGTTCATCGCCAACGGTTCTAGCGATCCCTCCGAAGAGGAGGATATCTCGATATTGGATTGGGTCGGACTGCAGGTGCACGTCTGGCACGTTAAGAAGAGATAAAGAAAACATATCGAAAATACTATTGTGTCTGGATACTTACGACTTAGCCAGTGGCTTGACCCTGGGTTCCCACTCCTCGCCGCTGTTGATGGCTGGGGTGGGATGGTCCGGAAGGAAGGTTTTTCCCTTCTTGGACACCTCGGCCTCCCCATGCATGGCGGCCTTCCTCTTCTTTCTCCCCCAGTAGGGGGGATGGATTTCCTCCTCCTCCTCCTCGTGTTCGATGGAGGAGTGCGTCTTGGTGTCTTCGGACGTCGTGTCCGGTGCAACCTTGCAACGGAGACCATCTCTGGTCCCCACGGCCGTCTTCTTGGCCTTCTTCTATGGCACCTCATAGGGCGCCGGAAACAACATCTTCGTTAGAAGAGGCGATTCTGGATCTTCAGGTAGCAGAGCCGGACAGTTAATCTGCTCCGCTATCGCTACCCAGGCCTGTAAGATTGGCATGGAGGCTTAGATTCCTCCCGCGGATGTGATAGTAAAAGGCATATCTTGCAAATATGAAAACTTACCGGATTGGCTTGGCGTTTTGCGTTGAGCCCGCGATCTTCAGATATGGGTGCTGGTATGTCGTTGGCCTTGAAGAGCACCTTCTAGACGTCTTTGTGCATCGTGCCGAAGGGCTCTCGCAGCGTCTGATGTTCGGCCGGGTCGAACTCCCACAGATTGCAAATCCATCTCTGACACGGAAGAATTCGGCGGAGGAGCATAACTTGGACCACATTGACGAGCTTCATTTTCTTGCTTATCATATTTTGAACACATGTCTGAAGTCCGGTCAATTCTTCTGCTGAGCCCCAGGCTACGCCCTTCTCTTGCCAGGTGGTGAGCCGCATGGGGATGCTGGATCGGAATTCGGGGGTTGCCGCCCAGTTGGCGTCGCGCGGCTCAGTGATGTAGAACCACCCCGATTGCCACCCCTTCACAGTCTCCACAAAGGAGCCTTCGGGCCAGGTGACATTGGGCATCTTGCCCACCATGGCGCCTCCGCACTTCGCTTGTTGGCCGCTCACCACCTTTGGCTTCACGTTGAAGGTCTTCAGCCATAGGCCGAAGTGAGGTGTGAGCAGAGGAAGACCTCGCACGCGATGATAAACGCCAAGATGTTGAGGATGGAGTTCGGGGCGAAATCACGGAAGTCCAGCCCGTAGTAGAACATTAGTCCACGGACGAATGGGTGGAGGGGGAATCCGAGCCCGCAGATGAAGTGGGAGAGGAAAACTACCCTTTCCTGGGGTTTCGGGGTAGGGATGATCTGCCCTTTGGCCGGAAGCTGATGTGCGATGTCTTTGGACAAGTATCCAGCCTCCCGAAGCTTCTTGATGTCCTCCTTCTTAACAAAGGAGGCCATCCACTTGCCTCTCACTCCGGACATGTTCGGAATATTTTTACGGAGAAGGTGAGAGCTTGGGCGTTGGAGCTCGAGAATGGATGAGCAGAGGAAGAAGAAGACGTGGGTGAAAAAAGGGGAATCCTTATCTCTTTATAAAGGCGGCAGTCATGTGCCTCCCCACTTGCCTTAGAAACTCGCTTATTCCCCAAGCGTCGTGCTAATGGCGCGGTTGGGTTACCCACGCCCGTATTGATGAGAATCCCATGATAAGGGGACATGATCTCTACTTTGACAAGATGTGCCAATAAAACCGCCTCACAAGATGTGTAGTAGCAGGTTGCGAAAACGGTTCAGAAAATGATCGGGCCACGGCGTGATGTCAGGCTATGGAAAAGTTGTCAGCAGATTAGACTTGTGGAATATTTTACTCTCTATGGTGGTATGTGGAATTTGTTTTGTAGAGCCGGACACAATTCTTGTGTTCAGTATCTACCTTGGAGTATTCGGAGAAGGAACCCGCCTTGCAATGTCGAAGAAAATCTGCACGCCGGACTCATCGTCATTGAAGCCTGGTTCAGGGGCTATTGAGGGAGTCCTGGATTAGGGGGTCATCGGACAGCCGGACTATATGCTTATATCGGACTGTTGGACTATGAAGATACAATATTGAAGACTTCATCCCGTGTCCGGGTAGGACTCTCCTTTGCGTGGAAGGCAAGCTTGGCAATTCGGGTATGTAGATTCCCTTCTGTGTAAACGACTCTGTGTAACCCTAGCCCCCTCCGGTGTCTATATAAACCGGAGGGTTTAGTCCGTAGGACAAGAACAATCATAATCATAGGCTAGCTTCTAGGGTTTAGCCTCTACGTCTCGTGGTATATCAACTCTTGTAATACTCATATCATCCAGATCCGTCGGTTTTGACACCGACACCCACCCCCCTAGGGCGCGCTAGGCACCCTCGTGGCTGCCTCGGCTGCTTCTTGACGTCCACTCCAAGTCTCCTGGATTGTGTTTGTTACAAAAAGATCGCTCCCGAAGGATTAATTCCATTTGGACTCCGTTTGATATTCATTTTATTCGAAACATTGAAATAGGCAAAAAAACAGCAATTTGGGTTGGGCCTCTGGTTAGTAGGTTAGTCCCAAAAATGATATAAGAGTGTAAAGTAAAGCCCATAAACATCCAAAACGGGTAATATAATAGCATGGAACAATCAAAAATTATAGATACGTTGGAGAGTATCAAGGAGCAAGGCAACCTTGGTTGGCAAAAACTTAAGTCATAGAGGTGCATAAAATGGCAGAAGCAACAACCGTTATGGACGAAAGAAGCTTATAAACTTTTCAATAAAATGCTTCTTTAAAAGAAGCCCCCATGTATGGTGGGGTCTATACATTTAAATATGTGTACCCCAAACGATGCGGTTGATCCGAACATACATTTGAGAAGAAAAAGGGAAAAAATTAAAAAGGGAGAGAAAAAAAGGAAAAAACCTAGTTTAAAATGAAACCTAAGGAGGCCAAACTATGCGTAAAATCTTCGGAGCCGGGCAGCGTTCCATAGGTTCGGCTCAAGGCGATTGTCCTCTGCATTTGCAATGGTGATACGCTCCTCCAGTAAGGACTTCATCTATGACAAAGGGGCCCTCCAATGTGGGTTTGAGCTTATCCTTTTTCTTTTTCGGGAGGCGTAAAACAAGTTCTCTGACATTGTATGTCTTAGCCCGCACTTCTCTACGTTGGTAACACCTGGCCTGTTGTTGATAGAATGCAGAACAGGCTTTAGCAACATCGTGCTCCTCTTCGAGTCCGTCTAGGTCATCCTGTTGATCTAGTTCGGCTTCTCTCTCTTCGTACATGCGCACTCTAGGTGAGTCATGAATAATGTCGCAGGGCAATACTGCCTTTGTGCCGTACACCATAAAGAAGGGTGTGTATCCGGTCATTTTATTGGGCGTGGTTTGGAGTCCCCAAAGTACGGAATCGAGTTCCTTAACCTAGTGCTTGTCTGATTCTCGTAAAGAGCGCAATAGTCTGGGCTTAATACACTCATAATCAGACCATTGTCCATTTAGATTTGGTCGTTTGTTTGAGGGTGGTATACGAATGTGTAATCGAGTTTAATACCCAACTTAGCGCACCAAGTTTTCACCTCATCAGCTGTGAAGTTGGAGCCATTATCAATGATGATACAGTGTGGGACACCATAACGGTGGACTACGCCGAATATAAAGTCGATCACTGGTCCGGCCTCAGTTATTTTTACTTGTTTGGCCTCTATCCATTTAGCGAATTTATCTACCATTACCAGCAATTATTTTTTTGTGGCTCCCCCCTTTAAGGGGTCCAACCATATCAAGCCCCTAGACTGCAAATGGCCAAGTAATGGGGATTGTTCTTAATGCGGTGGGAGGCATCTGGCTTTGATTGATGAAAAGCTGACAACCCACGCAGTGTTGGACAAGGGCTTGAGCGTCTACTCGAGCCGTGGGCTAGAAAAACCCTGTCCGGAACGCCTTTCTTACGAGGGCCCTAGCTATGGCATGATGACCGCTGAGACTGGCATGTATTTATGCCAAGAGTTGCCTTCCCTCCTCTTCGGAGATACACCTTTGAAGGACTCCAGTTGTACTTCTTTTGTACAGTTCACCCTCATGCACTTTAAAGGCTTTAGACCATTGAACTATGCACCAAGTTTTGTTTTGATCGTCGGGAAGCTCCTTCCTATTAAGGTAGGCCAAGAATGGTTCGGTCCAGGGAGCAATAAGCGCCATGATCTCATGAGCAGAGGGTGTTATCTTGATATCCAGACCCCCGATGGTGTCTGCATTGCGTTCGGTAGCTGGTGGTGCGATCAGGTCCGTATTGCCTTCTCCGCTCTCACCCTGCCACACTACGGATGGCTTAAAAAATCCTTTCCACAAAGGTGTTAGGTGGCACAGGGTCGCGCTTAGAGCCCATATGAGCGAGGATGTCAGCTGCCTAATTACTGTCTCGAGCAACGTGATAAAACTCAAGTCCTTCAAACCGAGCTGATATTTTTAATATGGCGTTTCGATATTTGCGCCATTTGGGGGTCCTTTGCGTCGAACTCCCCATTGAGCTGAGAAATTGCGAGGTTGGAATCACCACGCACCTCCAGGCGTTGTATACACATGGAGACAGCCATGCGAAGACCATGTAGCAGCACCTTGTATTCGGTTGCATTGTTGGAGTTTGTATACATAATTTGTACATAGCGGACTGTGTCTCCAGTAGGGGATGTTAGGATGACGCTAGCCCGTAGTACGCCCAGCATTTTAGAGCCGTCGAAGTACATAATCCAATTGGAGTATGAGCTATACACTTTAGGGAGTTCGTCTTCCATCCATTCAGCGACAAAGTCGGCCAACACCTTGAATTTAATAGCTCGGCGTGGCTTGTATATGATTTAGAATGGTAAAAGCTCGATGGCCCATTTGGCTATGCGGCCAGTGGCGTCCCTGTTATTGATAATGCAATTGAGTGGTACTTTAGATGCCACTGTGATCGAACACTCTTGAAAGTAGTGTCTCAGTTTACAGGATGCCATGAAGACTGTGTAGGCTATCTTATGATAGTGGGGGTATCAAGATTTGCAAGGTGTAAGGACCTCCGATACATAATAGACTGGTTTTTGGGTGGGGGATTTATGTCCCTCTTCCCCTCGTTCGACGACAAGCACAGCACTAACCACTTGGTTAGTTGCCGAAATATATAATAACATGGGCTCTCCAACACCCGGTGCAGCTAGGATTGGGTTGCTTGCAAGAAGGGTTTTAATCTCTTCAAGTACGGCTATGGCAGCGTCTGTCCATTTGAAGTTGTCTGTGCGCCTTAATAGCTTGTAGAGTGGTAGCGCTTTCTCTCCCAATTTGGAGATAAAGCGGCTTAAGGCCGCGACGCACCCAGCTAGTTTTTGGACTTGCTTTAGGTCTGTTGGTGTGGCCAATTATGACAACTCTCGGATCTTAGTTGGGTTTGCTTCAATTCCTCTATGGGAAACAATGAACCTGAGCAATTTCCCAGCCTAAACTCTGAAGACACATTTTTCCATATTAAGTCGTATGTCGTATGTTCTGAGGTTGTCGAAGGTGAGGCGGAGATCGTCCACCAGTGTCTCCACGTGTTTTCTCTTGATGACCACGTTATCCACATATGCTTCGACCATTTTGCCTATTTGTTTTTACAGTCAAGTTTGAATCATACGCTGGTAGGTAGCCCTAGCGTTTTTTAGTCCGAAGGGCATAGTGTTGAAGCAGAAGGGACCATAAGGGCACTGGTATGCATCGGTTCTATACAAACGGTTTTTAACCCCTTTCCTCGATGGCATTCGGAACCATCACTTAGTGAGTGTGGGCGATAGGGGGTCCTTCCCACACGACCCAGAAACCATCGGGGATATGCCCTCCTGGAACACACGCTCCGCAAAATGAGGTCGTGTGCGACCGCGTGCAAGCAAATACGGTTATATGTACAGTAGTGCTCAAAAAAATACAATTATACAGGCGAAATCATTTCCGGTCGTAAGTACATCCCACAGAGTCAGTCCCCGCTAAACGTTTCCATTCATATATACATCCCACACAATCATTGCAAGGAAAACATTTCCGTTCATAGGTACATCACACACAATTTTCCCTGTTAAATTTTTTGTGATAGCGTTCCCATCACGCACAATATCAATAATTTTATTGTTTTGTTATTGAATGTATCACACACGATGCGTAGAAGAAACTGTGTGGCAAAGGCTATCCATCACACACAGCTTTTATGCGGTAAACGTTTGTGCAAGGTGGCCTAACGCAAACAGTTTTGAAGAGAATGTCGTGTGTGATTGTTCATCGATCCAACACGCTTTATTCCTAGAAACTGTGTGCATTGCCTTAGATCATCGCCCACGGTATTTTCTCAATAACCGTTTGCAATAGTAAAAACCAATTAGCAGGCTAATTCCCCCCTATTATTAATAATACATTTATTTATCTAATTTACATTCATATTAAACACATAATATATTTCATTCCCATATTAAGGAAGCAGGATTTCATAATTGGAGTACATCAGAGTACAACATGATATAGCTTCAGCACTCAGCTACCCCATTACACAACTTCACCAGCACCAAGTTTCACATGAAACATCTAGAACATTTTGATATTAGCATCATAGATGGTACATACACAGATGCATCTCATCGGGAAAACTGCTGAAGCGGAAGGCGAATATTGAGCCTTCATTGATGTTGAAGGTCTTTGCAACTTTAGGCTAGTGCCTGTGGATGATTGACCGTCCATCCTTCGTCCTCTTCAGGAACACTTCAATATTGAAACATGTGTGTTGTATGAATACCTTCCTCGCTTCCTGTCCATACAGGTGGTTTGAGGGGTAATCATTAGTGAACTGTTTTGGGAAGGCCTGAAAACAAGGATGTGCAAAAATATGTTCTCTATATTGGAAATGGGGCAAAGGAATAAAAAATACAAGGTATAATAGTATACAATAACGGAATGCAGCCACAACAATTGAACGTCGCATTACAGAATTGAACCAAGCAGTTAACCAAACACTACAACAAATGAACCAACCGTTAACGGAGCACCACATTGCACAAATATAACATACTCCTAATAGAATATCAGAATGTTAACCAAACCAAGCATGCTTAACAACTTGTAAATATATCAATTGTATTTGTTTCTCATGTATTTAGTATAGCCAAATTTGATTTATTTCTCACATGGTATACAATAACAGAATGCACACCAACAATTGAACATCGCATTACAGAATTGAACCAAATAGGTAACAAAACACCAAAACAAATGAACCAAATGTTAACTGAGCACCATATTGCACAATATTTTTGACTATAAACAGTAGGGTAAAACCCCACTGCAATTTTATAATTATAGAGCAAAGAAACAAGTAGTCTTACAGGCTTGAGGTAAGCCTACAGAAAGAAAGGAAATAGAGAGAAAAGAAAACTAAAACAACTAGAAACTAGAAAAAGAAAAAAGGGGGAGAAAGAAAAGAAAGAAAGAAAAAGAAAGAGAGAGATAGAAAAAACTAGACTAAGAAAAAACAAAAAATCACAGCAGGGCCTCAAGCCACAGATTGAAATGACTCTCATACTTTTTCTTCATTTTGAACCTTAAAAGCTTTAGCTCCTCCTGGAAAATGTACTTCCATCCTTGAAAAGATGGTGCAATGTTTTCAAAAAATTTATTGTTTCTGGTTATCCAGATGGCCCATGCACCAAGAATGATGATCTCCATATAAAAGGGGTAATTCAGTTTGTCCTTTAGATCTTGGAATGCTTCCAGCACTAACAGGTTTGGTGTTCTTGTTGGACAAATAAAGTCCCAGCATTGTTGCACAAAGGGGCATCCCCAAAAAAGATGATGAAATGTTTCTTCCTGTTGACAGTCACTAACTGCATAGTTGTATGCTTCCAACACAAAATTCTTCCTTCTAAGAAGGTTTCTTGTATTAACTCTGTCATGAAGCAGTTGCCAGAAAAAAACTTTGTGCTTTGGCTGACATGAGCTTTGCCAAATCGAGTTGAAGTGAGGAGGTGTTTGCTTGTGACCTATTAACACTTTATATGCTTTGATGGATGAGTATATTTCATTTCCCTAGATATAACTCCATGTGTCTAAAGATCCCAGAAATTCAAAGTGCCTCATAGAGATGCAAATGTCCTCCATTTCTAAGAATTCCTCATATGCCTCTGTTGTCAATGGGAGGAAGAAAAGATCCTGAAGGTACTCTTTCTGCAATACATGTTGTATGTTCAATTGTGGATTTCTCACAAAGGAGTACAGGTGATGGAATTTGTGTTTGAGTACTACCTGCTGCCATAGATCATCCCAAAAAGAAGCACTGACCCCATCTCCCACATTGCTCCTAGTAATAGCTTTGCAATGATCAAGAAGTGCTAAGTTGGATTTCCACCAAAAAGAACCCACCATGTTGTCACCTGGCAATTTCCCATCACTGTAGTAAGTTTCCCATATCAAGTTAACCAAACCAAGCATGCTTAACAACTTGGAAATATAGCAATTGTATTTGTTTCTCATGTATTTAGTACAGACAAATACGATGTATTTCTCACATGGTCTACAATAACAGAATGCACACACAACAATTGAACATCACATTGCAGAATTGAACCAAACAGTTAACTAAACACCACAACAAATGAACCAAACGTCAATTGAGCACCACATTGAACAATATAACATAGTTCTAATAGAAGATCAGACAGTTAACCAAACCAAGCATGCTTGACAACTTGGAAAATTGCACCCTAAAGAATTGAACATTTGAAAGTGCAACTATCCCTGGGTGGTTTTGGTAATTCCTAACAACATATAGCTCATTGAGCTAATGCTATTTCAAGATAGATATTTCAGGAAAGCTCAATGTTTGGCATAGCATTGATGAGAAAAGTGGACCCCTCAAAATGCTAAGGACAAAAGGATGGCTCAAGCTCAAAGCACAAGACTCTTCATTTTGCTTTTAGTGATCCAAGATCACATTGAGTCCATAGGAAAAGCCAATACTATCAAGAGGGGGTGAGGTGTTGCTTAATGAGTTTCTTTCTCAAAGTGCTTAGTGGTATGCTCCAAAAACCCTCAACTACTTTCTCACATCCACATATGTCCCAAACCAAAAGTCAAACTCGGCCCTACCGAAACTTTCTATCGACGCCACCGAGTTCAGTTGACATAGCCACTGCCATAAACCCTAGTATTTTTGGTCTCACCGATAGGGATCTCGGTCTCACCGAGATGGGATTGTAATCTCTCTGTTTCCCTTCGTAACGTTTTGGTCAAACCTAGATGAGCGATCGGTCCCACCGAGATTGCAATGCAAACTCCCTGTTTCCCTTTCGTAACGTTTCGGTCCAACCGAGATGAGCGAATCGGTCCCACCGAGTTTGCCTGACCAAATCTATGTGTGTCTATTACCAAAATCAGTCTCACCGAGTTTGTGCAATCGGCCTCACCGAGATTACGTTATGCCCTAAACCTAACGATATCGGTCCCACCGAGTTGACATGTCGGTCCCATTGAAATTCCTAATGGTCACATTATTTACTAAATCGGTCTGACCAAGTTTCATGATTCGGTCCCACCGAGTTTTGTAAGTTGTGTGTAATGGTTAGATTTTGTGTGGAGGCTATGTATACCCCTCCACCCGCTCTTCATTCGTGGAGAGAGACATCAGAACATGCCTACACTTCCAACATACATTTTCTGCGAGAGAACCACCTACAATATAAATCTGGATCTCTAGCCTTCCCCAAGTTGCTTTCCACTCAAATCTTCTTTCCACCAAATCAAAATCATGTGAGAGAGAGTTGAGTGTTGGGGAGACTATCATTTGAAGTAGAAGAGCAATGAGTTCATCATCAACACACCATTTGTTACTTATTGGAGAGTGGCGTCTCCTAGATTGGCTAGGTGTCAATTGGGAGCCTCCGACAAGATTGTGGAGTGAACCAAGGAGTTTGTAAGGGCAATGAGATTGCCTACTTTGTGAAGATCTACCCTAGTGAGGCAAGTCCTTCGTGGGCGATGGCCATTGTGGGAGAGACAAGGTTGCTTCTTCATGGAACCTTCGTAGGTGGAGCCCTCCGTGGATTCGCGCAACCATTACCCTTTGTGGGTTGAAGTCTCCATCAACCTAGATGTACAATAGCAACACCTATCGGAACCACGACTAAAAAATCTCCGTGTCAACATTGCGTTTGCTTCCTCAAGCTCCTCCCTTTACATTCATATGCAATTGTTTTACATTCCGCTGTCATACTCTTAGAATTGCATGTGTAGGTTGATTGCTTGACTTGTGCTAGGTTGCTAAAATCTGCCAAGAACTAAAATTGGGAAAAGGCTAGATTTTTATGTGGTCATATAGTCTAATCACCCCCCTCCCTCTAGACATACTTTCGATCCTACAAGTGGTATTAGAGCTTTGGTCTCCATTTGCTTTGATTTCCATAGCTTTTGGTGGTCATAGCCTTGGTTTCACAACCTAGGAGATTATGGCGTCTAGCGAGGGAAATTACCACCGTAGAGGTCCTTACTTTGATGGTACTAATTTTGCTAGTTGGAAGCTTTAGATGAAAAGGCATATTCTTGGACACAACCCCACCATTTGGGCTATTGTGGGTATTGGCTTGCAAGGTGAATTCTTTGATGGGAGAGAATCGAACCGTGAAGCTACTGCGGAAGAGTTGAAGATGCTTCAATGCAATGCTCAAGCTTGTGATATACTCTTCAATGGATTGTGCCCTGAAGAATTCAACAAAATCAGCCGTCTTGAGAAGGCAAAGGAAATTTGGGATACTTTGATTGATATGCACGAAGGTACCGACTCCGTCAAGGAATCCAAATTGGATGTGCTTCAAAGTCAACTTGACAAGTTCAAAATGAAGGATGGTGAAGGCGTCGCCGAAATGTACTCTAGGCTTGCTCTCATCACAAATGAGATTGCTGGCTTAGGAAGTGAAGATATGACCGACAAATTCATCATCAAGAAGATCCTAAGAGCCTTGCATGGAAAATATGATACGTGTGCACATTGATCCAATTGATGCCCAATTACAAAGATCTCAATCCAATGGAAGTCATTGGAAGAATTGTTGCTCATGAGATGTCACTCAAGGATAAGGAAGAGCTCCACAACAAGTCAAGTGGTGCTCACAAAGCCTCATGTGAAGCTCCCACATCATCAAGTGAGAAACAAACCTTCAATGAAGAATTGAGCCTAATGGTGAAGAACTTCAACAAGTTCTACAAGAGTAGATGCAAGGAAAGAAGTTCCAAGTCAAGGTCCTACAATGACAAAAGATCGTCTAGTCGTGAGCGCAATTGCTACAATTGTGGAAGACCCGAACACTATTCCAATGAGTGTACGGCTCCCTACAAAAGGAGAGAAAAATTCTCCAAAAAGAAGGAGTAGAAGAGAAGAATCACTATCAAGAGAAAGAAGGAGTAGAGATGATAGTTATGAACGAAGAACATCCCGAAGAAGCAAGGATTTGGGAGAACAAGTCATCAAGGAGCTACACAAAACGAAGACATCAAGATCATGTTGGTGAATGGGTATTCGACTCCGACTCCGACAATCACTCTGAGAGAAGTTATCACTCCGACTCCGAATATACTCAAGATGAAGGTGTTGCCGGTCTAGCACTTGTGTCAACCAACTCCTATGACATATTTGACTCACCAAATGAAGGAATTGGAAGATGCTTCATGGCTAAAGGCCGAAAGGTATCACACCCCGAGTATGTTGATTTCAATAGTGATGAAGATGACTTGTTAGGTGATGATAATTTACTTGTTGACAACTCTAGTGATGAATACTATGATGAAACGTCAATTAATCATGCTAATCAAGATAAAACGAATGACAATGATAAGGAGAAGATTGAGCGCCTAACTAAAGAACTAAACACTCTCAAGTTAGCTCATGAAACTATCTTGGAAGATCATCGAGAACTTTTAAAGACTCATGAGAAGTTACGCTTTGAAAAGCTCAACCTTGAGCAAGAGCATGAGTTTTTGAAGGCAATCAATGATGATATTCGCAAGAAAGGTTCTTCTTACATTGCCAAGCATTTATTCTTATCTACTTACATGCCACAAGTCAAATCTAGTAACAAGAACAAGAAAGATTCTTCTTCTAGTAGTAACAATAATCATGCTAAATCCAGTGTTGTTGCTTCTAGTAGTTCTCTTGATTCCACTAATAATTCTCTTAGCCAAGTTACACTTGATCAAGAAAATAGCTTATTGAAGGGAATTATAGAGAAATGTGTTTACAAGAGCCTTGCCGGAAGTAAGCAATTCGAGGAGATTGTACGCAAGCAAGGAAGGCACTGGAAGAATCAAGGTGTTGGTTTTGAATGAAAGTTCAATGCCAATGGAGTTGAGTGGGAAGAAGATAAATACCCCAAGATGAAGTTTGTTCCTCAACAAGAGAAGTATGATCCTACTTATTTCAAAGGAACACAAGCTCAAGATGATCTTACACCACAAGACCACAAGCAAAAAGGCAAGGACAAGCTTCAAGAGGAGATTGATGCATTTGAAGAAGCTCCTAAGGCCTTGGTCAAGTGGGTTTCCAAGACTACATCAAGTTCTACTTCATCAAGTACAACTACAACTCCAAGGAATCCCATCAAGATGATGTGGACCCCAAAGAAGAAGAACTAGAGAATTCTTGTGGGTGACTCCGCCAATATACTTCACTCATATCACTTTGGCAAGGACAAGTGCAATCAACTTCCACATCTTGCACTAGTTCAAGGAGTCACAAACCCTCTTGTTGGTAAGACAAGGGACAAGGTAACCTAATGCTTTCATGGACATCATCTTGTGTGTGCATCACTCTATGTCTATGGATATCCTTGTTTGTTCCTTGTGGGACTAACCCGTGTAGGTATCGAAAGTGCAAATCACTCCAATGGATTGCTCCAAATGATCTACATCAGCATTGAGCATCCATATCTTAAACATCTACATGAAATCATCATCGACAAAACCCAAGGTTAGTTCATCCCTCTTAGGGGGGATCTCACATGTAGGGGAGCTTTACTCTAAGAGTTGAGCTAAAGCAACTCTAATGGTGTGAACACGACAATGCTTTATGTAAAAGTGGTAACCGCACTTGTGCTTAAACAATGAGTATGACCTATGATCAAATATTCTCATTTGACTCCTAAGTCAATATACTCATATATAGATGACCTAGTCATCGCCAATTGTTTGATAGATGCTAGAATTGGTTGCGCATGCTTTGCCACATATTTCATTTGTCATTTTATTGTGTGAGCATGTTGGTTGCATATTTTACTCATTCGAGGACATCCACTTGTTGTTTTGATTGTTTGGTTTCTTTCCTTTTGCCAAGTGGATGGACAAGAATACCTAAGAAGCTTCTCTAGCTATCTATACTTTTCTTGTCTCAAACTCTATTCATGCTACATCACAAAGTTTGATCAAGTCAGATTCGAACCAGTATGTGTGAGGAGCACTCGGAGTCCCCGATTCGTCATAGACTTAAACTTCCGAAACCTCTTTGTGCATTTCGGTCTGACCGATTCACCCTTTTCAGTCATACCGAGATCACTAAGTTGATCTAGGTTTTCATTCTCGGTGCAACCGATTAGAACCTTTCGGTCACACCGAGTTGCAGTAACTACTCGCAGTTTTGCATCTCGGTGCCACCGAGTTGTTCCACTCGGTCACACCGACAGGGTCAGACTATATATACTCACAGGTCAAATTTTGGAAAATATTCCAAAACCCTTCGCCCACGCATAACCTGCTCTGCCTCTTCGGGTCTCCAGATCGTCTCCTCGCCGCTAGCGACCTCCCGCCGCTGGTCTATGCCACCGTCAACGGCATTCTTCCCCGCTGTTGCCGCCGTATCAAGTTCACCGCCGAGTTAGGGTATGAACTTGATACTTTGTGCTATACTTTAACTCCGATTCCTAGCACATTGCTTTGCCATGATTCTTCCCACGTATGAAATCTTCCTGTCCAGTGAAAGCATTCCGTAGATTAGATTTGATTTGAAAATTTAGAGGTTAGGTTTCCGCCGAACTCATCTCGGACCGACCGAGTTGTAGAAATCGGTCTCACTGATTTGGCTTAAGCCATTGCACATGCGATTTTCAGTCTGACCGAGAATTGCAAATCGGTGTGACTGAGATCGATTCTCTGTGAAACACTAGCAGTCTCGGTGCCACCAAACTGTGACTCGGTCTGACCGAGTTCACTGGTTTTGGTTCCAAAAGCTGCTTCGGTATCACCGAGTTTACAAATCGGTAGCTCCGAAATGCTTTCTATGGAAAACTAAAACTAAGTTTTTGACTCAATTGTTTTGCAAAAACCTCTGTACTTTGTGATGCTCATACACTCTACCTCATCTATATCTATTCATAGGGTCTGCTGTCAGTGAGTTTGCCTAAAGATGTCTGATCAAAGTGGTAGTCAGAACAAGTCAGAGGAACAAGCTTAGTTGAGTGAGGGCACTAGTCCCTCAAGAAGCTATGATGAGGGTAGCAGGAACACTCGCAACAACTTGCCAAAGGCAGCTACCGGGACAAGTAAGAAGAAAACCTCAGATTCTGAAGATGAGGATTATGTGGCTGTTGAAGATGAGGCCACCTCGATGAAAAATTGATGAAGAAGGAATATGGCAGTGCTGCTACCACAAAGCTAGGCATGAACAAGAAGGCACCCGCTAGGAGAGTGCCTACATCCAATCCTAGGAAGGTTGCCACAGGTGAAACTATGAAGTTCACCATTGAATCTGAAGAAGAAGCAGCTGGTGAAGATAAGAAGAAGAGGGCAAGAACATTACTTCCAATTTTCTTGCCAAGCCCTCTATGAGGAGAGATTCTGATGAAGAAGAAGAAGATGAAGAGGATGCTGCACCAGCACCCAAAGCTCAGAAGCTCATGGGAGATGCAATTAAGTCTAGGGCTGCTCCATCTAAGCCCAAAGCTGCTCCCAAGGCTGCTGCTCCAGCTCCAAAGCCTAAACTCAAAAGGAAGACCAGAAGTATACCTGCTGCAGAGAAGAACAAGGCCCCAGTGCTTGAAGCTGCTGAAGAAGGAGATGATTCACTTGTTTTGAGGAAGTTGAATCCCAAGATTCCTGACCATAATGATGCTCATCCAGTAGCTAAAGACATGCACATCAGAAAGGATGCTGGACTGAGATTGTGGAGACAGTCAGATCCATATGCTCTAAGGAGAAGGACAGTAGATGACTACATATTTCACACAAGGGAGCAACATGATTTTTATGAGACAATATTGCTTGACAAGAAGCCCATTGTGTGTGACATGAGATGGATCAACTGGGAGTACATCAAGAAAAATGAAAGTCACTATCCAGGAGTATATGACAGCTTCAAAGCATCTGGAGTTGATGAATATGTTGCCCAGAAGCTCACCAAGTGGAATGATGAGCTCATCATGCAGTTTTACTCCACAGCTAACTTCTACCCAGATGGGAAGATCATCTGGATGTCTGAAGGTACTAGGTACCAATCCACTATTGAAGAATGGGCTCAGTTAATCAATGCTCCAAAAGAAAATGAAGATGACTTGGATGTTTATGCAGAGAAGAAGAAAGACCATAACACTATGGCACACATGTATAGAGATATCCCAGATAAAGCTTTGGAAACTCACAAGCTTGGATCTGTACACTTCATGTTGTCTGGTCTACCTACAATCAACTAGATCCTTAGGCACACATTGCTACCCAAGTATGGAGATCATAAGATGATCAGAGGAAATGCTATCAACTTGCTACATTTGTTTGATGTGCCTTAAAAATTCAAAGTCATGAGTCTGATTGTGGAAACAATCAAGAGAACAACAGCTCATCAGAAGAGAAGTTGTGGGTATGCTCCACACATTCAGGAGCTCAGCAACTCAAAGATGGGCACAGACACATATCTATTGGATAAGGAGCATCTACCCTTACATCCTGATTTTGAAGATAACACAGTTGAGATGAATGAGGAGGAACCATCATCTGTGTAAGCACATGAGAAGAGAGAGAAGGCAAGGGCAGAGAAAGCTGCAAAGATGCCAACTGCTGGAGAGGCATCTCAAGTGTTCCTGAAGAGCAAGCAAGATCAGCTTGGCTATCTGATTGCCTCCACCTTGAGGATTGAGAAGGGCTTGGCCACCCTGACTCAAAACCGGGAGAGTTTGGAGAGGATCATTGAGCAGAAATTCTATGCTCTTGACGTCAAGATAACTGAGATCCAAACTGCAGTTGAGCAACTTCAGGAGGATGTGGAGGAGAAGAAGGGCAAGTCTACTACAAATGCTTTTGCTAGAGTGCCCAGAGGACAAAGATCTGCTGTAGTGCCTATTCTAGACACGAGAGCTACTTCATCTGCACCAGCAGCTACAGCTTCAGTGCCACCAGCTCCAGCAGCCACTCCACCAGCTCCAGCTACATCAACAGACGCTTTCGTCCTTGGAGTCATCTCTACACCACATCATGAAGACCAGGCCTGAGAGTCGTTTAGCACTATGCATTTTTCAACTTTTTGGTAACTTGTTGCCAAATGGGGAGAAAAATGTATAGATCATAGGCGTCGAGAGAGAGTGTTGCTTTTTATCTCTCTTGTTTTTGGTAGAACTTCTTTATTGTGTGCTTGATACATTATGTCTTTTGTGAGATACTTGGATGATCATGTGTTTGATCATATGCTATGCTACCCTTAATGCTTGATTGGATGATATTATCTCTTATATCCTTATATGATCATTCACTTTGCTTGGTGATGAGTGCATGTGTTCAATTATTATCATTTTGCGCGCTCCACCAAGATGTATGTGACATGGAAGAGTGACCCATGATCCTAACACTTTGTGCATTTCCAGTCCAAAGCAAATTTTAAATAATGCACAAATTTAGGGGGAGCTCTTGCTTATCACATACTTCTCAAAGCGACGATGTTTTTCAATCTTATTATCATTTGTCGAAGCTTTGATATATATCTTGTCATCAATTACCAAAAAGGGGGAGATTGAAAGTGCAACTATCCCTGGGTGGTTTTGGTAATTCCTAACAACATATAGCTCATTGAGCTAATGCTATTTCAAGATAAATATTTCAGGAAAGCTCAATGTTTGGCATGGAATGGATGAGAAAAGTGGACCCTCAAAATTCTAAGGACAAAAGGATTGGCTCAAGCTCAAAGCACAAGACTCTTCATTTTGCTTTTAGTGATCCAAGATCACATTGAGTCCATAGGAAAAGCCAATACTATCAAGAAGGGGTGAGGTGTTGCTTAATGAGTTTCTTACTCACAGTGCTTAGTGATATGCTCCAAAAACCCTCAACTACTTTCTCACATCCACATACGTCCCAAACCAAAAGTCAAACTCGGCCCTACCGAAACTTTCTATCTGGCGCCACCGAGTTCAGTTGACATAGCCACTGCCATAAACCCTAGTCTTTTCGGTCTCACCGATAGGGATCTCGGTCTCACTGAGATGGGATTGTAATCTCTCTGTTTCCCTTCGTAACGTTTCGGTCAAACCGAGATGAGCAATCGGTCCCACCAAAATTGCAATGCAAACTCTCTGTTTCACTTTCGTAACATTTGGGTCCAACCGAGATGAGCGAATCGGTCCCACCGAGTGTGCCTGACCAACTCTCTGTGTGTCTATTACCAAAATCAGTCTCACCGAGTTTTTGTAATCGGTCACCGAGTTTGCCTGGCCAACTCTATGTGTGTCTATTACCCACTGAGTTTGTGTAATCGGTCTCACTGAGATAACGTTATGCCCTAACCCTAACGATATCGGTCCCACCGAGTTGACATGTCGGTCCCACCAAAATTCCAAACGGTCACATTATTTACTAAATCGGTTTGACCTAGTTTCACGATTCGGTCCCACCCAGTTTGGTAAGTTGTGTGTAACGATTAGATTATGTGTGGATGCTATATATACCCCTCCACCCACTCTTCATTCATGGAGAGAGCCATCAGAACATGCCTACACTTCCAACATACATTTTCTGAGAGAGAACCACCTACACTTGTGTTGAGGTCAAGATATTCCATTCCTACCACATAAATCTTGATCTCTAGCCTTCCCCAAGTTGCTTTCCACTCAAATCCTCTTTCCACCAAATCCAAATCCTGTGAGAGAGAGTTGAGTGTTGGGGAGACTATCATTTGAAGCACAAGAGCAAGGAGTTCATCATCAACACACCATTTGTTACTTCTTGGAGAGTGGTGTCTCCTAGATTGGCTAGGTATCACTTGGGAGCCTCCGACAAGATTGTGGAGCGAACCAAGGGGTTTGTAAGGGCAGGGAGATCGGCTACGTCGTGAAGATCTACCGTAGTGAGGCAAGTCCTTCGTGGGCGACGGCCATGGTGGGATAGACAAGGTTGCTTCTTCGTGGACCCTTCGTGGGTGGATCCCTCTGTGGACTCGCGCAACCGTTACCCTTCGTGTGTTGAAGTCTCCATCAATGTGGATGTACGATAGCACCACCTATCGGAACCACGGCTAAAAAATCTCTGTGTTAACATTGCGTTTGCTTTCTCAAACTCCTCCCTTTACCTTCATATGAAATTGTTTTACATTCCACTGCCATACTCTTAGAATTGCATGTGTAGGTTGATTGCTTGACTTGTGATAGGTTGCTAAAATCTGCCAAGAAATAAAATTGGGAAAAGGCTAGATTTTTATTTGGTCAAGTAGTCTAATCACCCCCCCTTTAGACATACTTTCGATCCTACAACATCCCATTTGAAGATTTGAACCAAATAGTTAACTAGACACCACATTGCACGACATATAGAACATATACACTAGAGCAGAAGATTGCATGGTAAAAGTAGATAGCACAATTCACTAGAATTTGTTAAGGAAAGGCAGTAGCTAGCAAACTGAACATAGGTCCTTATAGTGAGCTAATAAGACAAGCTACACATTATCGGAGATATCGATGACGATTGACTCCTTGGACATGGAAGAGGGCGAGGCCTCCGCATCGTGGGTGCCCTTGTCATAGTGGTGAGTTGCCTGAGCCGCTCCGGGCACCAACCTGCTAGCTCTCGAGATGAGGTAAGCACGTGCACGCTGAGAAAAGACCTCGTAGTCTTCGTCGAAGGCACCGACGGTGGCCTCGAGAAAATGCCACGAACTGTCATTTAAAGTAGCCAACCGTGCAACAGCATCGGCGCGTGAGGCGTCGATGGTGGCCTCAACGGCGAGGTGCTCCTCCAAAATCTGGGGGTCGGCACGAATGGCAGCCATCATGACCTCATCCGCGTGTGCTACCACAATTTGCTTCTCCGCGGCCAAATGCTCCTTGAGATGCTGGCTATACTGCGTGCACCATGGCTTAGGACGGCGCTTATTTGGTGGAGGGGTCGGTGATTTGGGTGGAAGGTGTCGTGCTCACACTGGCGGTCAAGGTATGTGGGATGTGGAAGGAGGAGGAGGATTGGGTTCGGGTGTGGATTAACTGCCTGGATAAGCGAGGCCGAGCAGCGTGAAGGAGGGTCGCCAGTGAGGAGCCGATGCTCCAAGCATGGAGTGAAGGTTTCAACTTGGAAAGGAAGGCGGAAACATGGGAAATGTGGCTTTTGATAAGGGGGAGGGGAGGGGAGGTAGATATTTCCACGGAAGCCAAAAATTTGGAATCGCTTCAGCAAAAAAACTAGCACGCAAAGTGTCATCAGACACAGTCCCTTATTCATGGCGGGTTGTGTACTGTAGCCGACGAACCTTCTCGCGCAAGCCATAGGCATACTATACACCGACGGTGCTCCAGGATATTTTGTACTGCATCACACACTATTGGCGATAATAAACTGTGTGGGATCTACTTGATTTTTCATCGTGATTTGCATTACATAATGGGGTCATAGCTGCAAAGGATGGTGTTTGAATTGCTAGAACTTCTATCTGAAGTTAACATCCAACTATAGGTGTGTCGTCAAAAAAATTGGAATTATTCAGGGTTCGTTTGGACATTTTTACATGGTAACTTGGTTTTCTAGGCATTTCAGGTGCACAATTCAAAAGTAAACGACATGCACATGCTCCGGTGCACCAAAATGGGTTGTAAAATGATATATGTGTCCATGGGTTGATGCTTACATCCCATTCAACATATGCGGATGAATTTGAAACACCAAGACACAGTGGCTCTCCGGCAAATGTTGAGGTGCTTGCTTTTATAATTCTAGTAAATCCAAAAGTCGTCCGAAATTCGTGAAACTTGGCATGCTATCATGGAGCGACGTCAACATGCCGTGGTAAAATTTTTGTCCCATTTGGGGCAGGTTTGGGTATAAGATTCTCATAAACCAGAGCTTCTCACAACAAGTGTGATGGTTTCGGTAGGGCACGTTTCACCTTTCTGGACGGAACGATACTCGTTGTATCTTCTCGATTTCAATTTTTTTTCCTAGTGTCAAGATAGAACAACAGGAGTGTTGTGTCAATTTTTCGGATTTTTCGGGGTTCGCTTGGACATTTTTATACATTAACTGAGTTTTCTATGCATTCATGTGCATAATTCAAATTTGAACTACATGCAGATTCTGTAATGCATATAAATTGGTTGAAAATTCCAATATGTGTCCTTGGTTGCATGCTTAGGTCCCATGCAAGAAATGAGAATGAATTTCAAACACCCTGCCGCCATCACTCGTCCACAAACATTGAGATTCCTGGTTTTAAAATTCTAGTAAATCCAAAACTCATCTGAAATTCATGAAACATGGCATGCTATCATGGAGCGGCATCAACATGTCGTGGTAAATTTTTTTTGTCCCATTTGGGGCAGGTTTGGGGATATGATTCTCACAAACCAAAGGTTCTCACAATAAGCCTGATAGTTTCGGTAGGGAACGTTTCACCTTTCTGTACAAAACGATATGCGTTGCCTCTTCTCGATTTCAATTTTTTCCTAGTGTAAACATAGAACAACAGGGGTGTTGTGTGAATTTTGGGATTTTGGAGGTTGGATTGGACATTTTTATACATTAACTGATTTTTCTATGCATTCATGTGCATAATTCAAATTTGAACTACATGTACATGCTCTAATGCCTATAAATTAGTTGAAAATTCAAATATGTGTACTTGGTTGCATGCTTAATTAGGTCCCATGCAAGAAATGATAATGAATGTCAAACACCCTGCCACCATCACTCGGCCGTAAACATTGAGATATATACCTGGTTTTTTAATTCTGGTAAATCCAAAGCTTGTCTGAAATTCATGAAACTTGGCATGCTATCATGGAGCGGCACCGACATGCCATGGTAAAAATTTTGTCCCATTTGTGGCAGGTTTGGGGATATGCTACTCACAAACCAGAGCTTCTCACAACAAGCCAGATGGGTTCAGTAGGGAACGTTTCACCTTTCTGTACGAAACGATATGCATTACCTCTTCTCGATTTCAATTTTTTTCCTAGTGTAAACATAGAACAACAAGCGTGTTGTGTCAATTTTTGGGATTTTTGGAGGTTCGGTTCGACATTTTTTATACATTAACTCACTTTTCTATGCATTCATGTGCATAATTTAAATTTGAACTACATGTACATGCTCTAATGCATATAAATTAGTTGAAAATTCAAATATGTGTCCTTGGTTGCATGCTTAATTAGGTCCCATGCAAGAAATGAGAATGAATATGAAACACCCTGCCACCTTCACTCAGCGACAAACATTAAGATATATACTTGGTTTTTAAATTCTAGTAAATCCAAAGCTCGTCTGAAATTCATGAAACATGCCATGCTGTCATGGAGCGATATCAACATGCCGTGGTAAATATTTTGTCCCATTTGGGGCAGGTTTGGGGATATGCTTCTTACAAACCAGAGCTTCTCACAAAAAGCCCGATGGTTTCAGTAGGGAACTTTCACCTTTCTGGATGAAACGATATGCATTGCCTCTTCTCGATTTAAATTTCTTTTCCTAATGTCAACATAAAACAACAGGGGTGTTGTTTCAATTTTTGGGATTTTTGGGGGTTCGCTTGGACATTTTTATACATTAACTGAGTTTTCTATGCATTCATGTGCATAATTCAAATATGAACTACAGACACATGCTCTAATGCATATAAATTGGTTGAAAATTCAAATTTGTGTCCTTGGTTGCATGCATAGGTCCCATGAAAGAAATGAGAATGAATATCAAATACCCTACCACCGTCACTCAGCCGCAAACATTGAGATACCTGGTTTTTAAATTCTAGTAAATCCAAAGCTCGTCTAAAATTCATCAAACTTGGCATGCTATCATGGAGCGACATCAACATGCCATGGTAAATTTTTGGTCCCATTTGGGGCAGGTTTGGGTATATGCTTCTCACAAACCAGAGCTTCTCACAACAAGCATCATGGTTTCGGTAGGGAACATCCTACCTTTGGGGACGAAACGATTTCTATTGCCTCTTATTGCTTTCAAAATGTTTCTCGTGTCAAGATAGAACAACAGGAGTGTTGTGTCAATTTTTGGGATTTTTCGGGGTTCGTTTGGATATTTTTATGCATTAATTGAATTTTCAATTCTTTTATGTGCATAATTCAAATTTTAACAATTCACGTGACGCCACGTGTCTTGGTTTTAATGGCTATAGGTTTTAATGGCTCTTGATCGCAAACGTTTAGAAAGAACACCCGTATGCAAAGTGAGAGCAGGATTTGTGCATCTTTTCAACGCAAACGGTTATTTTGGATGACTCGTGTGCCACCACTTACAAAAAATTTGGTAAGATTTGCATCTGTCATATTGGGTATGTTGCCATTTGTCAAACTGGAAAGATTGTGATTTGTTGATCTAGTAACATTGCCATTTGTTAACCTTGTAACACTGCGATTTCTCAAAATATGAAGCTGAAAATCACTAGCAGTATCTAATTTTTGCAACTAAAATTCAGTAATTAAGCATAGATGGAGGCAAGGAGGCGTGCTCAGCCAGGCGTGCAGCGGGCAGCGCAATACTATTTGATTTTGCAGCGGGTGGTGCAGCTCCCGATACGGCTTTAATGCAGACGGGGGAGAGGGTAGCGGTTCCCAAAATGTTGAACGGGCAATGATGCATCCTCCTTCAATTAGGATCATAAATGCATGAGGGAAGTAATGGGAGGAGGACCGGGAAACGAGGTAGCACGATGTGAATGCAACGGAGTTTGCACTCATATAAAGGCGCCCCTCCATTCCTACGCATTTGCCTAAGCATCTACACTAAGCACAAAAGTGCTCACTCCAGACCCCTAGCGGCGATGCGCGCGAGCGGCAAGCGGCTGTGCTAGACAGTCCATGACGCTGGCCTGCAGGATGGCACAGAGGATCGTCTCCAGATGGTGTTGGCGACCGGCTGGTACATGGTTGCCGTCGATGCCAGCTACGACTCTCAGTTGGAACAGACGATCATTGCCACCACAAACAAGTTCACTGTCGTCAAGAAGCTCGCGGACGACATCGCCGTACGCCTCTAGCCTGCGCACCCGGGCTCCTCATTGTCTGCCACCCTAATTGGCCTCCATGGTCGAAACCTCTTTCAATCACTGGTGGCCCTGCAATTGCCCACCGACGCCTCAAAGAATGTCCACCTGGAGGTTGCGCTCGCCGTGAGGCGCCTCGCCCTGCAAGAATTCGTCGACCTACACATCCACGTGTATGAGCAAATCGTGTACATAGGTATCTACAAGGCTAGTGAGGACGCTACAACGTTGGCCTTCTTGAACCGGCTGGAAGCCTTGGATGCCTTTGCTGAGAAGCACCTTGACATCGCCACAAAAGCCTCCGCTCCTTAGCCCCCGGTCGGTGGCCCGGCGCACTGAGTTGAGGAGCAAGAGGTCGTACGTTGAAGGGTGAATCTTTCTTCTTGCCTCCTTAATTCTTATTGTGCTATTGCATTCTTGTTTCAGTCAATACATACATGTGTGATCCCTTTGCTTAATTATATGCATCACTGTAACTAGTACTCCAGCCGTCAATTTATAAGTTGTGCTGCTAGTATTTGGGGCCGTTGCACGACACAATAAGCACACCATGATGACGCATACAGAGAGGACATCTAGCGGTTCCAATGGAGATTTGTCAAAATATGCAGCTAAAAATCAGTAGCACTATCTAATTTTTGCAACTAAAATTCTGTAATTAAGCATAGATTTCATGCACAGATTAAGCAGTCGTGCTTAATCTATACAAACAGTTCAACCATTAGGCGTCGGGGCGCGTTCTGCTTGCCGTTAGGCGCCGTGGCGCACTCTGCTCGCGTCCGTCGATGTGCTCGGGTTGTGGACAACTTTTCCTTGCGTGTTCACCATATATATGCATATATATGGTTGGTCGCCGTTGAGGCGACCGCGAAGCACTCTGCTCGCATCCCTCCGCGCATGCTCTACCAACGGTTGGTCCTGCGCACGATCACGTCGGGGGTACCATGTCAGGACCCCGACTCGATGTCACATTGATCTAGCCTGTAACACCTCATATCACTTTGCGGCCTCACGCACGGTATCCCCACGGGTGTCGCCTTACCTTTGCCCGGGACCGTTTGCGCCTTTTGGCTCACGTATATGATAGTGTCGCTAGCATCCATATGATAAGGAGCCCGGGCTGACATGACTAGTCGTAAACCCAAAGTGGCACAGACTTACAGGGATAGGCATCCATGACCCAGCTTCGAACGTGTCGGTCAACAACAAGTGGGTCCGGGCTGTAGCACTGGGCTAGCAGGACTCCGGTAAACCGGGCTGTAGCGGGCTAACAGGACTCCGGTACTCAATGCGTGACATTTCCCAGAAGGGACAGACACAGGAACGAAGAAGGACACATGCCGGCCAGCCTAAGTGTTCCAGAGCAGTAGCAAGCTACCATGGCTCAGCGGTAGCACTAAGAGACATTTCCCGGTAAGAGAGGCTACTAAAGATAAACAACCAGATAGTCAGATCCCACACATACCAAGCATTTCAATCATACACACAATATGCTCGATATGTGCAAATACAACAAGGCATCACAACATGACTCTATGACACAAGTACTTTATTTAAGGCTTAGAGAGCCATACATAACATACACAAAGGTACGGGTCACACGACCCAGCATTCAAGTCATACAGTCATACGAAACAGCAGCGGAAGTAACTTGTCTGAGTATAGACAACTAGAAAAATAAAAGAGGCTTGGAAAGCCTAGCTATACTACGTGGTCCTTCACAAGCTCAGGATCACCACCTGGGCCTTAGCCTACTCATTGATGTCAACGTCTACGTAGAACCCATCAGAAAGGGTTGCAGCGTCTTCTGTAAAATGTAAATTATAGCAACATGAGTACAAAGGTACTCAGCAAGACTTACATCAGATCCTACATACATGCATATTATCAAGAAGGGTTGGTGGAGTTATTGCAGCAAGCCAGCTTTGACTCTTGGCTAGGCTAACCTACGAGACTCCAACTTGAAATGGTTTTGCGTACACGAGTCCATTACTCACCAATTCAATACACTACCGAGGATCCACCTCTGTTTTCCTACGGAAGAGCCATCCTCGGCACTCACACTTATCTTGAGGCTTTTAGTAGTTTCCATTTACTTGTCTATGAACTGTATAGGCAACCAAGTAGTCCTTTACCGCGGACGCGGCTATTCGAATAGATCATGATAACCCTGCAGGGGTGTACTTCTTCATACACGCTCTCACCTCTTACCATCGTTTACACGACATGTACTCGGCAACCTTCAAGAGGAAGCCCAACGTGGGTGTCGGCCACGACCTACCTAATCACCTAAGCCTCCAGTCCAGGTTTATCGCCTATCCAGGTTCCATCCGCAGGGAGTCCGGCCGAGGTTTCCCATACGGCCCCGAACGATGTGAACAGGGTTCCCGAGATACCTAACGGGTATTCGGTACACCCGGCCACGTACCTACCGCATCACAGCCCACCCCTACGGTCAGCGCTGTCCACGGCCTCCAGTAGGCTACAAACACCAGAAACTACTTGCAACTCCTGGACGGAGAACTAGGGTGAATAAGAAGCCGAGAGGGTCCATTGGTTTCGGGCCCAATGCATGGTAGTAGCTGATTCTTAAATCACACATACAGATCTCAGTGCTTAAGGTCGGCTTCAATGAAACAACCCACCATGTACTCCTACATGGCCTCTCATCGATACCTTTACCAAAACGTGTTCACCACACCACTCTCATTATCGACATAAACATTTCACTCTAGCCCATCACCCAGATGAACCAGACCTGACACGACTCTAAGCATAGCAGGCATAGCAAGGTAGGAACAACACATACATATGGCTCAATCAACTCCTACACATACTAGTGGGTTTCATCTAGTTACTGTGGCAATGACAGGTCATGCAGAGGAAATGGGTTCAACTACCGTAGCACACAGCAGTTTGAAACGCGTTGTCTTAATGCAGTAGAAGAGAGCAGGAGCGAGAACATGGGTTTGTATCGATATGATCAAATGGTTGGTTGCTTGCCTGATGGTTCGATGCACTGATACGGTTCTTCGTTAGGGTAATCACGGTACTCCTCGGAGGCAGATCCTGCCGTAAAGAACACCAGTACACAACCATCACCAAACAATGTGCAACAATATGATGCATGCATGAAACATAGCAATATGAGTGTGTTGGGCTAATGCAACTAAGACCAGAAGGGTTTGAACCAATTTGAATCAAAGATTCAAATTTCAAACTCAAACATGGCCCTTTAAAGTGTTTTTCCTTGTTCTGCATTAAACACCAAGTTAACTTGTTTAGTCATGCATGAAAATAGTACAGATGGATAGATTGGATTTTTCTGATCATTTTTCATATATAATTTGTCTGATTTGGAATTACAGAATAAAAGTTATGAAATTTTGAAGTTTAAATTATATTCTGGAATTTCCTATATTAGAATAATTCCAGAAAATCAATTATTGCGTTAGCCTGACGTCAGTGTGACGTCAGAAGGTCAACGGAACAGGTCCAGGTCAAACCTGACAGTGGGTCCCGCGTGTCAGGGTGATTAATTAATTAAAGTTTAATTAAAACTAAACCTGTTTAATTAACAGGGCTGGGCCCCACCTGTCATTGACTCAGGGGAGTCAACCAGGGCCCACCCGTGGTCAAACCCGGGTCGGCTGCACCGGCGTTTAGCCGCCGGCGAGCCCGACGCGGCGGCGGAAGTGATTTTTGCCGTTCCGGCAACCAAATGAGCCGCGGAGGGCACCGGAGAGGAGCTGAGGTCGAGCCGCAGCTCTTGGTGGAGTCCGTTGGGGTCGGGGTGGCCGGAGTTGGCGCCGGCGACGACTTTGGCGGCCACCGGAGTTCGACCAAAGTCGAACTTGTCGCTAGGGGGATCGGTGAGGTGCGGGGAGTGCACGGTTGGGCCCGACGCAGCGTGGTGAGTGCGTTGGACACTGCGGGTTGGCCAGAGGATGGCCGGGAGCACGTCGGCAACGAGATCCGCGGCGGTGCGTGCGTGTGAGCTTCGTGCGGTGGCTACACGGCTCGGGAAAGAGAGAGGGAGGGTCGGAGGGGTAGCTAGGCTCACAGCGCTTCTGTAGAGGCCACCGGCGGGGTCGGGGACGAGCTGAGGCGGCGACGGCGTTGAAGGGGATCTCCGGCGACGGCGAGCTCGGGCGAGGTCGGTGCGGTGGTCTCGGACCGCACGAGCACACGGGGCTCGGCTAGCTCGATAAAGTGGACGGCGGCGGAGCTCCTGGACACGGCGGCACGGCGTGGGGTTGACAGAGGGCGTGGCTACGGTGAGGGGGTGGCGGCGATGGCGTCGGCCATGGCGTGGGAGAGCGAGGGAGGGGAGCTGGAGAGGAGAGGGGGTGTCTGGGAGGTTCGGGGGAGAGAGGGAGGCCGATTCACGGCGTTAGCCGGGCGAGGGAGGCGGCGAGGCGGCGAGCAGGTGCGTGGCACCCATGCGGTGCTCGTCGCCGAGCACCTGCCTGCCTGCCTGGCCGGCAAGCAGCTCGCTGGCGCGGTGCTGGGCTGGGCCGGCAGGTGGGCCGGGTGCTGGGCGCCAGGTAAGCTTTTCCCATTTTCTTTCTGTTTTCTGTTTTTTTTAATACTTCTGCAACTTTGTTGAATTAAATAAAATACTTAGGCAACTCCAAAAATCACCAAACTATTCCTGGTCCATAGTTGGATTATTTCCAACATGAAACATTTTAGTTTGGAGTTATTTGAGCATTTAAATATTTTATATAAT
Source organism: Triticum aestivum (assembly GCF_018294505.1). Lineage (NCBI taxonomy): Eukaryota > Viridiplantae > Streptophyta > Magnoliopsida > Poales > Poaceae > Triticum > Triticum aestivum. The sequence goes on along the minus strand of NC_057804.1, from coordinate 293,606,629 downwards.
TTTAAATGCCCAAATTCAAATACTTATGATTTAATTCAAAAACCCTAGGATGGCCTAGGAAAATGTGCACCACTTTTGGCAGAGGTTCTGAACCAAGACAAAAATGATGGGCAATTTAGAAGGGCATTTCAGGTTCATTGAAAAAGTTTTTTAGTAAACCCTAATTGGTTTCAGGGGGGACTGGGGGTTCTGTCATCCCCATTTCAGGTTTCTGATGAAAGAGTAAACATGATGCAACACTCTAATGCATGACTAGCTAGGGTGTGACAACTCACCCCCACTCAAAAGAATCTCATCCCGAGATTTGGGTTCCTCCGGAAAGCAAGCGGGATACTCAAGTCGAAGACGATCCTCCCTTTCCCAAGTTGCTTCATCCTCAGAATGGTGCGACCATTGAACTTTGAGAAACTTGATATTATGACGTCGAGTGGTACGCTCGGCCTGATCGAGGATACGAATGGGGTATTCTCGATATGTAAGATTATCTTGGAGATTAAACGTTTCGTGGTCCACTCCAAGGATAGGATCCGAGAAGCAACGCCTGAGTTGAGAAACGTGGAAGACATCGTGGACTCTGGAGAGGTGCGGAGGTAGTTCCAACTGGTAGGCAACTTCTCCTCGTTTGGCGAGAATGCAAAAAGGTCCAATGTAACGAGGAGCCAATTTGCCTTTGATACCGAAACGATGGGTTCCCTTCAGAGGGGTAACCCGAAGGTAAGCCTTCTCGTCAATCTCGAAAGTCATAGCCTTATGTTTTCGGTCATATTGACTCTTCTGACGGGATTGGGCTGTTTTCAACTTTTCACGAACGATGCGAACTTGCTCTTCTGCTTCCTGAATCATATCCGGGCCAAAGAATTGTCTTTCCCGGTCTCTGACCAGTTAAGGGGTGTTCGACACCGTCGTCCATAGAGAACTTCAAAAGGGGCTTTACCCAAGCTAGATTGATAGCTGTTGTTGTAAGCGAATTCGGCAAATGGAAGGCACTTCTCCCAATCCATTCCGAATGAGATAACAGAGGCTCGAAGCATGTCTTCTAGAATCTGGTTGACGTGTTCCACTTGACCACTCGACTGAGGGTGGAAAGCGGTGCTAAAGGAGAGACGGGTTCCCATAGCATTTTGGAAACTTTCCCAAAATCGAGAGGTGAAAAGACTTCCTCGATCCGAATTAATTTCCAAAGGAACACCATGGAGAGACACTATCCAGGAGATGTATAAGTCTGCCAATTGACTAGCGGTTATACTCTCACGAACAGGTAGGAAATGGGCTACTTTGGAAAGACGATCGACGACGACGAAGATAGCATTATTCCCTCTCTTGGTCCTGGGAAAAACCGGTAATGAAATCCATACCAATTTTATCCCATTTCCATTCAGGAATAGCTAAGGGTTGAAGGGTGCCAGCAGGCCGTTGATGCTCTGCTTTTACACGACGACAGACGTCGCAATTAGAAATATACTGAGCAATTTCTCTCTTCATCCTAGTCCACCAGAACCTCTGGCGTAGGTCCTGATACATCTTAGTACTACCGGGATGAATGGTGAGAGGAGATTCATGAGCCTCCTTAAGGATCAATCGCCTCAGGTTTCGCACCTTGGGAACCACTAGTCGATTCCCGAAGTATACGACCCCTTGATCATTAATGGAGAAACAATTCGCAATTCCTTTCTTGATGTTTCTCTTGATGCGGGATATTCCCGGATCTACCTTCTGTGCTTTGATGATCTGATCCGTAAGGGTAGGTTTTGCCACCAAGGTGGAAAGAAAACCTTGAGAAACAATGTGAAGGTTAAGCTTCCGAAATTCCTCATGGAGAAGCGGTTGACTTTGTTGTAGCATTAAGTTGTTACAATAAGATTTACGACTTAGCGCATCAGCCATGACGTTGGCTTTCCCTGGGGTGTAAGTTATTCCTAAGTCAAAATCTGTGATCAACTCAACCCAACGTCTTTGCCTGAGATTCAAATCCGGTTGGGTGAAAATGTACTTCAGACTTTGGTGATCAGTGAATATTTCGCAACAGTTATCGAGGAGGTAATGTCGCCAGGTCTTAAGTGCATAGACTACGGCTGCAAGCTCTAGATCATGAGTAGGATAATTCTCCTCATGTGGGTGCAATTGCCGTGAAGGGTAGGCAATTACGTGTCGATCTTGCATGAGAATGCAACCTAGTCCTTGTCGCGAGGCGTCGCAGTAGATAACAAAGTCCTTGGAGAAGTCTGGCGGTACCAGTACGGGAGCAGAAGTCAGGCGTCTTTTCAGTTCCTGAAAGCTGTGCTCACATTGTGGAGTCCATTCGAACTTCTTATCTTTCTTGAGGAGTTCGGTTAGAGGTTTGGCAACTTTGGAGAAGTTCTCGACAAAGCGACGACAATAGCTCGCTAAGCCCAGAAAACTCCGAACTTGCTTGACCGATTCAGGTGGAGTCCAATTAAGGACAGCTTGAACTCGCTCAGGGTTAACAGCAATACCTTTACTAGATATTACATGACCCAGATAGGTCACTTCTGACAACCAAAATTCACATTTAGAAAATTTGGCATAAAGACGATGCTCTCGAAGTTTCTTCAACACTAGCCTTAAATGTTCGGCATGTTCTTCCTCGTTCTTGGAGTAGATGAGTATATCATCGAGATAAACTACGACGAATTTATCCAAATACTCCATGAAGATTGAGTTCATTAACCGAGAAAAAGTGGCTGGAGCGTTGGTTAAACCGAAGGACATGACGGTGTACTCGTATTGGCCATAACGAGTAACAAAGGCCGTTTTAGGAATGTCCCCGTTTCTGATTTTGATTTGATGGTAGCCCAACCTCAAATCCATTTTGGAGAAGACTGAGGATCCAGCGAGCTGATCGTACAGGTCGTTGATCCTAGGGAGCGGATATTTGTTCTTGATTGTGACCAAATTGACAGGTCGGTAATCTACAACCATCCGGTCCGTACCATCCTTCTTCTTGACGAAGAGGACGGGGCAAGCCCACGGAGATGAACTAGGTCGGATGAAACCCTTTTTCAAGGACTCATCGAGTTGTTTCTTAAGCTCGGCTAGTTCTAGTGGTGCCATCTTATAGGGTCTTCTAGCAATCGGAACGGTTCCTGGAATGAGGTCTATTACGAACTCAACATCCCTGTCAGGTGGAACACCTGGCAATTCCTCTGGGAAGACATCCGGGAAGTCACGGACTACCGGAACATCCTCAAGGGCTGGCAAAGGGCTGGCATTAAGAGAATATAATTGTCGCTTGGCTAATCGGGTCAAGACATTGACTATCTTGCCCGAAGGGTGAGTGAGTTGAACAGTCCTAGAGAAGCAATCAATTTTGGCATGATGAGCTGACATCCAGTCCATACCCAAAATGATATTAATATCTGAAAATTTGAGAGCTATCAAAGATGCAAGGAAAACAAGTCTGTCGACTTGGATTTCATTTCCATAACTTACCCTGGAAGTCTGCCATCTAGAACCGGGAGTAGAAATTTCCATAGTGGATGGCATGTCACAGAATGCGGTGTTATGCAAACGAGCATAGTTCTCGGATATAAATGAATGAGAGGCTCCTGTATCGAAAAGAACAGATGCCGGGTGGCAATTAACAAGGAGCATACCGAGAACGACGTTGGGATCTTCTTGAGCTTCTTCGGCAGAGATATAGTTGACATGGCCACGTGTAGCGGTGGCCGGCTTGGCGTGGAACACTTTCCCTGTCGGCTTGCCATGGCCAACAGCTTTAGCAGGCTGGTTGGGGTTGGTATGGGGACACTCACGCATATAGTGACCAGATTCCCCACACTTGAAACAGGTCACGGAACTGGTACGTGGAGGAGCATTGTTGGTTGGACCCCCATAGGGCTTGGCTGGTGCAGACTGTTGAACAGGGCGAGGCGCCTGGAAAGATGGCCTCGGTGTGAACCTGGGTGGCAGGGCGGTGTTGGGCACCCACACGCGGCGCTTCTGAGGACCAGCACCGGATGAGGAACCCATGTCACGGCCATGCTTGCGTGTTGCATCATAATCAGTCTGACCAGTTTCAGCACTGATGGCCTTGTTAACAAGCTTCTGAAAAGATGTGCACTCATGCAGACGGAGATCGCGGCGAAGCTCAGGACTAAGTCCCTTACGGAACCTTGCTTGCTTCTTGGCATCAGTAGAAACTTCCTCAGTGGCATATCGTGCGAGGTTACCGAACTCCCTGTTGTAAGCATCCACAGAGAGTCAGCCCTGAGTGAAACTGCAAAATTCCTCACGTTTACGGTCCATGAGACCCTCCGGAATGTGATGTTCATGGAAAGCCTCGCTGAATTCAACCCAAGTAGTGACATGGCCCGCTGGACGCATAGCTCCATAATTCTCCCACCATAGACTGGCAGGGCCTTCAAGATGATATGCAGCAAAGGTGGCCTTGTCAGCCTCAGCTACTAGCGCGGAACGCAGCTTGTGAGAGATACTGCGAAGCCAGTCATCAGCGTCGAGAGGCTCGACGGAGTGGTGGAACGTGGGTGGATGTAATTTGATAAAATCACTGAGTGACACCACGTTAGTCCTCTGATGGTGTGCTGTGTTCTGTTCAATACGCTCCAACAAACGGTTGGTCTCCCGCTTGTTTCTTTCGGCTTCCATCATAACCTCGGCTAGGGAAAGAGGATGAGGCAGATCTGCATTCCTGACTTCACTGCCTTCGGCCTGCTCTTGAGGAGCAGGGTTAGTGCGCGTGTTGACCATCCTAGGTAAACAAGACAATGATTTAGTCAGAATGATAAAATTCCAACATAGGATACAGAATGTAAGGAATAACTCGAAATGCAAGATGATCATCCGTATGACATGGTAGATACAGAAACTGCTTCTTTATTCCATCGTCATACACACCATACAGGGTTTAGTACAAGACCAAACAAAGTACTATTATGGTGAAAAGAGGATTACATCTCATCGGAGGCATTCCAAGCTCCTATACATTATTTTTCTACACCTCCGGAAAGAGTACAAACTAGGTCATATCCCACAAGTCACGCGGGACGATAGACGACACAGATAGTGCGAACTAGTGATACTACCACTAACTCAGACCGATCCGTAGTAGTCCTCGTAGAAATCACCTCCATAGCCTGGAAGCTCAACATGATCATCCGGAAACAGACGATCTCGCGGAGCTTGTGGACCATAGGGACTAGGATGAGGTCTTGGACCAACAGACGGTGGCCTGCGGGGACCGCGAGGTGGGGTGATGCCTCCTACATCACGCCAACCCATCACGTCTAGCAGAGCAGATCTCACAGGATAGAGATCGCGCATATCCGAATATCCAGCTTGCACCGCCGGTGCAAACCGAGTCAATGTGGCCCAGTGGTCAGCACGGGTATTGAAGAGCTCTAACCTCAAGGCCCGATTTTCACGGTCCTTATCCTCGAGCATCTCAGCAGTGGTGCGAGTCCGTGAATCCTCCTGAGTGGGGTCAGCATAGATAGCCTGGAGATACCCTTGTGCTCCCGGAAGTGATCCTGGCATATACCGGAAATCAGAGTCCCGAAATAGACCAGATCTGACTCGCATGATGGTCATCATAGAGTAGGCGGCGTCCTGCACAGCCATCTCAATAGTAACCCCGAGTCCATAGGAGCAGTGAAGGGGCTCGGTGGACCCAGGATAAGATGGAAATATCCTGACAGTGCAGAGATACTGGCTTTGATTAAAGTCTCGAAATTGCTCTTCGACCGTGTACTCAGGATACCAACGGTATCCAGCCTCAGTCATTACCCTGACCAACATGGCAGTATGGCCGGGTACATCTAGGCATCGAGTCAGGCGAACCACTTGATTGAGGTCGCGAGTGGCCATCTGAAAGCACAATCATAATGCAAAGGCATTAGAATTTCTAGCAAAATTTCGGCAGCATAACAGCTGTAAATGCTCAAGAAGGATTTTGAGACATTTGACGAAGGATTACATACACACTCATCATCATCATATCAAGTTCTGAGTCCATCCTAGCAACATAATGTGGTAGTAGAATTGAACTAGGCTTGTATCCATCAAACTTATAAGGTACTACTGATTCGTAACACGTGATCCTGATGGAGAGAATAGATCCTAATTCCTTCACCCCCGGTGGAAGAATAGACTGACTCAAATCAGAATGTTATAAGATAAAGGAGTAAAAGAGCCTTACGTTCCAACCCACAAACAATTCCCCTACATATAACTAAAGAATTTCTAGACTCAACATTGACCAGTTTGGCTTGGAGAACCTACAGGCAGTCCGGCTCTGATGCCAACGCTGTCAGGACCCCGACTCGATGTCACATTGATCTAGCCTGTAACACCTCATATCACTTTGCGGCCTCACGCACGGTATCCCCACGGGTGTCGCCTTACCTTTGCCCGGGACCGTTTGCGCCTTTTGGCTCACGTATATGATAGTGTCGCTAGCATCCATATGATAAGGAGCCCGGGCTGACATGACTAGTCGTAAACCCAAAGTGGCACAGACTTACAGGGGGGACAGGCATCCATGACCCAGCTTCGAACGTGTCGGTCAACAACAAGTGGGTCCGGGCTGTAGCACTGGGCTAGCAGGACTCCGGTAAACCGGGCTGTAGCGGGCTAACAAGACTCCGGTACTCAATGCGTGACATTTCCCCGAAGGGACAGACACAGGAACGAAGAAGGACACATGCCGGCCAGCCTAAGTGTTCCAGAGCAGTAGCAAGCTACCATGGCTCAGCGGTAACACTAGGAGACATTTCCCGGTAAGAGAGGCTACTAAAGATAAACAACTAGATAGTCAGATCCCACACATACCAAGCATTTCAATCATACACACAATATGCTCGATATGTGCAAATACAACAAGGCATCACAACATGACTCTATGACACAAGTACTTTATTTAAGGCTCAGAGAGCCATACATAACATACACAAAGGTACGGGTCACACGACCCAGCATTCAAGTCATACAGTCATACGAAACAGCAGCGGAAGTAACTTGTCTGAGTACAGACAACTAGAAAAATAAAAGAGGCTTGGAAAGCCTAGCTATACTACGTGGTCCTTCACAAGCTCAGGATCACCACCTGGGCCTTAGCCTACTCATTGATGTCAACGTCTACGTAGAACCCATCAGAAAGGGTTGCAGCGTCTTCTGTAAAATGTAAATTATAGCAACATGAGTACAAAGGTACTCAGCAAGACTTACATCAGATCCTACATACATGCATATTATCAAGAAGGGTTGGTGGAGTTATTGCAGCAAGCCAGCTTTGACTCTTGGCTAGGCTAACCTACGAGACTCCAACTTGAAATGGTTTTGCGTACACGAGTCCATTACTCACCAATTCAATACACTACCGAGGATCCACCTCCGTTTTCCTACGGAAGAGCCATCCTCGGCACTCACACTTATCTTGAGGCTTTTAGTAGTTTCCATTTACTTGTCTATGAACTGTATAGGCAACCAAGTAGTCCTTTACCGCGGACGCGGCTATTCGAATAGATCATGATAACCCTGCAGGGGTGTACTTCTTCATACACGCTCTCACCTCTTACCGTCGTTGACACGACATGTACTCGGCAACCTTCAAGCGGAAGCCCAACGTGGGTGTCGGCCACGACCTACCTAATCACCTAAGACTCCAGTCCAGGTTTATCGCCTATCCAGGTTCCATCCGCAGGGAGTCCGGCCGAGGTTTCCCATACGGCCCCGAACGATGTGAACAGGGTTCCCGAGATACCTAACGGGTATTCGGTACACCCGGCCACGTACCTACCGCATCACAGCCCACCCCTACGGTCAGCGCTGTCCACGGCCTCCAGTAGGCTACAAACACCAGAAACTACTTGCAACTCCTGGACGGAGAACTAGGGTGAATAAGAAGCCGAGAGGGTCCATTGGTTTCGGGCCCAATGCATGGTAGTAGCTGATTCTTAAATCACACATACAGATCTCAGTGCTTAAGGTCGGCTTCAATGAAACAACCCACCATGTACTCCTACATGGCCTCTCATCGATACCTTTACCAAACGTGTTCACCACACCACTCTCATTATCGACATAAACATTGCACTCTAGCCCATCACCCAGATGAACCAGACCTGACACGACTCTAAGCATAGCAGGCATAGCAAGGTAGGAACAACACATACATATGGCTCAATCAACTCCTACACATACTAGTGGGTTTCATCTAGTTACTGTGGCAATGACAGGTCATGCAGAGGAAATGGGTTCAACTACCATAGCACACAGCAGTTTGAAACGCGTTGTCTTAATGCAGTAGAAGAGAGCAGGAGCGAGAACATGGGTTTGTATCGATATGATCAAATGGTTGGTTGCTTGCCTGATGGTTCGATGCACTGATACGGTTCTTCGTTAGGGTAATCACGGTACTCCTTGGAGGCAGATCCTGCCGTAAAGAACACCGGTACACAACCATCACCAAACAATGTGCAACAATATGATGCATGCATGAAACATAGCAATATGAGTGTGTTGGGCTAATGCAACTAAGACCAGAAGGGTTTGAACCAATTTGAATCAAAGATTCAAATTTCAAACTCAAAGATGGCCCTTTAAAGTGTTTTTCCTTGTTCTGCATTAAACACCAAGTTAACTTGTTTAGTCATGCATGAAAATAGTACAGATGGATAGATTGGATTTTTCTGATCATTTTTCATATATATAATTTGTCTGATTTGGAATTACAGAATAAAAGTTATGAAATTTTGAAGTTTAAATTATATTCTGGAATTTCCTATATTAGAATAATTCCAGAAAATCAATTATTGCGTTAGCCTGACGTCAGTGTGACGTCAGCAGGTCAACGGAACAGGTCCAGGTCAAACCTGACAGTGGGTCCCGCATGTCAGGGTGATTAATTAATTAAAGTTTAATTAAAACTAAACCTGTTTAATTAACAAGGCTGGGCCCCACCTGTCATTGACTCAGGGGAGTCAACCAGGGCCCACCCGTGGTCAAACCCGGGTCGGCTGCACCGGCGTTTAGCCGCCGGCGAGCCCGACGCGGCGGCGGAAGTGATTTTTGCCGTTCCGGCAACCAGATGAGCCGCGGAGGGCACTGGAGAGGAGCTGAGGTCGAGCCGCAGCTCTTGGTGGAGTCCGTTGGGGTCGGGGTGGCCGGAGTTGGCGCCGGCGATGACTTTGGCGGCCACCGGAGTTCGGCCAAAGTCGAACTTGTTGCTAGGGGGATCGGTGAGGTGCGGGGAGTGCACGGTTGGGCCCGACTCAGCGTGGTGAGTGCGTTGGACACCGCGGGTTGGCCGGAGGATGGCCGGGAGCACGTCGTCGATGAGATCCGCGGCGGTGCGTGCGTGTGAGCTTCGTGCGGTGGCTACACGGCTCGGGAAAGAGAGAGGGAGGGTCGGAGGGGTAGCTAGGCTCACAGCGCCCAGGTGCGTGGGAGGCGGCGAGGCGGCGAGCAGGTGCGTGGCACCCATGCGGTGCTCGTCGCCGAGCACCTGCCTGCCTGCCTGGCCGGCAAGCAGCTCGCTGGCGCGGTGCTGGGCTGGGCCGGCAGATGGGCCGGGTGCTGGGCGCCAGGTAAGCTTTTCCCATTTTCTTTCTGTTTTCTGTTTTTTTAATACTTCTGCAACTTTGTTGAATTAAATAAAATACTTAGGCAACTCCAAAAATCACCAAACTATTCCTGGTCCATAGTTGGATTATTTCCAACATGAAACATTTTAGTTTGGAGTTATTTGAGCATTTAAATATTTTATATAATTTTAAATGCCCAAATTCAAATACTTATGATTTAATTCAAAAACCCTAGGATGGCCTAGGAAAATGTGCACCACTTTTGGCAGAGGTTCTGAACCAAGACAAAAATGATGGGCATTTTAGAAGGGCATTTCAGGTTCATTGAAAAAGTTTTTTAGTAAACCCTAATTGGTTTCAGGGGGGACTGGGGGTTCTGTCATCCCCATTTCAGGTTTCTGATGAAAGAGTAAACATGATGCAACACTCTAATGCATGACTAGCTAGGGTGTGACATACCATATGCATGCGAGTTTGCCGCGCGCATTGCCACGCGATGCAGTTACGTGCGGCACGATGGAGTTACGCGCTGCGAATTAGAACTGACATCAGGACGTGCTATCCGGCCTCCCCTCTAATTCCCGCGACCCTTATAATCATAGTCTCTTCAACCTTTTGATCGCACCCCACAACACAACAAGCACACACACGATGACACATAGAGAGGGGACATCTAGCGGCGCTCCAATGGAGTTCGGCAAGCATAAAGTGGAGACCAATGCGAGGGAGACGGGTCTCTTGGTGGTGTACACCATTGACCCGGCCGTGGTGGACAACAACATCAACACCATTGAGCAGTTGCTTGCTGGATACAAGTACAAGGTGGTCGGCATCGACCTCCAGTACAACACCGGTAATCCCAGCATAGATTAGAAGGTTGTCGTCGCCCAGTTGTGCGTGCACCATCATTTCCTCATCTACCACTACTGCATGGCCAGAGAGCCTTGCAACCATTTCAAAAGGTTTGTCAACAACACCGACTACAAGTTCGCCATGGTGGAAACCACCGATGATGTAAAAGCACTCAGTGTTATGGGCTTGGCCTGCCAGAACCTTGTCGAAATCCATGACCACTATAGGGTCTGGGGCAGCACAGAGAAGGACTTCCTGGTCGAACTCGCATCGGCCATCATCGACCCCTACTACAAAAAGATGAAGCAGGATACCCAGAGAACAAGTGCCGTATCCTGGCACAGGGCCTGGATGCGGCGACTAGATGAACCTCACCTCAGCTACGCGGCCAAGAGCGTGTACACATGCTACGAGATGCATAGGCGGATCGTTGACATGAGGAAGTGCCTCGTTACCCAAATCGATGAGTCCGGATCGAGTGACAAGCAGAGCAAGCATCACAAGAAGTAGATGATGATCAAAAGATCATTTATGCTAGTTAATCATGCATGTACTACATAGTTTACTTTGTTGGTGTGTGGAAGTATCATGTGTGTAGTAGCCACCTATGAAATTCTGCATGTAATAGTTTACTTTGGTGTGTGCAAATGTCATGGTTGTAGTAGCCACCTATGTAATTGGATGTTTAATTTGGTTATGCAACCATGTTCTTATAAGTGTGTGTGTGTATATATATATATCTATATATATATATATATATATATATATATATATATATATATATATATTCTGCTAATATTAGCAGAATAACTATTTTGCACACCACTTCCGCACTGCACGCTGAACGTAAGTGCATGTCATTCTTTGAACCAAGTGTGCTTCAGTACTCACACGAGTGCATTCACGTCGGAAAAAACTGCACGCGTTATTTTTTCGGTACTATTTTCGCTCTAATTTTTTAACCGTTTATTGGAATGAGGCGTGTAATATACCGTTGAAAACCTATGGATTAGGCGCAGCTTCTACATGTTGAACACTTTTCGATATTCCACACGGTTTAAGAGCAGTTTTGAAAATGGTGCGGCCTATGACGAGTGGCAGCGAGCGTTTTTTCGCGATTTCTTCTAAACCGCTCGTCAAAATGAAGCAAATGATACACCGTTGGTTAGATATCATCGAGGCTCATCTTTTTCATATATAAAATTTTCTCTAAATCCTTAGGGTTTAAGAGCAGTTTTGAATTTACTAAATCGGGGAATTCTGTTTTTCAAATTTTTTCAAATTTTCGGTACTGTTTTCGCTCCAGTTTTTGGACCGTTTGTCGAAACGAGGCATGTGATACGCCGTTGGAAATCTACGAACGAGGCGCAACTTTCATATGTTGAAATATTTTTGATATTTCTTACGGTTTTAAGTTAATTTTGAAAATCGTGCGGCGGACGACGAGTGGCAGCGGCCGTTTTTGGTGAACTTTTTGCAAACTGCTGGTCAGAATGATTCAAACGATACGCTGTTGGAAAGATATCGACGATACGCAACTTTTTATGTAGAACAATCTCTCTAATTCTCTACGGTTTAAGAGGAATTTTGAATTTACCAAAATGCGGACACTCTGTTTTTCGCGACACCCAAATCGACGTGGGTACTTCATCCGACTGAAAACGCACTGCAACGGACGAAAAACTGCACTGCATCAGACGGATAAGAGAACTGCATGGTTTCCTTTTTGTGGGACGTAAATTTTTTGAAGACGAGGAAGAAAACCGCACTGCTTTTAGACTGAAAACCGCACATCATTAGACGGGCTAGCGGACTGCATGATTTTTCTTTTTTGTGAGACGTAAATTTTTGAGGACGATGAAGAAAATCGCACTGCTTTTAGACTGAAAACCGCACTGCATCAGACGGGCTAGCGTACTTCATAATTTCTTTCCTCGATTTTCTAACATTTTTATGAAACATGAAACACCTTGTGGGATGAGTGCAGTGCACATCAAAGTTAAAGTGAACAGCAACTCAAATCGAAGTGGGCCGCGTCACTTTTTTCTCTTTTTCAAACTACTTTTCAATAAATACGCTAGTGTACTGATTTTTTCAAAAACACCTTTTTGAATTTTGCATGGTTGAGCGGAAGTGATTCTTAGAGCCAATCAAAGTGAACCATAGTTCTTTGACATTATTTTGCATGGTTCTGCACTGCATGAGACGAAAGTAGCAAACCACACTGACGGAAGCAGTCAACTTCATACTTTTTCCTAACATTTTTTACAAATAAAGGTACATAATGAACTTCTATTCATGTTCAACAAGCAAACAAAAATCACATGATTTTAGAAACAAAATAAAGTACAGTAAATTCCCAAGAGCTCCCGATGGAGCATAGGTATGAGGTTCCAGCCGAAGTAGTCGTGTGAGGAATGGTCTAGGTGTGGCCATGAACATATGAACTACGTCAGCACGAAAACATGCTATGTACCCGGTTTTTAAGAACAATCTAAACCGCACAAGTACGCACGAAATAATTGGAAAATAATTACATCAAAAAAATAGAGCCGAACAACACGAATAGCTGCGTTGCACTGCATCAACAACACCCAAAATTCCCCCAAGGGAGGAGAGTGGAACGGTTTTGCTACGGCTATTGTTGATGCATACTGCACATCAGCTGCCGATAATCCACAAGCGCTGAGCAGCAGTGCACTTCAGGCGGGCATGACAATGTTCACATGCAAAACACCGAAAGGAGTAGGATCCCGCCCGTGGACCAAGTTTGCCGTGGTAGGAGACCGGTGGATTGCATCACCTATCTTTTTCTGCAAAAAAAAGAGTAAAATGAACCTCAAGAGCAAAGAACAGTGGATTGCATTGGCACTCTTCTTTCTCTTCAGAAGAACACAAAAAACACAAATCTCGTCGTCGTTGGGGGCGTGACGGCGTGAAGCAGGAGGTCGTTTGGGCACGGGGGGTGGAGAGGCATGGTGCTGAGTGATGCTGGACACCAACCACCCGGTGGATCCGTGGTCGGGAGGAGTTCGCGGAGGCGCTTGGTGGGTGTCGTTCTGAATCCTGCTCACCGAAGATGGGGCGGGGCGGTAGACAAGAAGAGCTCGAATCCGGCTCGGGATCCATGGATCCGTGGCCGGGGTCACCGGATCCAACAGCGTGGGTTGCGACCGGAGCGCCGTGGAGGCACGGTGGTGCGGCGCGTCGCGGCCGGAGTGGTGCGGCGCGTCGCGGCTGGAGTGGGGCGGCGGCGGTGGGCATGGTGGCAGAAGGAGGAGGGGATGCGAGGGCGTGGGGCGTGCGGAGGCGGTCGTGGCTGCCGATGGCGTTGGAGGAAGGTTGGGCGCGGTGGGGGTAGTTCCCGTCGGAGTGGAGGGAGGAAATGGGTTCATGGCGGAAGTGCGCCGGCTCCTGGCGACCGCGGGAGGAAGAAGGTGGGCGGAGTAACATGCAGATGGGGGCAGAGAGAGGCGGCGCCGGTCGGTCCTGGTTAGGGGCGGCGGCGGCGGAAGGAGGTGGAGAAGGGAAGGGGAGGTTCGGTGGGGGAGAAGGGCTGGGCCAGCGAGAGATGGGGTGGGTTGGGGTGTAATGAACGGGGCTGGTAGAAGGGGGGTTTGAGGTGGGTTTTTTTTGGTGCGTGCAGTTTGGCTCGTTTCGAGTCTCTAGTGCGGATCGGCTTTAGGTGTTAGCACAATAAGCACATGTGTTATCAGAATAAGACTCTTAAGGGTGTTATCATAATAGACCCACCCTATATATATATATATATATATATATATATATATATATATATATATATATATATATATATATTGTTGTTGTTCTGTATGCAATCCCATCGCACAACACACATGTCTTATTAGCAGCAATCGTCTGTGTTATTATCGGTTTTCACGCACATTCGTGATTACAGACCTGTTTGCCACGTATCACACACATCATGTTATATTGAACCATTTATGTTCTCTTGTCTCAACACAAACAGTTCATCGGCGTGAACTGCATGCTGTATATCGCACACACCTTGATTTGGCTGACCGTTTCTTTTGTGTTGCCTAATCACAAACATTTCATCCTAGTGAACCGTATGTTGGTTATTGCACACACGTTCATCTGGCTGCTTGTTTCTTTTGTTGCTCCTCATCGCAAACGGTTAATTGCGCTGAACCGTATGTTGTACATCACACATGCAACTAAAATCTAAACCGTGTTTGATGCATCCGTCATCGCGAACGTTTTGCACCTTTTTTATGGGTTTTTTACACCACCGTTTGTGATTAATGCATCACACATAGTTTCGTCAAAGGGTCTCTGATCGTAGTGTTCCTTTAGCAGCATCCTGCAGTAGTGGGGGTAATGAATGCGGTTGCAGCCTAGTGTGATTCCTTCATCTTTATCTGATGGTATCTGGAATAGGCATCGAGGAAACATAGAGAGTCATGCCCTGCTATTGCGTCAATAATTTGGTCAATGCGAGGCAATGGGAAGTGGTCTTTAGGGCAAGCCTTGTTGAGGTCGTTGAAATCAACACACATGTGCTAGGATTTGTCCTTCTTTGGTACCATAACCAAGTTGGCTAACCAATCCGGATGTGTAATCTCCCTAATAAACCCAGCCTCTAACAGTTTAGCTAGCTCTTCTGACAGGGCTTGACGCTTGGGTTCAGAGAATCACCGTAGTGTCTGCTTCACGGGTTTGAATCCCTTGATTACATTAAGACTGTGTTCGGCCAGTCTTCGTGGTATGCCGGGCATGTCTGAAGGGTGCCAGGCAAAGATATCCCAGTTCTCTCGCAGGAATGTGTGTAGGGCAGCATCCACTGCCGGATCCAGCTGTGCTCCGATAGATGTTGTTTTGTTAGGGTCTATCGAGTGGACTTGGAATTTGACAATTTCCTCGGCTGGCTTGAAAGAGGTGGATTTGGATCTCTTATCGAGAATCACATCGTCCCTATCCACCGTGGACTGTAGGGTGGTCAATTCCTCCGCTGATAGGGCTTTAGATAGTGCCTCGAGGGCCAAGGACGCAGTTTTGTTTTCGGCACGAAGGGCTTTGTCTGGGTCGCTCGAAATTGTGATGATTCCATTAGGTATGGGCATTTGTAGTTTCATATATCCGTAATGGGGTATAGTTTGAAAGTGTGAGAAATCATCCCGACCAAGGATGGCGTGATACCCACTATTGAAAGGGACCACATGAAAGAGCAACTCTTCGGATCTATAGTTTTCGGGCGTGCCGAATACCACATCAAGTTTATTTTTTCCTGAGCAGTGTGCTTCTCGGATGGGGATAATACCTCGAAAGGTGGTATTTCTTTGCTCAATGCGTGATGTATCCATCTGCATTTAACAAGCGTGTCCTCATAGATGAGCTTAAGTCCGCTGCCGCCGTTCATGAGCACTTTAGTAAGAGGAAAACCATCAACGATGGGGTTTTATACTAAGGTTGCGGGTGCTCGGACTGACTGAGCCTTTGGTTCATCTTTGGCCGTAAAGGTTATTGCCGTGTCATTCCATGGGCTCATTGCGGTAACTTGGTGGACTTCGGCGAGGTGGCGGAGAACCCGTTTGCGTCGATTATTTGAAGAGAAGGTCTCAAAGACTGATAGGACATTGAAGTTGTCCCTCTCCGGAGAGTATTTCTCTGGATTTGTGGTGAGGATGGCCTCTCCACTTTTTGCTACTTGTCGGAGTACCCAGCATGCTCAGAGGCTTCGGGTTGGGACTGTGCGGAGTGGCCTGAATCGGGCAGGACTTGTCCAGCAGTTCATCAAGAACGGACCTTTGTCCCATGAAGGGTTTATTTTTCCTACCCAGAGACTGGGTGTCGAGTGACCCGCGAGGATGTGTCCGCTTGGCCCGGGCCGCACACTGCTTCAAGGCAGCGGGATCCAGTTGAGTTTTCTGGTCCCTCCATGTGCTTTCCATCGCACGGTACTTTTGTACTACTTGTGAAAATTCCGTGAAACTCGGTATGTGGCAATGGTCGAGGGCATTCAATATTCCCTCGTCGGTGCAGTCTTCAATCCTGTTTTTGACAAGCAGGAATCTGGCCCAAAAGTGGTGGACCGTTTCCTGAGGCTGCTATCGGACATACATCAGGTCGTATATATCTGGAGGACCTGAGTTGCTTGTAGAATATAGATTGTGGTGGGTGGGTGGATTAAATTTTGGATCATGTCCCACGTCTGTTTTCGGAGCTAGAATGGTCTCCGAGGCGACCGGTTCGGGTCCAGGGAGGCACAAGGGCTCCTACAATCCTACGCTTGGACCAGAGTTCGGAGGGCGTGAGGTCCCGTTCGAAGTGGGAGTATCCAGATCAGGGGATTCAGAGACCCGAATATACTTGGTTTTCAATATGGGGAGGGAAGGGTCTTTGGCCGGTTCCTCAACAACAGCTACAAGGTGGGTGATCGGCGGGTGACTAATTTACCTGTGCTCGGGATTGAGCCTGTTCTGATCATAGTCCGTTGAGACCGCCAGGGCAGCGATGCGGTCCAGCAGTTCGTTTAAAGATGAAACATCCGCCGGATCCAACTTTTCGGAGTACTTAAGGCCGAGCAAGGAAGGTGTCCGTCGGCCATGGGGGGAGTTGCGGGCTTGACGATCGCGCAAGCCCTTATGGTGAACACACCAAACTGGAGGGTCTGCCCAGAAGTTAGGTACCCTCCAGAAGTGATATCGTTGTTGATGACTAGGCGAGCCATAGATCGCTTTTTGTAGGCAGCACAGCAAAGCTCTCAATGAAAGCACCAGTGTCGGTGTCAGAACCGGCAAATCTCGGGTAGGGGCGCCCAAGCTGTGCGACTAAGAATCAATTGTAACAGGAGACCAGGGGACACATTGTTTACCTAGGTTCGTGCCCTCTTAAGGGAGGTAAAACCCTACTTCTGCTTGATTATATTCGACGAGTATGAAGATTACAAGAGTTGATCTACCTTGACATCATAATGGCTAAACCCTAGATGTCTAGCCTATGTGTATTCCAATGACGTGAAAGAAGATAGCCTCTACGGACTAACCCCTCCAGTTTATATACGCACCGGAGGGGCCTAGGGTTTGTACAAGGTCGGTTCATCAGGGAAGGAAATTTCCGGACTCTAATCTTGCCGTCTACGTATTGAGAAGTCCCATCCGGACACAAAGGATAATCTTCAGCTTGATCTTGTACGGCCCATACTCCTAGGCCGGACACCTTAGGACCCCCGAATCCAGGACTCCCTCAGCATTATCGGGGTCTTGATTTGGTCGCGCCCATGCCGGCTGCCATTGTAGGGACTGCACCATGGGGATGGCTCCCTCCTTGCTAGCAGCGCATGGGTCGTCGTTGTTGCTTGGGGAGGTCACAGTGGGGCAGCTGGTCGTGAGCCCTTGGCTTCGGCGAAACCGAGCAGACTTTGGATGGTGGCACGCCATTCGTCCATCTACTCAGCCACTGGTGGAAACCTTAGCAGCAGTTGAGCCCGCCCCATGGCCTCCGAGGTTGTGCTTGGCATAGATGATGATGTCGATCGTGCCGTCGCTCGGCTTCTAATGGAGCCAGCGGTGGCAGCACTGCACCCCCGCTGTTGCGGTGCAACCACCTGGGTGTCACGGTTGTGAGGCGGAGGCACTCGAGGGCCATCAACTCTGTCAGGCGCATCAGCTCAGTCGACCCGCCCTGGGGACAAGCTCAGTAGTCGCGCCTGCGGCGAGGACAGTCGAAGGGCGGTGGCTGGCCCAAGACCGACTGCAATCGTTGTGGTTGTGTGCGTTAACAGATAGAGTGCGACCGTCGAGATGTTGCTGATGTCGTTCTCGTCTGGCATCTTCCGCTCCTTCGTCGGCCGCGAGGGGAATGGTGGTGGTGCCACCTGCTCCGACCACATCCCCAGCAGCGTTCGCACCCTCGTGCGTCTTCGCGCCCCCCACAGTGTTGGAGTCCGCGGGTAGCAGAGCCTTCGAGGTGGATGGATGAGCTGAAAAAGCCGATTTCCTCTTGGGCGTCATGGTCGATGGAGCTGTCAAAGATACAGATGGAGGTGAAGATGACGCGATGCTTACGTCTTCAGGTTCGTGCAAGCGATCCCTCTACCTGGCGTGCCATAGATGTCACGGGAAACCACGACCACCTATGGGACTAGGACAGCCCCTTGCTGGTTCGGCAGGGGGGAGTCGCGTGGCACTAAGAGCAGACCAACGCAAGACAGCACATCAGGGATCGCACGGGCAGTTTTACCCAGGTTCCGGCCGTCGTGAGGCGTAAAACCCTACTCCTGCTTTGGTGGATTGATGGTGGAAAGGTGGTGGTGGTGCATAGTACACTTGCCCGGCAGGGGTTGCTTCGGGGTGGCAACAACTACGCGCGTATGGGGGTGCGAGTGGTCTAGCTGTTCCAGCTTGCGAACCGTACCCTTTCTATGGTTGCCATGAGCCTCCTTTTATAGATCAAGGGGTCACCACAGTGGCAAATTAGTCATTAGACACTGATATGATACCAAATAGTGCTATCATACCTAACTCTGCAGGCTGTCAATGTGCATTTAATGCACCGCTTAGTGTCACGTCATTGGTTGCCGGCAAGGCCTGCCAAGCTAATTCACCAGCTCCACACATGCTCGCTTGACACGTGACTAGGCGGGTGTCATCTGTGGGTTTCCCTAGTAGGAGGTCACCGCCATGTGGCGAATGGATGCCAATTAACCACTCCGCAGTTTGACACCGCACTGATTGACGATGTGGGTCATGGTGGAATAGTCGGTGATGTAATCTGGTCTCCGCAAGTCCCGGCAGGCCCTGCTGGGATGCCTCGGTCGCCTCCTTCGAGGGATGGCCTCGCCCCTTGCCGGGCTCGCCTGCCTGGCAAGGGAGGCTTCTCTCTTGGTAATATCTGGCTCTTCTGTCTTGGCTTTGGATCCTCCCGATCCGTTGGTTGATGCTTTGATTCTCTTGATCTCTTGTTCACCTTGTTCTGGTGCTTCAATCTAGATCTTGTGCCTGTGCACAGTCAGGTCAATAGGCCCTGGATCTGTTGCACCAACATTTATACACGCATCTTTGGCCAGCAGTTAATCTATGTATTAATGTTGTTGTTTTGTTTTTAGTTACCATTCGTGTGGTGAAGATGGAACGATCTCAATGGATGAAGAATTAGAAAACCGCAGATTATATCAGTGGCATGATAGAGGTCACGAATTTTGCTGAAAGTACAAAGAGGAGAATTGGTGATGTCGATTACATCATGTGTCCATGTGCTGATTGTGCCAATACAGAGTCACATGAAGTTGCAGATGTCCAGTGGCACATAGTCTCTCGGGCATTCATGGTTGGATGTACATGTTGGACCAGACACGGTGAAGAGGAGGTCATGGATGAAGATACTCAGGGCTGAGATATGCCCAACCACAATCAGTGTCACATGCATGTTGAACCTAACATCAGGGCAGAGGCGTCAAGCTACCAATGCAACACTGGAAAGCCAAAACACCCACTAGAATACCAAGATGTCAACGCAGATGACGACGATCTAGATATGCCAGATTTTGCTGCTATGATGGCAGATTTTGACGGCCCAAAAACGGATATAATCAGGTACAAGGATCTGCCAACCATTGATGCGGACTCCAAGAAAGAGTTGTATCCAGGTTGCAAAAGGAAATATTCCAAGTTGTGTGCCACCCTGGCGCTTCTCAGATTTAAAGTAGCAAATAGTCTATCAAACAAGGGCTTCACAGAGATGTTAGGTCTTTTCAAAGAAATTATTCTGGAAGATAATGTGCTCCCCCGAAGCACAAATGAAGCAAAGAAAATTGTTTGCCCATTGGAACTTGAAGTACATAAGATACACGCTTGTGTGAATTATTGTATATTGTACCGTGGTGAGTACAAAGATTTACGTGCATGTACCAAATGTAAGCATGCATGATAGAAGCGCAGGAGAGCAAAGGACAAGTACAAATTGGATGACGGTATCAAGACAGGAATCTCATTCAAGGTTGTTTGGTACTTGCCTTTAATTCCATGGTTGATGCATTTGTTTGCAAACCCTAGAGAGGCAAAGAGGTTGCGGTGGCATCATGATGAGCAAATTGCGGATAAGTATATCAGGCGCCCAAAAGATGGGGTTAGTGGGAATTAATCAACAACAAGTTTGAAGACTTTGCCAAGGATCCTACAAGTATAAGGCTCGGGGAGTGTACTGACGGGATGAATCCTTTTGGCGATATGAGCACCAATCACAGCACATGGCCGATGTTTCTGTGCATATATAACCTAGCTCCTTGGTTGGGTATGAAGAAAAAATACGTTATGATGGCAATGATTATCCAAGTCCCAAAGCAACCTGGAAATGACATTGACATTTACTTTCAGCTACTGGTAGAAGAAATGTTGACAGTGTGGATAGATGCACCTGCTGTAAAATGTTATGATGCTTACAAAAAGGAGATTTTCGATTTACATGCGATGCTGGTGCACACCATTCAAGATATGCTGGTAATAGGTAACACATCGGGGCAGAATACAAAGGGAGATGTAGGGCGTGTCACATGCATGGATAGGACAGCTAGCAGAAGACTTCCCGACTCACGCAAAACCATGTATTTGCGTCATCGTAGGTTCTTACGGAAAAATCACCCATATCAAAAGATGAATGCTGAATTTGATGGTACGACAGAGGTAGGTGTGGGCTCAAGACCCTATGATGGGGAGGTGGTCCACAACATGGCTATACAAATTAATTTTGTGCTTGGCAAGAATCACAATTGACAGTGAAACAAACACCCAAGGGTCAAGTGTTTAAGAAGAAATCGTTGTTTTGGAAATTACCTTACCAGGAGATTCCACGTGTATGTCACTACATCGATGTCATGCATGTAGAGAAGAACGTATGTGAAAGCATCCTTGGTACTCTGCTCAAGATTAAAGGTAGAAGAAATGATGGTGAGGATTCATGCCTTGATATGCTTGCTGATCAATCAAAACGCAAGAGTGAAGTAGAAGATGATGACAAATTCATCAAAGATCACCAGAGTTACAATTTAGTACAAAAGAAGCAACACAGTTCTTCACCTATTTGTTGTCAGTTAAGGCACCCTCTTCCTACTCCGCAAATATCGAAAGTCGTGGATGTGAGATCAGGTAAAATGAAGTTGGGAGACATGAAATCACATGATTGCCACGTAATGTTGACACAAATCCTCCCGGTGGCCATCAGGAATCTGATGGACAAAGATATAAGAAACACACTCATTGAGCTCTGTGATTTCTTCAACCAACTATGGTAGAAAGTTGTAGATCCTAAAGAGCTAGATCATACGAAAGATGATATTGCAAGAATATTGTCCAACCTAGATATGTTTTCCCCACCGTCATTCTTTGATGTCATGGTCCATCCCACTGTGCACCTTGTCAACAAGGTAAAGTATTGTGGTCCTGTGTTTCTTTGCAACATGTATCCCTTCAAGCGATTCATGGGAATACTGAAGCACTTTTGTCGGAATCGAAACCATCCAGAGGCAAGCATCCAACAAGGTTATACCGCTAAGGAGGTGGTTGAGTTTTGCACAGAATACATGAAACAACGACCTATAGGTTTGCCCCTCTCTCGCCACAAGGGAAGCCTGAAAGATAAGCTGGTCCTTGCTGGCACACAAATGGCTGCACCCGGAGAATGGGTCGAGAAAGCCCATTTGACAGTACTGCTTAATAGCCCAGTTCTCAGTGCTTATGCTGAAAAACACTTGGCAGAGATACACCAAAGGTTATCAACAATGGTGCCTTCATCAGATGTGGAGATGAAGGAGCACACTAAGAACTACACCGAATGGCTGAAGAATTGTTTGGCACAAGGATCCATCAATGACATTGCTACGTGGTTGGCACAAAAGCCATCACCTATGGTGTTGACGTACCAAGCATATGACATAAATGGATACACATTCTACACCGAGGAACGTGATGAGAAGACCTCATATCAGAACAGCTCTGTTCGAATAGAATGCATAATTGTAGATGAAGCTAATAAAACGGTATAATATGTAACCACCAAAGAGATTTGGGAGCTTGACTATGTGAAAGTTAAGGTGGCATTATTCAGGTGCGCATGGATCCCTTTTGGTCATGTAAAGGTTGATGATTACAGGAAGACATGTGTTAATAGAACAACGATGGCATATCACGCGGACCCGTTCATTCTTGCCCGTGATGCTACCCAGATTTTGTTTGCGGAAGACCCCTTGCATAAGAACTGCCATGGACTGATGCATGGGAAGAGGAGGGTAATGGGTGTCGACGATGTTGCCGATGGGGACAAGTATGATGAATTTGATTAGTTCCCAGCCAAGGGATCATGCACTCGTGTAACAGAGAAGCGTAAAATCATCAAAAAACCCAAGTTCATTCGGGGTCAACGTTATGATCCCAGTTCCCCCCATGTACATGGCAATTAAGTTGTAAGACTAGTCTTTATGCCTACCCTGCAACTTAATTCTTTCAATTTAGAACTGTCGCGTGTACTGAATTTGTTATGCCCGGTATTCTATTGATGTAAGAACTGTTAATATATTGACCTTGATATTCTGTCAGCTCAGGCAATGAATATGAACTCTTTTTTGTTGTTATTATTATTATTATTATTATTATTATTATTATTATTATTATTATTATATCATAGAGGTAGCACACTCAATTGATCTCACTACAGTATGTGTGAAAAAAGTATGCAATCTGGTTTGCGAATAGCACACGGTTCATTGATGAAAGTCGTGTGCCAACCAAACCCCACACACGGTTTGAGTCGTGTTTTCTGATTGGCCAGAACCCAAACCCCACGGATCATACGAATGCACCATTGGATGCTCCCAGATCGAACGGAGATCCTCATCCCTTTTGACAGCACATGCAGTTCCGGTTGTAATTTTATTTTTATGCACAAAATGCACGTTAAACTCAAAAAATATATTAAATATAGCTAATGATACCTAAAATGCGCCTGAAAATAAAACTCGTGGTATAATGGTGATTGTGTACCGTGGAAATTTTTATGAGGCCAAACGATGAAGTCACCGGCCACAGGAGTTTGAATTGACACGTCTCCTTTTGGGAACCATGATCCTTCATGTGAGATGCTCCAGTTTGGAAGGAGCGATCATAAAAACTGGTGCCAAATTTTAAATTTTTTTCCACGGGGTCGTGAGAGCACACCACGGGTACACATCAATTTTGATGATGTATGGACTCCATCCGAATTTCCTGTAATTAAAATACAAACTAGGCCTACACCAGTAGCCGCACCTCGCAGCCGAAATGTTTGAAACTTCTCCCCGCTTCTCAAACAAACGGATGAAAACTCGCAAAGCGACGCACAAATGATTTTTACACCTTCTTTGCTAGGATGACTGTAATGGGATATCATAGCTAGTATCATGCATGCCAACTAGGCAATTTTGATGAGCTCTCATAGAACTAAATGAAGAAAGAGAGGGTTAATTATCATATCGTGAAACTATATCATAATAAATGCTATGCTACTACGTGTCATGCATGACAATAAATAAAGTACTACATGATACTACTCTATGATACTACGCATTAGCTAGTATATCATAGACTAGCTAGTATCATATATATGCATGATAGTAGTATATGATGCGACCTCCGTAATGCGTGCATAGTATCGTAAGTTAGTATCTTAGGTAGCATTATTAATTTCCATGCATCACACAAAGTAGTACAACATTTAATATGATACCACACCCTCTCTTTCCTCATTTAACTATGTGCCACATCATCCAAAAAGTCTAGTTGGCATGCATGATACCGCTTATGCTACTCCCATTACGACCAGCCTTAGGGTAGCCATAGTGGGGGTATCATAGCCGGTATCATGCGCTCGGGAATAGTAAATATGATAATGTGGCAAAGAAGTAGTAACATAGGTAGTTACGTAACATATATAATAAATGTTATACTACTTTGTGTCATGCATGGCCATAAATACGGTCATCTATGATATATACTACTCTATGATATTATGCACTATGAAGGTACGTACATAGTATCATACACTAGTATCATATGCATGATACTATAGTATATGATACTCCCCGCTATATAAGGCTGGCCATAGTGGTGGTATCATAGCCGACGATATCATGCACTCGGAAATAACAAGTATGCTGATGTGGCAAAGAATTAATGATAGAGAGGGTTAGAGTAACATATAGGTAGATACCATATCATGTTAAATGCGATGCTAATTTGTGTAATGCATGGCAATAAATATGATCATCTATGATACTATACTCTGTGTATTATACTATGCGCTATAATTAAAGGTAGTATCATATATATACATAATACTAGTATATGACACTCTCCACTATGAGTAGCCTAAGTATAGCCTAACTAAAACACCGACATGTAGTTGTAGTAGGGTTTTTTACTTTATATGCACTAAAATGCAAGGTAAGTGCAAAGAATGACTTAAACATAGTAGACGGCCTGAAATGGGCAGGAAAACCAAACCAAGGGCATATCCGCGATTCTTTACCAAGATTTGTTTTTCCGATGAGAAACGATGTTGTAGCTGACGATTTGTAGTCCGAAGTGTTGCGCCTCCTTTTGGAAACTATGATCCTTCTTGTGAGATGCTCCAGTATGGAAGGTGCGAGCACCAAAAACTTGTGGCAAACTTTACCAAATTTTTTCCATGCGATCGTGAGAGCATGCCACAGTGACACAATGATTTTCGTTATTTTACAGACTCTATATGCATTTCCAGAAATTAAAGTACCGACAGGGCCTACACCTCTGGCCGCACGCTGCGGCTTAACTATTTGAAGTTTTTTCCCGTTTCTCACATAATGAATGAAAACTCGCAAAGCGACACACAAATGATCTTGCTAAACCGAATGTGTAGTTACGACTATATATATATATATATATATAGGGTGGGTCTATTATGATAACACCCTTAAGAGTCTTATTCTGCTAACAATCTCTTATTCTGCTAACACCGGGAAAACGCGCAGCCCACTACCTCCACTAACCCCGATCCTAGCTTACTCTTCTGCTAACTACCTCCCACCCCACTGCGCCCCCACCACCCACCCCTCGACGCCCCACCAGAATCGCTCTAGCACCCCCACCCCCACCCTTCCGGCGCCGACCACCAGAACCGCCCCAGCACCTCCACCCATCTGGCGCCCCACCCGAACCGCCCTAGCACCCCCACCCCCTCCACACCTCCGGCGCCCCAACGCGCCGCCAGATCCACCAGGCTGCCTCTAGCCGTCTCCATCCGCCCTTTTCTTGTAGATCACCAGCGACATCCAGGGCGCACGGCCACCTTCCAGCAACCACCGTGACCAGATCCGATGACTTCGGCCTCCTCCTTCCTGCAGCGGGCCGAGGTTGAAAAGGACGCCGGCGAGCTCGAGCCACCGCCCCACAGTGAGACCTGTGGTGGCCGATCTGGAGGAGGTGGCTTGGCGCGACAACCACGTTCCCCTCCCCCACCCTTCTGACTTCGTCCCTTCTTTCTTCCCAATGACCAGGCTCCCCCGCGTGAATGGATCCGGGACTAGTAGGTTGCCAAATCCAGCAGGCGGCATCGCCGGTGAGGCACTCGATGGCACGCCCCTGCCATGGAGAACCACCATTGCCCGGAGAGCAAAACGAGCGTGCGCAAAGCTCCCCGTGGGCTGCTCTGTACGATGGGTCCACCGTGCAGTCCGCACGCGGCCCCTTGTCCGCCTGCCCACCTTGCAATGGCAGTTGCCGGTCGCTGCACCTTCACGCGGAGGCGGCCAAGGACGCAAAAGTGGAGGAGCGGCGATGAGATCTCATTTTCTAGCCCCCGACAAGCTACCCTCCTCCCCTTGAAGTCAAACCGCACTGACCTTGCAGTGCGCCGGCGCGCGCGATGTGGTTCACGCGTTGCCATGCTGTTGCCCCTCATCTGTGCGTTTCTTGGTGTTCTTCTGAAGAGATATAAATATGCAAATGCAGTCAACTGTTGTTTTGCTCTTCAGGTTCATTTTTACTTCTCTTTTTTTGCAGAAAAGATAGCCAGTGCATTCCGCCGACCTCCTCCCACATGCCCACCTGAAGTGCATTGCTGTTGGGCGCCCGTGGATCTGATTGTGTATTTTTTTAGAAACATGTAATTTTCTTTTTAAGTAGTCTTTGTAAAGTTCTGGTCTATTTGTGGACTCCCATTTGATTGCAGCCCATGCGCACGACGCGTGCAGTCCTGTTGGCCGGGCTGAGCAGGATGGTTCCCTGTTGTAGTGCACGTCGCTGGGCGTGTAGCCCAAAACATCTCCCGGTGCATCCCGTGCTGTTGGACAGCCATCAGTGAACCGAAGAAGTTGGGTTATACTTTGTGTGTGATTGTAATGTGGAGACATAAAAAGGGACTATTTCTGTGGATTACTCAGTTTGTAAAATCGGTTCTTTGTAAAAGCAGTGCGCTCGGTGAACCGAAGAAGTACATTTTTCAAAATTATTGTAGTTCATTGTTAAAAAAAGTTGTGGTTCCCTTATTGGAGTGCACATGAAAGTAAAATTGCATTGGGAGTTGTAGTGCACTTCGTTGTCGCGTACAAATGATGATTTTCAGTCCGCTTGATGCAGTGCGGTTTTGGTCTGAAGCAGTGCACTGATCTATCTGATGCAGCGCACTTCGTTATCGTGTACACACAATGATTTCACTCCGTTTTGATGCAGTGCGGTTTTGGTCTGAAGCAGTGCACTTATCTGTCTGGAGTAGTGCACTTCATTCGTCGCGTAGGCATGACAATTTTCAGTCTATCAGATGCAGTGCGGTTTTTAGTCTGAAACAGTGCACTATCTATTTAATGCAGTGCATACGACGATTTGGGTGTCGCAAAAAACAGAGAGTCCGCATTTTTGTAAAATTTAAACTGCTCTTAAACCATAACGAATTAGAGAGAGTGTTCTACATGAAAAAGTTGCGCCTCATCGGTATCGTTCCAACAGCGTATCGTTTGAATCATTCCGATCAGTGGTTTGCAAAAATTTCGCAAAAAACGGCCGCTGCCACTCCTCGTCTGATTTTCAAAATTAACTTAAAACCGTAAGGAATCTCAAAAATATTGCAACATATGAAAGTTGCGCCTCGTCCATAGATTTTCAACGATATATTACACGCCTCGTTTCGACAAACGGTTAAAAAACTGGAGCGAAAACAGTACCAAAAATTTGAAATTTTTTGAAAAACAGAATTCCGTGATTTAGTAAATTTGAAACTGCTCTTAAACCGTAAGGAAATAGAGAGAAATTTATATATGAAAAAGATACGCCTCGATGATATCTATCCAACGGCGTATTGTTTGCTTCATTCCGACGAGCGGTTTAGAAGAAATCTCGAAAAAACACTCGCTGTCATTCATCATGGCCCGCACCATTTTCAAAACTGCTCTTAAACTGTGTGGAATCTCGAAAAGTGTTCAACATGTCAAAATTGCGCCTAATCCATAGCTTCTCAATGGTATATTACACGCCTCATTCCGATAAAAGGTTAAAAAATTAGAGCGAAAACACTACCAAAAAAACAACGCGTGCAGTTTTTTTCGACGAGAAGTTCACTAGTCTATATTGCACTGCTCGTCGTCAAGAAGATGCAGTGCACTTGCGTTCAGCGTGCAGTGCGGAAGTGGTGTGCAGTATAGTTATTCTGCTAATATTAGCAAAATAGACCGTCTGTATATATATATATATATATATATATATATATATATATATATATATATATATATATATATATATATATATATATATATATATATAGGGTGGGTCTATTCTGGTAACACCCCGTAAGAGTCTTATTCTAATGACACCAGCCTTATTCTGCACACTCCCAACAGATCGCCGCCGCCCCTCCCCTCCCGACCTTCTTCCGCGGCAGCGGCCTGGGAGCACCACCGCCCCTCCCCTCCCGGCCTTCTACCGTGGCAGCGGCCTGGGAGCGCCGTCGCCCCTCCCCTCCCGACCTTCTTCCGCGACAGCGACCTGGGAGCACCGCCGCCCCTCCCCTCCCAACCTTCTTCCGCGGCGGCGGCCTCGGAGCGATGCCGCCCCTCCCCTACCTGCTTTTTTCCATGGTGGCGGCCGGTAGCGACGCCACCCCTCCCCTCTCAGCCTTCTTCCGTGGCAGCAACCGAGCAACACCTCCCCCACTAGCATATCGGCCTTCTTCCATGGCAGCAGCTCGGTAGCATAGCCACCGAACTCCTCCTGGCCTGCAATTAGCTGTACTTCATCAGTTGTGGATAGGTGCAACCTCGACATCAAAGCAATTCGAGCAAGGAGGACTGTGCGCAAGGTTCCTTCATCCACGATAGCTTCTTGGAATAAGTCTACAACGACCTTGAGAGCAAATCCTCCATCTCCATTCACCTGACGTTCAGACTGCTCATGAACTTCTGAAGGGAAAGTGGACTGCACGGGAGAATGTGAAAGTTGTGCAGACGGACGAGAAGGGAACTTCCTCCTGCAAACGCAAGAAATCACTGCAGCACGAGGTAAGCAGTACACTTCCTCAACCATCTCAGTTTAGTTATTCCAGACAAAGTAGTGCAAGCAGTCTAGTACGCCTACAAAAACTATGCAATGTGGTTGCTTCGGTTTGTTGTGGGGGAAAATGCAGTGCACTTGCTCGGTTATGCAGTACGCTTGTATAGGTTCATTACGGATAACGATGTAGTGTGGTTGCTTCAGTTCACCTTGCGGGGTGATGCAGTCAGTGTGCAATACTTCAGCAGTACCATTTTGAACACATTGCAGTTCGCATGATTTAGTTCATTTAACCTGACAATGCAGCTCGGTTATTTTGTGTGCAGGAAATGACGTTCAGCAGATACAAAATGCCGCACATAATTGACAACACTGAGAATAACAACTTTCAGAAGAGTGAAGCTTCTTTTGAAAGAGAAACAGGCTGGGTTACCCCTGAGATTCCTCGAGGATTCTTCACGACAACAAACAGGGTGCAGTACTCTCCAGAAGAAGATTTTTTCCAGGAAGAAGATGTAGTCGAAGATGACGATGATGTCACATTCGTCTGGGAGGGCACTCACCAACGGGATGATGAAGATGATGACGATTAAGATGAGCCAATAACAGTTCTCAACCCATAGTATAACCACGAGTTCACGTTTGGACAGCATGTCCGAACAGACAATGATGATGCAGTTCAACACGATGTTTGCAGTAGATGATGACTATGACTATGATGATGTGCCACTGCTCCAAAATTTACAAACCAATCCAATGAGACATTGTCACAACAGTGGATTACCACCACGTCCACCTGCTGCACCCCAAAACAGAGCTCAGCGTCCACCAGTTGCACCGAAAAACAGAGCTCCAAGCAGAGCTACTGCATCAACTTCGACACTGCGACCACCAACAGTGCCTCGGTGAAACATCAACAGCAGGTAGAAATCCTCCTCACTATTGCCGCTGCGAGATCCTCAACTACGCAGATCTGCCATAACCCGCCATGTCCAATACAACCCGGCGAGCTGAAAACACCATCGGGTGAACGACTCTACACACATGTAAGTTTATGTTCTGAAAAATAATAATAATAGTTGCAGTCCATTCAGATAACATTGTAGTGCACACTGATATTTCTTGTGAGGTTTGACCTAACATCTAATACATTGGATTCTTCTAAAAACTTAGGAACATTGCAATGCTTTATTAAACTCGTATGCACTCCTCATATTTAAAAAACAGAACAGAACAAATTATCTCATAGAGCATTGCACTTAATGCAGGATAAAAACATGTCGTTGAACCTCATACCTGCTGCTGGAGTGAAGTTCACCACGTACGACAAGGCATGGGACTTTTACAACAACTATGCAAGATGTGCAGGGTTTGGCATACACAAGATGGCCAAACACAGGACAAATGCCTACATTGTCTGCTCAAGAGAAGCGACACACAAGCAGACTATGTCAGATTATCATCGGAAACGTCAGAAGACATCAAAAAGGATTGACTGCAAGGCAAAGATTAGCGTCAAAAAAGAGGAAGGACGGCAAATTTGTGATAGAAATGGTTCAACTCAACCACAATCACAAGATGCTGGAAAGCCCCGGGATGCTTTTGCACATGTGATCGCACAAAAAAGACGATCCTTTGATAGACCAGTTATTGAAAGACCTGCAACTGGACAACCACACACATGCACAGATGATGTCGACGCTGTTGTGTATGTCCGGTGGTCTGCAGTACATGGGACATACTAGCCGCGACTGGGTAAACAAGTAACCATGTCATAGAGCATATCACTTGAGCATTCTGTCGGTAATTATTCCCTGTTTGATGAGATGAGTTTGCATTGTGTTTGAAAATGCAGGAAACAGAAGTTTGCCAGAGAAGAGTCCGAAGATGATGTCAAGAAACTTCTGGATTTCTTCGAGAAAATGCAAAAGATAAACCCAGAGTTCTTCTAAGATTATGACGTTGATGCCAATAATCGTGTAAGAAATGTCTTTTGGGCCAACGCAAGTTGCAACGGATCGTATGAAGATTTTGGAGACTTCATTACATTTGACACGACGTATAAAACTAAAAAATTCCACATGCCACAGGGAGTCTTCGTGGGAGTGAACCATCATGTACAGAGCACCATATTTGTTGTTGCCCGCGTGCGAGATGAAACAATACCATCATTCGAGTGGGTTTTCAAAACATTTCTGAGGTGTATGAACAACAAGCCGCCAATCTGCATGCTCACAGGTACAAAAAAAACACCTTCATACTTACGTTTGTTTGGTGCACTTATATTTCTTCCATCTATCTTACACACACAGAAACAACTTAATAAAAAACACTATTTGTGCCTTCTCAGACCAGTGTTCTTCGATGAAGGCAGCACTAAAAACTATCCTCCCATATACTCTGCATAAGCTGTGTTGGTGGCATATCATGAAGAAGTACAAGGATGACCTCAATGCGGTGTTGAACCACCCACTAATGCCGCCAGAATTTGAACGAGCATCGAAGGACCTCATTCAGAGATACAACTTGCAAGACAACGAAGTGATGAATTCACCGTGGGATGACAGGCACAAGTGGATCTCGGCTTATTATAAGGAAATTTTCTATGCTCGGATGACTTCCACACAGAGAAGCGAGAGCATGAACCGCATACTGAATAAATTTTTTGTTAAAGAGAAGCATGATCTCCATCTGTTTGCTCAGCAGGTGGACAAGTGCATTCAGACCAGGAAGATTGTCGAGCACGCAGAGACAGTAGCAAATGAGGTAAACAAAATGTCAATCAAAAACTGCTAAAGTATGACTACAAAAACAAACAATTTTTTCATTTCTCTAGTTCGTAACAGTGCATTTTTTATCATGCAGTCAGAGGTAAAGACAACAACCAAGTTTGGGTTCGAAGTTCAGCTATCAAAAGTGTATACAAGGGCAGTGTTTGCAGATTTCAAAGAATCACTCTACCGTAGCACTGCATTCAGAGCAGAACGGTGCCCTGAGAACCCGACAAAGTATCTCGTACACCACTACAATAGATCAGATGCATTTGACTAGGCAAGGCACAATTTCCAAGTGGTTGCCGATGAAAGAAAGGTGTCTACGAATGTGAGTGCAAACTCTAGACACACACAGGTGAGACTCCTAGCAAAAAAAATTCTAGTTTCTGATAGTCATGCACGAAAGCTCACTTACTGAACTTTAAAAGTCCATATGCATGAGTAATTCACAAAACCAAATGAAGTTCACTTCTTTAAAAATGAACAAATAACGAAAAAAATATGTGTTTATTAATTTCATGCAGTTCACTTACAAAACAAAAGAAATCATGTGTTTGTCTGCAGGGCTCTTTTGCGTCCATTTGTTATGCATGCTTTCTCATTTGAGAGTACTCAAGATTCCTGAGGTGTACATCATGAAAAGATACACCCATAGTGCAAGATCAAATGCAATGTTTAACATAAGAGACTACGAACAAACAGCACCAGATGGAACCTCGCTTTTTTGCCATCGAAAATTGCTGACAAAAACAACAATGGACCTTGCAAACAGAGCGACAAGGTCCAACGCTGGGTGCCACAGAGTGTTGTCTGGTATGAGGGCACTCATTGAGGAAGTTGATGTGCTCAACGAAGAAGAAGAAGAAGAAGCAAAACTAAAGCAAGCAGAGAAATCCCAGCATGACAATAGTGCCGAGCAAGTAGAAAATACTGAACACAATGGAACTGGTGCTATCAAATAAGAAACAATTCTTCCACCTCCTGTTTCAAACACAAGAGGAAGGAAGAAAGGGGGCGACGCAACCCAGAAAAAGGTTGCATGTAAGGAGAAAAATGATGACAAAAACAGTAAGCCACAGCCTGAGCTGGACAGTGATGGTCACCCACTGGTAATAAGAAGGTGCAAGCCATATAATGAAATCAGCGGCCACAATTCCAGGACATGTACAAAAAGACATGAACAAGAAAAACGAGGACATGGTAATGCACAACCAAACAGAAATTCCAGTCACAACGCTAAGAAATTGACGAAACTGAGACGTTGTAGCATCTGCAAAAGAGGAAGAGACACAATTCAAGAACCTGCCCCAAAAGAACAAGATCAGAAAATGCAGAAGACGAAGAAGATGAAATCAAAGAAGAAGATGGTGAGACAACTGAAGAAGAAATGGCTTATGAAGAAGTAGATGAAGAAGAGGAGGAAGAAGAAGAGAGTGAAGAGGACAAAGAACATGAAGAAACTGAAGACGCAGTGGCTTATGAAGAAACAGATGATGAAGATGAGGAATAGGAAGAAGAGAGTGAAGAGAGTGAAGAGGACAAAGAACATGAAGAAACAATGCCAACAAGACCATCACAAGGGAATGCTGCTGTACAGAAACAACCAAGAATGACACCACTTTCAAAAAACAAGGTAGGAGCACGAAAGGATGTAGTTCACAGCGCTGGAAAATGAAAGCCACCATCAACGGGCATGCGGTGTGGGGACCCCGAATCATAAGTCGTGATCACCGAATGCACGTGTACAGTGATCCCAGAGATCAATGCTCACTGAACACACAGAAGCTGAATAAGAAGAGTCTTACATCCATACATACCGTCTTACACAAATTATGACCATTATGGTCAAGTCTTACATAGATAAAGCCACAGCGGGTGAATACCAAATAATCTTAAGCAGCAGAAATCTTCGTTGATAAGTAGAACCCATGCCATCTGCCTTAACCCTACAGGCATTCTGACTGGGAAGCGTCCTAGTTCGCGTGTTCGTCACCAAAGAACTCTTACTCAAACTCCTACTCTTCCATGCCTGGTCAATTAAATAACCAGTGGCAAGCCAATGAGTACTTTGAATGTACTTGCAAGCAACCGATGATTTGGTTCAAAGTAACAATGCAATTGTACAACAAGTAAGCAGCCTAGCTTCAAGCTAGTTGATATGTCCTATAAACTTGTGAGATATGCATCAATGAACATGGGTAACCTTGAGAATAGGTTACAGATATCAACACAAATAGGGTTTGGATAAATGCCATTTCATTCAACATGTCAAGTCACCACCTTGACACAAATAGTTCTCTTCCACACATGCACAGAGATTATAAAATTTCTGGACATAGTTTAAGTAGCACCTGCCAACTGTCCATGACCGTGGACACGGCTATTCGAATAGTTTGACACTCTGCAGAGGTTGCGCACTTTACTCACAAGATCCGGTAAGCTTTCGTGTCATCCAGGATCCCGCAGTACCTCAAGTACTCGGGGGAAGCACCCGATCATTACCTTTCCCTAGACGACACTAACATAGGTTCCACTCGTTGATACACGGCCCTCGTGTATAAGCAAAAGATCGTGGGACTCTGCCCTTTTCACATTATTACGCATACACGAAGGGACCAACGGTGTGTCCGGTGCCCTGTGAAAACAGTCATGGCTGCGTATCCAAGCACGACCCCATCCCGAGAGTGACCTCAAGTCACCCCCGTCACTAGTAATGTGGGCACCATGCTAGTATCAGCCTAAGTAATCAATAATGCCCCGTCCCATAAAGGGGTAGAGTGGTTTGCGTATGTTTGGTTGGGACGGTAGTCACATATAAATCTAATCCATCATTTTACACCCACCCACCAAAAGTTCTCTTTGGTACACCACTTCTTCCTCAAGTGGTGACCTTAGTTCAACATCTCCCAAGGGCATTAGGGGCACCCGATGGGGTTTTCGAAAGAATGTAACCATGAACAGTTCATGGTACACATGCATCATTATGCATCAACTAGTCTCTTGAAAATGCAATCATGAACAAGGTAAGGTCATTAGTAGGGGTATGCATCGTGGGGTGGTTCACAACAAGTTTTACCACCATCATATTTCATCATCATGCAATCGGATGCAATCGGAAAAAGGGTACCGATGAACAAGAGGGGTGACATGGTCAAAGGGCTGCTTGCCTTGATTGGCTTGTTCTTCGAGGTCTTCAAATCCTTCTCCTCCTTCTTCTTCAGCAACTTCGTCAAATACGGGATCTAAACGCCGCAAGAAAATAATGAGAAAATAAGGCAATAGTAAAACAGAAAAACCAAAGTGCTCAGAAAAATATCAACTCATTTTTGTTAAATACTTGGTTGAACACTAAGAAGGGGAAAATTCCTAGTTTTGGATTTGGAGTAGCAGAATAGGAGAAATGGATTTACAAAGGTATATTTAAATGCTTAAAATCACATTTAAATATTTACAGTGAAGAAAAGGTTGTTGGATTTGAATGAAAGTAGCACCATTAAATAGGTGGGATTTTTACAAGAATTTAGGAACTAGAATTATTTCATTTGGATTAATATTTAGTCGAGAGGAATTTTTGCAAGTCTGACAGAAAAGAAAAAGGGAAGGGGCACTGTGCCTGCTGGGCTAGAACAGCCGCAGGCAGCGGCCCAGCCAGCGACGCGGCCCAGCCGAGCTGACGCACGCACGCGTGCCAGATTTTGAAACCTGACGGGCGAGCCCCAGCTGCCAGTGGGAGAGAGAGGGAGTGAGAGAGAGGTGAGGATGACAGGCGGGGCCCGCCTGCCATCTTTGACCTCGTGACCAGAGGGCCGGCATGCTCACCGATGGTGATGTAGGGCACGGTGGGTCGAGCTGACGGCACGGTTGGACTCAGCGTGGAGTCGCCGTTCGGGTGGTTGTGGTGGACGTCGCCGGAGTTGCCTGGTTCCCGACGACGAGGAAGCACGGCGGAGGTGCATCGGGCGGTGGTTGTTCCGGTCGACTCCGGATGCAAACGAAGGGGAAAAGGAGGGGGAAGGAGTCAGGGGCTCGCTGCGGTTCCAGATCGAGCGAAAGGAGCGGCGGGGGAGGCTGTTACCGCGCAAACACCGGTGACCCGAGGCGGCGGTGCTCGGCTCGATCCTGAGCACAAAGAGGGGGAGGGGAGCTGGGGCTCTGCTCGTGATCGCTAGGAGGCGAGAGAGCTCAAGGGATGGAGTGAACAGGGTCCGGGGTGGCCTTAAAAAGGAGGGGCGCGGTGCACCGTGGATCGTGCGCCGGCGAGCTTCTAGCCATTGCTGGAGGCCAAGGGGGCGCGCATGGGCATGTCTGGGGAGTTTGTGGAGGTGGTCCACGACCAGGGGAAGGAAGAGAGGGAGCAGGAGGGGCCAGAGGCGCCGCGCGTGTGAGTGTGCTCATTGGAGATCTCGGGCGGCCATGGCGCGCGTGTGAGGGAGGCCGTAGGAGGGAGAAGGACGAGGGGGACCAGGGCTTAGCGTGTTGCGGACGCCGAGGTGCATCGTTGGGCGCGCTGGGGAGGCCCGAGGTGGCCGGAGGTGGTTGGCAGGGGGCGTCTGCAGTGCGGGAGCGCACTGTAGCGCGCTCTAGAGCGTGCAAATGGCCGGCATGCCATTTTTGGCAAAGTGGGCTCGGCCAGGCATGTCTGGTTGCTCTTGGGGGAAGTAAAGAAGAGGGGAGGAGCAATGGATGCCCTGGGGATCTAGTAGGAGAGGAGTGGGGTTGAGAGAGAGGGGGAAAAGGGGTTGTCCAGAGGGGTAAATGAGGTGGTTTCACCCCTCAATCATTGAGCTGAGATGCAGCCATTGTTACTGGAGGTAGAGGAGGACTTGTAGGGGCTGTGGTAAAAAGTGGAGGCCATGGAGAAGAGTGGAAGTGGTAAGAATATTGTTTGTAGAAAAATGGCAGAAGGTGTTTGTTGTTGATTTGGGAAAGAAGATGAACTCCTCTTGTCATGAGGCTTGACATGGTAAAATGGAATGAGAAAATAAGAGGTTCCACCAAGATTGAGTTTATTTGGGCAAAGTTGCCAATGCAACTTTTGTAAACCCTAGAAATTAGCAGAAATGAACTTGTGTAGATCTAGTTGAGCAAGTCACTTCTC
The DNA here is from genome assembly GCF_018294505.1 of Triticum aestivum. Taxonomy (NCBI): domain Eukaryota; kingdom Viridiplantae; phylum Streptophyta; class Magnoliopsida; order Poales; family Poaceae; genus Triticum; species Triticum aestivum. The sequence goes on along the minus strand of NC_057804.1, from coordinate 293,569,824 downwards.
CTTGATGCACCACTTGGTGTAGTGGCCTCATTTGGTCATGTGAACATGCTCACAAAAGTTGAGAGAAAAATGAGAAAGTTGACAATGTAAAGTTGTTCAAATTTGATTCTGGACAGAGAGGGTTTTGGGGCACTTTAATCAGGTTAACTTGTTCTCCAACTTGTGCCACTTGGCCTAGATGAATAATTAGAACATTTGAGCATGTTCACAAGGTTTGAGAACATTTGGAAATGTTTGGCAATGTAAAGTTGCTCAAACTTCAAAATGGACATAAATGGTTTTGAGGGGATTTGATGATGTTATATTGTTCTCCAAGACATGATACTTGGCAAGATCATCTCATATGTCATACGTGACATGCTAGAATTTCCTTGGAATTTTTAGAGAATATTTCCTTTGTAAATATTTCAAAAGCTTGAAATATCCAGAAAGGGTTTTTGAGGGGTTTGACCAATATTATGAACATGACCATGTGTTGAAACTCTTATATATGGACAATATATGTCCACTGAGTTTCCCTAAATTTTCACAAATATTTTCAAATTATTAAAATAATTTTAACCTATTAAAGACCATTTCTGGCCTAAAGAAAAAGCCTTTAAATAAAATAGGAAAATAACTTTTAAAATTATATTTTTGTGGTTTATGGAAGTCCTATATCTAATAGGTTTAAAATATATTCTTTGAAATATTTTTCATACCCCAAATCAAGTACTTGCAGTGCAAACCTCAATTCAGGGGTTTTTGGAAAACTAATTTTTGAAAATACTTTTTGGCCAAATTATTTTTGTAAGAAAATACTATATTGCTCTATACACATGGCATGATCATTGGGCAGAAGTTTGGGGCAAGGAGATGAAGTATAGAAGGTGGAGTTGTGTTGACTTTAAAGAGCACTTGAAAAACACAGAGAGAAAACCAACTCCAAATAAAAGACAATTGATGCAAAAGTTTTTTGTCAAACCACACTTTATCATGATTTATTAGCTCAAGTGTTGCGGCATGAAAATTAGGGTGTGACAGACCTACCCCCCTTACAAGAATCTCGTCCCCGAGATTCCCAAACTAAGCGCGGAAAGGGATACAGAAACTTGGATCTGGGGTAGTCTTCAAGTCCTCATGTTGCTTCTGCTTCCGTGTAGTGCTCCATTGAGCTTGAAATACTTGATGGTGTGGCTTTGTGTATGACACTCTTCTTGATCCAGGTTGCTAATGGGTAGCTCGCGGTAGGTTAGATTGGGCTAGGGATCGATGGCTCGGTGGTCAATGCCCTCATAGAGATTGGGCAAGTTAGGAAGTTGAAAACACCAGCTGGAAAGCGTTGTGCACATCAGGTAACTCCGGTGGCAACTCCAGCTGGTAACTGTCTTCTCTTTGTCTCGTAGTGATCTCAGAGGGGGGTTGTTAAATCTTGGAGTGATCTCGAAGGGGGCCGATGAATCTTGGTGTGGGTCTCCTTGTCATGGAAATGCTTGGTTCCTTAGAGAGAAGTGGCTTGCAGATACACCTAGTCTTCGACGAGATAGTTCACTTCTTGATGATGGTGGTGGGTGTAGTTCTTCCTCCTTGGCATGGCGGTCTTCAAATGTTCCTTGACTAGCTTAACGGCTCTTCTTCCATCTTCGGGTGGACAAGTAGGTCACCAAATGATGATGACAACTATCTTGTCTAAGCACTCCATGAAGACTTTGTTCACGGGGTACATAAAGTAGGCTGGGGAATTAGTGGTGGTTTTTGTTGAGTGTGGGCCAAGGTATTCTAGATCTAGTGGCAAGGCCCTAAGGTCCTGATCCGACCATGTTGTAGCTTGGTAGGGCGTAAGGGTTTCAAGGATTCTAGTGTGCGAGTGAACATTTATCATCTTATCTTTAAGCACGGTTTCTGAGATGCCAATTGTGCTATCTAGTCCTTTAAACAAATCACATCATATCACTGATAGCATCATTTCGTATAGGTCAACTCCAATCATCACTCATGTGATTCATATCCCCATGACTCTCGAGAGGAGGTCTAACAAAATCATATATGTCTACCATCTCCAAACTCAGGTGTCTGGCTATCCTCATGTAAAAATCCATGGGTAGAACATACAACTGCCAAACTGAATTAAACACGACAATCCAAGGGCTCAGCCTATTCTTCCAAGGTCCAAGATATTGCATCCCTATCCTAAGGAATCACGTCGTATGCCACTCCAAGATCTTGTTTCCTTCCCATCGGTGTCAAAACCGGAGGATCTCGGGTAGGGGGTCCTGAACTGTGCGTCTAGGCGGATGGTAACAGGAGACAAGGGACACGATGTTTTTACCCAGGTTCGGGCCCTCTCGATGGAGGTAAAACCCTACTCCTGCTTGATTAATATTGATGATATGGGTAGTACAAGAGTAGATCTACCACGAGATCAGAGAGGCTAAACCCTAGAAGCTAGCCTATGGTATGATTGTTGTTCGTCCTACGGACTAAAACCCTCCGTTTTATATAGGCACCGAAAAGGGTTAGGGTTACATAGAGTCCGTTACAATGGTAGGAGATCTACATATCCGTATCGCCAAGCTTGCCTTCCATGCCAAGGAAAGTCCCATCCGGACACGGGACGAAGTCTTCAATCTTGTATCTTCATAGTCCAGGAGTCCGGCCAAAGGTGATAGTTCGGCTATCCGGACACCCCCTAATCCGGGACTCCCTCACTTCCTATGAGTCAACTCCAACAGCCCATTAACTTCCATTAACCACTACAAATCCAATGTCTATGGTGTTCCACACGATCTTCTAATGTCCTATAATCCCCAATACTTTAAAGACCTATCTCTACTATAATCAATCCACCAATTCCCATCTTCGGGGTCAAATAACTTCCAACCCCAAGCTTATAGATCCCTAAATCAACTCCGACAATTAATCCAATCTCCTAATTTATGATCCACCGAGAAACATGGTATCGTAATTGAGATCATCAGTATAAATCCAATTTACTCTGAACCATATAGACCTACTCAGCATCTAGACTCCACTAGGTTCACCTATTCAATCCAAATATCATGGTCAGCTATCTTCTATCAATATCTCCTGGCTAAGCCAAATCCTTATACCTTCAAGAATTTCATCGTGCGATCATAATTGTCCAACAAAATCCAATTTACTCCTCGGGTAATGAATGCTATGCTACTCTATTAACGTGATCCCACCAAGTTCATCAACTAACATGAACCTTATAATCCACCAAGAAGTCTCGGATAATCCCTCAAGGTCTCTGATATAAACTCCTCAAGTCATTTGCCCTATTTCAATATCCTCGAATAGGTCTGCCCTATGACATCGTCAGTTCTGGTGCTATCTTGCGATGATAATGTGCTCGTTCACTATATCCACTAGTTCCCTAATGAACTAGTGCAAGGTTATGGAGGCTTAGCTGGTTCTCTTGCAATTTTGTGGGTTAAGCACTTGGTTAGGGATTCGATCTGGGTTATATCTTGAAGTCTCGAAGGGTCTAGGGATGGGTTTCTAATCGTGAGAGGTAACATAACTCTACTGGGCTGCTCTTGGTCGAGGAGGCTGCAGCAAAAATCTCCAGTGCTAGTTGGTCACCGAAGTAGAATCCTTGGTGTACCTTGTCTCACCGGTCTTCAGTTGAGGAGAGAGGGATGAGAGGGAAAAGCATCATAGATGGGGGGAAATGCTTAAAGGTGGGTTCTATAGTGCATGTGCAAACAAACAGGTGCCAAAAAGGCCACACACACACAATTTCATTAAGATAAGATAGGTGATATAGTCGCATACATGATGCCTAAGGCAAAAGTGCAACTTATATCAAAACACAAACAGATAAGAACAAGCAACACTCAACATGGTTTCATTTGAACCATCATATGGACTCGACTGCACATAGGGGGTACACGACTCATCCTACCCTAGGGGTCCTCGGATTCAGTAGTCGTGCTTGCTTCGTCACTTTGAGAGAAAGGTGTTCGGTCTTTAGCTTCTAGGTTCTCCTGGGTGCCAATGGACATGCGACAGTCGGCTGCTTGTTGGGACACATCCTATTAATATGCCCAAGTTCACCACACCCGTGACATGTGACAGAGGAAAATGGTTGCTATTTAGTCTTGGGTATTGTCGTCGGGGACCTGACGATGATCCTCTATGAGGTGGATATGGAAATCCATTCCTATGCCTTTTGTGTGGGGTTTGGTTGCGAGCTTTCTGAAGTTCCTTGATTTGCTGCTCCTGATTAAAAATGTGGGCTTCTAGGGTAGTGGTTTGCTGTTCTTGCTCGACCACCTTCTTCTTCTCGAGGCAGTGGAGGTGCAGAAGTGAAGGGAGATCTTGGCGAGCCTTGAGAAATGCTTCGGTAAGGTGGCGTAGAAGGTAGTCTCCTGCGTTGATGAAACGGATCTGGTACTTGAGGGTTGGATCCTCGTCTTCTGGGGAAATCATCACTTAAGTCAGAGCTCCAAATCCGCTCTTGCCAAGCAGGTAGCAGGTGGCATGTTCTTCTTTCATTTCTGGAAGGAGGTCTCGAAGACGGAGGAGTGCTTCGTATGCCACTTGCTGAATGGCTAGGTCTCTTGTTGGCATAGGTGGTCCAACGAAGAACCACCCCTGAGGTGAGGTCTTGGCAGGCACAAAAACCTTGGCGTAGAACTCCTTCTCGAGCACATCATTTTCTAGTTTGTGCAGGGTGTATATGGGCAGCAACGGATAGTGGCATTGTTGGAGGAAATCTCTTAGGAGTGATGGAAATCCTGTCGTAAGGAGTCTCAAGGGGGCGACGGCCATCTACAAAGGTTGAATGGGAGGGGTCAATAAGGAAAAATATATTTTGGGTAGGGTAAGCTTTATAAAAGAAGAGAAGTTTAGATGGTCTCAAGCTAACTAACGTCCATGCTAACTAAGGCTTCCTACAGTCAGGATGGCTCTGATACCAGCTCTGTGGGGTCCCCGACTCATAAGTCATGATCACCGAATGCACGTGTACAGTGATCCCAGAGATCAATGATCACTGAACACATAGAAGCTGAATAACAAGAGTCTTACATCCATACATACCGTCTTACACAAATTATGACCATTATGGTCAAGTCTTACATATATAAAGCCACAGCGGCTGAACACCAAATAATCTTAAGCAGCAGAAATCTTTGTTGATAAGTAGAACCCATGCCATCTGCCTTAACCCTACAGGCATTCTGACTGGGAAGCGTCCTAGTTCGCGTGTTCGTCACCAAAGAACTCTTCCTCGAACTCCTACTCTTCCATGCCTGGTCAATTAAATAACCAGTGGCAAGCCAATGAGTACTTTGAATGTACTCGCAAGCAACCCATGATTTGGTTCAAAGTAACAATGCAATTGTACAACAAGTAAGCAGCCTAGCTTCAAGCTAGTTGAGATGTCCTATCAACTTGTGAGATATGCATCAATGAACATGGGTAACCTTGAGAACAGGTTACAGATATCAACACAAATAGGGTTTGGATAAATGCCATTTCATTCAACATGTCAAGTCACCACCTTGACACAAATAGTTCTCTTCCACACATGCACAGAGATTGTAAAATTTCTAGACATAGTTTAAGTAGCACCTCCCAACTGTCCATGACCGTGGACACGGCTATTTGAATAGTTTGACACTCTGCAGAGGTTGCGCACTTTACCCACAAGATCTGACAAGCTTTCGTGTCATCCACGATCCTGCAGTACCTCAAGTACTCGGGGGAAGCACCTGATCATTACCTTTCCCTAGACGACACTAACATAGGGTCCACTCGTTGATACACGGCCCTCGTGTATAAGCAAAAGAACGTGGCACTCTGCCCTTTTCACATTATTACGCATACATGAAGGGACCAACAGTGTGTCCGGTGCCCTGTGAAAACAGTCATGGCCGCCTATCCAAGCACGACCCCGTCCCGAGAGTGACACCAAGTCACCCCCGTCACTAGTAATGTGGGCACCATGCTAGTATCAGCCTAAGTAATCAATAATGCCCCGTCGCATAAAGGGGTAGAGTGGTTTGCACATGTTTGGTTGGGACGGTAGTCACAAATAAATCTAATCCATCATTTTACGCACACCCACCAAAAGTTCTCTTTGGTACACCACTTCTTCCTCAAGTGGTGACCTTAGTTCAACATCTCCCAAGGGCATTAGGGGCACCCGATGGGGTTTTCGGAAGAATGTAACCATGAAGAGTTCATGGTACACATGCATCAATATGCATCAACTAGTCTCTTGAGAATGCAATCATGAACAAGGTAAGGTCATGAGTAGGGGTATGCATCGTGGGGTGGTTCACAACAAGTTTTACCACCGTCATATTTCATCATCATGCAATCGGAAAGAGGGTACCGATGAACAAGAGGGGTGACATGGTCAATGGGCTGCTTGCCTTGATTGGCTTGTTCTTCGAGGTCTTCAAATCCTTCTCCTCCTTCTTCTTCAGCAACTTCGTCAAATACGGGATCTAAACATCGCAAGAAAATAATGAGAAAATAAGGCAATAGTAAAACAGAAAAACCAAAGTGCTCAGAAAAATGTCAACTCATTTTTGTTAAATACTAGGGTGAACAGTAAGAAGGGGAAAATCCCTAGTTTTGGATTTGGAGTAGCAGAATAGGAGAAATGGATTTCAAAGGTATATTTAAATGCTTAAAATCACATTTAAATATTTACAGTGAAGAAAAGGTTGTTGGATTTGAATGAAAGTTGCACCATTAAATAGGTGGGATTTTTACAAGAATTTAGGAACTAGAATTATTTCATTTAGATTAATATTTAGTCCACAGGAATTTTTGCAAGTCAGACAGAAGACAAAAAGGGGAAGGGGCACTGTGCCTACTGGGCCAGAACAGCCGCAGTGCAGCGGCCCAGCCAGCGACGTGGCCTAGCCGAGCCGACGCGCGCGTGCGCCAGATTTTTAAACCTGGCGGGAGGGCCCCAGCTACCAGTGGGAGAGAGAGGGGGGGCGAGAGAGAGGTGAGGATGATAGGCGGGGCCTGCCTGTCATCTCTGACCTCGCGACCAGAGGGCCGACATGCTCACCGGCGGTGATGCAGGGCACGGCGGGTCAAGCTGACGGCACGGTTGGACTCAGCGTGGACTCGCCGTTCGGGTGGTGGTGGTGGACGTCGCCGGAGTTGCCTGGTTCGCTGGCGATGAGGAAGCACGGCGGAGGTGCGTCGGGCAGTGGCTGTTTCGGTCGACTCCGGCTGCAAACGAAGGGGAAAAGAGGGGGAAGGAGTTAGGGGCTCGCTGCGGTTTCAGATCGAGCGAAAGGAGTGGCGGGGGAGGCTCTTACCGCGCAAACACCGGTGACCCGAGGCGGCGGCGCTCGGCTCGATCCCGAGCACAGAGAGGGGGAGGCGAGCTGGGGCTCTGCTGGTGATCGCAAGGAGGCGAGAGAGCTCAAGGGATGGAGAGAACGGGGTCCGGGGTGGCCTTAAATAGGAGGGGCGCGGTGCACCGTGGCTCGTGCGCCGGCGAGCTTCTAGCCGTTGCTGGAGGCCATGGGGGCGTGCGTGGGCGTGTCTGGGGCGTTTGTGGAGGTGGTCCACGACCAGGGGAAGGAAGAGAGGGAGTAGGAGGGTCCAGAGGTGCCGCGCATGTGAGTGTGCTCACTCGAGCTCTCGGGCGGCCATGGCGCGCGTGTGAGGGAGGCCGTAGGAGGGAGAAGGAAGAGGGGGGTCCGGTCTTAGCATGATGTGGACGCCGAGGCGCATCGTCGGGCGTGCTGGGGAGGCCCGAGGTGGCCGGAGGTGGTTGGCAGGGGGCGTCTACAGTGCGGGAGCGCACTGTAGCACGCCCCAGAGCACGCAAATGGCCGGCATGCCATTTTTTTGGCAAAGTGGGCTCGGCCAGGCATGTCTGGTTGCTCTAGGGGGGAGTAAAGAAGAGGTGAGGAGCAATGGATGCCCTGGGGATCTAGTAGGAGAGGAGTGGGGTTGAGAGAGAGGGGGAAAAGGGGCTGTCCAGAGGGGTAAATGAGGTGGTTTCACCCTGAATCATTGAGCTGAGATGCATCCATTGTTACTGGAGGCAGAGGAGGACTTGTAGGGGCTGTGGTAAAAAGTGGAGGCCATGGAGAAGAGTGGAAGAGGTAAGAATAGTGTTTTTAGGAAAATGGCAGAAGGTGTTTGTTGTTGATTTGGGAAAGAAGACGAACTCCTCTTGTCATGAGGCTTGACAGGGTAAAATGGAATGAGAAAATAAGAGGTTCCACCTAGATTGAGTTTATTTGGGCAAAGTTGCCAATGCAACTTTTGTAAACCCTAGAAATTAGCAGAAATGAACTTGTGTAGATCTAGTTGAGCAAATAAATTCTCCTTGATGCACCACTTGGTGTAGTGGCCTCATTTGGTCATGTGAACATGCTCACAAAGTTGAGAGCAAAATGAGAAAGTTGACAATGTAAAGTTGTTCAAATTTGATTCTAGACAGAGAGGGTTTTGGGGCACTTTAATCAGGTTAACTTGTTCTCCAACTTGTGCCACTTGGCCTAGATGAATAATTAGAACATTTGAGCATGTTCACAAGGTTTGAGAACATTTGGAAATGTTTGGCAATGTAAAGTTGCTCAAACTTCAAAATGGACATAAATGGTTTTGACGGGATTTGATGATGTTATATTGTTCTCCAAGACATGATACTTGGCAAGATCATCTCATATGTCATACGTGACATGCTAGAATTTCCTTGGAATTTTTAGAGAATATTTCATTTGTAAATATTTCAAACGCTTGAAATATCCAGAAAGGGTTTTTGAGGGGTTTGACCAATATTTTGAACATGACCATGTGTTGAAACTCTTATATATGGACAATATATGTCCACTGAGTTTCCCTAAATTTTCACAAATATTTTTAAAGTATTAAAATAATTTTAACCTATTAAAAACCATTTCTGGCCTAAAGAAAAAACCTTTAAATAAAATAGGAAAATAACTTTTAAAATTATATTTTTGTGGTTTATGGAAGTCCTATATCTAATAGGTTTCAAATATATTATTTGAAATATTTTTCATACCCCAAATCAAGTACTTGCAGTGCAAACCTCAATTCAGGGGTTTTTGGACAAATAATTTTTGAAAATACTTTTTGGCCAAATTATTTTTGTAAGAAAATACTATATTGCTCTATACACATGGCATGATCATTGGGCAGAAGTTTGGGGCAAGGAGATGAAGTATAGAAGGTGGAGTTGTGTTGACTTTAAAGAGCACTTGAAAAACACAGAGAGAAAACCAACTCCAAATAAAAGCCAATTGATGCAAAAGTTTTTTGTCAAACCAGACTTTATCATGATTTATTAGCTCAAGTGTTGTGGCATGAAAATCAGGGTGTGACACGCGGGGAGGAAAGAAGGATGCAGTTCAAAGTGCTGAAAAACAAAAGCGGCCGTCAACCAACACGCGGGGAGCAAAGAAGGATGCAGTTCGGAGCACTATAAAACAAAAGCCGCCATCAACCAGCACGCGGGGAGCAAAGAAGGATGTAGTTCACAACACTGGAAAACGAAAGCAGCCATCAACCATCACATGGGGAGCAAAGAAGGATGCAGTTCACAGCGCTGAAAAACCAAAGCAGCCATCAACCAGCACACGAGGGGCTACAAACACAACGGTGTAGAGACAAGAACCAGCAACACCGCCACGAAATAGAAAAGAAAGTGTGACATTAGACACGCTCCAGTCACCGCGGAGAAGCAGCAGGTTAACAACCAAATAGATGAACTTCAATAAATTAATCATATGCATAGCAGTTTTCTTATCTGTATGACTTATGTACCAGTTTAAATTTTGTGTAAACACAAATTTCCCGCCGACTATGAGTTATTCAACTAAAACATATAAAGAGAAAATGGTGTATAGAGTATACTATATATATAGCAGTCTAGAGTAAAACATTGACACATTTTGACTCAAAAACCATGTAAAAATGCAGTTAGCTCACTGGCAGCACGAAGTTTAGAATAATAATTGAAGCGGTTCAGATCACAAAAGTGCTTATTACAAAACACATCAAAAAGATGAAGCATTCGACACGCAAAAGTACTTATTACAAATGAACCTCATAACCTTAACCAATCACGTCAAACGTGATTCTAACTGTACGATCCTCGAGTTCAAAGAAGTTGAGGACAACAACTTGCTCAGACTTCAGGCCACTATCAATGACAAATTCCTTCCACCCTTTCTGCAGACACAGCCGCCCATCAACGCCTTCATGGTACTTGGCTGGTTTAAGGTGCCATTGCCAAGAACAACTTGGAGAATTTCCTTCTTCTTGAGCCGAGATACCTAACAGCTCGTTGGGGAATTTTCTACAAAGAAATTAAAACTGTTTGGCAACGATACTAACAATACAATTCTCATACTTTGCACAAACCAGTAAAAACCTACACACAGTACATACATGAGCTAGATGAAGTGTACAACAGTCCAAAAAGTAGTACTCTTTAAATGCAATCTAATGTGCAGTACGGAACTTGCAAACAAGCAGTACGATTATAACTATTATGAAGTTCTTGAGACTACCTGCATGTAGTACACATCGTACAAGCGGGGAAAATTGTAGAAACTATTACTGCTCATCTAGTATCTAAGCAATTCACATATTGTAACCATGCAAAATAACAACACAAGCTCCATGCAAACAAGCAAAAAATTAAAAACAAGATATAAGTACAAAGTGCAGTACACTTCAATAAAACAAAATAAGTGCGTTCCTAAAAAACTACAAGTTCAGACTAGTATGGAATTATACAAAAAAATATAGAAAACACAAAGAAAAATATCATATCAAGCGAAAAATACCATATTGTAGTGAGTCTCCACATCTGTTGGCGTAATCTAATGGACAAAAGGACTTGTGCGGCGAAGGCCACGACGAAGCAGGGAGGAATAGAACGCAGAAACATTGATGTGGCCCATATCCAATCCTTCCATCAATATTGTGCCATATGCAAGCTACTCCGCTCGTCCAATTCGGCGTAATACCTTCCCCCCACGACGAGCACGACGGTCCTGCGAGCAAGCTGAGCAATCGCAGTGCGTCGGCACACCACAACCATGGCCGCTGCAGGAGAGATTCACGCAGGGACCTGGAGCCATCGCAACAAAAACCTAGAGAAGGAAAAAATAAAGAGAGGCTGGAGAAAGGAGAGAAGTTGCGGCTAGAGGAGAAATGAACTACAAGGGAAGGGTAGAAGTTAGCCTAAATTTATAGAAGAGGAATGCAAAAAGGTCAAAACTGGAAATTAAAGGGGAGTAAATGAAAATTATGTTACCAATAATAAACAACAATCAATAAAGGCTTATGTTACCAAAGAAATAACAACCAAAAAAGAAGGTGTACTTTGATTGCAATAATTCCCATGAAATAATAATTCTCTAAAAACTTATAATCCACAGACCATTTTATGTGTGCAGTTCTCCAAAGTCTTACCAGGAAGTTCACTATATGTGTGCATGAAGTGCAGTACATGCTCAATATGAAGTACAAGAGAAGAACTTTCGCGCAGTGCACGAAGCAAAAATTACTGCACCTGATGTAGTCCTTAAATGTAAGTAATGCAGTCCGCAGCGTTGGCATAACTAGTCACAACTTTGGCACAATGAAGTGCACATAGAGGCACCAAAGCAATGCACACCCGTACACTAGAATAAAAAGGATAAGTAAGAGGAAAAACAATAAAGAAAAATGCTAACCATGCAGTGCACAAAAATGTAGTGCAAACATGCGTAGTACGGAATGTGTGTACATGCAGTACAGAACCCTGATCAATGTAATGCACGGATGATTTACTAAAGCAGTGCACGCCCCGACATTGAAAAAAAATACTTAAGAGATAAAAATACAAAGAAAAAAATTGACCACCCAGGTGCAACCGGCCCCAGCCAGTCTCGTAGTAGGTCTGCGCCCACAGAAGGCGAGTTGTTCTGAGTCACAATGCATGGGACCGGCCACACATGTGCCCACAGGTCAGAGAGCATAGAGCAGCGAGCGCCGTGTATAAGCGCCCAAATAAGTAACCGGAGGAGTTTGATATGGCGGCCTCAACAGGGCTTATAAACAGGTCGGGCGCGCCTTCCGCGGGTGAGGTGGGACTAAACATTAGGCCGCACACAATGCACCGGAACCAGCCGTGCTCACAGGCTGACATTGGCCCAATGAGTCTTCACTACCCGAACACATGCCCAACAAGGCCCACTAAGAAAAAACAATAAGTTCAAAAATAAAACATCAAAGAAAAATGAGAAACATTTTTTAAATGAATAACAACAACCAAAAAAATGTGTGTGGGCACTGCCAGAAACTAAAGTTTGCTATTAATAAATAAAATGCAAGAAGCCCGAAGTCAACGTACAAATGCAGTCCGTGACATACAGCAATGCAGTTCTCCACATGTGAGTACTAGAGAAGTAAACATGTGAGTACTAACCGACAGCTTCCCAAATTTGTAAGTTTCCAAGTAAATCTTTCCCTTCACAAGCACATCCTCATTGTATAACTTCATCAGGTCCTTGGTCATCACGTATGACGCACGTGGCATCAACGTGTGCATGACTGAAAATTTGCGAAGCTTCAAGCAGTCAAGATAAATAATCAGGGGGACAATGGCACAACCCTCTGCACAATTCTGCTTGCTGCCTTCTGTTCGCCACCTCACCACAGCTGCCTGCAACTCATCAACAACAAGCTGGCAAAAGTCCATCTGAGCCATAGCCGAATAATCCATGTTCTCTACCATTGCAGCAACTCTACCCAAACGAACTGCAGGCCCGGGGTACAACAAATTCTGGTAAAGTATCAGGAAGAACACCTTCACAGCAAGGTCAACGGTCACATGATCATCTTCCTCCACCAACACCTTCAACTTCTCAAGGAAGTCCTTGACACCTATAGTTTTTGAACGGCCAAAGCCAAGCTCATCCTTGAGGGCAGTCAACGAGTCATCATGGCCGCTGGCAGCAGGCATGGGTGTAGTGTGACGTCCAATAGGTAAATCAAAAATGTGATGAACTGCATCATGATTGATTCAAAGAACCCTGCCATTCCCAAAGTCCATTATCATGGTAGCAGGGTCAATCACTCCCATCAGATAGCACATAAGAATGCGCGACACATTTTTCTTTACTGTCAGTTCAAAGACAACACCGAATCCAGCATCCCGAATACGACTACAGTGTGCCTCTTTCAACAGAGAAGCGGCCTTTCAAACAGTGGGAAGCGACAAACGTACGGTCTTGTTAAATCGTTAATCATCTCCCTCAGCATCATCTTCAGTTGCATTGCTCTTACTAGACTTTTTCCTCTGTGTAAAGGGAAATGCAATCCACATTAGAATACTAGCCATAAAAAAGAGACATAGAAAACACAGATAGAATAATAATGAAGGAAACAGATGCAGTCCACATTAACAAACCTTTGGAGCAGCATCCACCTCCTCGCCAGAGTCACCACTAACATCTTCATCGACATCATCACAGGCACGCTTGGGTAGACTCTTAGATGAACCACAGTCTTTGCGTCTACAAGTATGAACATCCTTCACATAATCAACAAGCACAAAGTCGTCATCATCAGAGTTGGGACCTTCAGTGACATGTAGTCGCTTGCGCTGAGGATCATCCTTTCCACCAGCTTCAGCAGTTCTCTTGTCAAGATTCTTCTTCATGCCAGCAACACGTGGACTCCGCCGAGGTGAACCACCTTTCTCAGCAACAGTACTCAGCTTCTTCTTCTGCAAAGAAGGTTGCTTCACCTTGGGAAATTTGGCACCCTTGGCACCATCTGCAGCTCTCCTCTGCATCTCCTTCTCTACAAACTCTTTTGAGTCGCTTCCAAACCTCAACTTCTTCTTGCTTTGCTTCAACTCATATTCACGAAGCTGTTCCGAGACCATCCAATCCTGTGTAATTTCCTCTGTACCATCAACAGACTGCGATTGTGTTTCAGACAAGACGGGATGTCTCTGGTCAAAGCTCACACCAACATTACCCTCTACAAAATAATAGTCAATCAATTGAGTAACCTCCTCAAACCCAGGCGCCCCAGCATGGAAAACAGACATTGCGTCAAAATGAAGTTTGACTATGGTCGTTAAAAAGTGCACAAAGAGAAAAATATGCAGTACACTTAGAAATATAAATGCAGTGCTCCAACCATATTCTCAAAATAAAAAATAATGCATTGTACAAAAAACTTGAATAAAACAACAATGCAGTTCACACATACATATAGTGGAGTTCACATATACAATTAAATGCAGTGCTGCATACACTAACTTCACGTTTGTTCCCAACAAAATGTCGGACTAGATACAACAAGGCAACACCAATTTGTACAACATCAACTAACCAGCATACAAAAAAATAAACAAATCAATCACATACCAGAAGGAGGGGCCACACTTATGGGAGAAGATTCAATCGGCGAATTCACTTGATGTCCTCCCTCGACACCATGATCCTTACCACCAGGACAACGAGAGTCAATTGGTGTATCATTATGAGCACTGGAATCACCTACTGGATTCAAAAAGAACCAGAAATAGAAATTACAAAACATCACATGACAAAATATTGCAAAAGAATGCTGACAACTAACAGAGCATAAACCAATATGTAGGATGAATTAGGAAACCAGATAAACATCAAACAAAATAAACAAAGCCTGAAATAAGCACTCCACATACCCTGAACTCCTCCTCCCACTCTGGTCGATGAAGACATGGCGTTTGCCTGCAGCACAAGGATGAAGTGAGAGATATAAGCAACAAAATCGGCAAAAATCTCACGAAACCCTAGATCCACCTTGCTATACACGACTATCGACTTGAAAACAAGATAAAATCGACTGCCTACAGAAAAATTACACAAGCAAAAATAGCAACAACAACTACGAGAATCACAAAACAAGACGAGGGGACGATCAATAACGAGGCCAAGCGAAACGTACCACAAAAAAGGGTGCGGCAACGGTGGCAGGGAGGGGGGAGGGGGGCGACGGGAACAGACAGGAAAGGGATGCGAGAGCGCAGCGGCAAGGGCTCACGGAGAGGACGATGATGCATAATGTAGGAATAAGGACCTCTTGAGGGCGGCGGTTCGTCGGGCGCTGGCGGTTGCTGCGTGCGACAGCGGTTTTGCTCGAGGGAGAGATGCCTTGGGAGAAACTGCAAGAGAGGAGAGGGGATTGTTCTCGGTCTATCTCCCTATCAGCGGAGGGGTGGGATCGCCTGGAAGGGACACGTAGGAGGCACGTGTGTGGCAAAGGGTCACATAAAACGGGCCGGCCCAAAAACGGCCCGGCTAAAGTAAGACAGACTACATCAAAACGCACATGATGCAGTTCTCTGTGAAGAATAATGAAGTTCAGACGGTAAAACAAAATAAAATACAAACAGTTCGTAAAAAAGGTTAAAATAAAAAACAACACGTGTTTTAAGAAAACACATCCAGAAAAAAGTCTAACTTCAAATAAGTGCCACACAAAAAGAGGACCCCCCAACCCCCCCTTCCCCTACCCCTCCCGTACCAGGGACTGCAGTAAGTACATGCAAAAAACAGATGCAGTACGCAACACTAGAAAAATGCAGTGTATTTTGTTACACGATGCAGTACGGTATAGCAATCCAGTCCCGGATTACCTACATAAATAAATACACGGTATAGAACACAATGAAAAATTCATCAAATTGCGGAATACATTGTACTTTTTTCAGGGGCTGCAGCAAGGAGACGCAAAAAATGGTGACGTACGCACCTGTAGACAAAATGCAGTTCCGTATTATAGACGATGCAGTGCAGAATTATAACCAATGCAGTTTCGTTATCACGCATGATACATATAAACGTGACAAATGCCCGTTTGCACAGAAAGTGGTGGTTAAAAAAATTTACTGATCAAAAATAAAATAAAACCACGTTAAAAAAAACACGTTCGCATACAACCACCCAATCGGAGCGGTTCCATCGCCACAAGCCCACGATCACAGATGCAACACCAACCCACGATCTGCACAACCGCATTGTCAGCGAGATTGTGAAGTTCATCCGATGCGGCCATCCCACCCCGTGCCCTCCCCTTAAATCCAGACCTCTGCCAAAGGCCTTCTCATCCATAACAACACAAGTATCCATTGCGCTGCCACCAAATCGCTCCATCACATTGATATCCACGCAAAGACACCAAGCCGTACTACCAGCGATGGCGTTCGCCGACAAGTACAAGGGCTTGGAGGCCCACGGCAACACCAAGTAGCACATCATCCACACCAATGACAAGAAGCGTATGGCGATCTCCCTCGCGTAGTACATGCGCCACCTCAGCCTCCAGCGCCACAAGATCGTCGGCATTAATCTCGAGTACAACAAAGAGCCAGAAGCGACGCAGAAACCCGCCCTCTGCCAACTCTCCATCGACAAGAATCACCTAGTGCTGCTCTTCCAACTGAGCGCCGCTGAAAGGTGCACCATCTTTGATAACTTCCTCGCCGACCCCAGGTACACCTTTGCAGGCTTCTCTATCGACGGCGACAAAACCATGCTAGAGTGTGTCAATCTGGAGGTCGCCAACTTCGTCGACATCCAGAAGGAGTGGAGGGTGCCCGAGGCAACCAAGGAGTTGGACTCCCTTGGAGACGTCTCCGGCATGATCATCGACAACTACTACAACAACATGAAGAAGAAGATCACCGACGATGAACACAAGCGTTGGGCCGCCCTGCCTCTATTCATGAGACACATCGAGTACGCGACAAAAGGACGCCTACGCAGCGTACGAGATATGGAACCACATCACCCTCACCCAGGACGGGCTTCACCATGCAAAGATGGAGGAGGGGGCCCCCAAGAAGCGCGCCAGGAGTAGCTGGGGATGGGGAGACGCTAACTGGTGAAGGAGAAGATGGTGCTGGCCAAGAGCCAACAATGTCAGCGTCATTTTAGAATTATCATCAAATTTGCTTTATTTGATTGCTTGTGTATCGTTAGTTTGCTTGTGATCATTTGCTTTTGTTGAACTTAGTTTGCTTGCCATGCAGAATCACTTGTAATGATGAACTTTGATTATGTTAGATTGTTTTCTGTTCAACTTAGTTTGCTGATGATGAAACTGTCGTACGAAATGCTTGTGATAATTTGTTTTATGTTGTTTGCTTATGTATCATTAGATTCGAGCAGTGCACAAAATGAAAATAAGATGAAGTGTGCAAATATGACGCATGCAGTGCAAATTGTGTAAGAATGCAATACAAACTCTATCGAATGAAGTTTACACATACCCAACAAAGCAGTGTACGCCCCTAAATTTGAAAAAAACAATACATAAGAGCAAAAACACAAAAAGGAAAATGCGACCTGTATATGTGGTGCGGAAATATATAACGTGCAGCACAGAAACATAATATTGTAATACACGTATGATTTACAAAGCAGTGCACTCCCATACATTGGAAAAACAGATTACATAAGAGCAAAAACACGAAAACAAAAATGAGAACTGTACATGCAGTACGGAATGCGTGCACATGCAGTACAGAACCCTGATCAATGCAGTGCATGGATAATTCACTAATGCAGTGCACGCCCCGGCATTGAAAAAAATACTTAAGAGAGAAAAATACAAAGAAAAAAATTGACCACCCAGGTGCAACCGGCCCCAGCTAGTCTTGTAGTAGGTCTGCACCCACAGAAGGCGAGTCGTTCTGAGTAACCATGCATGGGGCCGGCCACACATGGGCCCGTAGGTTAGAGAGCATAGAGCAGCGAGCGCCGTGTATAAGCGCCCAAGTAAGTAACAAGAGGAGTTCGATACGGTAGCCTTGCGAGAGCTTATAAATAGGTCGGGCACACCTTCCGCGGGCGAGGTGGGACTAAACATTAGGCCACACACAACGCACTGGGAACCAGCCGTGCTGGCAGGCCGACTTGGGCCCAATGAGTCTTCACTCCCCGAACACAGGGCCAACACACAAAAGAGAGGCCACTGAAAATAAAAAAACACATGTCATACACAAACACAGGCCCAACCATGCGTTCCGCAGTTCGTTGTGATATGACAATGCAGTTTAATATTTTCAAGTAAGCAGTCATGTTACTTCTCAAATGCATTCGGATATACTAAATCAGAACCAATCCACCACCTAACACCAACCACAACATTTATTACATCCGTTGCTCAATTAGTTGCATAAAAATGGATCCATTCGTGCTCCAGACTAACACAACTCCTCCCCCCGTTCCTCATTTTCTTCAAATCGTAGATCTAGGGTTCATCCCATCCCCAACTCTTCTCTGGAATTCCACTAAACCCGCCATGGACTGTAAGTGCGGGTGTTTGGCAAGGATGGCGCCGGTAGAGGACACATGCGTGTACGTAGAAGGTCTAGAGCTCACCAACACCGAGTGGCGCAGCATGCTCGGGTACCTGATGATACACAAGAGGGGGTTTCGTGCGCCATTTCTTCATCGCCTCACAACTGCAGATCTGCAGGAAAATTGGTATGTTTTTCCCCTCACAATTTTGGACATAATCTAGCCTGCAAATCCACAACTGAATATATAGTTCAATCAATTTGTTCAGTAGTTTCAACAAAATACAAAAATAGAATTTGTATTGTTGTTTAGATTTGTTAGCTATTAAGACTAGATGCTTCCACCTATTTTTCTTCAGTACCACACCAGGTATCGACACTAGTTAGATCAGAACCTCAACACACGAACAAAAATGGGTGAGTAGATCAGCGTTGCAGTTCTCTTAACATGCTGGCGAAGTACACTGTTACTGACATTGCAGTACAAGCATGTTGCAGTATAATATATATCCTAGTGAAACTAGAGGTCAATTCCGTATATAAGTTTGTTCATACATTACAACTACTTTATAAAATAGCAGTCATATATATGTAAGTATTTAAGTCAACATAAACATATCATCCTAAGTATAAAAGAAAAACATTTGCTATTTACTTATAAAATTCTTTTTCCACCCATTCCAATATGCAGAAACTGCCATCAACAATAAAATATCCTGCTTCGAGTTCAGGGAACGTTACTCTGGAGACACAACACAAGAATGGGTATGCAGACATACAAGCTGACTACCACATCGACTATGAAGACTGCATCAACATAACTACTGGTTGGAAAGATTTTGTCTCCTAGAATGGCTTTGAGGTTGGAGAAGTGGCCATGGTGTTTTTCTACAAAGAAGAAGACTCCATCAAGTTTACAATATTTGCACTCTAGGCTGTCTAATATGAAGCAACCAATATTTCTAATGCTTTGCTTATAATGTATGGTTTTAAAATTATGTCCATCAAACACTTTGAACAATGCCTATTTAAAGTATGCAACCTCAACTGCGTCATTTTATCATCCTTTTTAGACAAGTTGCTGTTGGCAGTAATCCAGTTCTCTCAAACACATAGTGTGGTACTAATAATAATAAAAAGCAGTCCTCTAAACAATAACAAGGAAATGCAAATGGTCGAAACTTTGCAGTTAACATGTGGTGTTCAAAAACAATTCTCATAGTATGCAGTTCAAAAAAATTCTTATAATAATTATTCAGCTAACACAAGCATATAATGGAACATCCATTCTAATAGCAGAATAGAACATTAACCACACTGCTAATGCAATACAGAAGTGCATATTATGCAGCCATCTAGAACACAGAATGCAGTTTAAGAAAAGAGAAATCTCATAAGCAGCCATAACCAATGTAATGCAACTACAACGAAGTACACTACTAACAAAAATGTAGTGCACTACAACGTATGCCACAACTACAACAAATCAAATTATAGCAGTAAAACTACAGACATATGGTAGACTAACAAAGGTGTCAATTTCACTCGCACTTTCATAACTCACCTAAAATTTGTGCAACCACTAAACTATTGAAAAATACCCCCGCAAAAAATTACATGGAAGACACGACAACTGGATGAATAGCATCATCTTTCATTTATAAAATGCAATTCAAACAATGACAATTATACCCGCAATACAATGAATTCAAACCTATAGCAACAGTAATTACAATATTCAAACACGCATGGACGGGCAAAATACAAAAAATCAACAAGAACATAGGAGCGGACGAAGCTCACCCGCCCGCACAATCAAATTAACAAGAATTTAAAACTAACTCCTAAAAAATAACAAATTATAGAGTGAACAGACTGATTAAAACAAACGCAATCAAAGAATTCCTACTAAAAAACAACATCCAAGCACAAAAAATGCATCTGACACGAACACGAACGAACAGAGAAAGCTCGTCCGCCAAATCCCTCAATTTGCAAGCACTCTAGTAGATTTTCCTATAAATTAAAAAGAATAAAGCTAAAATGAGATGCAGAGACAAACTAAATCATCCCGCAACAACCCATTCCACATAGAAAACACGGGCGGAACACCAGAAAATGAAGCAGTTGTCCCGTAAAGCTATATATATATATATATATATACGCACACACACAGACGGTCTATTCTGCTAATATTAGCAGAATAACTATTCTGCACACCACTTCTGCACTGCACGCTGAATGCAAGTGCACTGCATCTTCTTGACGACGAGCACTGCAATATAGACTAGTGAACTTCGCGTCGGAAAAAACTGCACGCGTTATTTTTTCGGTACTATTTTCGCTCTAATTTTTTGATTGTTTATCAGAATTAGTCATGTAATATTCCGTTGAAAAGCTATGGATTAGGCGCAACTTCGACATGTTGAACACTTTTCGAGATTCCACATTGTTTAAGAGCAGTTTTGAAAATGGTGCGGGCCATGATGAATGTCAGCGAGCGTTTTTTCGAGATCTCTCCTAAAACGCTCGTCGGAATGAAGCAAATGATACGCCGTTGGATAGATATCATCGAGGTGCATCTTTTTCATATATAAATTTCTCTCTAATTCCTTACGGTTTAAGAGAAGTTTCAAATTTACTAAATCGCGGAATTCTGTTTTTCAAAAAAAATTCAAATTTTCGGTACTGTTTTCACTCCAGTTTTTTAACCGTTTGTCGAAACGAGGCGTGCAATATATCGTTGAAAAGCTATGGACGAGGCGCAACTTTCATATGTTGCAATGTTTTTGAGATTCCATACGGTTTTAAGTTAATTTGGAAAATCGTGCGGCGGACGACGAGTGGCAGCGGCCGTTTTTCGCGAAATTTTTTGCAAACCGCTGATCGGAATGATTCAAACGATACGCCGTTGGAAAGATATCGACGAGGCACAACTTTTTCATGTAGAACACTCTCTCTAATTCATTACGGTTTAAGAGCAGTTTCAATTTTACAAAAATGCGGACACTCTGTTTTTTGCGACACCCAAATCGTCGTATGCACTGCATTAGACAGATAGTGCACTGCTTCAGACTAAAAACCGCACTGCATCTCATATACTGAAAATTGTCATGCCTACGCGACGAACGAAGTGCACTGCTTCAGACAGATAAGTGCACTGCTTCAGACCAAAACCGCACTGCATCAAAACGGAGTGAAAATCATCGTGTGTACGCGATAACGAAGTGCGCTGCATCAGATAGATCAGTGCACTGCTTCAGACCGAAACCGCACTGCATCAAACGGACTGAAAATCATCATGTGTACGCAACAACAAAGTGCACTACAACTCCCAATGCAATTTTATGTGCACTCCAATAAGGGAACCACAACTTTTTTTAACAATGAACTACAATAATTTTGAAAAATGTACTTCTTCAGTTCACCAAGCGCACTGCTTTTACAAAGAAACGATTTTACAAACTGAGTAATCCACACAAATAGTCCCTTTTTATGTCTCCACATTACAATCACACACAAAGTATATCCCAACTTCTTCGGTTCACCGATGGCTGTCCAACAGCACGGGATGCACCGGGAGATGTTTTGGACTACACGCCCGGCAACGTGCACTACAACAGGGAACCATCCTGCTCAGCCCGGCCAACAGGACTGCACGCGTCGTGCACATGGGCTGCAATCAAATGGGAGTCCACAAATAGACCAAAACTTTACAAAGACTACTTAAAAAAATACACGTTTCTAAAAAAAATACACAATCAGATCCAAGGGCGCCCAACAGCAATGCACTTCAGGTGGGCATGTGGGAGGAGGTCGGCGGAATGCACTGGCTATCTTTTCTGCAAAAAAAGAGAAGTAAAAATGAACCTGAAGAGCAAAACAACAGTTGACTAAAAAAGGGCAACCTGATGCATGTAGCTCTCGCTTGCGCAGGGTCCAGAGAAGGGTCCGACCACTTTGGGTCTATAGTACGCAGCCTTTCCCTACATTTTTGTAAGAGGCTGTTTCCAGGACTTGAACCCATGACCTCATGGTCACAAGGCAGCAGCTTTACCACTGCGCCAAGGCTCCCCTTAGCAAAACAACAGTTGACTGCATTTGCATATTTATATCTCTTCAGAAGAACAACAAGAAACGCACAGATGAGGGGCAACAGCAAGGCAACGCGTGAACCACATCGCGCGCGCCGGCGCACTGCAAGGTCGGTGCGGTTTGACTTCAAGGGGAGGAGGGGTAGCTTGTCGGGGGGCTAGAAAATGAGATCTCGTCGCCGCTTCTCCACTTTTGCGTCCTTGGCCGCCTCCGCGTGAAGGTGCAGCGACCGGCAACTGCCATTGCGAGGTGGGCAGGCGGACAAGGGGCCGCGTGCGGACTGCACGGTGGAGCCATCGTACAGAGCAGCCCACGGGGAGCTTTGCGCACGCTCGTTTTGCTCTTCGGGCAGTGGTGGTTCTCCATGGCAGGGGCGTGCCATCGAGTGCCTTACCGGTGATGCCGCCTGCCGGATTTGGCCACCTAGTAGTCCTGGATCCATTCGCGCGGGGGAGCCTGGTCATTGGGAAGAAAGAAGGGACGAAGTCAGAAGGGTGGGGGAGGGGAACGTGGTCGTCGCGCCGAGCCACCTCCTCCAGATCGGCCACCACAGATCTCACCGTGGGGCGGTGGCTCGAGCTCGCCGGCCTCCTTTTCAACCTCGGCCTGTTGCAGGAAGGAGGAGGCCGAAGTCGCCGGATCTGGTCACGGTGGTTGCTGGAAGGTGGCCGTGCGCCCTGGATGTCGCCGGCGATCTACAAGAAAAGGGCGGATGGAGACGGCTAGAGGCGCCCTGGTGGATCTGGTGGCGCGTTGGGGCGCCGGAGGTGTGGAGGGGGTGGGGGTGCTAGGGCGGTGCGGGTGGGGCGCCAGATGGGTGGAGGTGCTGGGGCGGTTCTGGTGGTCGGCGCCGGAAGGGTGGGGGTGGGGGTGCTAGAGAGATTCTGGTGGGGCGTCGAGGGGTGGGTGGTGGGGGCGCAGTGGGGTGGGAGGTAGTGAGCAGAAGAGTAAGCTAGGGTCGGGGTTAGTGGAGGTAGTGAGCAGAAGAGTAAGCTAGGGTCGGGGTTAGTGGAGGTAGTGGGTTGCGCGTTTTCCGGTGTTAGCGGAATAAGAGACTGTTAGCAGAATAAGACTCTTAAGGGTGTTATCATAATAGACCCACCCTATATATATATATATATATATATATATATATATATATATATAACTACACATTCGGTTTAGCAAGATCATTTGTGTGTCGCTTTGCGAGTTTTCATTCATTATGCGAGAAACGGAAAAAAAAACTTCAAACAGTTAAGCTGCAGTGTGCGGCCAGAGGTGTAGGCCCTGTCGGTACTTTAATTTAAGGAAATGCATATAGAGTCCAGAAAATAACGAAAATCATTGTGTCACTGTGGCGTGCTCTCACGATCGCATGAAAAAAAATTGGTAAAGTTTGCCACAAGTTTTTGGTGCTCGCACCTTCCATACTAGAGCATCTCACAAGAAGGATCATAGTTTCCAAAAGAAGGCGCAGCACTTCGGACACAAATTGTCAGCTACTACATCGTTTCTCCTCAGAAAAACAAATCTTGGTAAAGAATCACGGATATACCCTTGGTTTGGTTTTCCTGCCCATTTCAGGTCGTCTGCTATGTTTAAGTCATTCTTTGCACTTACCTTGCATTTTAGTGCATATAAAGTAAAAAACCCTACTACAACTACATGTCGGTGTTTTAGTTAGGCTATACTTAGGCTACTCATAGTGGAGAGTGTCATATACTAGTATCATGTATATATATGATACTAGTGTATGATACTACCTTTAATTATAGCGCATAGTATAATACACAGAGTATAGTATCATAGATGATCATATTTATTGCCATGCATTACAGAAATTAGCATCGCATTTAACATGATACGGTATCTACCTATATGTTACTCTAACCCTCTCTATCATTAATTCTTTGCCACATCAGCATACTTGTTATTTCCGAGTGCACGATATCGTCGGCTATGATACCACCACTATGGCCAGCCTTATATAGCGGGGAGTATCATATACTATAGTATCATGCATATGATACTAGTGTATGATACTATGTACGTACCTTCATAGTGCATAATATCATAGAGTAGTATATATCATAGATGACCGTATTTATGGCCATGCATGACACAAAGTAGTATAACATTTATTATATATGTTATGGTAACTACCTATGTTACCACTTCTTTGCCACATCATCATATTTACTATTCCCGAGCGCAGGATACCGGCTATGATACCCCCACTATGGCTACCCTAAGGCTGGTCGTAATGGGAGTAGCATAAGCGGTATCATGCATGCCAACTAGACTTTTTGGATGATGTGGCACATAGTTAAATGAGGAAAGAGAGGGTGTGGTATCATATTAAATGTTGTACTACTTTGTGTCATGCATGGAAATTAATAAGGCTACCTAAGATACTAACTTATGATACTATGCGTGCATTACGAAGGTAGCATCATATACTACTATCATGCATATATATGATACTAGCTAGTCTATGATATACTAGCTAATGCGTAGTATCATAGAGTAGTATCATGTAGTACTTTATTTATTGTCATGCATGACAAGTAGTAGCATAGCATTTATTATGATACAGTTTCACGATATGATACTTAACCCCCTCTTTCTTCATTTAGTTCTATGAGAGCTCATCAAAATTGCCTAGTTCGCATGCATGATACTAGCTATGATATCCCATTATGGTCGAGAAGCGGGGAGAAGTTTCAAACATTTCGGCTGCGAGGTGCGGCTACCGGTGTAGGCCTAGTTGGTATTTTAATTACAGGAAATTCGGATGGAGTCCAGACATCATCAAAATCGATGTGTACCCGTGGTGTGCTCTCATGACCTCGTGGAAAAAAAATTAAAATTTGGCACCAATTTTTATGATCGCTCCTTTCAAACTGGAGCATCTCACATGAAGGATCATGGTTCCCAAAAGGACACATGTCAATTCAAACTCCTGTGGCCGGTGACTTCATCGTTTGGCCTCATAAAAATTTCCACAGTACACAATCACCATTATACCATGAGTTTTATTTTCAGGCGCATTTTAGGAATCATTAGCTATATTTAATATATTTTTTGAGTTTAACGTGCATTTTGTGCATAAAAATAAAATTACAACCGGAACTGCATGTGCTGTCGAAAGGGATGGGGATCTCCGTTCGATCTGGGAGCATCCAATGGTGCATTCGTATGATCCGTGGGGTTTGGGTTCTGGCCAATCAGAAAGCACGACTCAAACCGTGGGTGGGGTTTGGTTGGCACACGACTTTCATCAATGAACCGTGTGCTATTCGCAAACCAGATTGCATATTTTTGTTCACACATACTGTAGTGAGATCAATTGAGTGTGCTACCTCTATGATATAATAATAATAATAATAATAATAATAATAATAATAATAATAATAATAACAAAAAAGAGTTCATATTCATTGCCCGAGCTGACAGAATATCAAGGTCAATATATTAACAGTTCTTACATCAATAGAATACCGGGCATAACAAATTCAGTACACGCGGCAGTTCTAAATTGAAAGAATTAAGTTGCAGGGTAGGCATAAAGACTAGTCTTACAACTTAATTGCCATGTACATGGGGGGAACTGGGATCATAACGTTGACCCCGAATGAACTTGGGTTTTCTGATGATTTTACGCTTCTCTGTTACACGAGTGCATGATCCCTTGGCTGGGAACTCATCAAATTCGTCGTACTTGTCCCCATCGGCAACATTGTCGAAACCCATTACCCTCCTCTTCCCATGCCTCAGTCCATGGCAGTTCTTACGCAAGGGGTCTTCCGCAAACAAAATCTGGGTAGCATCGCGGGCAAGAATGAACGGGTCCGCGTGATATGCCATCGTTGTTCTATTAACACATGTCTTCCTGTAATCATCAACCTTTACATGACCAAAAGGGATCCATGCGCACCTGAATAATGCCACCTTAACTTTCACATAGTCAAGCTCCCAAATCTCTTTGATGGTTACATAGTATACCCTTTTATCAGCTTCATCTACAATTATGCATTCTATTCGAACAGAGCTGTTCTAATATGAGGTATTCTCATCATGTTCCTCGGTGTAGAACGTGTATCCATTTATGTCATATGCTTGGTACGTCAACACCATAGCTGATGGCTTTTGTGCCAACCACGTAGCAATGTCATTGATTGATCCTTGTGCCAAACGATTCTTCAGCCATTCGGCGTAGTTCTTAGTGTGCTCCTTCATCTCCACATCTGATGAAGGCACCATTGTTGATAACCTTTGGTGTATCTCCGCCAAGTGTTTTTCAGCATAAGCGCTGAGAACTGGGCTATTAAGCAGTACTGTCAAATGGGCTTTCTCGACCAATTCTCCGGGTGCAGCCATTTGCATGCCAGCAAGGACCAGCTTATCTTTCAGGCTTCCCTTGTGGCGAGAGAGGGGCAAACCTATAGGTCGTTGTTTTCATGTATTCTGTGCAAAACTCAACCACCTCCTCAACGGTATAACCTTGTTGGATGCTTGCCTCTGGATGGTTTCGGTTCCGACAAAAGCGCTTCAGTATTCCCATGAACCGCTTGAAGGGATACATGTTGCAAAGAAACACAGGACCACAATACTTTACCTTGTTGACAAGGTGCACAGTGGGATGGACCATGACATCAAAGAATGATGGTGGGAAAACATATCTAGGTTGGACAATATTCTTGCAATATCATCTTTCGTATGATCTAGCTCTTCAGGATCTACAACTTTCTACCATAGTTGGTTGAAGAAATCACAGAGCTCAATGAGTGTGTTTCTTATATCTTTGTCCATCAGATTCCTGATGGCCACCGGGAGGATTTGTGTCAACATTACGTGGCAATCATGTGACTTCATGTGTCCCAACTTCATTTTACCTAATCTTAGATCCACGACTTTTGATATTTGCGGAGTAGGAAGAGGGTGCCTTAACTGAGAACAAATAGGTGAAAAACTGCGTTGCTTCTTTTGTACTAAATTGTAACTCTGGTGATCGTTGATGAATTTGTCATCATCTTCTGCTTCACTCTTGCGTTTTGATTGATCAGCAAGCATATCAAGGCATATGCAGACGTTATGAAAGCCTGGCAAAGCTCTATATGATGACTACTTGATAGTTTAGTGCACCATGCTTTACGGCTTAGAACCGGAACTTCAAAAACGTTTTGAATGCCATGGAGCATATGAGATATTCCAAGAGCTAAAATGGTATTTCAGGCTCATGCCTGTGTCGAGAGGTATGAGACCTCTGACAAGTACTTTGCCTACAAGATGGAGGAGAATAGCTCAACCAGTGAGCATGTGCTCAGAGTGTGTGAGTACTATGATAATCCCCAAGTGCAGGGAATCATCATAGCAATTCCCAAAGGTGGAAGTGATAAGTATGGAGTGTTGAACCCACAAGGAGCTAAAGGTAAGATCAATATTCTCTCAAGTCCTATCTGCTACTGATACGAATCTACGTACACCGAATGTTTCCTTCCAACGAGAAACGAGAAATAAAACTACGTTGTGGGTATGAAGAGGATAACTTTGCAAGATATCGGAGAGCTAAAATATAAAAGTAGGTGTTGTTATCATAAAGTTAGAATATATTACTAAAAATTATGTGGAATAATGATGGGTCGGTGTGCGGAATTATCCTAGGTAATTGTTAACAAGACCGGTAATCACTATTGCAATTTCATATGAGGGAGAGGCATAAGCTAACATACTTTCTCTTCTTGGATCATATGCACTTATGATTGTAACTCTAGCAAGCATCCGTAACTACTAAAGATCATTAAGGTAAAACCCAACAGCATATCAAGTCCCCTTTATCCCATACGTAACAACCCCCTTACTCGGTTTTATTCTTCTGTCACTCAAGCAACGCACTATAAGTGAATCATGAACGTATTGCAACACCCTACAGCGGAAATCCCTCACGCTTGCGCGAAACGGAGGGTACAATAGGACAGCACCAAAATAATACATACAACTCATACTAATCTAGATCATCAATCAACCCAAAGACAAAAGATATCTACTCAAAACATCATAGGATGGCAACACATCATTGGATCATAATATGTGGCATAAAGCATCATGTTCAAGTAGGGATTACAGTGCGGGAGAGTGGACAGCGTAAAAGAGATGAGGATGGTGATGATGATGCTGATATTGATGAAGATGATCACCGCGGCAATGATTCCCCTCCTGATGGCACTCCGGTGCCACCAAGACAGAGGAGGAGAGGTTCTCCCCCTTGTGCTTCCTCCTCCATGGCCTCTTCCCTAGATGGGGAGAGGTTCTCCCTCTGGATCTTGGCCTTCATGGCAATGATGGCCCCTTTGAGATCCTTCCCTATGGCCTCCAGTGAAGATGGCCCCCTCCGGCAGGGTGCCCGAGAGGGCCTATATTGATTTCTCGTGGCTACAGAGGCTTGTGGCGGCGGAACTTCCAATCTAGGTTATTTTCTGGAGGTTTGGGCATTTATAGGAGAGGTTGGCATCGAGAACAAGTCAAGGGGGCCCACAGGGAGTCCACAAGGTAGGGAGCACCCCCAGGGGGGTGGGGGCGCCCTCCACCATACTGGAGCCCACGAGACTCCCCTCGTGTAACTTTTTGTTCCAGTATTTTTTATATTTTCCAGAAAAAGTCTTTGTTGATTTTCAGCGCATTCCAAGAACTTCTATTTCTGCACAAAAACAACACCACGGTAGTTCTGCTAAAAATAGCGTCAGTCCGGGTTAGTCCTAATCAAATCATACCAAAATCATATAAAACTATTATAAACATGGCATGAATACTTCATAAATTATAGATACGTTGGAGACGTATCAGCATCCCGAAGCTTAATTCCCGCTCGTCCTTGAGTAGGTAAATGATAAAAGAAATAATTTATGAAGTGTGAATGCTAGGAAGTGCATAAGTTTGATCAATTATAGTTCCAATCACTTTTTCTAGCATCCTTATATATCATAACAGTAGCTCAACTCATAAAACTCCTCATAATCGAGTAACAAGCTATTCACATGTTAAAAGTATAGATCATAAACTTTCTTGAAAACTAACAAACTGTGCTCCTAGTCATCAAACAATTGCAATTCATCTTATTTTTGGGAAGGGTATATGTAAGAGCTTTGATTCAGCAAACTCCACATACTTAACTATCATTTAATCTTTCACAATTGCTAACACTCATGTGATATTTATGGGTTCAATGTTTTAATCGGACACAGAGAAAGATAGCGGCTTATAGTTTCGCCTCTCAACTTTTACCTCAAGGGTAATGTCAACAATAACACTTTATGAAAACCTACATCCAAGTGGATATATATATATATATGTATGTATGTATGTATGTATATCCGGCTCGCTCCAACACAAAGTGCTTGCCAAAGGAAAAAGTGTAAAAAGGAAAGGTGATGATCACCATGTCTCTTGTATAAGGGTAGAAGATAAAAGTAAAAGATTGGCCCTTCGCATAGGGAAGCAGAGGTTGTCATGCGCTTTTATGGTTGTATGCACAAAATCTTAATGCAAAATAACATCACTTAATATTGCCGCTTGTGATAAACACCTTTATTATGCAGTCCGTCGCTTTTATTTCTTCCCTATCACAAGTTCGTATAAAGCTTATTTTCTTCGCACTAATAGATCATACATATTTAGAGACCAATTCTTATTGCATGCACCGATGACAACTTACTTGAAGGATCTTACTCAACCCATAGGTAGGTATGGTGGACTCTCATGGCAAAACTGGGTTGAGGAATGTTTGGAAGCACAAGTAGTATCTCCACTTAGTGCAAAGAATTTGGCTAGCATGAGAGGGAAAGCCAAGATCAACATGTTGGATGATCCAAGACAATATAAAGTTTCGGATATAGGAAAACATAACCCATTAAGTTGTCTTCCTTGTCCAACATCAACCTTTTAGCATGTCACATTTTAATGAGTGCTCACAATTACAAAAGATGTCCAAGATAATATATTTATATGCGAAATCTCTCTTCCTTTAATATTCTTTCATGAATTGTTCAAGTGACCAATTCTGTGTTTGCTAACTTTCAATAAGTTTACTACCTATACTTATTATGTGTGAAGTCATTACTCCCCATGTTATAAGCATATGAAACATATATATAAATTCAGATTTGTGATATTCAATTCATTCAACCATTTACTCATAGGATATACATGAAGCACGTGAGTAAATGACAAACTACTCCAAAAGATATAAGTGAAGAACACCGAGTAGTCAAATAATTAACTAGCCATGGGAGGATTCTTTTTCATTCAAGATTTCAGATCAAATGATTTTATTTAAATAGCATGTAAAATTCAAAATATGCTCCAAGCAAAACAAATGTCATGTGACGAATAAAAATATAGCTCCGAGTAAGGTATACCGTTAGTTTTGAAGATGAAAGAGGGGATGCCTTTAACCACAAGCTTAGGCGCTTGAGTATTCCTTGAATATTACGTTGGAGTGCCTTGGGCATCTGCAAACTTAGGGTCTTTCCACTCCTTATTCTACTCATATCAATATCTCACCCAAAACTTGAAAACTTCAATCACACAAAACTTAACGGAAGTTCGTGAGATGGGTTAGTATGATAAAGAGTAAACCATTCACTTTGGTACTCTCAAAGACAAGATTAGTAATTGTTCTCACACAATGCCTACTGTACCATATCATTTCTACAATATATATTGAGAAATATAAGCCATAGAAACTAGAAAACAAGCAAACTATGCAATGAGAACAGAATCTGTCAGAAACAGAACAATCTGTAATGATCTAAACAGCAACCATACTTCTGCTACTCCAAAAATTATGAAGTAAATTGATGGACGTGAGGAATTTTTCTGTTAATCTTATTCAAAAATAATAAACTCAAAATCACTCTTCTATAAAAAATGATTGCTACTATTGTGAGCACAAAGTTTTTGTTTTTTACAGCAAGATCACATTAACTTTCACCCAAGTCTTCCCAAAGGTGTTACTTGGCACTTTATTGAAACAGAAGTTATAAAACATGATTAATACAGTAGCTTAGTCATGTGAACATAGAAAAACAGTAAGTGTAAATATTGGGTTGTCTCCCAACAAGTGCTTTTCTTGAATGCCTTTTAGCTAGGCATGATGATTTCGATGATGCTCACATAAAAGATAAGAATTGAAATATAAAGGGAGCATCATGAAGAATATGCCTAGCACATTTAAGTTTAACCCACTTCCTATGCCTAGGGATTTTATGAGCACACAACTTATGGGAACAAGGATCAACTAGCATAGGAAGGCAAAACAAGTATAACTTCAAAACTTTAAGCACATAGAGAGGAAACTTGATATTATTGCAACTCCTACAAGCATATATTCCTCCCTCATAATAATTTTCGGTAGCATCATGAATGAGTTTAACTATAAAACCATCACATAAATCATTATTTTCATAATCTACAAGCATAGAAATTTTACTACTCTCCACATAAGCAAAAATTCTTCTCATTCGGAATAGTGGGAGCAAACGCAACAAAATAACTGTCATGTGAGGCATAATCCAATTGAAAATTAAAATCATGATGACAAGTTTCATGTTTAACATTATTATTTATAGAATACATGTCATCACAATAATCATCATAGATAGCAAATTTGTTCTCATAATCAATTGGATCCTCTTCTGAAATAGTGGAATCATTACTAACTAAAGTCAAGACCTCTCCAAATCCACTTTCATAAATATCACACTAAGATTCAACACCCTCCAAAATAGTGGGATCATTACTTCCTAAAGTTGACACTCTTCCAAACCCACTTTCGATTATAGTCTTATTCCTACTCCAAAAGATATAAGTGAAGTTCATGGAGCATTCTACAATTAATATAGACAAACCAATACCCAAGCTCAAAATATATAAGTGAAGCACATGAAGCATTCTATAAAACCATACTCAAAAGATTTAAGTGAAGAACAAAGAGCATTCTATAAGATCATATTCAAAAGATATAAGTGAAGCACATGAAGCATTCTATAAATCAATGAAGGGCTATCTCATACTAGCATGGTTCTTAACGAAAAAGAAAAACACAAAGGACACAAATCATGTGAACAAAACAAAAGCCGAGGTATACCGATAATTGTTGAAGAAGAAAGAGGGGATGCCAAATAGGGCATCCCCAAGCTTAGATGCTTGATTATCCTTGAAATATTTACTTGGGGTGCCTTGGGAATCCCCCAGCTTGATCTCTTGCCTCTCTTTATTCTTGTCACATCGGCAACTCCTCGTTCTTCGAACACTTCATCCACAAAAACTTAACAAAAACTTTGTGAGATCCATTAGTATACTAAAGCAAATCACTACCTTTAGGTACTGTTGTAAACTAATTCCAATTTCATATTAGCACTTTATCTACTGTATTCCAACTTCACCATGGTTCATACCCCCCCCCTGATACTACCCATGGATTCATCAAAATAAGCGAACAACACATAGAAAACAGGATCTGTCAAAAACAGGACAGTCTGTAGTAATCGGGAAATTGAGTAAACTTATGTAACTCCAAAAAATTCTAAAAAATATGAAAATAAATTTTTTTTACAGAAGTAATGTGCAAAATGTTTCAGACGAGTTTGACTTTCCAGTAAAAAATGTAAATTCACGCGCTATAGCCAAAGTTTCTGTTTTTGTACTGCACATAGTAAACAAGCAATCTAATCATCCTAAAACCAAAGCTTGGCACATCATTTTTATAATACAATGAATATATACAAGGGGATAATTATTTACCGAGAAACTTCCATGAATTTTTTTACATTGTTTCCATGAGCATGGACACAAGTGTTCAAGGTCTGACCCTCACTTCTCCAATACATAACTTTCCAATCACTTCTCTTTTTCAAAAAAAAAATTAGGCATACAAGGCAAGTGCATATTTTTGTATTTTCATTATTTCAATCTTTTTGTATATTTCACCCACAACTAAACAAAAACAAAAGGGAAAATAAAATCTACTTAATGAAGAAAGCAAACAAGCACACATGGGAATATCAACCCCACGCTATTGCTCCGTGGCAACGGCGCCAGAAAAGAGCTTGATAATCCCCAAGTGCAGTGAATCATCCTAGCAATTCCCAAAGGTGGAAGTGATAATTATGGAGTGTCGAACCCACAAGGATCTAAAGGAAAGATCAATATTCTCTTAAGTCCTATATGCCACTGATACAACTCTACGTACACCGAACGTTTGCTTCCAACTAGAAACGAGAAATAAAACTACGTTGTGGGTATGAAGAGGATAACTTTGCATGATACCAGAGAGCTAAAATATAAAAGTAGGTGTTGTTATCATAAAGTTAGAATATATTACTAAACCTTATAAATAGCGAGTGTGGAATAATGATGGGTCGTTGTGCGGAATCATCCTAGGCAATTGTTAACAAGACCGGTAATCACTATTGCAATTTCATACGAGGGAGAGGCATAAGCTAACACACTTATGATTGGATCTCTAGCAAGCATCCGCAACTACTAAAGATCATTAAGGTAAAACCCAACCATAGCATTAACATATCAAGTCCCCTTTATCCCATGCGCAACAACCCCCTTACTCGGGTTCATGCTTCTATCACTCAAGCAACCCACTATAAGCGAATCATGAACGTACTGCAACACCCTACAGCGGGAATCCCTCACGCTTGCACGACACGGAGGGCACAATAGGACAACACCAAAATAAGACATGCAACTCATACCAATATAGATCATCAATCAACCCAAAGACAAAGGATATCCACTCAAAGCATCATAGGATGGCAACACGTCATTGGATCATAATATGTGGCACAAAGCACCATGTTCAAGTAGGGATTACAGTGGGGTGCAGGAGAGTGGACCACGTAAAAGAGATGAGGATGGTGATGATGATGGTGATGTTGATGAAGACGATCACCTCAGCGATGATTCCCCTCCCGATGGCACTCCGGTGCCACCGAGAGAGAGGAGGAGAGGTTCTCTGCCTTGTGCTTCCTCCTCCATGGCCTCCGCCCTGGATGGGAGAGGTTCTTCCACTGGATCTTGGCCTTCATGGCGATAATGTCCCCTCCAGGATCCTTCCCCATGGCCTCCGGTGATGATGCCCCCCTCCAACAGGGTGCCAGAGAGGGCGTAGATTGATTTCTCTTGGCTACAGAGGCTTGCAGTGGTAGAACTTCCGATCTAGGTTAGTTTCTAGAGGTTTGGGCATTTATAGGAGAGGTTGGCATCGAGAAGAAGTCAAGGGGGGCGACGGGGAGTCCACAAGGCAGGAGGCGTGCCCTAGGGGGGTGGGGCACCCTTCACCCTCGTTGAGCCCATGGGACTCCCCTCCTGTAACATTTCATTCCAGTATTTTTTATATTTTCCAAAAAAAATCTCCGTTGATTTTCTGCGCATTCCGAGAACTTTTATTTCTGCACAAAAACAACACCACGGTAGTTCTGCTGAAAACAGCGTCAGTCCGGGTTAGTTCTAATCAAATCATACCAAAATCATATAAAACTATTATAAACATGGCATGAATACTTCATAAATTACAGATACATTGGAGACGTATCATACTACAATCGCTTGAATCAAGAGGGAGTTAATCTTCGAGATAAGATAGTGATTGATAGAGTTCTCTAGTCATTATCACCAAGTTACTGGAACTTCGTGATGAACTATAATATGCAAGGGATGAAGAAAATGATTTTCGAGCTCTTCGTGATGCTGAAATCGATGAAGGTAGAAATCAAAGAAAAAGCATCAAGTGTTGATGGTTAATAAGAGCACTAGTTTCAAGAAGAAGGGCAAGGGTAAGAAGGGGAACTTCAAGAAAAATGACAAGCAAGTTGTCACTCCCGGGAAGAAACCCAAAACAGGACCCAAGCTTGAAACTGAGTGCTTCTACTGCAAAGGGACTGATCACTGGAAGCAAAACTACCCCAAATATTTGGCGGATAAGAAGGATGGCAAAGTGAACAAAGGTATATTTGATATACATGTTATTGATGTGTACCTTACTAGTGCTCATAGTAGCCCCTGGGTATTTGATACCTATTCGGTTGCTAAGATTAGTAACTCGAAACAGGAGTTGTACAATAAATAGAGACTAGCTGAGGGTGAAGTGACGATGTGTGTTGGAAGTGGTTCCAAGATTGATATGATCATCATCGCACACTCCCTATACTTTCCGGATTAGTGTTGAACCTAAATAAATGTTATTTGGTGTTTGCATTGATCATGAATACGATTAGATCATGTTTATTGAAATACGGTTATTCATTTAAGATAGAGAATAATTGTTATTCTATTTACATGAATAAAACCTTCTATGGTCATACACCCAATGTTAATGGTTTACTGAATCTCGAACGTAGTGATACACATATTCATAATATTGATGCCAAAAGATGCAAAGTTGATAATGATAGTGCAACATATTTGTGGCACTGCCGTTTGGGTCATATCGGTGTAAAGCGCATGAAGAAACTCCATGCAGGTGGACTTTTGGAATCACTTGATTATGAATCATTTGATACTTGCAAACCATGCCTTATGGGAAAGATGACTAAAACTCAGTTCTCCGAAACAATGAAACAAGCTAACGACTTATTGGAAATAATACATACCGATGTATGCGGTCCAATGAGTGTTGAGGCTCATGGCGGGTATCGTTATTTTCTGACCTTCACAGATGATCTGAGAAGATATGGGTATATCTACTTAATGAAACACAAGTCTGAAACATTTGAAAAGTTCAAAGAATTTTAGAGTGAAGTCGAGAATCATCATAAAAAGAAAATAAAGTTTCTATGATCTGATCGTGGAGTAGAATATTTGAGTTACCAGTTTGGCTTTCATTTAAAACAATGTGAAATAGTTTCACAGCTCACGCCACCTGGAACACCACAGCCTAGTTGTGTGTCCGAACGTTGTAACCGCATTTTATTAGATATGGTGCGATCTATGATGTCTCTTACCGATTTACCACTATCGTTTTGGGGTTATTCAATAGAGACAGTTGCATTCACATTAAACAGGGCACCGTCAAAATCCATTGAGACGGCACTGTATGAATTGTGGTTTGGCTACAAACCTAAGCTGTCGTTTCTTAAAGTTTGGGGATGCGATGCTTATGTCAAAAGGCTTCAGCCTGATAAGCTTGAACCTAAATCGGAGAAGTGCGTCTTCTACCACAGATCTGAAGGCAAGATCTTTGTTGCTAAGAATGGAACCTTTCTAGAGAAGGAGTTTCTCTCGAAAGAAGTGAGTGGGAGGAAAGTAGAAATTGATGAGGTAGTTGTACCTTCTCTCAATTTGGAAAGTAGCTCATCCAAGAAATCTGTTCCCGTGATGCCTACATCAACTGGAGAGGAATCTAATGATAAAGATCATGAAACCTCAGATCAAGTTGCTACAGAACCTCGTAGGTCAACCAAAGCACGATCCGTAACAGGGTGGTATGGTAATCCTGTGCTAGAAGTCATGTTACTTGACCATGACGAACCTACAAACTATGAAGAAGCTATGATGAGCCCAGATTCCGACAGATCGCTTGAGGCCATGAAATCTGAGAACAAAGTGTGGACTTTGGTGGACTTGCCCGATGATCAGCAGTCCATTGAGAATAAATGGATCTTAAAGAGGAAGACGGACGCTGATGGTAGTGTTACTATCTACAAAGCTCGACTTGTCGCAAAAAGGCTTTTGACAAGTTCAAGGTGTTGACTACAATGAGATTTTCTCAACCATAGCGATGCTTAAATCCGTCCAAATCATGTTAGCAATTGCCATATTTTATGAAATCTGGCAAATGGATGTCAAAACTGCATTCCTTAAATGAATATCTCTAAGAAGAGTTGTATATGATGCAATCAGAAGGTTTTGTCAATCCTAAAGGTGCTAACAAGGTGTGCAAGCTCCAGCAGTCCATCTATGGACTGGTGCAAGCATCTCAGAGTTGGAATATACACTTTGATGAGTTGATCAAAGCATACATACATGTGGTGAAGCCTGTATTTGCAAGAAAGTGAGTGGGAGCAGTACAGCCTTTCTGACAAGTATATTTGAAAGACATATTGTTGGTCGGAAATGATGTAGAATTTTCTGGAAAGCATAAAGGAGAGTTTGAAAGGAGTTTTTCAAAGAAAGACCTCAGTGAAGCTGCTTACATACTAGGCATCAAGATCTATAGATAGATCAAGATGCTTGATAAGATTTTCAATCAGTACATACCTTGACAAGATTTTGACAGAGTTCAAAATGGATCGGTCAAAGAAAGAGTTCTTGCCAGTATTACAAGGTGTAAAGTTGAGTAAGACTCAAAGCCCGACCACGACAGAAGATAGAAAGAGAATGAAAGTCATTCCCTATGCCTCAGTCATAGGTTCTATAAAGTATGCCAAGCTATGTACCAGACCAGTTGTCTACCTTGCTATGAGTTTGGCAAAGGGGTGTGATAGTGATCCAGGAGTGGGTCACTGGATAGCGGTCAAAGTTATCCTTAGTTGCCTAAGAATACTAAGGAAGTATTTCTCGGTTATGGAGGTGATAAAGAGTTCGTCGTAAAGAGTTACGTTGATGCAAGCTTTACACCGATCCATATGACTCTAAGTCTTAATATGGATATATATTGAAAGTGGGAGCAATTAGCTAGAGTAGCTCCATGCAGAGCATTGTAGACATAGAAAATTTGCAGAATACACATGGCTCTAAATTTAGCAGACCCATTGACTAAACTTCTCTCACAAGCAAAACATGATCACACCTTAGTACTCTTTGGTTGTTAAACACATAGCGATGTGAACTAGATTATTGACTCTAGTAAACCCTTTGGGTGTTGATCACATGGTGATGTGAACTATGGGTGTTAATCACATATAGATGTGAACTATTGATGTTAAATCACATGGCGATGTGAACTAGATTATTGACTCTAGTGCAAATGGGAGACTGAAAAAAATATGCCCTAGAAGCAATAATAAAGTTGTTATTTTATATTTCCTTATATCATGATAAATGTTTATTATTCATG
This sequence comes from Triticum aestivum, assembly GCF_018294505.1. NCBI lineage: Eukaryota > Viridiplantae > Streptophyta > Magnoliopsida > Poales > Poaceae > Triticum > Triticum aestivum. The sequence goes on along the minus strand of NC_057804.1, from coordinate 293,531,368 downwards.
CTATAATTTTATTAACCGGAAACTTGATACATGTGTGAATACATAGACAAAACAACATTTCCCTAGTATGCCTCTACTAGACTAGTTCGTTAATCAAAAGATGGTTAAGTTTTCTAGCCATGGACATGAGTTGTCATTTGATAACAGGATCACATCATTAGTAGAATGATGTGATGCACAAGAGCCATCCGTTAGCTTAGCATAATGATCGTTCAGTTTTATTGCTACTACTTTCTTCGTGTCAAATATATATTCCTCTGAATATGAGATTATGCAACTCCCGGACACCAGAGGAATGTCTTGTGTGCTATCAAACGTCACAACGTAACTAGGTGATTATAAAGATGCTCTACAAGTATCTCCGAAGGTGTTTGTTGGGTTGGCATAGATCCATATTAGGATTTGTCACTCCGAGTAACGGAGAGGTATCTCTGGGCCCTTTTGGTAATGCACATCATATGAAGCCTTGCAAGCAATTTGACTAATGAGTTAGTTGCAGGATGATGCACTACGGAACGAGTAAAGAGACTTGTCGGTAACAAGATTGAACTAGGTATGAAGATAGCCACTATCAAATCTCGGGCAACTAACATACCAATGAGAAAGGGAATAACTATATTGGCATCATGGTTCGACCGATAAAGATCCTCATAGAATATGTGGGACCCAATATGAGCATCCAGCTTCCGCTATTGGTTATTGACCGAAGAGGTGTCTCTGTCATGTCTGCATAGTTCTTGAACCCGTAGGGTCTGCACGCTTAACGTTCGATGATGATTGGTATCATATGACTTATGTGTTTTGGTGACCTAAGGTTGTTCGGAGTCCCAGATGAGATCACGAACATGACGAGGAGTCTTGAAATGGTCGAGAGGTAAATATTGATATATTGGAAGGTTACATCCGGACACCGGAATGGTTTCAGAAAGGTTTGGATGATTTTTGGAGTACCTGGAGGTTACCGAAACCCCCCGGGGAAGTAATGGGCCAACAAGGGCCATAGGAGAGACGGGAGCCAGCCCACAAGGGGTGGCCGCGCCCCCTCCCATAGGGAGTCTGAATTGGACAAGGGGAGGGGGCGCCCCCCCTTTCTTTCTCCGGTTCCCTCTCCCTTCCCATTTTCCCCTCAGGAAAGAAGGGGAAAAAGGGGGGCCGAATCCTACTAAGAGTGGAGTCCTAGTAGGACTCCCCCCCATGGAGCGTGCCCCTAGTGGTCGGCCTCCTCCCCCTCCATTATATATGGGGCAGGAGGCGCCCAAAAGGCACAACAGTTATTCTCTTAGCCATGTGCGGTGCCCCCCTCCACCGTTTACTCCTCCGATAGTATCACCGTAGTGCTTAGGCGAAGCCCTGCGCGGATCACATCACCAACACCGTCATCACGCCGTCGTGCTGATGCAACTGATCGACTCCACTGACACTCTGCTAGATCAAGAGTTCAAGGGACGTCATAGAGCTGAACGTGTGCAGAACTGGGAGGTGTCGTACGTTTGGTACTTGATCGGTTGATTCGAGAAGACGTTCGACTACATCAACCGCGTTAAGTTAACGCTTCCGCTTTCGGTCTATGAGGCTACGTGGACACACTCTCCCCCTCTCGTTGCTATGCATCTCTTAGATAGATCTTGTGTGAGCGTAGGATTTTTTTTTGAAATTGCATGCTACATTACCCAACACCCGCTCTTTGGCGTCAAGCCTACCTCCAATGCCGTTCCCAACACGCGGCTGCCCGCGCCTCACCGTCTTCGTTTGCTCGCCAGCCACCCTCCAGCATATTGATGATGTAACCCTCACCTCTCCTGTGGTCCGGACGAGTTTGCAATAAGAAGCATCTTAGTTACTGCTCTTCATTGCGGTGAGGCATATTTCCTCGCAATCACTCTTCCTATTTCATTTCGTATGTTCCCAAATTGGCTATAAAATAATGGAGAGCGTATATATGTTTATTATCTACCTTCCTAACTGGTACATAGAAGTTGTATTTGTTCCAATAAGTTACTGCCGATTAACATATCATGGGTGCCCAAGGCACACAAACTTAACAAATTAGTCATACATTTTCTAAATTATTGCATGACATGTTTAGACAGCTTGATACGAAGTTGTTAGTTTTATGCTTATCCTCCTTTCCTGAGTTTCACATATGTTCTCTGTAGATGCCGATCAGCAGTGACAACACTCATGCTTCAGGCGATGTATCTTCATCTGATTCCGACAACCCTAGGTCTTCAGTAGATGGTGAGGGATCAAGTAATCTTGAACGGGATAGAGCTGCAGCAATTACCCTTCCGGTTATTACATGGAGGAACGCTCCAAGGAAGCCCACACACCAGCCTAAAGGTGTATATGAAGTAATCGAGATCAATTTAAAGTCTTGGGCTCCAACTAAACCAGATAAAGCACGCACTGGGTTCAGGAGTGTGTGTGGATTTATTGGCAGGCAAGGCTCAATATTAATCTGCCGGGGTTTCGGAAGGCTGACACAAAAACACGGCGACGAATAGTCCGGGAGATCATGGATCACTTCAACATTCTAGAGCAATGGAGAATGCAGGTGGAACACACTGCACTGAAGAAAGCTAGGGATGCTTGGATAAACTGGAAGCACGTGATGTACAAGAAGTACTTGAGTGAAGGCAAGGACCCAATCCCCGCATACCCCCAAATTACAAAGGCAGACTGGGCAGAATTCAAAAGGGCCAGGGAAACTAAAGAGTTTGCTGAGAAGAGTGCCAAGCAATCGGAACTTCAGAAGAAGAACACACACCCCCATAGTATGGGTGTGGCAGGATACTATCACTACAAAAAAAAGATACATCCGTGACATTTTGGGCCGAACAAAAAAAATTCTGTCATACATATGACACTTCTATGACGACAATTGTGACAAAACCCGGTATCATCATAGATGTGGTGGGCTCCTACTTCTATGACAAAAAATCATGACAGAAAATGGGCTTTACATCCTGGGCAGGCCGGAGACGCAACTGCATGACATTCTTTGGGCCGTCCATGACAGAAAAAACCGTGGTAGAAGTGAGGGAGAGGAAAATTTCGGGGATTTCCCGGTTATGGTGGGAGGTCGGGGGCCGAGCGATGCGCGTTTCTCTTGTACACGTACGCATGTGTGCGAGGTGTTCGCTCTAACTGAACCCGAGCCAGGCGTTGGGCTCTAACTGAACCCGAGCGATTGCACTTCAGGCTATGCGTTACTGAACCCGAGCAATCGATCGATGGCTGTTAACTGAACCCGATCGAGCGATTCCTTTGCTACTACTTCTAACTAAAGCCGATCGATGCTGCCTCTCTGGATGAACAGTGAGCTTTGCGGGGGGGGGGGTGGATGAATAGTGAGTGGTGGCGTTGCCTCTGGATGAACAGGATCCCGTGGTGTGGAGGGCTGGATGAACAGGACGACCCCGTGGAGAGTTGGATGAACAGTAGACGGTGGAGGGGTACCCGTGGATGGGTGGTTGAACAGTAGCCGGTGGAGTAGCACATGGTGGAGGCTGGATGAACAGGAGCCCGTGGAGGCTGGAGGAGGTCGACGGTAGCCCGTGGAGGCTGGAGGAGGTTGACGGTGGAGATGAACAGTATCCCGTGGAGTCCCATTTTGCAGTACGCCACACCCCTCCCGATGAACAGGACACCCGTTTTGACCGTACAGCTCCAACACAAGTCCGTTTCGTCCGTTTTGCGGTACGCCACACCCCTCCCAATCAACACGACCCCCGTTTCGACCGTAGCGCTCCAACACAAGTCCGTTTCGTCCATTTTGCTGTACGCCACACCCCTCCCGATCATCAGGACCCCTGTTCCGACCATAGGAGGTCCGTTTCCTCCGTTTTGCGGTACGCCAGACCCCTCCCGATGAACAGGATCCTGTTTCGAAAGTGGCCGGTCGAACACGAGGCCGTTTCCTCCATTCTATGGTATGCCAGGCCTCGTTTTGATCGCCTATTCTGTCCAAGCCCTCCGGATGAACACGGCCACGCATTCCGTTTCGACCGAGCCGGTTGGCTCCCACACGTTTCGTTGCCTCCCGATGAACACGACGCTTTCGGTTGCCTCCCCATGAACACGACGCATTCCGTTGCCTCCCCATGAACACGACGACGATGATGTTTCTCCATTCCGACCCATCCATGTACACGAGCCCTGGTTGTACGTATGCGCGAGCAGGCGTTCGAGACCCCGCCCGTATGTACACATACGTGGCCGTATTTTCTTTCTTGCACACTAGCCGTTGTACGTACGTGTACATGCTATGTGCGCGCCTCTACTACGACACGTGCGCGCCTCTACATCGACCAGTATATATGTACGTATACGTTCACCACCAGAATGACAACTCTACGTACGCTTCGACCAGGTGGGTCCCGACTGTCAGGCACTTCCTTGCGTGCGAAGATGTACCTGGTGGGTCCCAGCAGTCAGGGGGCCGAATGGTTTTTTTGCCCAGGCGCACTTCCTTGCGTGCGATGGTGTAGCTGGTGGGTCCCAGCAGTCAGGGGGCGAATCGGTTTTTTTTCGACGCACTTCCTTGCGTGCAAAGATGTAGCTGGTGGGTCACAGCAGTCAGGGGGGTGAATCTTTTTTTTCAGACGCACTTCCTTGCGTGCAAAGATGTAGATGGTACATCCCAACATTTAGGGGGCGTATCATTTTTTTCATGAAATACGGTGGCCCGTCGGGTGGGTCCCCGCTGTCAGGTGGAGGAATAATTATTTTGCGCGTAATAAGGAGGCACTTCCTTGTGGCTTCCGTGGACCCAGCTGTCAGCCTCTCCACGTACAGTCCACGTCTGATGGAAGTAGTTCCTTGACCATGTTGACCACGCTGTGCCGAGAGCACCACGGCGGTGGATGACGGCGAGTCCTAGGAAGGGGACGACGCGGAGCCGGGGAAGACGCGAAGAGGAGTACAAGGGTTCACTGGTTCGACTGGGGTGCCGTCGCCGCAGAATAACAGGGGGTGTGGGTGAGTGGAGGGATGGCCTGGCCAGCGGTGAGAGTAGTAGGGGGTGGTGAGGCCTCCGCGGCAGCACATCCGGCCACTGGAGGCAGGAGCAGGAGGCACGATCGGCGCTGCTTTGGGCGGCTAGAGCAAGAAGACCAGAGGTTGAAGAAGCACTACGGCCGTTGGATGGACATCGCACGGTCACTGGAGCTAGAATCGTTCATATTCAGTAAGTTGACAAAGCTCTCTGTCCCCGTAAACTTAGTAGGCCCACAAGTCAGCCACCCACCAAGGTGAGTCCCAGCTAGCAGGGGGAGTATTCATTTTTTTGTGCGTAATAAGGAGGCATTTCCGGTGGGTCCGAGCTGACAGCGGGGGGAACTTTTTTTTCACGAAATACAGAGGCCCTTACGGTGGGTCCTAGCTATCAGGTGGAGGAATCATTATTTTGCGCGTAATAAGGAGGCATTTCCCTATGTGGGCCCCTACTGTCAGCCTCTTCCAATGGCTGTTGTTTGTTGACCATGTTGACCTCGCTGCACCGAGAGCACAAACGCGGTGTACGAGGGCGAGGCCCAGGAAAAGAACATCCCGGAGCCGGCGAAGCCACCGCAGCGGATGCCCACGCTGAGGGGAGGACAAGCGCTGACTAGTCGGCTGCGGGGTGAGGCTGACGTCGCCGGAAAATAACAGGATGTGTGGGTGGTTAGAGGAATGGCCTGGCGGCAGCACAACCAGCCACGGGAGGAGGGAGCAGGCAGTCCCGCTGGCGCTGGTTTGGGCGGCTGGAGCAGGAAGATCAGAGATTGAAGAAGCACGACGGCCGTTGGATGGACATCCAACAGTCACTGTTGTGTGTTCACTAAGTTGACAAAGCCTTGCGTACGTGTCAAAAAATAATTTAGGACAGCGTCATCGTCAACCAAGTAGGCCCAGAAGTCAGCCTCCAAATTTGTGGAAAACAGCATACAGCCCATTAGCCATTATTTTCAATGATTTACAGCCCGTTTGCTAATTCTTACGGATACTTGAAGCCCATATTCTTTTTATTAGCATTACAGTCCATATATTCTGGGCACTGCTAAAAAATTCAACAAAATTTTGCATATTTCGGTGGGGTCCGAACTCTTTTAATCACAGAATTTTGAGTCACCTTAAAAATATTTTTCAAAAAATTATATCAAAATAAAATTCAAAAAACAATTCTCCGCCAAAAAAATGAATGAAATTTAGAATCTTAACTAGCAAGATGCCCGTTCATTGCACGGAACATGAAGATGCATTTGTATGAGTAGTTTATCTTGTGGGAGAAAAGATGATATTTTAATGTAATTGCCAGCTGGCTTTGGTTTTTATAAGATTAGAGAGTAGAGAAATCCTGAAGAAATGATATTTTAATGCAATTTCCGGTTGGCTTTGGTTTAAAAATTTACAGCCCATTTCTTACGACTTATAGCCCGTTTTCTGGGGAAGCCCATTTCTTACTACTTACACCCCTCCTTGTCTTGAAAGATTTGTAGCCCAGCAGGGATGAGAAAAGCAAGTAGGCCTTGGTTTTGGTATTCTCCAAAAAAAACTAGGCTAGCCAATTTCAGAAAAAAAAATATCAACTGGGCTTGTCATGTGCTTAATAAAAGCGTAAGCATGGGCTAGACGGGCCACAGCCCCCACACAGGCGCAGTTGAGATCCATCTCTGAAACTGAAAAACAACTGGGCGAGCTGCTGGGTCCCTGGTGTTATCTTCTCATTGTGTAATTTTCTCGTTTATTAACTACATTGACAATGGCGTGGAACCTAGTTGTCAAACAATTAGGAGGAAGTGCTTTTTTGGCTTGTAATAACGAGGCACCTGGTTGCGAAATGCAATGACCCTGGTGGGTCCCTACTGTCAGCCTCTCCATGTACATTCATCTCCTGATTCCTCTTGGTTGTTGACCATGTTGACAACGCCAGACGGCGGCAGGCACAGCGAGCGAGCCAAGGCGGAGAACGACGACAAGGCCTCGGATGGGAATGAACGGCAACCATGGAAGATGCGGCAGTGTAGTGGCAGGTCGAGGGGAGTACAAGGGCAACAACATGCAAGTCAAGCATACAAATGGTACAAAAAGCCCAAGGATTAATTGTTCATCAAATTTTTAGACAAAACCCAGATTGAACATGATAGTAACATATAACCAAACCACTCTTTTTTGTAGTCACAAACAAATGGATCGGTCTGATCCATAAAATCAACATCCTGTGCAAAAAAATCATTTCAGGATGTCTACAACTTATTGTAAATAGAAGCCGAGCACGTTTAAAAGCCCATTTGTCCACCTGAGACTTCTTTTTTTGCTATTCAACATGTTCGTCCGTGAGAAATCTCTTGCTGTAAAAATTAAGCCTCATGGATAATAGTAACCTCGCATTCAACAGGAAGAATTTGACAAAGCTTCTGTTTGCCTGGTTGGATGCATATCGTCCCATAGTTATTGTCCTCAAATGAATGCCAAGAGAACTGAGAAAATCCTTGTGCTTATTACGCCAACGATTGGTTATATCTTTTTCTCCATGTGGTTCTGCATAAGTAGACATGAAGATTGAAAACAGTTGAGGTCTGAAAAAAGAGTATGTTGAAAGAACGACAGCTGAACAGTTAATTCTAGTATAATATATACGGCCTTTCAATGTGCATGAAATCATCACCTCTATGTATAATTTCTCCAGAGATCGAAAGCATTGCAACAAGCCAATAATTATGTCCATATCAAAACTATACATTCTGATATATATGATCTTGACAGAATCCAGCAACATTGATAGGCTATCAATGGACGAACTCTTCATTGAGCATATAACATAATATTAGTACCCAAAGTGTACTCCAAGATTATATAAAACTTATGTGCACAAATGAAAAATGCAGCATATGATTACAAATGTGTAGATGATAATATACGGTACCTAAAAAAGTGAGGACCCAAAAACCAACTCCTTGTGATTATTAAACGCGTCACGAATTACACCCAAGGTCTCCAGTTTGGGCGCAGAGACGACAGTTATTTCTGAAGGTGTATAACAATTATGAAGGAGCAACCTTTCAAGTGCAGGGGCATCTTCGATGATGAACTGTTGTCCTTTAAAACAAATTCCAATGCTTTTAAAGTGAGGCGACTTTATTTGGAGACAACTAATACCTATTTCTATTCCCAAAACAATTAGCAAGCGCTCCAGGGCAGGGCAACTGAAGTGGATGATGCTGTGCAGTGAGGCCTCCGACAGATAAACCACCAGAAGCGAAAGTTTTTTTAGCAGTGGGAGTCGAAGCATTTGTACCAGATCGTCTAGTAGATGGCACTGGGCGAAGGTGGTTGTGTGGAGAGAGGAGGAAAACCGCGAGGTGGACAACAGTGGTGTGGGAACGAATTCTTGGTATGTTCGTGGTATGAAACTTTCGTGGTAATAGTAGAACTCAAACTGTTGGAGTTTTCTGAATTCAGGGGATGTCAGCCAAGCATCCACCTTGCCGGGTATGGACAACAGGTAGCTTGTCAGGATGCAGAGGCATTGAACGGGGCCCTGCTGGTGAGAAGAGACGATGGCTCTGAGGAGATCAAATTCAGGAAGGACAGATATCTGACGACAGTCGAGATTGAGGGGCGTGGTGCGCCATAGAGGGCACCACCGAGTTGAGAGGACTTGTGTGCGGCAGCAATCCTTGGTGGGGAGAAGCGAGATGATCTCCTCAAGGATGACGCCCGGGAGATCGCTGATGCGGTCCACCAGAGATTCTACAGGTTCCTCAGATTCGGGTGGGGGGGGGGGCTCGCCGCTTCTCCCTGCGCTACCGGGTGCAGGATCTACAACTAGCATCGCCGCTGGTGGGAGCCTCATCTTCATGGCTTTGGGGCCAGCCAACTCCAATTTCCTTGTGGGCGTCGCGCCGAGCTCACGGGTTTGAGTAGAGTAGCCAGAGACGAGCCTAGTGGCAGTGCGAGTGGGGAAGAAGGAGGGCTGGGGATTTCTGTAGGAGTGGAAGAAGAGGAGCAGGCATTTTTTGTACGAGTGAGGAAGAAGGTTAGCGGGGTTTTCTGGACGAGTGAGGAATATTGGGGAGTGGGGGGAATTGGGGGGGGGGGGGATGGAAGCGGGAGAGCGAGTTGTTCGTGTTTATTGCCCACTGCACTAACTACTCGCTTTTTCCCAAGAACCGCTCTCTTCTTTTGCGTTGCTGCATTGGAGCTTGCGCATGGACTTGGCTGACTGGCCATGCATGCAGGATGCATGTGCCCGCCGGCCACTTCATGCGCCTGGTTTGTTACTAGGCCTATTTAATAGGGTGGTTATGGAGTAAATTAAGGAGATTTATTTTCTTTGTGTGCATCCACCAAATTAGAGGATGCGGTACTAGATGCAGACACTCACATTAAACTAACATTCAGAAGAACAAAAGTTCAGCATGTCTATGCATCTCAATGATTCACCATACTATAACCAATACAAAGCTGTGACAAGGTGTGGAAATAAAGAAAATCGGTCGATGCTTCTCTGAGCAGAGGGCCTCCCTGCGCATGCATTAATTTCTTGGGCATGCTTGTTTCTTCTCAACGTTGCGAGCACTTTGAGCATGTTGGCAACTCCACAGCTAGCTAGCTGCCTCATCTTGCAATTGATGCTGACACATTTGCAGCAAACACATGAGGCAATAGAGATGACTCAACATGGGTCCATATTGTGCAGTTCCCCTGAAATCATATTCATTGTCCTGAATCTGAAAAGATAGGAAAACAGTAGCTATACTTAAACGGTGTTGCAAAACAGTAGCACATATCAATAGCTCGGCATGACAAAACACGATCATCTGGACGAAGGGGATACTGACCTGCCTGAGGAAGATTATATATAATTTCATAAGTCCTTGGTTGATTTCCACCTTCGGCTGCACTGCTTGTTTGCTCCTCCACACATGACAGGATCGTTCCGCACTGCATTCAGCAAGTCAACGTACGAATAAGCTAATTTCATCTTGCGGTGGTCATTGTACCTAGTTACGAATGTAGGAATACCTGGAGCACCATGAGGTTAGCTGACAGCAGGTAGATGCAGCCATATAAATTTTGTGCGGTGCTACCAAAATTGAGGTTTGTATCCCTTCCCGTTATGAGAATTCTTCTTGAAGTTGGTAGAATGTGACGGCTTGTTCTTTGCATCAAACTTGCCTTTCCCCTGAGATTTGTTCTTGTTGTTTTGGGGCTGGTTGGGCTGGAAGTTCTTCTCGTGTACCATGTGGGCACTAGAAGCTCCCTCAGCGACCCGAGCACGTGTGTCTTTTGCTCTCGCCTTCTCCTCAAAATCAAGAGTGCTAATGAGATCCAAAACAGAAAACTCATGTCTCTTGTTTTTCAGAGAAGTAGCAAAATCGTTCCACGAAGGTGGAAGCTTGGCAATGATGGTCCCAGCAACAAATTTGTCCGGCAACACACACTTAAAGTACTCAAGTTCCTTAGAGAGTGACTGTATCTCATGAGTCTGCTGAACAACAGAGCGCTCATCAGTCATCTTGTAGTCACAGAATTGCCCATGACGTACAACTCATTGCTAGCGCCCGAGGGCCCAAACGTGGCCTCGCATGCAGCCCACATGTCTTTGCCGCTGTCCAATGACATATATCAATCCACAATGGAATCGTCAAGAACACTCAGCAGGGCGGCTTTGAAGAGGGTATCCATGTTCTGAAAAGCTTCCTGCTGTGTAGGATTAAGATCGCCCTTAGGCTTACCCTTAGTGGCATCATAGCAGTACATGATCTGAAACCAATATACTGCTCTTGTGCGCCACCTTTTATATTGCACTCCCTTAAAAGTAGGCGGCTTCAAAAGCGCAACAAAACCACTCAGAGTAAATTGCCTGTAATCAGGTTTTTGGATTGGATTGTTGAATATATGAGCAATTTAGTATGAGATTTAATCCGAACTCGGCAGTAAATAGATCATGATGACAATTGCAAACATCAAAGTAATGATGTGTACTAAACCAGGGGGACAGAATCACATACTGTACAGCGGGCGCAGAACCGATGTGGTTGATGTTGTCACTCATGTCGTTGATGAAGAGGTTATCGAGGTCGGGAAAGAAGGCAGTCGTTGAGGAAGTCGTCGCTGGCAGCAGTCATAGGAGTGTGCTCCCCAAAAACCTGGTCGCCCCTCTCCCGTGTAGGATCACGAAAGGCGGGGTTCGGAGGACTGCTGTCCCTTCTCGTGGTGCACGCCGGAAGGAGGGCTGGAGAAGAATTGCATGGCGGCGCTAAGATCTGGAATGATGTGAAACCATATGATATAGCGGCGACTAGGGTAGAGCATGTCAGGGCGGTCGTGCGAGTATAATAGTAGGCCTTTGGCCCCCAAACCACACGTCCAAGTCAATAATAGCTCAAAAAAGTCAATAATAGCCCCACCAAGGTTTGTCTCAAAAAACATAGTAATTAAGGCGTCCATTAGTCCCTTTAGTATAAATACTACTCCCTCCCTTCCTAAATATTTGTCTTTCTAGAGATTTAAACAAGTGACTACATACGGAGAAAAATGAGTGAATTTAAACTCTAAAATATGTCTATACACATCTGTATGTGATAACCATTTGAAATCTCTAAAAAGACAAATATTTAGGAACAGAGGGAGTATATCATTAATAATGGCCCCACCTTTTGTCTCACAAAGTATGTTGGAGTACAACCGACTACACGATTACAATCCGCTTCTCTTCTCTCTCCTCTTCTCTCTCCTTCAACTAAGCACAAATACTATATTTAAATCCTTATAGCTTGCTTATGTCATCTAATTGTAGTACTTGCTCTAAAGTTACTCTCCACTGTGTAGTCTGAAATGCCAGGCATGTAGTGGGCAGTGCCCTCGGTTGGCGCGCCGCTTCAACGGAGAAGTGAGAGGTCACGTCACCTTGACTTTCCATGAATGTGGAGCGGTGGGCTCAGATGGCGGCGGGCGGAAGCGCGCGCGGGAGGGGGGAGGGGTTTTTGTTGGGCCAAGAAGGTGAGAAGCCAACTTGGGATCGGTTCGGACAGGGAAACATCATGTGCTCCCATACTCTGCATATGACACTAGTCTATGTTACTACTCCCTCCTTTCCAGTTTATAGAGAAGTTTAGAGTAACATAGTAATATGTTACAGTATAAGTTACTCCCCACTATGACCAGCCTTGGCCTCTCCCAGTGCTCCACCATGTATAGCTGCTAAGCCTGCCACGTAGGCATAAAATATGATGTGGCACCAATAAACTAAGCACCTATGCATTGAATACTTGAGTTACTAAGCCATTGAAGGCACTTAGCACCTCATCTAAAGAGCATGGTTAATAGTATAGCCAGCTGCTGGCTATAAGCCAGTACCATGTCATCTACAGCCCATCTTATAGTCAACATGTACAATAGTAGATCAAAAGAGTGTACTACGTTTTTATTATGTGGCCCACCTTTCATTCTCACAAAGTGCCTAGGAGCACGTGCTAGAGTTGGCTCTTCACGAAGAGCCCGCTTACCTTCTCTCTCCTCTTCTCTTTCCTCCAACTAAGCAGAAATATACTAGTTTATTCCTTATAGCCCGCTGACTCAACTCTATTGTACTTGCTCTAAGCATATCTAAGCACTTACTAGCACCCCGTTGACAGTGGACCTTGACGGTGTATGTCACCTTGTGTCTCATAATTTTCCTCGTCATCATCTGAGTCCTAGAAGATCTCACCCACATCATCATTAGCATGCAGCCGCCTTGATAGAGAACGTGCGTAGAAGGAGTAGGGGCAACTGGGGACGCACCACCACCACGTCGTGGGCACTCCGTATGTGCTCGTGTGTGTGCAGCGTGCGTGTTTTTCCATCGGTGCTAGCTCTAAGGATGAGCCTGCGGTCGTCTTCGTCTCCGACTAGTAGTTGAGCAGCGACGGCAAAGTGGTGCTGCAAGAGATGCGTATGCGCCGTTGCCTGCGAGCTTCGTCGTAGCACGACGAACCGGACGTCACCGCGGATGTTGCACGCCTCCATGCAGCCGAGTGTGTGCGCATGCATGTGTTATTCACGTGCATTCTGCGGCCGAGCGTGTGTGCATGCACGTCTTGATCGTATGTGCGCGTATCTGCATGAGTTGGATCGGATGGAGTTAGTGCGTTGGCTTGTGTACATGCATGGCTGCATGTGTCCTGTACATGTGTGGCTTGTTGCGTGGTTATCAATAAATCAATATAAACTACTCCCTCCAGTCCTAAATATAAGTCTTTCTAGCCATTTCAAATAGACTACAACATACGGATGTATGTAGACATATTTTAGAGTGTAGATTCACTCATTTTGTTTCGTATGTAGTCCCATACTGAAATCTCTAAAAAGACTTATATTTGGGAACAGAGGGAGTATAAAACATCTTCAACTTAGCATCCTGATGTACCATTTCTAGTGGTTAGCGAAAAGTTCATGTTCTTTTATTTGTTTATAGGTGGGCAGGCGGCAAAAAACAGGGGAAAACGCGCAAGGTTTCTTGCAGATGCTCCACCGCGAGGTTCCTTGCTCCTTCTCGGTCATCGGGAATCTATGCTCTTCAACTCTTTTCTTTTATGTGAGCTTTAGTCATCCTTTTCCCAACATGCGAGACATCTAGCATCAATGTGCACGTGTCATGCAAGAAAATGGAGATAATCAGATAAGCAGTGCGTAAGTGAGTCGTGCGGGGGGAAAAGCGGGGGGAAACCCTTTTTCGTAAGTGAGTCGTGCACTTCGATGGCACCTACGCAATATTTTTTCTCCTCGATGGCATGTGAATAGTGCACGTACTCAACGACGGAGCACGGGATGGTAGCAATGACATGGTCAGCCCTTTTTGGAGAGAGTACGCACTACTAGTAAATAACTTTGATGTGTCCCATCAACTCACAGAACGACGAGAAGCTTGATTACACCTTCTCCCTCGCCAACGCGTGTGTGGTGGCTCGCAGCACGAGGAGAAACTTTTGCTTACAAGCGGTGGACGTGCAGCAGTTCATTTGGTGTCAGATTGCCAGAAGCACTACTGTAGAACCATCGACTTCCGGAAGAGACGAAGAGCCAAGCGCAAGGTCACCTACTAACCTTAGGCTAGGTGTAGTGGGAGTAACATAAGTAGGGGTAACTCCTTTTTTTATTCTAGAAACAACCACACACGAATATCAAGGTGCTGGTTACGTAGAACAAATTTCCTGGAGTCCGTGCTCAGCCCTGCTGTATCTCTCTTCTCATCCAGCCAGCGGATGCACGGAGCCCATCGTCTGTTTTCTCACATGCGGTCCCACATGTTAGTGAAAACGCAAGAGGACCCACTGAACCTGCACATCTTTCACCTCGATGTGCTGGTGATGAAAACAAATCCAATAAAGATCTTCGGTGGCCACTTTTGGAGTTACTCAAGAGTAGTAAGATTCTATTTACAGTTTAACCCAAGATGCACATCACGTGGCTTCAATTACCACTCTATTTTCTTGCATGCCATGACCTGGATGCTGGATGTCCCACATGTCGGCAAAAGGAGGAAGAACCCGACCAAATCTTCGGTTGTGCTCTCAGATTGGACTAGTTGTGCTAACTTAAAAATCCCTCCGTTCCAAAATACTTTACTTCCATTTGTCCAAAAATGGATGTACCTATATACTAAAACATGTCTAGATACATATACATTTTGACAAATAGAAGGCATGTATTGTGCAATGGAGGGAGTAGAATGGATGCAAGTTCTTGTATTGGGAAAAAGAGTACATCGATATATTTATATAGCGCAATTTAGTAGATGTTCTAGCACTTTTAGCTAGCATAGAGGCTAGAGATGAGACTAGTGCACTTGTTGATACTCCTACTAGAATAGAGGCTAGACATGAGACTAGATGCGAGGAAGCAATGTCTACTTCTTTACACTCGAAGAAGAAAGAAGCACGCAAGATCGAGCCTCCGCAGATCAACAATGAATGCATCGAGAAAGCACTAATCCAACTTACAGGAGCAGTTATGGAAGTTGGATATCTTCTAGAGTAGTAAAATGTATTCTTGTGGTTCTTGTTTTCTTTGGTCTTGCTTTTCTAGTCAAAATTATCGTTGGAGTTCATGCAAAACGGAGGTCCGTTTGGGGTCGTGCGTTGGAGTTGGCCTTACAAGTGGGACCGCAGTTGAGGAAACCGACTATCGGCAAACCCCCACCTCGCCCACCGCGCGATGGCTGAAGTTAGAGAAACGACGAGGTTGAAGAGATTGCTCTACCACGGACTCCAAGAAATAATATGGTGTCAGATGGATGTCGTGGTGGTGGCGTGTGCCGTACTCCTGGACGTGAATGCTTGTTCTGGCCCATGCCACCCTACTACTCCTACTACTTACTATATAGTACTAGTATCGAGGATTCGAGGTGCTGGTTACGTACAGCGAACACATTAACATATGGCTACAGTAAAAACACCCGCCCGACGCGCGAAGCATGTGAAGCTAGTACAAATAGTGTACTACTATTGTTGATTGGCCTCATCCGATAACCTGTTGCAATGCACGTACAATTATGTATTCGGAAAATATTTTTTTGCCTCGTCGCACCACTCACTCAGAGAAGCGACTCGAAAGCCATTCATAAATTTAGTAAGTTTATCACAGGCATATCATTTTATTACATACAACAGGTCATCAACCCACATCGACAACGAGGATACATTATAAATACTAAAGTTTTCACCACACAACAAATAACAAGCAATGAAATGAACTTCAACTCAACCATTCCTCGGTGTTGGAAACGCTTGCTTTGAACCACAAGTGATTCTCTGGGACGGGCCATCTATTGTCGATCTCGAGACCAACGCAGGACTGATCATCCAGGCTGAAGCGGCCTACTATATCAGTACCAGGGTAGGGAACCACCCAAATGTCCGAGGTATAGACACAGTTGCTTCTCATAAATGGTACTAGTAACGTTGTGTCAACAGCAGTTGGATCGCCTTTCACCATCATCGAATAGTTTTGTCCAAGGAAGAGCGAGTTTTCTCCAAGACTATCAATTCTGTACCAGGGAGAAGGTGTTGGCGCTAGCACACTAGTATCCATCCCGAATACCATGCAACGGGTGTTGGAATAGGTCCGGAGAGTGCGACCATGGGAGACAACACGTGCTCCCTCAGTAGTAACAAACTCAGTGCGCTGTATACACACAAGAAGAGGTGATCCATCGGAATTAGTTGCCAGGCGCCACTGAGTATATATGTTCTGCTCATCCTCATGCTCGTGATCATCACCATCGTCATCTCCCCCTTGGTTATAAAATTTTCAAGTATAGGTGGTGGAATGTTCACAGGACCTTGGAAACACAAGAAGAAGGTTAATTAGTAAAGGGAAACTTGCTAACCCGCATGCATGTGGATGAAACAATTATAATTACGATGGAAGACAAACGTACCGAAAGTATAAGGATTCCATGCAAAAACAGTGCCACGAGTGGTGGCAGCAAACACAAGGCCCTCGTATTGAATTGCATCACAGTACACATCCGTGTATAGAAACTGATGTTTGAGCAATATCCATCGAGTCAAACCACGAAGGATGGCAACAAGCTTGTCGAAGATAGCAACAACTTCATAGTTGTTGTAATTCCAAGAGCGGTTGGGAACTCGACAAATTGCTATCTTCCGTAGAAGACAGTCACCATGATCGTATTTGAACGTGCGTACAATACCGGTGTGCTCAACCTCTGGGCAGTCTGCTGAGATTTTTGGAAGTGGAACCCGGTCACGAGTGTACACATTCACAAGTTCCCACTCGCAGTTGGACCCAATGTAAACAACCCAATCTCCATTTGCGCCTGCCCAATCCTTGCCCTCAAGCGGTGGCATCTTAACATCATACGTATCATTATCAAGCGGCATCAACTTGCACAAGGCGAGGCCTCCGTCGTCCCCGCGCCAGTAGTCATCAGGGTCACGGCGAAGAAGATAGGGGAGATCAAACCGCTCCTTGACTCTTGGGTTCCTTGTAATGATGTTATTAGTTGAGTCAAGAATGGCTTGAACGAACCTGCCATGCTAGCCGAGGTGATGACATCGCACCGATCAATGAGTTCCTCCACCACGTCAGCTTTCAGATCGGGGCAAGAATAACGGGGTCGTTTCCGTCCTGTTCCCTCCATGGAGAAGACGATCAAACAATGGCAGAAGAAAGGGTGAAGGGCGGAAGGAAAATGGAGGAGGGAGAGGAAGAGCGTGTGACAGCAGTTCCAAATCGAGAGGGAAAGGCGAAGAGTCGGTGGACGGTTGCCAGTTTGCCACGGTTCACAAAGAGGCGCCCCGGCCTACACGTCCGTTCGGAAATACTAGTAGAAAAGGACTCGCCGTCGTCTCACTGATATGTTGGAACGGGACCACATGTCAACGAAACATGGTGTGTAATTTCTCGTGCAAAATGCGATCTGGCCGCGTTGGCCCGAGGTGCCGCATTAGTTTTTTTTTGAAAGTTTGCCGCATTAGTTATCGACCTTTATTTTTTTAACATGCAATCTGAATGGATAGCTCCTGTGGTCATCACACGTGAGCGGATATAGTGATGGTTGATTCGCCCGAGCAACTTATTACTGTGGGAATATGGGAGTACCAGCGGATTCAAGGAACAGAGAAATGATGGTTGCTTCGTCCGAGCAACTTACTGTGGCGAAGGTGGGGCTCTGTGATTTGACTGCTCACTAGTCATTACTACTGCGGCGCAACGACCGGGGTGAATCTTTCCCTGAAGTTGTGTTGTGCACTCAATATTGCTGCATGGCAGGTGGAGCCGGATGAAGGATGTCCAACATGTCGGCGAAACGAAGTTGAATTGTTTCTGGCATTGCTATCAATCCTTCAGGATTTGTTTATATGTACGCATAATTTTGATGAAATTGTACTGTGATGCTATGAAGGTTTCAACTTTGGTTCCCGCAGGAAAAAAAGGTTTCAACTTAGGATTCATGTGTCTTGCCTCGAGATTATCTCGTTACAACATTCCATCAAATACAAATGAAACTACCATGGCTAATGCATCTCAATGGTTCGCAGATCAGCGCCAATATTCACATCACAACTGAAGACAAAGTTGTGAGAAGGTGTACAAATAAAGAAAAAATATAATTGATCGATGTTGTTCGTAGGCATGGCTCCATTTCCTTGGCACAGTGTTCATTGCTTGGCAGCTAGTTTCACCCAGCTCTGTAGCCAAAAAAGAGGTGTATGAAGGACACCACAATCCGATCATTTTGTGCAGCTCCACTAAAATCGTGCGGACCATCCCTGTTTGCAAAGATATCCAGTCAGTGTGATTACAATAATAGTGGAACTAGATGATGAAACATAACACACATAAATAGAAGCCGATCACCTCTACGATCTCTCTTTAGGACTAACTTCTTGTTGGAGAAGATTAGGCACGGAGTTGGATGAGGAGGATAGCAAAACCAATCTCCCTTTCCGCAGTCCCACAGAAATGTAAAAACGTTGCCCGTGTGACATTTTGGCGGAACTGCACAAAACACTCTTCAGAAAAAGTGATTTGTGCAGTTCACCAAAAGGTCGCAATAGCAACGAGGTGAAAATGGATAGCCCTGTTTGCAAAAGGAGGTCGAAAGGAAACAATTACTGCCCAATAACACGAGTTGAAGACACATACGCCGACAAAAAAGAAGCATGTTCCATGTAATAAGGGAAAGATAGCACATGGTGGTTTATCAAAAATGGTTTGAGGACGAGATTGCAAGATGGAAAGTACGCCGGCCGAGATACGATTTAAGCAAACAACTAAAGAAGATCCACATGCAGCAACGTGGGAAGATGGGCAGTGGAGCAAGGCCGGAGGAAGCTGTACCTGAGGGTCGTCGGGATGTTACTAGGAGGGCGCCGGCGGCCGGGATCTGCCCATACTGCGGCAGCGAGCAAGTGGCGAAGGCCCTACCGCGCCGGAGCTTGGTCAGAGAGAACGGCGGGTACCGCAGATCGGGACGTGCTGCCTCAACGCCGTCGAACGGAGAGACGATGCACATCCTCCCTTTCCGCCGGCGGACGGGATGCGGCCGGATCACTGACCAACGCTGAGAGAGAGAGGCCACGACCGCCTTGTGTGAGATGGTGTGACGAGAGACAAACCCATTTTTCCATTTTCCCCACGGCAATCGTTTTATATTCTGTACGTGCCATTGAGGAATATATAACTTTATTTAATGCTAACGCGTCAAGTCGAACTTTGTTCCGTCTAGGCGTGGTACCCGACCCTCCTTCGAGTAAACAACCGCTACACGCGTCAAATTATCACGTGGGCTGCCTTTTCGTACAGAAACGAACTCCACCGTGTACCCGCGCGGGTGTGGCCGGGAACGAGACGTGAGTACGTGCGTCATGCGTGCACTTCTTCTTTAGGTGCAGGTACGTACGTGGGTGGGTGTGAGAGAGATGGTTTGTGCGAAACAGAGGCAATGTGTTGATGATATCTCAATCAGAAAAATGTAACATATGCAATGTGTGTGAAACGGAGTCATGGACGTGAGATATTGATAGAATTGAAAACAGGGATGAAGTGTGTGGCTGCGCGATCGATAAAGAGTGCCATCGAATTTGTGTTTGCCCACGTCAAAGATACAGGGCGGCTGGCCTACTGGAATTTGAGAGGGCAGAGGTGCAGTTTTTCTCCGTGGCATGGATACCTACCTACAACGTTCGACTATCGGTGTGTGTGGGGGGGCGGGGAGGGGGTAGAGACCGATCGACTAGTATATGTGTGGGGAAGGAGAGAGACCTAGCTATGTATTGAGGGAGATCGATCGACATCCATGGATATGTGTAGCAGAGGAATAAGGTTGGGAAAAAGACAAAGGTAGAGCGTCGGAGGGTTGGTGGTGGAGTGGCGTCTCACAAATGGTGGGAGAGGCCTGCTAGACAAACGGAGGGTATGAGTGCAATATCAATAAGAGAGGGCGGGGGATGTCTGTCTGTCTATGCACGTGCGTGTGAGAGACGGGTCGGGAGGTATTCAAGGATGATGAGGGGAGAAGATATGGTTGTGGTAAGCATACGTAACTACATAGGAAGATCAACCGTCGTGTGTCCGAGAAAAGGAGAGACATAACTAGCGAGGTAAGTGTATCGGTGCTTGGTGAAAACGAATTATAGTCGACCTGGCTATATGTAGGGAGATCAGTTCATATACACGCCTGCATGTGTTAGAAGCAAATAAGGTCCGGAGAGGCAGACAGGGGGAGAGGGTGTGGCTAGGAGGTGGTGCGAGAGGCCTACCATGTCGAGGGGGGAGGAGTGTGCGAGTATGTGATCAATGAAAAGAGGGGCGGGAGTGTGCACCTGCGTGGAATCGTATTGGACATAGGGGGGCATGGACGGTGAGAAGAGAAGAGGGGAAGTATATATGTGTTTGTTGTAGGCACACTTGGCTAGAGAGGTATATCGACCGGTGTGTGCCGGAAAGAAGGAGCCGGGGGCCTACACACACCGCTGGTGGATGACCTAAAGAGAAATAATGAACGTGCGCGATGGAGGGGACGCTAAGGGTGGGTGAGAGGGGGGAGGGCGTGTGCATGCACGATAGAAAGTTAGCGCTAGCTAGCTACAAATAGAAGAGGATCATAATTCATTATAAAAAAGTGGATACGGATACTTGAAGAAGATATCATAATGTTGAACATTGATTATAATTTGGGCTAATGTGTGGCTTTTGCAACTCAGGTCTAAATACTTGTCATAATGTAGGGGGCGGGGCACTATACTTTGTGTGATAAACACGATGTACGTATGGAACATGGTTTAGATTATGAATATATAGTTAGTACATCAAATGTACTACTATTTGGAATCAACATCAAGTGTATTAAAAAATAGAATTTGAGTTCATGTAGTACAGTTCATATCTATCTCTATAGTAATCATGTGGTGTGTTATTAAGGTAATACATGAATGATGGTTGAAGTTGACAACAATCATGATTGTAGATTCTTATTGAAATAGAGAAATGAATTCAAATTTAGTTCGAATTGCAGTGGTAGTATAGACATTTGGAATGCACTAAAATGTTGGCATGAGTAGGTTACATGCATTATACATCAAGCAAAAAAATTTAATCGGACATAACATGGATTCATACTCCCTCCTTCCATCTATATAGGGCGTAATGAGATTTTTAAGACCGCCTTTGACTATTGACAAGATTAATAGTACATGACATGCACAATGTGAAAATTATATCATTGAAAGAACCTTTCACAGACAAATTTAACGGTGTGCTTTGTCTAAGTTGCATATCATATATTATTGCTCTAATATTTGGTCAAAGTTAGCATCGAAAAACGCATTAGGCCCTATATAGATGGAAGGAGGGAGTAGCTTTGAATAGCATTTGTATAGTAAAACGGGGCAAGATTCTCTCTTTGTGTGGTGTGAATAGTTTTATTTTTTTCGTTTTCTTTTTGGTTGAGGGAAGTGCGAACTGATTTGGTACGTACAAGGACAATATTACTACACGTTAGGCTTGTCCCTAAAATTCAACCCGCGTCTTGTTATATCCCGAAAATTCAGATATCGTGCTCCCAAAACTGGTGCCTTCACAACCCGCTCCTTGCTATCCCGAAATTACAACACGCGCGAAAACTCCCTCCAGCTGCCAAATCCCAACACGCGAAATCCCCCGTCTAACCCTGAGCCGAAAGGGCCGCTAGTTCAAATTGGTGGGGGGGGGGTACTTTTGTAACACAACCTACATTTCGGACAAGCGCGTCCCTAAGTCATGCTTCACCCCCTCCCATCACCCCCTTTTCGCCATTCGAAATCCCAGGCCGCCATAACCTCTCCGCTCCAGCCACGAAACCCACCCTCCTCCGTCTGCCACGTCACCGCTGCCCAGCCGGAGCCTCTTCCCTGATGATGTCGTCCACCGCAACAGCCCAACGTCCCTTGTCCACCTCCGCGGATGAGGATCCGTCGTCCATCTCGTCGTCTTGCTGGTTCAGCCACCCCGTCCTCCACCTCCAAGGAGCTGCTCCGATGATCGCCTCGTATATCGTGGCTGCTCCATCCCCACAGCGCCCTCTTAACCTGCTCCACCGGAACCGCAACATCCTCACCGACTCCTGGGACAAAGCCGAGGCCTACTCGGCGCCACCAAAGAGGTTGTAAACTCATCGCATCGCACCTTCTCCTTAATTCGACCTCCCGGCGCCAATGGTGCTCCATCCCGCACCCCCATGGAGCGGCTACCTTGAAGACGGCACCGCAGACGACATCTCCACGGCAGCTCTCCCCCAGTGCGAGGCCCCTTCGGTGGCGGTGTCCATACCAGCCGGATCTGCTGCTGCTGCTCTGGCTCTCCCTCGCTCGCTCGCGCTGCTGCTGCTGCTTCGGCTCTCGCTCGATTGCTCGCTTGCCCAGATGCTGCTGCTGCTCTCCCCCTCGCTCGTGTTGCTGCTCTGCTCTGATTAAGCCACACTTCAGTCGACTGAATCAACTTTTGGGTCAGTCAATTTTCAGGGGTTGGGGGGGCTCGCCGGAGTTAAGCAAGAACCACCCGCAGCGGGCACGGGGGCTCACCGGAGAGGTACCCCACTATCTATCGTAGGGTTCAGGGTGGGGGGCGGGGGGCCTAGAGGGCTGGCCGGGGCAGCGGTGGGGAGTTGTTTCAGGGCGGCGAGGCGGCGCTGGGGCCGGCGGTTTGGCCGGTGGTGGCTGGCGGCTCAGGGGGGTGCAGGTTGAAGATCAACTGCAGGCCCTCCCTAAACTACATGTCAAGTGCCTCTCTGCTACCATTGCGTTCAGTTTCAACAGTAGCATTCAAATTCCATAGTAAATTTTAGTTTCGATAGTTAAGTTCAGAGTCAACAGTTTTTACCTCATCGTAGTCAGGTGGTTTTTGGTGATGTAAATTTTACATCCATTTTACATCATCTATTGGAGATGCTATTAGAATTCCACTTGAGATTGACGATGTCTGTCTTGTACTGCTTCAGCCTTGACGTCTTACGGATCATCGGAGCTGCTCCAATGACAGAACGATCCATCACAATAGAACAGTGCCCTGGACGCCGTCTACAGATTCCTCAGATCTTCCTCCACACCTCTGACAACCACCTCTGTCTCAACTGCTTCAGCGACCAACCCAATTATTCATGCATTTTGTTGAAAGGAATGAAGCAAAACATCCACCTGGACCTACTTTTCAAAATCCTATGCATGAAAACAAGACCAAGTGCATTAGTGCCAGAATAACATTCTAACTATACACGCTTTCATATGGTTTCACTTTATTTTTCCCATGTTTCTTTGCATTCCTCTGCTTTTCCAATTCCTGTAAACCAAACAACCGAGTTGACAGAAAACTTGTGTTTACAAATGTTCTGTTTAGCATGTGCATTTTCCTATCCTATTCCGGTGTTTTTCCTATCCCTGCGTTTTAAGAATCATGCAAGCCAAATGAGCCCTTACAGAATTACTTTAGTTACAGGTACGTGTTGAAGGGAACTTTGTGTGGTTTGTCCTACTCCTGCCGCGACGTCGTCCACCTAACCTGAGCTGCTCCATCGACAGAAGCATCCACCAAACTAGACATCACGACTCCTGACCATCTTTCGCCACCTCAGATCTCCTTCCCTACCGCCGGCACCCACCGCAATGGCATCACCATCATTGAATCAGCAGATGAACCTGAGGAGTACACATGTCCACAAGAGAGGTCGCACTCTTTTGTTTCCGCTTATGTTATGCATTGCTTAAACTTACCTGCTACTTTATCTTCCTGTTCAGCTCTTGGACTCCCAAGTCAGGTCCAAATTAATGTTCAAACTTGAGTCCTAAATTAGTTGTGGTGCACATATCGAGGTAGCAATGAATAGCATGTCTGTCTAATATCTAGTTCACCTAGGGTATGCTTATGTTGTTCATCTTGGGTGGGAAATAAATAGTAAAGCAATCATCATCTATCTTTTTATTAGTTTAAAGCAATCATTAGCCTGCTATCATTATTTTTGGATCCATCCCCTGGTTGTTACCATCACTCTTAATTTCTGCATGTTCTCCTTACATAATCTCACCATATTTTTTTCGTATGCATGTCAGATATTGTACACAGTCATGCTGAACATGTAGAGAAACACTACAAGAAATATGTCAACTTGTGACCTTGACTATTGGTCACTGAAAGGTCATTGTTTTTCATTTGCGACCTTTTTGTGACCAAAAACAGAAGGTCAAAAGCTGGCGGTCGTAAACTAAAATTAATGACCTTCTCTGTGAGAAGGTCGTAGACGTTTACGACCAAAACAGAAGGTCGTTGAACCCATGACCTTTTGTTTTGGTCACTAGCTGTCTGCCCAGGCCACGTCGGATCCGACGTGGCAATCTAACGTGGCAAAATTTCGACCAATTCAAAAGGTCGTTGACAAGATTCAGCCCGGTCCGATTAGGTGTTTTACATGGGCCGATCCCAACAATTCAGCCTTTCTATATTTTTTTTCCTATTATTTTTGGTTGACTTCATGGGCCAAGCCCAACAATTCGACCTTTTATTTATTTCTGGGCCATGGCCTTTTAACATTGTTTGGCCCATTATATTTTGAGCTGATCCCACCAATCAAACGGGTACCACTTGTCATCATCTCACACATTGGGCCCACTTGACAGAAATTTCAAAACTACTCAAATTATTTTCATAAATGGGTCCCACAAGTCAGGTATCCATTCCACAAACCAGATTCAATGCCAATATATTTTCCACTATAGAAATGCATTTCAGGTAAACAATATTATTCTAAGAATATGTACATAACTCCCAGCATTTGAATAACAAGTTAGCAAGGACATATACATCAAATTCTCAGCAAAATCAGCAGTACATCCAAATTCAAGGCCAAAATTACAACAAAGTCCTGCATCTCCCTAGGAGCAGGAGGGATAAGAGAGCATGCATGCATGCCTAGATCCTGCATGCCTTGCTTCTTCCAACTTCGGCCTAGAGCTCACGTCAAAACACAAATGAAGGCAATCATCTGCATGGTATAAAACAAAATGGTTATGAACAAAATGCATGAACTGAAAGGAGCAAGCTATTTTGTATTTGAGAAACTAAAAAATTCACGAAGAATTTTTCAGAAGATAACTGGACTTTTGTGCATGCATTTAGACAGGAAAACAAGGGCTTGTAGTATACACATTAATTAGAACAGGATCGCAAGACACAAATATAAGCTAGAATTGACAAGTACACATTAATTTTAACACAGCATCACTAGCTCTCTTGTTGTCTGCATATTAAACCATATGGAAAAATGCTCATGAGTGGCCACAGACTTGTTCTTGGGGTTCTTCTACTTGAACTCCAACAAACAAACTACATGTTCAGGACAACGGCCGCCCGGAAACCATGGGGAAATAGGAAGGTGGTAAACGTAAGGGCAGGTGCAACTAATAATTAACATCCCAGGAGAGAAACAGTATATTCCTTAGCAAAAGATGCCGCTAGGACCTATACAGATTGACTATATAAGAACAGTATATTCCAACGCAAACACATGACAACAAAATCCTCTTCAAATTAACAAGAGATGTATGATACGTAAGTCAGTCACATCTAGCAACATGTCTAGATATATTTAAAAAGGTGTCGTCGGAAATGAGTTTTTTGCAAAAAAAACATTTTTCCTTTTTTGAGTGCCCAAAATGAGTTTTTTTGTGAAGGACCTACAATATATTTATTTCAAAATTGGATGAAATCAATTTTATAAAATATTACGCCATATTTAATGCACAAATAAACCAAATAGTTGGGTGTCAAAAGCTTTGGTCCATCTCTGGTGAAAAAGACAAATTTCCGCCGATCCAGTAGGAAGTGGGTCAAATTTGAACTATAGCTGCCTCATAGTTTGTTCTTTATTTTTTTCCAAAAATCATTTCTAGGTACATAAGTATCCATTTAATCAGAGAAACATCAAATTTTTTCCAAGATTCAGCCACTAGCTAGGAACGGTTAAGCCTGCCATTTTGACCGCATTTTGAAACGGGCATAAAAAATTCAAAAAAATCAAAAAATTGGAAAACCTTCGCATTGTGTCATTATATGTGGCCAAGTTTCCAGGAAAAATAATAAACTTGTAATACAGAAATTATTTTAAAAAAGTATTCTCAGAAACGAGCTATCACGCGTGAAGATTCATGGCTTTCAAGCCAAATGATCAATCTTATGGCCACATTCATGTCATAGTTTGTTCAAATGATCTCATATTGTGCACAAGGGTGCATCTTGGAATTCCAAACAATGTTGCCTAAGGGAGTTTTCATTTTCTTTGCACAGAAAATTCATTTTCCATTTGTCGAGTGCCCGAAATGAGTTTTTTTGTGAAGGACCTACCATATATTTGTTGCAAAATTGGACCTAATCAATTTTATAAAATACTAGGCCATATTTAATGCACAATTGACAAAATGATTGGGTGTCAAATTTTTTGATCCACCTCTGGTGAAAAAGACAAATTCCCGTTGATTCAGTTGGAAGCGGGGTCAAATTTGAACTGCAGCTGCCTCATAGTTTGCTCTTTATTTTTTCCAAAAATCATTTATAGGTAAATAAGTATCTATTTAATCAGAAATACATGGTTTGATGGCGAGACATCGAGGTTTGGACGGTGGCCAAGGGCGCCAACTCTAGAGCGCGTAAGCTCGCATGCCCGCCGCATGGTCACTGCGTGACCGTGGTGTTGCCATGTGTTCTGGGCGGCCTAGGCATGTCTAGTGAGTTGGGCAATCCCCAGGTAGGTGCTAGGAAGAAAATCAGAACATAAGATTCTCACGAGGAGACAGATCGATGCTCAAACATGAATAAGCAGCCAAGTGTTTGATTTGCGGTACGGGAAACGCACATGGCTAATGGGCGTGAGTTTTGGCTGAGGATGATCAGTTACTAAGAAGACCGTCTTCACAAATTTTCACCTCAAAAGGAGGATCCTAGGTGGTACTTGCTTTACAAAGTACCACACTAGACATAAATACGAATGTTGAAGCTGGGCTCAAAATAATGAATGGATTGAGCTGG
Source organism: Triticum aestivum (assembly GCF_018294505.1). Lineage (NCBI taxonomy): Eukaryota > Viridiplantae > Streptophyta > Magnoliopsida > Poales > Poaceae > Triticum > Triticum aestivum. Next base: position 293,504,323 of record NC_057804.1, on the reverse strand, counting down.
CATTTGGTGGAGGATGGTTATTTGGTCATAGGAAAGCACTGTAGAAAATGGATACCATTTTGACATGCCAAAGTGGTACTTCCTTCACAAAGTGCTACTCCGAACAGAATAGGAAAATGAATATTTTCGAATTATTTTCGAACTAGGCAAGGAATGTTTTTGACATATTTGATGAAGATATGATCCAAAACATTTATGAGAATTTTTTGGGAATTTTTGGAATAACAGAAATATAGGTTGCTTCACAACCTAGGGCAAAAACTGCCACATGGACATGACACATAGGCAAAACTGATGAGATGGCGCCTAGTCATCACAACCCACCACAATCTACAAGGCTATGACCATCTATATTGGTCATTAACAACTAGAAATAAGGCAGGGGACTAGCACTGTTTGCTTTGTGACCATTTCGTGTAAGGAAATTATGACCTTTCTGACCAAAATGGTAGCAAAGGTTTAGGGTTTGGAGCCCCCCGAACAGCTTTTGACCAATTGGTCTGAAATGGTCATAAATCTATGACCAATTCTTCCAGGGTCACTAACAGAAGGTCACTAGTTGACATATTTCTTGTAGTGAAAAAGAGAAGAGTTTTGTGCGGCAATACAATGTCATGCAGACATCACTCCATGGTGGGTTCAATGGCAAACCTTACCCACCCCTCTCCAGACTGTAATCCAGAGGAAGATATCTGTTCTGAGGCGGATTCAGACGCCACTAACCACTCCTATTTACCCCCAAGGTGTTTGCTCTACCTTGGCATGATGATGTTAGTCATATCATGCATATGTTGCCTTGAAGTGCCTACTTTTGACATCATATATGTCATCTTCTTAGTTTAGACATGTTCTGTAATGCCACATGTTTAGTTTCTATATCATATATGGGAATTATGCAGTCTCATGTCTTTTAGCGAGCCATAATATATGTGAAATGTGCAATGCCATCCTGTCTAATAGGCATCATATATTTGAATGATATCTTGCCCATCCTTTTCTTCATTACATTTCCATTTGTCGACAACGTTTGTACATTAAACTACTCTTCCTGTGAGTCAGCCATTTGGGTGGGAGATGGAAAAATCTGGAGTGAAAACAAGGCCTTCAGAGCAGACAATGCTACTTGTCGAAGCAGATCTCTTGTTGGGTCCCGATAGCTCCTCAGAGATGGATTCAGAGACAGATGACCAGTCCTATTCCCCCACTGAGGTGTATGCTCTAACTTGGCACGGTTATACTGCTCATATCATGCATATGGTGTCTTGCATTGCATAGTTTAGACATCATATACACAATATTCAACACCATGTTCTTAGTTCAGAAATCATATCAAATGCCCTTTGTTTAGCATATAAATCACATATGTGAATTAAATGATGCGATCCTGATTACTTAGATAACATGTAGGTGAATTATGTCATGCAATCCTGTTTAGTTATTCATAATATCTTTGAATTATGTCATGCTATGCTATCCAGTTTAGATAGACATCATATATGTGAAATTATGTCATGCTATCCATTTTAGTTAAACAATATACATGTCAACTATTTCATGCCCTCTTTTTTCCACACTATCTATTGCATCTGTCTCTCATACAATGTCTTGTACATTCAACTATGTTTCCTGTTTACCAGCCATTTGAATTGGAGCGGGTGATGCCAGTATCTAGCAGACTAAAAACACGGTCTTCAAATAAAACAGTGCTACCTCTTGGTGGAGATAGCACCCCAGTTATACATGCACAAGAACCAGCCCTACCACACATAACCCAAACTCTCGCAGATTGTCCCCCTACTGCGATGGACAGAGAACCATCTTCACCCAATCTAACCCCAACCCCAGCCGATAGTAACCCAGTTCCTGTTGACACAACACCATCTCCACCATAAATCTCCCAAACAAGAGCAGTTAGTAAGGCAGCTCCAGTGCCCAAAGGGCCAGTACTATCATGGCGAACTCCAACTCCACCAGTTAGTATGCCTATTCCTGTGGAGGAAGGACAACTAGCTAGTCGTAGTTTAGCATCTATCGCATTTGATGTTGTTAAATCGTATGTGCGTATCTTCCCATCTTGGAAATATTATACTGAAGATGAAGGAAAATTCCAGTTACAGGTGTTTGTCCAGGAGTTATGTGTAAGTAATGTTATTCATGGCAATTACTTTGCTTCGTCCCATACATCCTACCTTCATGATGGTTATAATACAGGAAATTTTCCCATTTTTCTCTATAGAGAAGGACCGATTTTTGGAAACTCCGGATGAGGTAACCTGTGCTAATACCTCTGCTATCTTCAAGAATGCTTGGTGGCAGTATCGGAATTACCTGAAGAAAACATACTTCACCGGCAAAGAAACTCATCAAATTCCCTCACGTTCTCCTGAGACATATTTACTGGACAATGACTAGGAACGCCTTGTTCTGTACTGGTCCCGAACCAAGAATGTGGTAAGGTCTATGAGCTCATTTTCTATTTTTAAGTATTATATTCTTGCGTTGTACTATACTCGGTTCATGTAGAACAAGTGCCGAAACCTGAAGAACAACTGTTCTAATTTAAGTTTCCATTGCTATCATAGTTCAAAAAGGCGCTAGGCGTTAATTGTGCGTTTTCCACCGCCTTGCACTTTACTGACCAAAGCGCATGCTTATGCGAAGTTATGCACAGACTAAGCGTAGTTATCCGCAATGCGTTTTGCCAACGCCTAGAGCCTAGGCGTGCTTAAGCGCGCCTTTTTTAACTGTGATTGCTTTGCTCTTGTATCACTGTATTTACTCATACAAATTTATTTTTAAATTGAAGGATCCAATCGAAATTCCAATAGCACAACAGGTATGTTCACGCATGTTTCTTTAACAGGTTTGCTCTTATCAATAGCTATGTTGATTTCAATTTCAATTGTGTATACAGTTGACTTTTATATCATGCACATTACTAGCATCACAACAGAGCCAATAGTGTTGTTGTGCCGCGTAGTTTCCCACGCTTTGTATTATTTCACTGCTGCTTTGTCTTGAACTGATATGATTTGAACCGTGTCTCTATTTTGATTTGGCAAGACAATGCAGTGACCATATGACATAGATATATGTTTGTTTGATGCTTTTATTACGTACTAGTACTTGGCAATAGAAGACTTGGTAGTTTAATCTTGTCCACCTTACTAATGAACTGGTTCATCGAAATGAGTTTCATATACTAGTACATGCTAAACTTGTTATGTGTCTGCTTGTTTCTTCTTTTAGAATGCTGATAGAATACTGGGGAAAAGTGCCTTATTAAGAAGCAATGGTAAAGGAAGTAATGCAGATAAGGTTCAGGATAGTGACACATCCTTGTTGGTCTCCAACAAAGCTGATAAAACAACTAAGGAAGACTATCTTCAAGACAGCGAGACAACCCCAAAGTCCTGTCTTCGTTTAGTGTTCGAGTTAGTAGCCACTACCGCTTGCACAAGCTATTCAAACTCACTGTCCGAAGCAGTTCGGTTTCTTGAGTCTCAACTACAAGCTGAAAGACATCGATCAACTATGCTGCGACAAGAAGCGGAAGGACTGTGGAAGTCCCTGGAGCATTCAGATGCATACTTTCTGGTGCAACAACAAGCGTTGGAGGATTTTAGCGCCAAACAGGACAAAGCTAATAAGCTTGCTAAGCTTATTGCCAGCAGGGTGGATACCCAGGATAACGTTTCTTGAGCTCTTTTGAAGTTGTTTAAGTTATGCTCTTGTTTTGCTGTCGCGTTTATTTGCACTAGTGGCCAATTTTGACGGCCAGTGTATGTAATATGCTGCTTTGTTCCCTATATTTGCATTGGTGGCGAACTTTGATGCCTAGTGGATGTAATATGTGTAATAGCGGTAATAGGCTAGCGTTAATTGCTTGCTTATTTATTTCCTTATTGTCTTGTTTAGTTGTTTGCTTGTAGTCACTGCAGTTCTTTTTCTGTGTTTTTCTAGTGGCCACAATAGCCTATTTTTGGTAACTAGGCCAAAATAATCATGGCAACACACAGACTGTTGTAACCATGGGCCTCCTGCAGGCCGTATGATCCATGGGCCTTCTTTCGGCCGTAGGATCCATTGGCCTTCTATATGGGCCGTAGGATCCATTGGCCTTCTATACAGGCCTTAGGATTCATGGGCCTTCTACGGGCCATAGGGTCCATGGGCCTTCTACTGGCCGTACGTTCCATGGGCCTTCTACGGGCCATACTATCCATGGGCCTCATACGGGCCGTAGGATCCATGGGCCTTCTACGAGGCGTATCATCATTTCACCAATCATGGGCTATACTATTCGTGGACCATAACGGGCCGTTAATAGGCCGTATTTGATAACTCTATGACAACATCCCAACGGGTTTTTTTACATGAAAACGGCCCAACATATTAACGGTCCGCAAACGGGCCGACTATAATGACGGGCTGAATTTGGCCCACAAGCAGAAAATGACAGTAACGGGACGTATGTAACCGAATGCTGCAAATGAGCCCAAGAATCAATGGGCCCTGCGAAGGCCGAAAGATAACTTGAGGTGGAAACGGCCCAATGGAATAACGGGCCGTTGATGGGTATAAAGTGATACATTGTTCATCACGGGCCAGTTTCACCATGGGCCGTTAATTGGCCAAGAGTTACAAAAGGCCTCATATGGGCCGAAAGAAGTCATGGGCCACACATGGGCCGGAAGTTAAAACGGGCTGGAATCATATTGGACGGCCCAGATGACGCTACTGGGCCTAATTCGGAGAGGTCGTAACGGGCCCTGGGTTAGCAGGCTGTAAATGGGCTATATGCGAACAGGCCGCTAACAGGCTTTCCGTGGGCCGGCCCGCCATGTTTTAACGAAGTCAAACGGGCCGGCCTTTTCACAGGAATGGGCCTCTGTTGGGCCGTGCCACCTGTCGCCGTATCATAGGCGCCTTCGGTCCAATGAGTGGATGACATCTGTCCCAACGGTGAGCCAACACGTGTTTCCTCCAGCCAATGATGATTTTACACGTGGAAAATCCCCATTGGTCGGGGCTGTTAACGGGTTATCAGATCTAAAACCGGACCCGATAGCTTAATGGCGTTCCGTTATGGTGGATGCCACGTGCCGGTCACCCTTGACGGAAGCATTTCTGTGACGCGCGATTTATCGTCATGGAAGTGGACACTTCCGTGATGATAATTTTGGTAATGTCATGGAACACTTCTACGATAGCACAGGTATGACTATCTTGATTCTGTCATAAAATCGTCATGGATGTACATGCATGACAAAAAATGCGACCTACTGTGACAAACACGTATCATCACGGAAGTGTATTTTTTTGTAGTGTATGGCATGAAACCGATATGGGACCAGGATGACAAAGAAGTAGTAGTGGCGGGTGGGAAACCGACCTTTAGTGAAATCGGGGGTGAACGCGCCAGAGACTACTCGCGGCACGTGCAAGGAGGCATGATGACGGAACTTGTTACTTTGAAAACTCACATGGCAAAGAACTGTATCAAGCAGTGTTAAAGGCATCCAGGATCCCTGGAAGGTTCTACAAGAACTCAGGGCCATGTGAAATTCTGTCTGATACTCAGGAAACAAGAGAGTCCCCTGGCTGTGCAAGGGGTATAGGTGTTAATGTCCCGCACAAGAGGGCTTTCAAACTCAGCAAAGAAGAGAGGCTCAACATGAAAAAGCGAGGAGTGAATTAAAGTAGAATGCAGTGTATGAAAGGTTGAGGAAGGACATGTATCTGGCTATTTGAAAGGATATTGAGGAGTCAATGATGATGCAGAAGACTCTAACACTGACAGATAGCCAGCGGATGGTAGAGGAGGAGGGCATGGAAGATGTTGCTTATTGCATGACAACACCACACAAGAGTAGCTGTGCATTAGCTGACCCCAGCGACACTGAGACTGCAACTCCTCATGATGATGCTATATCTGATCTATCTAGAATGAAAGACAGACTAAAGGGCATGCATACACATTATGGAGGTACATTAAAATGTGCAACAGCCTGGTTTTCCCACCCTTCTTGGAAGACGGCCTCTTGTTGGAAAATGTGCCATTGAAGCGGGGTTGTGTGAAGTGCTACGTGACTGAAGTAAAGCCTGGATTCAAAGAATTTTCCCTGAAGAATTTCCTAGGAGACTTTGATGAGCAAAGGACCTTGGGAGAAACACTTTTACATCACATCCAATGGCGACAAAAGGAAATAGATTTCATCGATGAAATCCCTAAAGCCCCGCCAAGAGCAACCAATGTCGCCCCTCAACCGGTGACGCTCTCCTTGCCACAACAGTTCTCGCGTGCTTCCCCCAAAGAACCTAATACTCGTAATCCGATGGTTTATGCATCAACCTGTGATGAGCCGACCCGACTTTGTGCCATGCAGGCCATGTCATCCTCCGCCCCAGAGAAGCCAGTGGCAAGGCCTACAACTATTGAAGAGGCACCACCGGTTCAGTTGTCGGCCGCTGAAGCAGCAAGGGGGACCCAGCTGTAGCACATGATCAGCAGACCAACCAGGCGGAACATAGTGTTAAGTAGTCTGATGCTTCAGAACCGCCTACTAAGCAATCTATAGGTCTAGAACTGACTGCTCATCAATCCATCGGTCCGCAGTCGCGTGATCAGTATACCAATGCATCAGCACTTCCTGCTCAGCAAACCAATGCGTTGGCATGGCCTCCTCGGCACACCGACAAGTTGGCAGCACCTATGCAGAAACCCGACATAGCTTCAATGCATGGTCAGTAGACCGATGCCTCTGCTCCTACAGCCCAGCCGTCTATCACAGCAGCACAACCAGCTCAGCGGTCCAACATAGATAAACCATCTACTAAGCAGTTTGTTGAAGCTTCACCGTCTGCTTGGCAGTCTACCTTGTAGCCAACCAGACGTTCAGCCAGAAATGCTTCGAGTACCAAGAATGGAGTGGCCAAAAAGGCTACACCCACGAGGAAGCGCGGCGGGAGAGTGAAGAGGAAAGATAACGATTGCCTCTTACTTAAAGCACTCATCACCCAGACCCAAATTAACAGCGGGTTGTTCGAATCGGGGAGTAATATTATTTTTGAAGGCATGGATGATGAAGAAGTAGATTTATTGCTTGCTAAAAGTAAATCAGGCGTACATGAAGCACACAATTACGTCCATGGCCAGCTATTTCTTGTTGTCAAATACTTTTATGACTGCAGCTCCAGTGTCCGCGAGTTACATGAATATTGCATGGATCAAATGTCAGCAGGTCATCATGGTTTGCTAGTACACTACAACAGTTGTCATTTCTGACATGATGCTGGTTCCATCAATGTGAGTTTCGAGGACTTACATCTCTTGTTCAAATTCAACGAGCTCGATTCCACTCTTGTTAGATGCCTAATTTTGTAAGTATTTAAAAACTCTAATCAACTTCCCCATACAATGATGTAAATGATAAACAGCTAAGTGCATTTTATTCCTCTTAGGGGATTGAATGCGTAGAGAATAAAAAGGGAGAGTGTGTATTTCATAGATCCTGCATTAGAAAATGGCACACCATTACATGGTAAGGACCTATGGGACTGGGCCGTTAACACGGTCGTCCGTCTCTTCTAAAACATGTCCCATGCAGAATCATTTCTCTGGCCATATCATGAATGGTAAGTCAAGTAAACAACCACACATACATTGATTGTCTTTCATATTTCGACACAATTTGTAAGTTCATGGCTTTCTTAATATGTAGCGATCACTAGATATTGGTATTCATGTTCCAAATAAGAACACAGTTTACTACATCGATTCTCTCAGAGAGTCAACAAAAGCTCAGGACCTGATGCATGTTCAGCAATTCATGGATAGGTGTTCAATTCTATGATATTGAATTTAATTTGCATTCATATCTGGTTCAATAATTGATGTTGTAAAAATTCATCTTCATTTGCAGTATGCTTGCATTGTGGAAAACTAAACCAGGGAACCTGTTAAAGAGGGAACTACCTCTGCAGCACGAGATTGTTTCTCCGGTAACACACTGAAATCCGTTATTTTCGGAAAATTTATCCAATAGTCTGTAAATACCTTTTCTTACTCTAGTCAAATGTTCCAGCTTCTAAATAAACCTCTTTGTATTTTGTCCAAAGAAAAAATAAAACATTTAACACCGGTTAGGTTGTTCCTAACAGGACAAATACATACCTAATTCTTTATAAAAAATCAGTGTCCTCAGCAAGAAGGAGGGACCAACCTTTGTGGATACTATGTTGCAGACACATGATCTCCATCTACAAATCTGCTGATACTTGTGACGATCCTCACAAATTAGTACCAGTAAGTCTTATCTTAATTAATATCTTCTACTCCACTCATATGGCACATTCTGATTTTAAAAATACAGCAGCTCATCTTAGAACTGAGGACCCCTGAACCGCTCCAGGCTAGTGAATTGCTGATGGTTCGGAGATTTATCAGCGACTTCTTCCTGAATCACTACATCAAGTCCACTGTGGTGATAATGAAGATTTCAGCACACGTTCTCCTGAAACATTGAATAAGAGTTAGCCGCTAAACATATACACATGGATCCATTGTTTTCCATCTGATGAGGTCTTCGTATTTCATACACTATGATTAATTATGTAATGCATATATGTGTGGACAAATCATTGGAATTTAGCTACCATATTTTCAATCGCAATTGTTGTGAAATCTGATGAATGTTCTTCCTGTGGACACTATTTGGTCAATTGAATATTGTGCTGAATTTGCTTTTTGTGTGCCAATTCAAAATGGGATATTTTTTATTATTTGTTCAATTTAATATTGTGGCGAATTTTCTTTTTGCATGCCGATTCAAAATGTGATATTTTTGTTTTAACCTGGCAATTGCTCCGCACACGGTTCAACTAAATGAGTGTGTGCGATCCAGATCGGAAAGCATAAGTCAATCATAGCAGAACCATCGGTGATACACAATAGATCACAAACGATTTGCAGCGCTACTATGTGTGCATTGGGTCTCTAGAACCGTTTGTGATATCATGTTATCGCACATGAGAGCTCGGAGTAAACCGTGCCCAATGTAAAATACAATCCCAGTCGTATTTTTTTCAAGAAACATGTGGGATCCCAAACGAAAAGCACACGTCACTCTTGCCGCAACCGTCTGTGATACACAACAAATCACAAACAGTCTGCAACACTTGTATGTGCGCGAAGGGTCTCCTGAATCATTTGTGATAGAACATTATCACAGACAGTAATTGTAGGGAAACATGTGCGGTGGAGTCTTGCATGGCAGACGGGTTCCGTAGAAAACTCGTGTGCGATGGGGCACATATCGCACACAGTTCATATGTTGGCCTTTGTACCTTACATACTGTTTCCCAAACGGTTCATTAAGACACACCGTTTGGTTTCACTGCATCATTAGAATCATTTAATCACCGATCCCATAGGTGCGAAAGCATTTAGTGTGTGCTGCATCGCACACGATTACATTTTGCAAGGCCTCTAGATCATTACTCCATATCCCCGACGGTTTATGGGTCGTGTGGGAAGGACCCCCTATCGCCCACACTCACTTGACGACGGTTCCAAATGCCGTCCTGGAAAGGGGTTAAAAACTGTGTGTATAGCACCGACACATACTAGTGTACATCTCATCACAATATCGAACGAATACCAAATTCACATGATTACTTATAACAAGACTTCTCCCATGTCCTCAGGAACGAAAGTAACTACTCACAAAGCATATTCATGTTCATAATCAGAGGAGTATTAATTATCATCAATTATCTGAACATATGATCTTCCACCGAATAAACCAACTAGCATCAACTACAAGGAGTAATCAACACTACTAGCAACCCACAGGTACCAATCTGAGGTTTTGAGACAAAGATCGGATACAAGAGATGAACTAGGGTTTGGAGAGGAGATGGTGTTGGTGAAGATGTTGATGGAGATTGACCCCCTCCCAATGAGAGGATCGATGGTGATGACGATGGTGATGATTTCCCCCTCCTGGAGGGATGTTTCGTCAGCAGAACAGCTCCACCAGAGCCCTAGATAGGTCCTGCCCAGGTTTCGCCTCGAGATGGCGGCGCTTCGTCCCGAAAGCTTCCTTTTTATTTTTCCAGGTCAAAATGCACCATATAGCAAAAGATGGGCATCTGGGGCCTGCCAGGGGGCCCACAGCACCAGAGGGCGCGCCCTCCACCCTTGTGGATGGCAGGTGGCCCCCTCTGGTGCTTTCTTTGCCCAATATTTTTTATATATTCCAAAAATATTCTCTGTGAAGTTTCAGGACTGTTGGAGTTGTGAAGAATAGGTCTCTAATATTTGCTCCTTTTCCAGTCCAATATTCCAGTTGCCAGCATTCTCCCTCCTCATGTAAACCTTATAAAATAAGAGAGAATAGGCATAAGTATTGTGATATAATGTGTAATAACAACCCATAATGCAACAAACATCAATATAAAAGCATGATGCAAAATGGACGTATCAATGTTGTTCTTCTTTTTTTGTTTGATTTCGTCTGTAGTCGGATCCTGCTCTTGTGTATGATGATTGTTATGTATTGATGTATTGGTGCATTCATGATGTAGCTTGGGGCGAGTGTAAGCCTTTATCTAGTATTCTCATCTACTCAATACATGGTATGTTGTAATGATATCCACCTTGTTATGCGCTCGAAATGCGATTTTGCCCCAATCAAGATTTCATTGCGTGATCGGGATAGAATTGCATCTTGGGCGCTACAAGTTGGTATCGGAACCTTACTAACTGCAGGACCTGCTTGATTGATCAAACCATTGTTGTTGTCGAGTCTAAAAAACTATTTTGATTCTAGCTATATATATTGGAGATTAGGAATTCTTTTTACTCCTTTTCCCCTTCTATCGCTCTTGTGAGGATTTGTGATGGAGGTGTTTTGATTTCACTACTCTTCTCACTCAAATTTTATTTAGGATCACGCGGGTATTGTTGGGATCGTTGCGATGTCGGGGTGATGGAATTTTGTCTTGGTGCCTCCTGTCTGACTAGACTTCTGATGTCTACTACACAACATTTCTTCTTGTAGACTCATGTTGGGCCTCCAAGTGCAGAGTTTTGTCACACGGACCCGTTCATTCTTGCCAGTGATGCTACCCAGATTTTCTTTGCGGAAGACCCCTTGCTTAAGAATAGCCATGTAGGGATGCATGGGAAGAGGAGGGTACTGGGTGTCGATAATATTGCCGATGAGGACGAGTACGATGAACTTGATGAGTTTCCAGCCAAGGGATCGCGCACCTATGTAACTGAGAAGCATAAAATCATCAGAAAACCCAAGTTCATTCGGGGTCAACGTAGTGATCCCTGTTCCCCACTGTACATGGGAATTAAGCCGTAAGACTAGTCTTTATGCCTACCATGCAACTTAATTCGTTCAATTTAGAACTGTCGCGTGTACTGAGTTTGTGAGTTATGCCCGGTTTTCTGTTGATGTAAAAACCGTTAATATATTGACCATGATATGTTGTGAGCTCAGGCAATGAATATGAACTATTTTTTGTTATTATTATTATTATATCATAGAGGTAGCACACTCAATTGATCTCACTACAATACATGTGAAAAAAATATGTAATCTGGTTTGCGAATAGCACATGGTTCGTTGATGAAAGTCGTGTGCCGATCAAACTCCGCCCATGATCTGAGTCGTGATTTCTGATTGGCCAGAACCCAAACCCCACGGATCATACATCTGCACCATTGGATGTTCCCAAATCAAACGGCGATCCTCATCCCTTTTGATAGCACATGCAGTTCCGGATGTAATTTTATTCTTATGCACAAAATGCACGTTAAACTCAAAAAATGTTTTAAATATAGCTAATGATACCTAAAATGCGCCACCAAATAAAACTCATGGTATAATGGTGATTGCGTAGCATGGAAATTTTTGTGAGGCCAAACGATGAAGTCACCGGACACAGGAGTTTAAATTGACATGTCTCCTTTTGGAAACCATGATCCTTCATGTGAGATGCTCCGGTTTGGAAGTAGCGATCATCAAAACTTGTGCCAAATTTTACTAATTTTTTCCATGGGGTCATGAGAGCACACCACGGGCACACATCGATTTTGATGATGTCCGGACTCCATCTGAATTTCCTGTAATTAAAATAACAACTAGGCCTACGCCAGTGGCCGCACCTCATGGCCGAAATGTTTGAAACTTCTCCCCGCTTCTCGAACAAATGGATGAAAACTCGCAAAGCAATGCACGAATGATTTGTACACCTTCTTTGCTAGGCTGATCATAATGGGATATCATAGCTAGTATCATGCATGCCAACTAGGCAATTTTGATGAGCTGTCATAGAATTAATTGAAGAAAGAGAGGGTTAAGTATCATATTGTGAAACCGTATCATCATAAATGCTATGCTACTATGTGTCATGCATGAAAATAAATAAAGTACTACATGATACTACTCTGTGATACTATGCAGGTAGCTAGTTATCATAGACTATCTAGTATCATATATATGCATGATACTAGTATATGATAGTACTTCCATAATGCGCGCATAGTATCATAAGTTAGTATCTTAGGTTGCCTTATTAATTGCCATGCATGACACAAAGTAGTACAACATTTAATATGATACCACACCCTCTCTTTCCTCATTTAACTATGTGCCACATCATCGAAAAAGTCTATGATATTATGCACTATGAAGGTACGTACGTAGTATCACACACTAGTATCATATGCATGATACTATAGTATATGATACTCCCCACTATATAAGGTTTGCCATAGTGGTGGTATCATAGCTGACGATATCATGCATTCAGAAATAGCAAGTATGCTGATGTGGCAAAGAATTAAAGATAGAGAGGGTAAGAGTAACATATATGTAGATACTGTATCATGTTAAATGCGATGCTAATTTGTGTCATGCATGGCAATAAATATGATCATCTATGATACTGTACTCTATATATTATACTATGCGCTATAATTAAAGGTAGTATCATACACTAGCATCATATATGACACTCTCCACTATGAGTAGCCTAAGTATAGCCTAACTAAAACACCAACATGTAGTTGTAGTAGGGTTTTTAACTTTATATGGACTAAAATTCAAGGTAAGTGGAAAGAATGACTTAAACATAGCAGACGACCTGAAATGGGTCGGAAAATCAAACCAAGGGTATATCCGCGATTGTTTACCATGATTTTTTTTCGAGGCAGAACGATGTAGTAACTGGCGATTTGTAGTCTGGAGTGCCGCGTCTCCTTTTGGAAACAATGATCCTTCTTGTCACATGCTCCAGTATGGAAGGTGCGAGCACCAAACCTTGTGGCAAACTTTACCAAACTTTTTCCATGCGATCGTGGGAGCACGCCATAGTGACACAATGATCTTCGTTATTTTCCGGACTCTATATGCATTTCCTGAAATTAAAATACCAACAAGGCCTATGCCTCTGGCCGCACCCTGCGGCCGAACTGTTTGAAGTTTTTTCCCGTTTCTTGCATAATAAATGAAAACTCGCAAAGCGACACACAAATAATCTTGCTAAAATGCACGTTTAGTTGCGACTATATATATATATACAAACGAGATCTCTCTTTTTTTTGCATATTAAAAGTTTGAGATTGCCAGCGAGGCATGCCGCCTGGTAAAATGTACCGGAAAATTGAACCATAGGGTACAATCGTGATTTCTTACCGTGGAAAATAAATTGGAGGCAAAACCATGAACTCATGTTTTCATTCAGACAAAAATATATTGTTAGTTAATGTAAATGTTTTCAAATAGCACATGGTTCACCCACAAAAGCCTTGTGTCCAATAAAACGTGGCTGATGCCCCCCCTCTGCTACGCGCGTGATCTGAGTCATGTGTTCTGATTGGCCAGAACCTAAACTCTCGGATCGTACATCTGCACCATTGGATTCTCCTTGATCAAACAACAATCCTCATCCCTTTCGACAGCACATGCAGTTCCGGTTGTGATTTATAACCACAAATTTTACACTCAATTCAAAAAATGTCTTAAATATAGCAAACGATACCTAAAATGCGTTAGAAAATAAAACCTGTGGTATAATGGTGATTGCGTACCGTGGAAATTTCTATGAGACCAAACGATGAAGTCACCGACCACTGGAGTTTGAATTAACACGTCTCCTTTTGGAAACCATGGTTTTTCATGTGAGATGCTCCGGTTTGGAAGGAGCGATCATCAAAACATGTGCCAAACTTTACCAAAACATTTCCCCCGGGTTGTGAGAGCACGCCATGGGCACACACCGATTTTGATGATGTCTGGACTCCATCTGAATTCCCAGTAATTAAAATACCAACTAGGCCTATGCCGGTGGCCGCACCTTGCAGCCGAAATGTTTGAAACTTCTCCTTGTTTCTCATACAATGGATGAAAACTCGCCAAGCAACACATAAATGATTTGTACACCTTCTTTGCTAACTAACACCCAGTTGTTGTTGTAGAACGGTTTTGAATTTAATTATATGCACTAAATGCAAGGTAAGTGCAAAAGAATGACTTAAATATAGCAACGAGACCTGAAATGGGCCAGAAAATCAAACCTAGGGTATATATGTTATTGTTTACTGTGAAAATAAATCAAAGCAGAACAATGTAGTCACTGACGATTGGAATTTGAAGTGCCGCGTCTCCTTTTGGAAACTATGATCCTTCTTGTGAGATGCTCTGATTTGGAAGGTGTGAGCATCAAAACTCATGCCATCTTTACCAAAAAATCCATGTGATCCTGAGAACACACCACGGTGACACACCGATTTTTGTTATTTCTGGACTCTATATGCATTTCCTGTAATTAGAATACCAATAAGGCATACGCCTCTGGCCGCACCCTGCGGCTGAACTGTTTGATTTTTTTAGTTTCTCGAACAATGAGTGAAAACTCCCGAAGCGACGCACAAATGATCTTGCTGGCTAGCTAGCACCCACATGAAGTTGCGACTATAGCAAACGACTCAAATATAGTAAATGATACCTCAAATGCACGAGAAAATTGAACCATAGGGTACAATAGTGATTTCTTACGGTGGAAAACAATTTGGAGGCAAAATGATGAACTCTTGTTTTCATTCAAATGAAAATATGTTGTTAGTTCATGGAAATGTTTTCAAATATCACACGGTTCACTCACGAAAGCCATGTGCCTACCAAACCATGGTCAATGCCCCCCCTTTGCTATGCACGCGAACTGAGTCATGCGTTCTGATTGGCTAGAACCCAAACCTCACAGATCATACATCTATACCGTTGGATGCTCCCAGATCGAACGGCAATCCTCATCCCTTTCGACAGGAAATGCAGTCCGGTTAGGATTTGATTTATATGCCAAAATGCACGGTAAATACCAAAAAATGTCTTAAATATAGCACACAAGACCTGGAATGCGCCAGCAAATCAAACCCGTGGTATAATGTTGATTGCTTAATGTGGAAAAATTTAGAGGCGAAATGATGAACTCACGTCTTCATTTCAAAATTAGTACGTCTTCATTTCAAACGAAATTATTCTCTTTGTGCACATGAGCGCTTAGAGGCAAACGTTTGCATAGGCCTTTCTGCGTGGCAACCAGGGATTTTTTCACCTTTTTCACCTAGCCGCCAACAGCCCCATCACCCACCCGTGTTTCACTCAACTAGTCGACCCAATCTCCATTGCCCGCTCCCTCTCCCCCAGATCCACAGTAGAACCCTCTCCGACGCCGGCGTGCTCACCCTGGTCGTGTGCCCGCTCCTCGGTGTCAAGCCTACCTCCACTATCGTTCCCAACACGCGGCTGCCCGCAACTCGCCGTCTTCGTTTGCTCGCCAGCCACCCTCGAGCATATTGATGCTATAACCCTCGCCTCTCCTGTGCTTCGGCCGGGTTTGCGTTAAGAAGCCTGTTAGTTACTGCTCTCCATCGCGTGGAGGCATAGTTCCTCGGAATCCCTCTTCCTATTTCGTTTTGTGTGTTCATAGATTGGCTATAAAACAACGGAGAGCATATATATGTTCATTATCTACCTTCCTAACTAGTACATATAAGTTGAATTTCTTCCAAAAAGTTACTGCCGATTTATAGATCGCGGGCGCTTGAGGCACACAAACTTAACAAATTAGTCGTACATTTTCTAAATTATTACATCACATGTTTAGACAGCTTGATACCGAGGTGTTAGTTTTATGCTTACCCTCCTTTCTGAGTTTCGCATGTGTTCTCTATAGATGTCGATTAGCAGCGACAACCCTCATGCTTCACGTGATGTATCTTCATCTAATTCCGACAACCCTAGGTCTTCAGCAGTTGGTGAGATATCAAGTAATCTTGAACGGCATAGAGCTACAGCAATTACCCTTCCGGCCATTCCACTAAGGAACACTCCAAGGAAGCCCACACACCAGCCTAAAGGTGTATATGAAGTAACCGAGATCGATTTAAAGTCTTGGGCTCCAACTAAAGGACATAAAGCATGCATGAGGTTCAGGAGTGTGTGTGGATTTGTTGGCAGGGCAAGGATCAACATTAATCTGCCGGGGTTTTGGAAGGCTGACATTGAAACACGGCGACGGATAGTCCGGGAGATCATGGATCACTTCAACATTCTAGAGCAGTGGAGAATGCAGGTGGAACACGCTGCACTGAAGAAGGCTAGGGATGCTTGGAGAAACTGGAAGCACGTGATGTACAAGAAGTTCTTGAGTGAAGGCAAGGACCCAATCCCCGCATACCCCCAAATTACAAAGGCAGACTGGGAAGAATTCAAAAGGGTCAAGGAAACTAAAGAGTTTGCTGAGAAGAGTTCCAAGCAATCAGAACTTCAGAGAAGAACACACCCCCCCACTATATGGGTGTGGCAGGATACTACGGCATGAAACCGATATGGGACCAGGAGGACAAAGAAGTAGTAGCGGTGGGTAGGAAACCGGACTTTAGTGAAATCAGGGGCGAACGCGCCAGAGACTACTTGCGGGCATGTGCAAGGAGGCATGGTGACGCAACTTATTACTTTGATAACTCGCATGACAAAGAACTGTATCAAGTGATGTTAAAGGCTTGCAAGATCCTTGGAAGGTTCTACAGGAAATCAGGGCCATGTGGCATTCTGTCTGATGCTCTGGAAACAAGAGAGCCCCCTGGCCGTGCAAGGGGTTTAGGTGTTAATGTCCCGCACAAGTGGGATTTCACACTCAGCAAAGAAGAGAGGCTCAGCATGAAAAAAGCAAGGAGTGAAATGAAGCAAAATGCATTGTATGAAAGGTTGAGGAAGGACATGTATCCAGCTGTTCGAAAGGATATTGTGGAGTCAATGATGATGCAGAAGACTCTAACACTGACAGATAGCCAGCAAATGGGAGAGGGGGCGAGCATGGAGGATGCTACTTATTGCGCGACAACACCGCACAAGAGTAGTTGTGCATCAGCTGACCCCGGTGACATTGAGACTGCAACTGCTCATGATGATGCTATATCTGATCTATCTAGAATGAAAGATAGACCGAAGGGCGTGCTTACACATTATGAAAGTACATTAAAATGTGCAATAGCCTGGGTTTGCCCATCCTCCTTGGAAGATGGCCTCTTGTTGGACAATGTGCCATTGAAGCCGATCTATGTGAAGTGTTATGTGACTGAAGTAAAGCATGGATTCAATGAATTTGCCCTGAACAATGTCTGAGGGAGTCCTGGATTAGGGGGTGTCCGGATAGCCAGACTACCATCATCAGCCGAACTATCATCGGCCGGACTATCATCATCGACCGGACTCCAAGACTATGAAGATACAAGATTGAAGACTTCGCCCCGTGTCCGGATGGGACTTTCCTTGGCGTGGAAGGCAAGCTTGGCGATACGGATGCGTAGATCTCCTACCATTGTAACCGACTCTATGTAACCCTAGCCCTCTCTGGTGTCTATATAAGCCGGATGGCTCTAGTCCATAGGACACAACAACAACAACCTTTACAATCATACCATAGGTTAGCTTCTAGGGTTTAGCCTCCTTGATCTCGTGGTAGATCCACTATTGTAAACATCCACAATATCAATATCAATCAAGCAGGATGTAGGGTTTTACCTCCATCAAGAGGGCCTGAACCTGGGTAAAACATCATGTCCCTTGTGTCCTGTTACCATCCGCCTAGACGCATAGTTCGGGACCCCCTACCCGAGATCCGCCGGTTTTGACACCGACAATGTCCTAGGAGACTTTGATGATCAAAGGACCTTGGGAGAAACACTGTTACAACACATCCAGTGGCCACGAAAGGAAATATAGTTCATCGATGAGATCCGTGAAGCCGTGCCAAGAGCAACCAATGTCACCCCTCAACCGGTGACGCTATCCTTGACATAGCAGAAAAGAACCTAATACTCGTAATCCGATGGTTGATGCATCAACCTATGATCAGCCGGCCCGACTTTGTTCCATGCAGGCCATGTCATCCTCTGCCCCAGAGCAGCCAGTGGCAAGGCCTACAACTATTGAAGACGCACCACCGGTTCAGATCGCGGCCGCTGAAGCAGCGGGGGGAGACCCAGCTGCAGCACATGCTCAGCAGACCAACTTGGTGGAATGGACTGTTGAGCAGTTTGATGCTTCGAAACCACCTGCTAAGCAGTCTGTAGGTCTAGAACCGACTGCTCATTAGTCCATCGGTCCGCAGTCGCGTGATCAGTATACCAATGCATCAGTAGTTACTGCTCAGCAAACCAACGCATTGGCATGGCCTCCTCAGCACACCAACAAGTTGGCAGCGCCTACGCAGAAACCCGACATAGCTTCAACGCATGGTCAGCAGTTCGATGCCTCTGCTCCTACAGCCCAGCCGTCTGTCACAGCAGCAGCGGTCCGACATAGATAAACCGTCTACTAAGCAGTCCGTCGAAGCTTCACCATCTGTTCGGCAGTCTACCTTGCAGCCAACTACACGTTCTGCCAGAAATGCTTCAAGTACCAAGAAGGAAGTGGCCAAAAAGGCTACACCTGCGAGGGAGCATGGCGGGAGAGTGAAGAGGAAAGAGGACGATTGACTCTTACTTAAAGCACTCATTGCCCATAACAAAATTAACAGCAGGTTGTTCGAACTGGGGAGTAATATTATTTGTGACGACATGGATGATGAAGAAGTAGATTTGTTGCTTGCTAAAAGTAAACCAGACGTACTTGAAGCACCCAATTACATCAATGATCAACAATTTCTTGTTGGCAAATACTTTGCTGAGTGCAGCTCCAGTTGCCGCGAGTTACATGAATACTGCATGGATCAAATGTCAACAGGTCATCATGTTTTTCTAGTCCACTACAACAGAGATCATTTCTGACGCGATGCTGGTTCCATCAATGTGAGTTTCAAGGACTTACATCTCTTCTTCAACTTCAACGATCTCGATGCCACTCTTGTTAGATGACTGATTTTGTAAGTACATAACAAACTCTCATCAACTTCTCCATACATGGCTGTAAATGATAAACAACTAACTGCATTTTATTCCTCTCAGGGGATTGAATGCGTAGAGAAGAAAAAGGGAGAGTGTGTATTTCATATATCATGCATTAGCAAATGGCACAACATTACATGGTAAGGACCTATGGGACTAGACCGTTAACACGGTCGTCCGTCTCTTCTAAAACTCGTCCCATGCAGAATCATTTCTCTGGCCATATCATGAATAGTAAGTCAAGTAAACAACCACGCATACACTGATTGTCTTTCAAATTTTGACATAATTCATAAGTTCATGGCTTACTTAATATGTAGCGATCACTGGATATTGGTATTCATTTTTTCCAAACAAGAACACAGTTTACTACATCGATTCTCTCACAGAGTCAACGAACGCTTAGGATCTAATGCATCTTCAGCAATTCATGTATAGATATTGAATTCTATGATGTTGAAACTAATTTGCATTCATATCTGGATCAATAATTGATGTTGTCAAAATTCATCTTCATTTGTAGTGTGTTCGCATTGTGGAAAACTAAACCAGGGAAACTGTTCAAGAGGGAACTACCTGTGCAGCACGAGATCGTTTCTCCAGTAACAAACCAAAACCCGTTATTTTCGGAAATTTTATCCAATAGTCTGAAATACCTTTTCTTACGCTAGTCAAATGTTCAAGCTTCTAAATAAACCTCTTTCTATTTTTCCAAAGAAAAATAAAACATCTAACATAGGTTAGGTTGTTCCTAACAGGACAAATACATGACTAATTCTGTGGAAAAAATTGTGTCCTCAGCAAGAAGCAGGGACCAACCTTTGTGGACACTATGTTGCAGACACATGATCTCCATCTCCAAATCTGCTGATAGTTGTGACGATCCTCGTGAATTAGTACTAGTAAGTCTATCTTAATTAATATCTTCTACTCCACTCATATGGCACATTCTGATCTTAAAAATACTGCAGCTCGTCTTAAAACCGAGGACCCCTAAACCTCTCCCTGCTGGTGAATTTTTGATGGTTCAGAAATTTATCAGCGACTTCTTCCTGAATCACTACATCAATCCCACTTTGGTGATAACGAAGATTTCAGCATATGTTCTCCTGAAACATTGAGTAAGAGTTAGCCGCTAAACATATACACATGGATCCATTGTTTTCCATCTGATGAGGTCTTCATATTTCATACAATATGATTAATTATGTAATGCATATATGTGTGGACAAACAATTGGAATTTAGCTACCATATGTTCAATCGCAATTGTTGCAAAATCTTATGAATGTTCTTCCTGTGTACACTATTTGTTCATTTGAATATTGTGGCGAATTTGATTTTTGTGTGCCGATTCAAAATGGGATATTTTTGTTTGTTTGTTCAATTGAATATTTTGGCGAATTTTCTTTTTGCATGCTGATTCAAAATGGGATATATTTATTTTAACCTGGCAATTGCTCTGCACACGGTTCAACTAAATGAGTGTGTGCGATCCACATCAGAAAGCATACATCAATCGTAGCGGATCTGTCGGTGATACACAGCAGATCACAAATGATTTGCAACGCTACTACGTGTGTGTAGGGTCTTCAGAACCGTTTGTGATATCACGTTATCGCACACGAGAGCTCGGAGTAAACCGTGCTCAATGTAAAATACAATCCCAGTCGTAATTTTTTCAGGAAACATGTGGGAACCCAAACGAAAAGCACACGTCACTCTTGCCGCAACCGTCAGTGATACACAACAATTTACAAATGGTCTGTAGCACTCCTATGTGTTCGAAGGGGATCCTGAACCGTTTGTCATAGAACATTACCACATACGGTAATTGTTGGGAAACGTGTGCAATGGAGTTTTGCATGGCAGACGGTTTCCGCAGAAAACTCGTGTGCGATTAGGCAGATATCAAACATGGTTCATATGTTTGCCCATGTGCCTTACATACTATTTCCAAAACGGTTCATTACGACAGACCGTTTAGTTTCATTGTGTCATTAGAAAGGTTTAATCGCCGATCGCATACGTGCGAAGAATTTAGTGTGTGCTGCAGCGCACACGATTACATTATCCAAGGCCTCTGGATCATTACAACATATCTCGACGGTTTTTGGGTCGTGCAGGACGGACCCCCTATCACCCACACTCACTTGGCGGCGGCTCCAAATGTCATCGCGGAAAGGGGTTAAAAACTGTGTGTATAGCACCGACGCGTACTAGTGTGCGTCTCATCAAAATATCGAACGAATACGAAATTCACATGATTACTTATAACTAGACTTCTCCCATGTCCTGAGGAACAAATGCAACTACTCACAAAGCATATTCATGTTCATAATCAGAGTATTAATTATCATTAAGGATCTGAACATATGATCTTCCACCGAATAAACCAACTAGCATCAACTACAAGGAGTAATCAGCACTACTAGCAACCCATAGGTACCAATCTGAGGTTTTGAGACAAAGATCGGATACAAGAGATGAACTAGGGTTTGGAGAGGAGATTGTGCTGGTGAAGATGTTGATGGGGATTGACCCCCTCTCGATGGGAGGATCGATGGTGACGACGATGGATATGATTTCCCCCTCTTAGAGGGATGTTTCCCCGTTAGAACAGCTCTGCCGGAGCCCTAGATTGGTTCTGCCCAGGTTCTGCCTCGAGACGGCGACGCTTCGTCTTGAAAGCTTCCTTTTTATTTATTTTCCAGGTCAAAATGCACCATATATCAGAAGATGGGCATCTGGAGCCTTCCAGGGGGCGCACAATATCGGAGGGCACGCCCAGGGGGGTAGGGCGTTCCCTCCACCCTTGTGGATGGCAGGTGGCCCCTCTCTGGTGCTTTCTTCGCCCAATATTTTTATGTATTCCAAATATATTCTTCGTGAAGTTTCAGGACTTTTGGAGTTGTTCAGAATAGGTCTCTAATATTTGCTCCTTTTCCAGTCCAGAATTCCAGCTGCCAGCATTCTCCCTCTTCATGTAAACCTTATAAAATAAGAGAGAATAGGCATAAGTATTGTGATATAACGTGTAATAAAAACTCATAATGCAATAAATATCAATATAAAAGAGTGATGCCAAAATGGACATATCAATGTCGTTCTTTTTTTTTGATTTCATCTGTATTCGGATCCTGCTCCTGTTTATGATGATTGTTATGTATTGATGTATTCATGATGTAGCTTGTGGCGAGTGTAAGCCTTTATCTGGTATTCTCATTCACTCAGTAAATGGTATTTGTAATGATATCCACCTTGCTATGCGCTCGAAATGCTATTCTGCCCCAATAATGATTTCATTGTGTGATCGGGATAGAATTGCATCTTGGGCGCTACAAGTTGGTATCAGAGCCTTACCGACTGTAGGAGCCCCCTTGATTGATCAAACCATTGTTGTTGTCGAGTCTAAAATAACTATTTTGAGTCTAGATATATATATTGGAGAGTAGGAATTATTTTTACTCCTTATCCCCTTCGTCGCTCTAGTGAGGATTTGTGATGTAGGTGTTTTGATTTCACTACTCTTCTCACTCAATTTTTTTAGGATCACGCGGGTATTGCTGGAATCATTGTGATGTCGGTGTGATGCAATTCTGTCTTGGTGCCTCCTGTCTGACTAGACTTCTGATGTCTACGATGCAACCTTTCTTCTTATAGACTCGTGTTGGGCCTCCAAGCGCAAAATTTTGTAGGAAAGTAGGAAATTTCCCTCAAGTGGATGACCTAAGGTTTATCATTCCATGGGAGGCGTAGGATGAAGATGATCTTTCTCAAACAACCCTACAACCAAATAACAAAGAGTCTCTTGTGTCCCCAACATACCCAATACAATGGTAAATTGTATAGGTGCATTAGTTCGGCAAAGAGATGGTACTACAAGTGTAATATGGATAGTAGATATAGGATTTTGTAATCTGAAAATATAAAAACAGCAAGGTAACTAGTGACAAAAGTGAGCAAAAACGTATTGCAATGCTTGAAAGCAAGGCCTAGGGTTCATACTTTCACTAGTGCAAAGTCTCTAAACAATGATAACATAATTAAATCATATGGCAATCCCTCAACGTGGGACTAAGAGTCACTCCAAAGTTTAAGATGAAATTGCTTGTAGGGTACGAACCCACCTCAAAGTTATTCTTTCTGATCAATCTTTTGAGCTATTCCTATAAGTGTCACAAACAGCCCTAGAGTTCGTACTAAAATAACACCATATGATACAAATCAATCAACCCTAATGTCACCTAGATACTCCAATGTGACCACAAGTATATGTGGGTTATACGATATGCATCAAACAATGTAACACCCTGGATTTTGCCCTTTTCTTTTCTGATGATTTTCTTGGATTTATTGATTTGATTTGCTTTTTTCTGGCTATGTGGTTCTGAAACTTGGGAATATCATGTCTTCCTAGGTTTTATAGTGGCTTGTCATCCTTATAATCAACCCAAGATAATGTCATTTTAATCCTTGACCTAATCCAATATTCTTTTTTCTGGGGAATATTCCTTTTCTGTTAAAGGAATAACCCTTTAAACCCTAGGTTGTGAAGCAACCTATATTTTGGTCACTCCCGAAATTCCCAAATAATTCTCATAAACTGTTTCGGTCATATCTTGCTCAAATATGGCAAAAAATCCATTGCCATGTTCAAAGATCATCCTCCAATAATTCTTTTCCTATTCTGTCCTAAGTGGCACTTTGCAAAGCAAGTGCTATTTATCTTTGCTTGATTGACTCCAAACTTTTTGGACATCTTTTCCCGTCCATATAATTGCCCCATGCCAAAATTCAACTCAATTTTCTTATTAACTATTCCTAAGCAATTTTTCAAAGTTCTCGTCTGAGGGAAGACATTGTGAAGGAAGTACTAGCTAGGCATATGCAAATGAGTTGAAAGTTTGCAAGGTCCTTCATATGATCAAATCATCACTATACACCAAATTCGAGCTCATGTAACTCCTCTATGTGAGCCCAGCTCCAAATCTTGGTTTCTGGTCAGATTTTCAGTTTGTGAAGCAACCATGTTTTATATTGCTTCATTGAACCTAAAAAAATTCCAGAGCATTCTCCTACCCATATAAACTCCCTCCACCAAGTTTTGGCTCAATTCATAAAACGATTTTCCCTGTGCAATTTTTCCAAGTTTCTTGTCAGAATAAAGCATTGTGATACAAGTGCTAGTTGGTTCATCCAAATGGCCTTAAACTTTTTGATCAGCTTCATATCATCAAATCATTGGTCCATGACCTTTTGCTGCTCATTTCATGCACTTATGTGAGTGCAACTTCATCATCTGCATTTCTAGCCATTTTGGCACTTCCTACGGCAACCCCCATCTAAACTCCTCGTAAGCTAAATTTTGGCCATCACAGTCATCTTAGTGATTGATCACTCTAGGCCAAAGCTCAGCCCCTGCCTCATGCTGGATTTGTCTCCATGCATTACAAACTCCTTGCTGCCAAAATGTTTTGGCTCCTCCTCCAAATCTCTTCTTTGCCCCTGGACCGATTTCTTTCTTGATTTTGACTGAGGGTAGCATGGTCTATCTACCAGACATGATATGGCCGATCACCTGGCACCGCGTATGCTAGTTCACGTAGTGACCACAGGTCGCGACCAGCCAAACTCGTGCTCTGGCATGTTCTTGCCCCTGTTCCCGTTGCCTTCCTCCGCGTCTTGATGCCAAACCTGGTTCTAGAGCTAGCTCGTGATCGACTGCATCGGCCTGAGTCACTGCCCCGCCATGCATCGTTGCGGTTGCGTCGCCGTCGAGCTCCCCGTGATGCGTCCTTCCTCTGCTCCGGTTTTGGCATGTCGGCCGGAGCTTCGCGAGCATCCCCGAGACCTCCCCCATGGATATTTAAGCTGCCCGAGTCCTCTCACAGCTCACTCATCCCTCCCTTGCCTTCCCCGATCACCAGAGCAGCCTCTCCTCACCTCGGTTCGCCGTTGTCATACATGGCCGCCTCGGCCTTGGCTTGAGTTCGACCAAACTAAGCCTCCCCTCCCCGTTCCAAGCTGTCCACCGTCTTCCCCTCGTCTCCGTGAGTCACCCCATTCCCCCCGTTTCTCACTGGAGCACTCGTGGTCGTGCCTCCCCTCGTCCGGCCGCCGCGTTTGCCCGTGTCTCCGGCTGTCACCACTGACCCGAGCCTCCTCGCTCTGCTCCACCACCTCCATCATCCTCCCCTCACCGCCGAGAGCCGTCCTGACCCATCAGGCCTCGTCGGAGCTGCCCGTGCCACCGGAGTCCACCTCCACTGCCGCCTCTCTAAACTCCTCCGTCGCCGCGGTCTCCCCTCAGCTCCTCTCCCCCCAGTGGCTCCTTCACCTTTGAACGGGTGTGCCGAGCCGCCTCACACCCGCCAGCATGCTTGCCTTGGCCGGAGGCCACCGGAGCCGGCCGACCCCATCGCCTCCTGTCGCCCTGCCTCCGCTCTGTTCAACGAGAGGAACAAAGGCGCGAGGAGGAATACGACTCCCATGTTGGCCCCTTCCCTTGCCCCTGGGTGATACGTCTCTGTCGTATCTACTTTTCCAAACACTTTTGCCCTTGTTTTGGACTCTAACTTGCATGATTTCAATGAAACTAACCCGGACTGACAATGTTTTTAGAAGAACTGCCATGGTGTTATTTTTGTGCAGAAATAAAAGTTCTCAGAATGACCTGAAAATCGACGGAGCAACTTTTCAGAATAAATAAAAAAATATTGTCAAAAGAATTAGCGTCAGGGGGCCCACACCATGTCCACAAGGGTTGGGGGCACGCCCCTCCCCTAGGGCGCGCCCCCCTATGTCGTGGGACCCCTGGACGTCCACCGACATCAACTCCAACTCCATATATTTGCTTTCGCAGTGAAAAAATCAGGGAGAAAGTTTCATCGCATTTTATGATACAGAGCCGCAGCCAAGCCCTAATCTCTCCCGGGAGGGCTGATCTAGAGTCCGTTAGGGGCTCCGGTGAGGGGAATTCGTCGACGTCATTGTCATCAACCATCCTCCATCACCAATTTCATGATGCTCACCGTCGTGCGTGAGTAATTCCATCGTAGGCTTGCTGGACGGTGATGGGTTGGATGAGATTTACCATGTAATCAAGTTAGTTTTGTTAGGGTTTGATCCCTAGTATCCACTATGTTCTGATATTGATGTTGCTATGACTTTGCTATGCTTAATGCTTGTCACTAGGGCCCGAGTGCCATGATTTCAGATCTGAACCTATTATGTTTTCATGAATATATGTGAGTTCTCGATCCTATCTTGCAAGTCTATAGTCACCTATTATGTTTTATGATCTGACAACCCCGAAGTGACAATAATCGGGATACTTCTTGGTGATGACCGTAGTTTGAGGAGTTCATGTATTCACTAAGTGCTAATGCTTCGGTCCGGTACTCTATTAAAAGGAGGCCTTAATATCCCTTAGTTTCCATTAGGACACTGCTGCCACGGGTGGGTAGGACAAAAGATGTCATGCAAGTTCTTTTCCATAAGCACGTATGGCTATATTTGGAATAAATGCCTACATTACTTTGATGAACTGGAGCTAGTTCTATGTCACCCTATGTAATAACTATTACATGAGGAATTGCATCCGACATAATTATCCGTCACTGATCCAATGCCTATGATCTTTTCACATATTGTGCTTTGCTTATTTACTTTGTCATTGCTACTGTTACAATTACTACAAAACTACGACTATTACTTTTGCTACTGTTACCGTTAGTTCCATACTACTTTGCTACTAAACACTTTGCTGCAGATATTAAGTTATCCAGGTGTGGTTGAATTAACAACTGAACTGCTAATACTTGAGAATATTCTTTGGCTCCCCTTGTGTCGAATCAATAAATTTGGGTTGAATAATCTACCCTCGAAAACTGTTGCGATCCCCTATACTTGTGGGTTATCAAGACTATTTTCTGGCGCCGTTGCCGGGGAGCATAGCTCTATTTTTTTGAGTCACTTGGGATTTATATCTGCTGGTCACTATGAGAAACTTGAAAGACGAAAGAACTAAGATTTATTCCTGGACTACGAGGGGAGGTAAGGAACTTCCATCTAGCTCTGCACTAGATTCTCCTTCTTCTATGAGTAAGCTTGCGACACCTAAACCTGCTTCTCCTATGAATTCTGATATGTTGCATGTTATTGATGATGCCACTTCTACTATGCATGATACTTATGATGAAACTACTTCTATGCTTGATACTACTGTGCCATTAGGTGAATATCTTGATGAACAACTTGCTAGGGTTAGAGAGAATGAAATTCTTGAAACTAATATTATTGAAGATAGTGATGATGAAGGTTCTCCCCCTAAGTATGAATTTCCTGTTGTTCCTGAGGGTTATGTTATGGATGAAGAAACTGCTAGAGATTTTCTTGCTTGCAATTATAGATCTGATCTTAAGAAGTTATTAGCTAAGCTGAAACAGGAAACTCTGAATGCTAGAATGAAATATGACCCTGCTTTTGCTACTTCACCCATCTTTGTTACTGATAAGGATTATGAATTCTCTGTCGATCTTGAGATAATTACTTTGGTTGAATCTGATCCTTTTTATGGTTATGAATTTGAAACTGTTGTGGCACATCTTACTAAGTTAAATGATATAGCCACCCTATTCACTAATGATGAGAAATCTCGCTACTATTATATCCTTAAGATATTTCCGTTCTCATTAAAGGCTGATGCTAAAACTTGGTTTAATTCTCTTGATCCTAGTTGTGTGTGTAGTCCCCAGGATATGATTTATTACTTCTCTGCTAAATATTTTCCTGCTCGTAAGAAACAAGTTGCCTTGAGGGAAATATATATTTTTGTGCAAATTAAAGAAGAGAGTCTCCCACAAGCTTGGGGGAGGCTTCTCCGGTTACTTAATGCTTTGCCCGATCATCCTCTTAAGAAAAATGAAATAATTGATATCTTTTTTAATGGACTAACTGATGCTTCCAAGGACCACTTGGATAGTTGTGCTGGTTGTGTTTTCAGGGAAAGAACAGTCGATCAAGCTGAATTGCTATTGAATAATATGTCGACTAATGAAAATAATTGGACACTTCCTAAGCCATCTCCTGAGCCAATTCCTGAGCCCACTCCTAAACCAACTCCAAAGAAGAGGGGTGTTCTATTTCTCAGTCCTGAAGATATGCAAGAGGCAAAGAAATCTATGAAAGAAAAAGCCATTAAAGCTGAAGATGTTAAGAATTTACCTCCCATTGAAGAAATACATGGTCTTAATATACCACCTATTGAAGAAACACATGGTCTTGATAACCCATCATAGGTAGTAAAGGCAAATTCTCTCTATAGATATGATAAAGTTGAAATCCCATCTAGTAAGTTTCCTAGCCAATGTTTGGATGAATTTGATGACTTTATGGCTAGAAAAGAAAATTTCAGTGCTTATGTTGGTAGAGAATTAAAGAGTAATGCTTACATGATTGGACACTTGAGTGATTATATGGCTAGAGTTAAAGGTGAACTTAAACTCATTAGTAAATATGCTTCTATGGTTAACACTCAAGCAGAACAAGTACTTAAGGCTCAAAGTGATTTGCTCGATGAATTAAATAATAAACATGATTTTGTTGTTAGAGTGGCTACTAGAACAGGTAAAATGACTCAGGAACCTTTGTATCCTGAAGGCCACCCTAAGAGAATTGATCAAGATTCTCAGAGAAATAATTTAGATGCACCTAGTCCTTCTAAAAAGAAGAAAAAGAAAAATGATAGGACTTTGCATGCTTCTAGTGAACCTATTGTAGAAACACATGAGAATCCCAATGATATTTCTCTTTCTGATGCAGAAACACAATCTGGTGATGAACATGAACCTAGTGATAATGTTAATGATAATGTTCATGTTGATAATCAACCTAGAAATAATAATGAAGTAGAGATTGAACCTGCTGTTGATCTAGATAACCCACAATCAAAGAATCAACGTTATGATAAGAGATATTTTGTTGCTAGGAAGTACGGTAAAGAAAGAGAACCATGGGTTCAGAAACCCATGCCTTTTCCTCCTAAGCCATCCAAGAAAAAGGATGATGAGGATTTTGAACGCTTTGCGAAAATGATTAGACCTATCTTTTTGCGTATGCGTTTAACTGATATGCTTAAAGTGAATCCTTATGCTAAATATATGAAAGATATAATTACAAATAAAAGAAAGATACCGGAAGCTGAAATTTCCACCATGCTTGCTAATTACACTTTTAAAGATGGAATACCTAAGAAACTTGGAGATCCAGGAGTACCCACTATACCATGCTCCATTAAAGAAACTATGTTAAAAATGCTTTATGTGATCTTGGAGCCGGTGTTAGTGTTATGCCTCTCTCTTTATATCGTAGACGTGAATTGAATAAGTTGACACCTACTGAAATATCCTTGCAAATGGCTGATAAATCAACTGCTATACCTGTCGGTATTTGTGAGGATGTGCCTGTTGTGGTTGATGTCGGGGAAACTGATCCACGAACACCTATGGGGCCGGCGGATCAAGCCCCTTTCGGTTCGGTGGGGGGCGGAGGTCGCATGAAGAGCGGATCGAGGCGAAGCACACGAGCAGTTTACCCAGCTTCGGAGCTCTCCGGAGAGATAATACTCCTACTGCTGCTTGTCTGATTGTATTGTGTTCTCGCTCGGGTACACTGAGTGCTACAGTACACTCTAGCTGCTAACGAGACCGAGCGTATGTGATTTTCCTCGGTTCGAACCCCTTCTATGTTGCGCATGGGCCTCCTTTTATACACTCAAGGGGTTACCGACAGGTGGCAACGCAGACGAGGGTAAAAAGGGGAAAAGGAGTTGCAGTTGGTACAACTACCTGCACAGTGCATCCTACCTAACCCTGACGGCAGGGGACAAAGGCATTAAATGCCCGTCTGTGTCGCCCAAACAGTGCAGAAAGGGACCGTCAGGGACGCCACCGCTCGCCACGATGGCGATCTTGTCAGCGTCGCATGCCACCGGGCACCGCTGGCTGCACAGCCTCTCGCCACGCGTGCCTGGAAAGGCCCCCAGGGCGACACGTTGTTGGATGTGCTGGAGCGTAGGTACAGAGTGGCCGCCTGCCGCGGCAAGCGCCTTGCTGCGGTCGTTGTCTTGCCGCGCCTAGAAGCTTGTTGCTCACCGGGCCTTGCTGGGACGCACGGCGCGTCGCGGCAAGTTCCTTGAAATGCCTTGGTTGGCCTTCCCGGGAAGCTCCTCTTGCCGGGGCCTTGTCTCCTTGGCTTGAATACTTTGTTCTTGAATGGCTCCAAGGGAACCACGGAGGACCTTGGCGGTCGCCCGGCAAGCCTTGCCGCGGGGTGCTGCAACTGCTCGTGCACAAGTTCGGGATACTAGGGTACCCCTACTCTAGTACACCGACAGGAGCCCCCGGGCCTGGGCCACACACGGTGCCGAGCGCTGTTGGGCCAGGCCCAAAGCAGGGCACGGGCACGCGCGGCCTGGGTTACGCCGTATCTTACTCCGTATCCACCGCGCCCTCCCCGAACGGCACGCGTTGAATGCGGCATCGTGAGAGAGATCGTGGGTGGTTTCTTTATTCGGAAGGGCGAAACGTCCGCCCCCTCCCTCTTTATAAGCAGGGGAAACAGGGGCAGTTTGCCCACTTCCCCGGTTGCTACTCCATTCTCGAAAATCTCCGCCGCTCCCCTCTTCTTCCCGAATCCGAAAGAGAGCAGCGCTCCGCCCCCCATTGCCACCAGCTCCACCAACGCCGCCGATCTCCCTCACCACCTCCGCCATGGCTCCGAAAGTCGACAAGGGGAAGGGCGTGAAGTCGGCCGAGGCGCAGTGGCTCGCGGCGCTGCGAAAGGAGCGGGCCATCTTCCCCCCTCAGCTTGATGCGAAGGAGCTGAGGGAGTACTACTATCTCTTCTGGTCGACGGAGACGCAAGCGCATCTGCGCACGAAGGTACTCCCGGCCGCCGCTTCGAGACTAGCTCCGAACGGGTACCCCTTCTTCGCGCTGTTCTTCTACTGAGGGCTCTGCCCGCCCTTCTCTGAATTCTTCTGCGATATCATGAACACCTACGGGTTCCGCCTCCTTGATTTCACCCCGAATGCCGTTCTGACCATGGCAGTTTTCGCACATTTGTGCGAAAACTTTGTCGGAGTCCACCCAAATGTAGCCCTTTTCCGCCACTTCTTTATGCCCCGAGTCGAGAGAGGAGAGCCCCTTGCCGGCGGAATTGCTTGGATCTCGAGGGTCGGCAACAAGGAAGCCTATCTGGAGGGAGAGCTCCGCAGCAAATGGGAGGAGTGGAGAGCAGAGTGGTGCTGGGTCATCGAGGAGAACCCGCAGCCATTTACCGCCCTGCGCCAAGCCCCAATAGTGCATGGTAACGATTGGAGCAATGTGGCCCCGGAAGATGACAGGCTAAAAATTGCCGTCACCCGGATCCTACGCCTCAGGCTTGACGGGCTCACTATGGGCGCAGTTGGCGCAGATTTCCTTCGCCGCCGCATCGCCCCCCTGCACGAGAGGGGAAGACCCGCCTGGGAGTTACAGAACTCGGCGGATATCATGAGGCTGCGCCCGGGCCTCAACTTCAACTTCACGGTCCTGGAGCTGGACGCGATGCTCCTGGAGCTGTTCAAGCGCGATCCTCAGCATCCATTCATGTTGCCGCGGGATGTCGTTCCGCTGTGCAACAATTCTTTGCTTGACCGCATCCGTGCAATGATGCCGATGTGCGACTCTCACGGAATCGTTCCAACTTGGCAAGAGCCGGCAGACGCCATCGTGCAGGAGTTCTTCGATGGCTTGGTAGAAGTGCCGGTCCGCGCCGACGAGCAGAAGAGCCTCACCCGCGACACCACCGATGCGGAGATGCAGTGCATCGCCACCAGGCTGGAAGAGGCGGCAGCAGCTGCTGCCGCGGGCGTATTTGGATTCACCATGGAGGAGGCGGAGGCAGCGGAGGCGGCAAGCCTTGCCGAGCGCGAGGAGTTTGCCGGCGAGGAAGAGTTCGCCGGGCCTGAAGATGAGCCGAGCGAGCCCGCCGAGGGCGCGGGCGACCCGTTGCAGACCGGCTCCTCCTCCTCCCCACCTTCAGCCAGCTCGCCGCAAGCGGAGCCCCCAGCTCCAACAAGAAGGCGTCTCCGCAAGGCCGGGGACGTAGCGGGGCAGCAGACGGGCCAGCAGTCGCCGCACCGCGCGACGCGCTCATCCGCGGCAAGCACTGTTGCCGCGGGAGCACCTCATGATGCGACGGTAACTGGAGCGGGGTCCTCCCGGTCCACCGCTACTGCACCTGCCAAGCGGGCAAGGGAGCCTACTCCTCCACCTCGCCGCACCGGAGGCGAGCCGGACTTCTATCTCTCCGCGCTCAGCTCCGACAACGAAGAAGAAGAGTAAGATCCCCTTGCTGTACTTGTAATTCTTCGATTCTTGCTGTCTTCGTCTTGTATCTGATCTGCTTGACTCTAAACTCATCCCTTTTCAGGACTCTGGCCCAGAGAGCGGCGAAGAGAGCCAAGGCCCCGGTGATTGTCATCGAGGACGACCCCACCATGACGGCAGAGGGCATGTCCGAAACCACTTTGTCGGACCCGTCAACCATTTCTCAGAGCAGCCCCCAGCGCAGCCCCCCACGTAAGTATATGGTTTACTTCATGCTGTCAGGCGCGCATGGGTGTTCTTCTTTTGCTGATATCTGTCTGTTGGTTTGTGTAGGAGCAGAGCAGCCTCACCAGGAGGGCCCGGAGGCCGCTCCCGAAGTGCTATCTGCTTCGACTACACCGCCAAGGGAGGCTTCCCCGGCAAGGGAGCGTTCTCCGGCAAGCGAGAACTCTCCGGGAAGGGGCAGTTCTCCGGCAAGGGACAACGCCAGTGATCCTCTGGTGGTTGAGACCACGACTGTAGATCCTAGCACAGGTAACCCTTTTGCCCGAAAACTTCCCTTGGGTTCTTCTTCTTCTATTTTTCTTTTTGAGTGTTTGCTTGACCCTTCTCCCCTCTTCGGTCGTCAGATCCACCTGCCACGGAGCCGATGGAAACCGAGGCCGCCGGCGAGGAGAACGCGCGCGGCAACAATGACGACGCCGCCACCACCGAAGAAGAGGCTGGTGCTGATGATCCCGCCGGTGAAGAGGCCGCCAAGGCTGCCGCCACAGAAGCAGGCGAGGGATCCGGCGATCGCACTGACGGCCCCGAGGCCGCAGGAGCGCCAGGCCCTACGCCGACCGCCGATCCCTCCGCCGATGCTGCAGCGCCAGGCTCCAAAGAGCCCCAGTCCGGCGCCTACTTGAAGGCCGGCGACGGAATCTTCATCAAGCTCCCCTGGGCGCCAAGATCCAGGGCGCCGGTCGAAGGAGAAATTTTGGACGGGGAAGTGCTTGCCTCCGCTGGGCTGACGGTGGTCGACGCGCCAAGCAGCAGCAGCGACGAGCCTGAGGAGGAGCGGCTGCTGCGGAAGCTGCTGTCGCTCTACCGCCCCCGCCAAGCCAAGCTGGCGTCCCGAGAAGCACTTGTCGCGAATGCAGGAGTGGATATCGAGAAGCGCGCGGAGGAGTGCCGGTGTCTTAGGCAGGAAACTCTCCAGTCCCTGGCGGAGGAGCGGGAGCAACTTCTCGAGGAGCGGAAAGCCTTCCTCCTCGAGAAGGCTGAAGTTGAAGAGAAGCAACGGCTTGTCGCCGAAAACCTATTTGCGCAGGAAGGAGAGCTGGCGCAGCGCAAGGTCAACCTTGACAGCCACGAGGTGGAACTTGCCGCGCGGGAGCAAGCAATTGGCGGGGCTCTCAAGGAAGCAAGGGATGCTGCCGAAACTGCCGGGGCTCTAGAGACGAAGGTAGCGCAACTGGAGGCTGATCTCAGGGCGAGCGGCGAGGAGCTTGCCGCTCTCAAGCGTGAGCGCGAGAAGGATGCTGCCGCTCATGGTGAACTGCAGGGCCTTCTCGCAGAGAGGAGCAAGGAGCTCAGCGCCGCCAAGGACTCCAATGCGGACCTTGAGTTGAAGCTGGCCACTTTGGCTCAAACACTGGACGGCGCCAGGGAGCGTGAGGTGGCCTTGTCGGAGAAGATCAAGGCCGACGAAGCGCTGCTGGCGAGTGCTGCTGCCTCCCAAAATGCTTTTAGGGAGACAGTGGAGCACTGGACCGAGGGTCTGGTGAATATTGCCGCCGCCATCGACGGGGAGTTGGTGCAGCTGGGGATGGAGGATCTTGGGTACTCCTCCGATGAGCACCTCCAACCCAGCGCCAAGCTCAGCTTGTTCTTCAAAGGCGTGGCGACGGCCCTCCAGCGACTCCGGGAGAAGATCCCAAAGCAGCTGGCCGACGAGTCACGCAGGATCTGCGCGGGGGTTCTTCAGAAGGTGCTGGTGAAGGTGGCCTTCCGCAACCCAGGCCTCAACCTCACCAACATCCTCAAGTCCCTGCCTCCAGATGCTGATCTGGAAGCGCTCAAGGCCCTTGTCGCACCCATTGTGGACAAGGTGAGCGAGATCAAGAGGGTTGGGGGTGATCGCGTAGATTAAGCCGCCCGTCTTTTCTTTTTGTTGTCGCTGCTGGTCATGTTGTGAAAACAATCTATTAGAGCTGCGACAAGCTATCTTGTAATATAACTCTGTTTTGGGTAGAAATTTGCTATGTTATTTCCTTTACTTGGTTCCTTCCTTTGTATGTTTTTTCCCTATGCTATTAGGGAACTTGTCGGTGCAGGCACCTGGGCCGCGAGCGCTGAGTGCGGGACATCAGCAGCCTGCTGGCGGTGCCGCCACCGACAAGAAACCTTGTCGCAACTAGTCGCAGCTCACTTAAGTTGTTGAGCGGACTCGAAACAAAGTAAGGGTGCAACTAGCTACGAGTTGGTTCCTCCGCGCACAGGTTTACCATACAAAGTACGGTCGTTCGAGGAAGATAACTTAAAAATTTAAAACTGATTGCTCAAACTTTGGCAACTTAGCTTTTCTGTCGTTTGCTTTCCGGCAAGGCGACACTTGCTTGAACGATGCCTAGCCCGGCCCACACCATTATCTTCTCCATTCCCCCCGGCAAACTTGTGTGCGGGGGAACCTTACTTTCTGGAATGCCATCTTCGGTCTCAAGGCGGACAACGCCAGGCCTAGTGACTCGTTTCACCCGGTAAGGGCCTTCCCACTTCGGCGTCAACTTGTTGGAATTCTTGGCGGACTGAACGCGCCGAAG
This sequence comes from Triticum aestivum, assembly GCF_018294505.1. Taxonomy (NCBI): domain Eukaryota; kingdom Viridiplantae; phylum Streptophyta; class Magnoliopsida; order Poales; family Poaceae; genus Triticum; species Triticum aestivum. Next base: position 293,468,676 of record NC_057804.1, on the reverse strand, counting down.
AACAAGGTCGCCTTCCTCGAAACTCCTGGCATTAACTTTGCGGCTATGGTAGCGGCGCAAAGCTTGCTGGTATCGAGCAGCTCGCACAGCAGCCTGAAGATGGTCCTCCTCAAGGAGCACCGTGTCATCTTGTCGCAGCTGCTCTTGCTCAAGCTCATCATAAGCGAGCACTCGAGGTGACCCGTATACGAGTTCCGTGGGGGAGAACTGCCTCTGCTCCATAGACTAGAGCGAAAGGTGTCTGGCCAGTGGCTCGATTTGGCGTCGTCCTGATCGACCAAAGAACCACCGGCAGCTCCTCGATCCAGTTCTTTCCGCACTTGTGCAGCCTGTCGAAAGTTCTGGTCTTGAGCCCGTGCAGCACTTCAGCATTTTCCCTCTCTGCTTGACCGTTGCTTCTCGGATGAGCAACAGAAGCGAAGCAGACCTTGGCGCCAAGGTCTTGGACGTACTGCATGAAGGTGCGGCTTGTGAATTGCGTGCTGTTGTCGGTGATGATCCTGTTAGGGATCCCGAAACGGCAAACAATCGACCTGAAGAACTTGACTGCTGACTATGCTGTCACCTTCCTCACTGCTTCCACTTCCGGCCACTTTGTGAACTTGTCGATTGCAACGTACAAGTACTCAAAGCCCCCGACAGCTTGGGGAAAGGGGCCGAGAATGTCGAGCCCCCAGACCGAAAATGGCCAGGATAAAGGGATCGTCTGGAGAGCTTGAGCTGGCTGGTGTATCTGCTTGGAATGGAACTGGCACGCTTCACACTTGGTTACTTGTGCCGTTGCATCCTGGAGGGCTGTCAGCCAAAAGAAACCTTGCCAGAATGCCTTGCCGACAAGTGCTCTTGCGCCAATGTGGTGACCACATATACCTCCATGTATCTCTGCCAACAGCTTTTGTCCGTCTTCCCGGTGAATACACTTCAATTTCACGCCATTGAGTCTTCTTCTGTACAGTGTGTTGTCAACAAACTAGTACATACTCGACTGCCGGGCTACTCTTTCCGCTTCTTCTTGCTCTTCGGGAAGTTCTCCTGTCTGAAGGAAATGGATAATCTGCTGTGCCCATGTTGGAGCTTGCGGCTCGACAACAAGGGCTAAAGGCACATCTGCTGCTGCGGGAACATCCGCTTCTACAGCAAGAACCTGTGGCTCTGCCGGAGCTTGATGTTCCCCGGCAAGCTTGCCGGAGCAAAACTTGTCGGGAGCATTTGCTTCAATGGAACAAACCCTAAGGCTTGTCGGAGCAGACTGCTCCTCAGCATCCTTGGTGTTGATTTTGGGGACCTTCTTGGCGGCGGCTTCGGGGAGCTCTGGCGGAAAATAGTCACCAGAAATCAACTTCCTCTTCTTGCTCTGTCCAGTTGATGGCGTTACAGACGGTTGAGTCAGCTTGAGCACAAAGATGCCTGGTTCCATAGGTAACTTAAGTGCAGCGCACTTTGACAGGCCATCGTCAATGTCATTCTGAGCTCTTGGAACATGTTCCATCTATAGGACGTCAAAGTGCTCTTCTAGCTTTCTCACTTCATCAACGTAAGCTTCCATTGGACTCTGATAATTTTTGTTCACTTGGCGGACGACAAGCTGTGAGTCACCCCTGACAATTAGCTTCTTGATCCCAAGGTCTGCCGCGATCCTGAGACCGGCAAGCAATCCTTCATACTCTGCAGTATTGTTCGTTGCTTGCTTCTTGGGAAAGTGCATCTGGACTATGTACTTGAGGTGCTCTCCGGTGGGTGCAACTAGTAGCACGCCCACACCGGCGCCTTGCAACGAGAAGGCACCATCAAAGTACATCAGCCACTCTTTGCTCGCCTCCTTGACGGGGATGCTTGTTTGTGGAATTTCTTCATCCTGTGTTGGCGTCCACTCTGCTATGAACTCTGCCAATGCTCTGCTTTGGATAGTTGAAGTGCTTTCAAACTTGAGGCCAAAGCTTGACAGTTCAGTGCCCACTCGACAATCCTGCCTGTCGCTTCCGGATTTTACAATATCCTCTTCAGCGGAAAACGAGTGACGACTGTGATCTCATGTGCTTGGAAGTAATGGTGCAGCTTTCTCGAGGCCATGAGGAGGCCGAAAAGCAATTTCTACACACCAGAGTACCTTGATCTAGCCCCCTGCAGAAGGGAACTAACAAAGTAAACTTGGCGCTGCACCATTCTCTTCTGCATTTTCTCATGCTCTTGCGCAGATCCATCCTTGTCGGGACCAGAGCTTGCCGGTGAAGTCCCCTGCTTGTCGCTGGATGTGTCTACCGTGGTTGCTGGCTCATCATCCGCCTCCCTCTCCGCTACTAACGCAACACTAACCACTTGATTGGTTGCCGCTATATATAGCAGCAACTTCTCTTGTGGTTTAGGTGCGACAAGTGTTGGAGTGGAGGACAGGTATCTCTTCAAGTCCTGCAGCGCAGCCTCCGCTTCCGGAGTCCATTTCATTGGACCTACTTTTTTCAATATTTTGAAAAATGGCAGGGCGTGCTCAGCAGACCTAGAGATAAACCTGCTGAGAGCAGCTACGCAACCGACAAGTCTTCGTACATCCTTGACGCGCTTCGGTGCTTCAATATGCTCAACGGCCTTGATCTTGTCGGGATTGGCTTCAATTCCCCGCTGAGACACGAAGAACCCGAGAAGCTTGCCGGAAGGGACTCCAAAGACACACTTCTTAGGGTTAAGCTTGAGGTTGATCTTGCGCAGATTTACAAAGGTTTCGTCTAAATCTTGAATCAGAGTTGCCTTGTCCTTGCTCTTGACCACTATGTCATCCATGTAGGCTTCCACGTTTCTGTGCATCTGTGGCTCAAAAGCGTGATGGAATACTCTCGCAAATGTTGAACCAGCATTCTTCAAACTGAAGGGCATCCGTACGAAACAGTATGTGCCACATGGGGTGATGAATGCGGTCTTCTCCTCATCCTCTTCTGCCATGAAGATCTGATGGTATCCTGAGTATGCATCAAGAAATGAAAGCAAGTCACATCCGGCCGTGGAGTCAACAATCTGGTCGATGCGCGGCAAGGGAAATGGGTCTTTGGGACAAGCTTTATTGACATTAGTAAAGTCGATACAAAGCCTCCATTTCCCATTTGCCTTACGCACGACTACAGGATTGTCCAACCACGTAGGATGGAGCACTCCTCTGACAAGGCCTGCTGCTTCCAATTTCTTGCTCTCTTCTGCTTCTTTCCTGACTTTCTGCTTGACGGGCCGCGCATGAGGACAGACGGCAAGATGGTGCTCGATTACTTTCCTGGGAACACCGGGGATGTCAGACGGTTGCCACGCAAACACGTCGACATTCGCCCGCAGGAAAGCAACGAGCGCGCTTTCCTATTTAGGGTCGAGAGTGGCACTGATGGTGAAGGTACCACCAGTGCCGTCTGTTGGAAATATGCCCTAGAGGCAATAATAAATTGATTATTATTATATTTCCTTGTTCATGATAATCGTTTATTATCCATGCTAGAATTGTATTGATAGGAAACACAGATACATGTGTGGATACATAGACAACACCATGTCCCTAGTAAGCCTCTAGTTGACTAGCTCGTTGATCAATAGATGGTTACGGTTTCCTGACCATGGACATTGGATGTCGTTGATAACGGGATCACATCATTAGGAGAATGATGTGATGGACAAGACCCAATCCTAAGCCTAGCACAAGATCATGTAGTTCGTATGCTAAAGCTTTTCTAATGTCAAGTATCATTTCCTTAGACCATGAGATTGTGCAACTCCCGGATACCGTAGGAGTGCTTTGGGTGTGCCAAACGTCACAACGTAACTGGGTGGCTATAAAGGTACACTACGGGTATCTCTGAAAGTGTCTGTTGGGTTGGCACGAATCGAGATTGGGATTTTGTCACTCCGTGTAAACGGAGAGGTATCTCTGGGCCCACTCGGTAGGACATCATCATAATGTGCACAATGTGACCAAGGGGTTGATCACGGGATGATGTGTTACGGAACGAGTAAAGAGACTTGCCGGTAACGAGATTGAACAAGGTATCGGTATACCGACGATCGAATCTCGGGCAAGTACCATACCGCTAGACAAAGGGAATTGTATACGGGATTGATTGAGTCCTTGACATCGTGGTTCATCCGATGAGATCATCGTGGAACATGTGGGAGCCAACATGGGTATCCAGATCCCGCTGTTGGTTATTGACCGGAGAACATCTCGGTCATGACTACATGTCTCCCGAACCCGTAGGGTCTACACACTTAAGGTTCGATGACGCTAGGGTTATAAAGGAAGTTTGTATGTGGTTACCGAATGTTGTTCGGAGTCCCGGATGAGATCCCGGACGTCACGAGGAGTTCCGGAATGGTCCGGAGGTAAAGATTTATATATAGGAAGTCCTGTTTCGGCCATCGGGACAAGTTTCGGGGTCATCGGTATTGTACCGGGACCACCGGAAGGGTCCCGGGGGCCCACCGGGTGGGGCCACCTGCCCCGGGGGGCCACATGGGCTGTAGGGGGTGCGCCTTGGCCTACATGGGCCAAGGGCACCAGCCCCTAGAGGCCCATGCGCCAAGATATAGGAAAAAGGGGAGAGTCCTAAAGGGGGAAGGCACCTCCGAGGTGCCTTGGGGAGGATGGACTCCTCCCCCCCTCTTAGCCGCACCCCTTCCTTGGAGGAAGGGGCAAGGCTGCGCCTCCCCCCTCTCCCCTGCCCCTATATATAGTGGAGGGGAGGGAGGGCATCCATACCTGAGCCCTTGGCGCCTCCCTCCCTCCCGTGACACCTCCTCCTCTCCCGTAGGTGCTTGGCGAAGCCCTGCAGGATTGCCACGCTCCTCCATCACCACCACGCCGTTGTGCTGCTGCTGGATGGAGTCTTCCTCAACCTCTCCCTCTCTCCTTGCTGGATCAAGGCGTGGGAGACATCGTCGAGCTGTACGTGTGTTGAACGCGGAGGTGCCGTCCGTTCGGCACTAGGATCATCGGTGATCTGAATCACGACGAGTACGACTCCATCAACCCCGTTCACTTGAACGCTTCCGCTTAGCGATCTACAAGGGTATGTAGATGCACTCTCTTTCTACTCGTTGCTGGTCTCTCCATAGATAGATCTTGGTGACACGTAGGAAAATTTTGAATTTCTGCTACGTTCCCCAACAGTGGCATCATGAGCTAGGTCTATTGCGTAGATTCTTTGCACGAGTAGAACACAAAGTAGTTGTGGGCGTCGATATTGTTCAATATGCTTGCCGTTACTAGTCTTATCTTGATTCGGCGGCATCGTGGGATGAAGCGGCCCGGACCAACCTTACACGTACGCTTACGTGAGACCGGTTCCACCGACAAACATGCACTAGTTGCATAAGGTGGCTGGCGGGTGTCTGTCTCTCCCACTTTAGTCGGATCGGATTCGATGAAAAGGGTCCTTATGAAGGGTAAATAGCAATTGGCATATCACGTTGTGGTTCATGCGTAGGTAAGAAACGTTCTTGCTAGAAACCCATAGCAGCCACGTAAAACATGCAAACAACAATTAGAGGACGTCTAACTTGTTTTTGCAGGGTATGCTATGTGATGTGATATGGCCAAAAAGGATGTGATGAATGATATATGTGATGTATGAGATTGATCATGTTCTTGTAATAGGAATCACGACTTGCATGTCGATGAGTATGACAACCGGCAGGAGCCATAGGAGTTGTCTTTATTTATTTGTGACCTGCGTGTCAACTTAAACGTCATGTAATTACTTTACTTTATTGCTAACCGTTAGCCATAGTAGTAGAAGTAATAGTTGGCGAGGCAACTTCATGAAGACACGATGATGGAGATCATGATGATGGAGATCATGGTGTCATGCCGGTGACGATGATGATCATGGAGCCCCGAAGATGGAGATCAAAAGGAGCAAAGTGATGATGGCCATATCATGTCACTATTTGATTGCATGTGATGTTTATCATGTTTATACATCTTATTTGCTTAGAACGACGGTAGTAAATAAGATGATCCCTTACAACAATTTCAAGAAGTGTTCTCCCCTAACTGTGCACCGTTGCGACAGTTCGTGTTTCGAAGCACCACGTGATGATCGGGTGTTAGATTCTAACGTTCACATACAACGGGTGTAAGACAGATTTACACACGCGAAACACTTAGGGTTAACTTGACGAGCCTAGCATGTACAGACATGGCCTCGGAACACGGAGACCGAAAGGTCGAACATGAGTCGTATAGAAGATACGATCAACATGAAGATGTTCACCGATGATGACTAGTCCGTCTCACGTGATGATCGGACACGGCCTAGTTTGACTCGGATCATGTAATCACTTAGATGACTAGAGGGATGTCTATCTGAGTGGGAGTTCATAAGATGAACTTAATTATCCTGAACATAGTCAAAAGGTTTTTGCAAATTATGTCGTAGCTCACGCTATAGTTCTACTGTTTAGATATGTTCCTAGAGAAAAATTAGTTGAAAGTTGATAGTAGCAATTATGCGGACTAGGTCCGTAAACTGAGGATTGTCCTCATTGCTTCATAGAAGGCTTATGTCCTTAATGCACCGCTCAGTGTGCTGAACCTCGAACGTTGTCTGTGGTTGTTGCGAACATCTGACATACACGTTTTGATAACTACGTGATAGTTCAGTTAAACGGTTTAGAGTTGAGGCACCAAAGACGTTTTTGAAACATCGCGAAACATATGAGATGTTTTGAGGGCTGAAATTGGGATTTCAGGCTCGTGCCCATGTCAAGAGGTATAAGACCTCCGATGACTTTCTTAACCTGCAAACTAAGGAGAAAAGCTCAATTGTTGAGCTTGTGCTCAGATTGTCTGAGTACAACAATCATTTGAATCGAGTGGGAGTTGATCTTCCAGATAAGACAGTGATGGTTCTCCAAAGTCATTGCCACCAAGCTGTTAGAGCTTCGTGATGAACTATAACATATCAGGGATAGATATGATGATCCTTGAGGTATTCGCGATGTTTGACACCGCGAAAGTAGAAATCAAGAAGGAGCATCAATTGTTGATGGTTGGTGAAACCACTAGTTTCAAGAAGGGCAAGGGCAAGAAGGGATACTTCATGAAACGGCAAATCAGCTGCTGCTCTAGTGAAGAAACCCAAGGTAAAACCCAAACCCGAGACTAAGTGCTTCTGTAATAAGGGGAACAACCACTAGAGCAGAATTACCCTAGATACTTGGTAGATAAGAAGGCTGGCAAGGTCGATAGAAGTATATTGGATATACATTGTGTTAATGTGTACTTTGCTAGTACTCCTAGTAGCACCAGGGTATTAGATACCGGTTCGGTTGCTAAGTGTTAGTAACTCGAAACAAAAGGCTACGGAATAAACGGAGACTAGCTAAAGGTGAGCTGACGATATGTGTTGGAAGTTTTTCCAAGCTTGATATGATCAAGCATCGCACGCTCCCTCTACCAAAGAGATTGGTGTTAAACCTAAATAATTGTTATTTGGTGTTTGCGTTGAGCATAGACATGATTGGATTACGTCTATCGCAATACGGTTATTCATTTAAGGAGAATAATGGTTACTCTGTTTATTTGAATAATACCTTCAATGGTCTTACACCTAAAATGAATGGTTTATTAAATCTCGATCGTAGTGATACACATGTTCATGCCAAAAGATAGTAATGATAGTACCACCTACTTGTGGCACTGCCACGTAAGTCATATCGGTATAAAACGCATGAAGAAGCTCCATATTGATGGATCTTTGGGCTCACTCGTTTTTGAAAAGTTTGAGACATGCGAACCATGTCTATTGGTGTATATGCATGAAGAAACTCCATGCAAATGGACCGTTTTGACTCACTTGATTTTGAATCACTTGGGACATGCAAATCATACCACATGGGCAAGATGACTGAAAAGCCTCGTTTTCAGTAAGATGGAACAAGATAGCAACTTGTTGGAAGTAACACATTTTGATGTGTGCAGTCCAATGAGTGCTGAGGCATGCAGTGAATATCGTTATGTTCTTACTTCACAGATGATTCGAGTAGATGTTGAGTATATTTACTTGATGAATCACGAGTCTGAATTATTGAAAGGTTCAAGTAATTTCAGTGTGAAGTTGAAAGATCGTCGTGACAAGAGGATAAAAGATCTATGATATGATCATAGAGATGAATATCTGAATCACGAGTTTGGCACAGAATTAAGACATTGTGGAAATTGTTTCACAACTGATACAGCCTGGAACACCATAGTGTGATGGTGTGTCCAAACGTCATAGTTGCACCCTATTGGATATGGTGCATACCATGATGTCTCTTATCGAGTTACCACTATCGTTCATGGGTTAGGCATTAGAGACAACCACATTCACTTTAAATAGGGCACCACATAATTTCGTTGAGACGACACCGTATGAACTATGGTTTGGAGAAACCTAAGTTGCCGTTTCTTGAAAGTTTGGGGCTGCGACGCTTATGTGAAAAGGTTTCAGGTTGATAAGCTCGAACCCAAAGCAGATAAAATGCATCTTCATAGGACACCCAAAACAGTTGGGTATACCTCCTAATTCAGATCCGAAAGCAATAGGGATTGTTTCTTGAATCGGGTCCTTTTTCGAGGAAAGGTTTCTCTCGAAAAGTTGAGTGGGAGGATGGTGGAGACTTGATGAGGTTATTGAACCGTCACTTCAACAAGTGTGTAGCAGGGCACAGGAAGTTGTTCCTGTGGCACGTACACCAACTGAAGTGGAAGCTTATGATAGTGATCATGAAACTTCGGATCGAGTCACTACCAAACCTCGTGGGATGACAAGGATGCGTACTACTTCAGAGTGGTACGTAATCCTGTCTTGGAAGTCATGTTGCTAGACAACAATGAACCTACGAGCTATGGAGAAGCGATGGTGGGCCCGGATTCCGATAAATGGCTCAAGGCCATAAAACCCGAGAGAGGATCCATGTATGAAAACAAAGTGTAGACTTTGGAAGAACTACTTGATGGTCGTAAGGCTGTTAGGTACATATGGATTTTGAAAGGAAGACAGACAATGATGGTAAGTGTCACCATTGAGAAAGCTCGACTTGTCGTTAAGATGTTTTTCGACAAGTTCAAGGAGTTGACTACGATGAGACTTTCTCACTCGTAGCGATGCTAAGAGTCTGTTGGAATTATATTAGCAATTACTGCATTATTTATGAAATCTTGCAGATAGGATGTCAAAACATTGTTTCCTCGACGATTCTTGAGGAAAGGTTGTATGTGATACAACCGGAAGGTTTTGTCTATCCTGAAATATGCTAATAAGTATGCAAAGCTCCAGCAATCCTTCTGAGGACTGGAGTGAGCATCTCGGAGTTGGAATGTATGCTTTGATGATGATCAAAGATTTTGGGTGTATACAAAGTTTATGAGAAACTTGTATTTCCAAAGAAGTGAGTGGGAGCACTATAGAATTTCTGATGAGTATATGTTGTTGACATATTAATGATCAGAAATGACGTAGAATTTCTGGAAAGCATATAGGGTTATTTGGAAAGTGTTTTCAATGGAAAACCTGGATTAAGCTACTTGAACATTGAGCATCAAGATCTATAAGGATAGATCAAAACGCTTAATAGTACTTTCAAATGAGCACATGCCTTGACGTGATCTTGAAGGTGTTCAAGATGGATCAGTCAAAGAAGGAGTTCTTGCCTGAGTTGTAAGGTATGAAGTTAAGACTTAAAGCTCGACCATGGCAGAATAGAGAGAAAGGAACGAAGGTCGTCCCCTATGCTTAAGACATAGGCTCTACAGTATGCTATGCTGTGTACCGCACCTGAAGTGTGCTTTACCATGAGTCAGTCAAGGGGTACAAGAGTGATCCAAGAATGGATCACAGGACAGCGGTCAAAGTTATCCTTAGTAACTAGTGGACTAAGGAATTTTCTCAATTATGGAGGTGGTAAAAGAGTTCGTCGTAAAGGGTTACGTCGATGCAAGCTTAACACCTATCCGGATAGCTCTGAGTAGAGATACCGGATACGTATAATGGAGCAACAATTTAGAATAGCTCCAAGTAGAACAGTTATTTGGAATAGCTCCAAATAGAACGTGGTAGCTGCATCTAGGAGATGACATAGAGATTTGTAAAGCACACACGGATCTGAAAGGTTCAGACCCGTTGACTATAACCTCTCTCACAAGCATAACATGATCAAACCCAGAACTCATCGAGTGTTAATCACATGGTAAATGTGAACTAGATTATTGACTCTAGTAAACTCTTTGGGTGTTAGTCACATGGGGATGTGACCTTGAGTGTTAATCACATATCGATGTGAACTAGATTATTGACTCTAGTGCAAGTGGGAGACTGTTGGAAATATGCCCTAGAGGCAATAATAAATTGATTATTATTATATTTCCTTGTTCATGATAATCGTTTATTATCCATGCTAGAATTGTATTGATAGGAAACTCAGATACATGTGTGGATACATAGACAACACCATGTCCCTAGTAAGCCTCTAGTTGACTAGCTCGTTAATCAATAGATGGTTACGGTTTCCTGACCATGGACATTGGATGTCGTTGATAACGGGATCACATCATTAGGAGAATGATGTGATGGACAAGACCCAATCCTAAGCCTAGCACAAGATCATGTAGTTCGTATGCTAAAGCTTTTCTAATGTCAAGTATCATTTCCTTAGACCATGAGATTGTGCAACTCCCGGATACCGTAGGAGTGCTTTGGGTGTGCCAAACGTCACAACGTAACTGGGTGGCTATAAAGGTACACTACGGGTATCTCTGAAAGTGTCTGTTGGGTTGGCACGAATCGAGATTGGGATTTTGTCACTCCGTGTAAACGGAGAGGTATCTCTGGGCCCACTCGGTAGGACATCATCATAATGTGCACAATGTGACCAAGGGGTTGATCACGGGATGATGTGTTACGGAACGAGTAAAGAGACTTGCCGGTAACGAGATTGAACAAGGTATCGGTATACCGACGATCGAATCTCGGGCAAGTACCATACCGCTAGACAAAGGGAATTGTATACGGGATTGATTGAGTCCTTGACATCGTGGTTCATCCGATGAGATCATCGTGGAACATGTGGGAGCCAACATGGGTATCCAGATCCCGCTGTTGGTTATTGACCGGAGAACATCTCGGTCATGACTACATGTCTCCCGAACCCGTAGGGTCTACACACTTAAGGTTCGATGACGCTAGGGTTATAAAGGAAGTTTGTATGTGGTTACCGAATGTTGTTCGGAGTCCCGGATGAGATCCCGGACGTCACGAGGAGTTCCGGAATGGTCCGGAGGTAAAGATTTATATATAGGAAGTCCTGTTTCGGCCATCGGGACAAGTTTCGGGGTCATCGGTATTGTACCGGGACCACCGGAAGGGTCCCGGGGGCCCACCGGGTGGGGCCACCTGCCCCGGGGGGCCACATGGGCTGTAGGGGGTGCGCCTTGGCCTACATGGGCCAAGGGCACCAGCCCCTAGAGGCCCATGCGCCAAGATATAGGAAAAAGGGGAGAGTCCTAAAGGGGGAAGGCACCTCCGAGGTGCCTTGGGGAGGATGGACTCCTCCCCCCCTCTTAGCCGCACCCCTTCCTTGGAGGAAGGGGCAAGGCTGCGCCTCCCCCCTCTCCCCTGCCCCTATATATAGTGGAGGGGAGGGAGGGCATCCATACCTGAGCCCTTGGCGCCTCCCTCCCTCCCGTGACACCTTCTCCTCTCCCGTAGGTGCTTGGCGAAGCCCTGCAGGATTGCCACGCTCCTCCATCACCACCACGCCGTTGTGCTGCTGCTGGATGGAGTCTTCCTCAACCTCTCCCTCTCTCCTTGCTGGATCAAGGCGTGGGAGACATTGTCGAGCTGTACGTGTGTTGAACGCGGAGGTGCCGTCCGTTCGGCACTAGGATCATCGGTGATCTGAATCACGACGAGTACGACTCCATCAACCCCGTTCACTTGAACGCTTACGCTTAGCGATCTACAAGGGTATGTAGATGCACTCTCCTTTCTACTCGTTGCTGGTCTCTCCATAGATAGATCTTGGTGATACGTAGGAAAATTTTTGAATTTCTGCTACGTTCCCCAACACCGTCCTCCTTGGCGGACACCTTCTTGGTCTCTGGTGGAGCTGCCATTGTCTTCTTACACTTGCCGGTGGAGCTCGATGGTGCGTCCTCGACGGTAGCGCAGCACTCCGAAGAGGTGCGCTTGCCGGAGTGGGCATCAGAACTCTTGCCGGACTTGGTCTTCTTCTTTGCCCCGGGAGCTTCAGCGACAAGCGATTTGCAATCTGTTGCGGCTGCTGCTTCCCGGTAGATCTTGTCGGCGCAGATAAGGGCATCCTTCTTGTCGCCAGGGACAGAGATGACACTTATCGGGCCTGGCATCTTCAGTACGTTGTATGCATAGTGAGAGGCTGCCATGAACTTGGCGAGTGCTAGACGGCCGAGTATCCCATTGTAGGGTAATGGAAAATCAGCAACGTCAAAAGTGACCCTCTCAGTCCTGAAGTTCAACTTGCTACCAAATGTCACTGGCAGCATGATCTTTCCCTTCGGCTTGCTCCTTCCCGGATTGATTCCTTGGAACGTGCCGGTCTCTTCGAGCTCGCTATCAGGGATCTGGAGTTTCTGGAGTACCGCAGAGGAGATCAAGTTCAAGCCGGCCCCGCCGTCAACTAGCATCTTTGTGACCTTGAGGTTGTGGATAGTTGGTGAAACCAACATCGGCAAACACCCGACCGCAGTTATGCGATCAGGGTGGTCCTCAATATCAAAGATGATAGGCGTGCTGGACCATTTCAGAGGCTTGCGTGACTCAATGGGTGGTTCTGCCGCATTGACTTCCCGCACCCACTGTTTGATCTAGCGGTGTGAAGTATGCAGAAAACCACCGCCATCAACGCACAGGACCTCTGTGGCTTTCTGGAACTCCTGCTCGTCGGTCTCTTCATCATCCATATCTTCATCATCGTCGTAATCTTCATCCTTGTCGCGGCAGCGGGGAGGCCTGTCTCTTTGCCGCTGCTTGGCCTTGCCACGGCGTCCTCCTTGGCCGGGACGTTTCTTGCTGGCCCCTCCAGCACCTTCCTGGGCTTTCTCCTTGTCGCGCCGCTCGTATTCAGCCTTTTGTTGCTCGACAAGCTGCTCGACCTTCTTGTAGCTCTGGAGGTCATGGCCCTTGGTGCGGTGGATCTTGCAGTACTGCTTGTTGGTGCTGTCCTGCTTGTCGGCGACCGCCACAGCTGCGGCAACCTCCTTGCCGGAGCTACCAGCTTCGGCTTTCTTGCCGGACTGCTCAACAACTAGCACATCTTTGCCTTTCTTCTTCCTGTTGTTCCGCCGCCGGTTCTTCCTTGCCGGGGCAGTCTCCTCACTATCAGATCCTCCTGCTCTTGTATTCTCTCCGGGGAGTTTCCTCCCTTCCTCAGCACGTGCACACTTGTCGGCCAGGGCATATAGCTCACTGACGTCTCTGATCTTGCACATTGCCATCTCCTCCCGCATCCTGTGGTTTCGTACGTTCTGATGGAATGCGCTGATCACCGCGGCAGGGTGGACGTCTGGGATGTTGTGTTGTACGCAGATGAATCTCTGAATGTACTTGCGCAGGGGCTCTCCTTCCTTCTCGGCGAGCAGATGAAGGTCGCTCTCTTGGCCATGAGGCTTGTGGCCGCCTGTAAAGGCGCCGACAAACTGATGGCACAGATCAGCCCAGGAGGATATGGAGTTGTCCGGCAAGTGCATGAGCCAGGATCTGACATTGGGCTTGAGCACCAGCGGGAAGTAGGTGGCAAGGATCTTGTCGTCCCGCCCCCCAGCAGCTTGCACCGCGATGGTGTAGATGCTGAGGAACTCCAACGGATGCGACTTGCCGTCGTACTTCTCTGGTACATCTGTTTTGAAATTCTTCGTGCTGGGCCACTGGACTTGCCGCAGCTCGTGGGTGAACGCAGGGCAATCTACCGCGTACGGCAAGTCGCCTGGTTCCCCTGGCGCATGCATGTCAACAGAGGGCCCAGCGCGCTTGTCGGATTGACGTCGCGCTTCTCTTCGGCGCTCGATGCGACTATGAGCGTCTTCTTGCTGTCGTTCGTGAAGAACTTGGCGCTGATCGCGACGAGCTCATGGATCTGACGATGCGGTGGAGTCACTATCGAGGTTGACCCGGCGAGTCAGTGATCTTGGCCTTCGGGGTGGAGAGTGCATGGTGGTTGCACCCCCACTAGTTTCATCGCCACCGGCTCGTGCCTGCAAGTCCTGCCGCGGCCGCCGATGCACTTGGCTACCGCGGAGTGTCGCTGTGGCAAAGCCGATGAGACTCTGAATGGTGGCCCTCCATTGGTCGATCTTGTCTTCCGCTGGAGGGTAATCCAGGAGCAGTTGAGCTTGCGCCAAAGCTTCTACTAGAGTGGTGGGTGGCAGTGGCGAACGGTGCGAGGAGCGGGATATTCTCGGACTTCTAACTATGTTAGAAGGAGCAGTATCCCGTCCAGGCGAACGTGCCTCGCTCGTGCTAGCATGTTGGCGTGCATGCTGGTCTTGAGACCCCGAGATCCACCAGCTCGATCTTGGCCCAACAAACGTATGGTACTGCGAGTACCTGACGCTGTCGGTCCTGCGCCTCCTGAGATGGCGCGGTACATGTAGGACGCCGAGGTTTGTACCGCCTTGTCCTTGGACCTGCAGCGCCGTGAGCTTCCTCGTCGACGTCCGTTTCCGCCGGCGTCTACTCCACCACCCGTTTGCTCTAGTGGTCAGAAGTGACGTGGACGGAGCAGCTGCCGCCGAAGTTTTCTTCTTCGGTGCATGTCGATGAACAAAATGAGATCTAGCTCGTGTGAACGCCGGATCAGGTTCACACAACTCGACGCCCCCTACCTGGCGCGCCAAAGATGTCGGGGAAACTGATCCACGAACACCTATGGGACGGCGACCAAGCCCTTTCGGTTCGGCGGGGGGCGGAGGTCGCACGAAGAGCGGATCGAGGCGAAGCACACGAGCAGTTACCCAGCTTCGGAGCTCTCCGAAGAGATAATACTCCTACTGCTGCTTGTCTGATTGTACTGTGTTCTCGCTCGGGTACACTGAGTGCTTACAGTACACTCTAGCTGCTAACGAGACGAGCGTATGTGATTTTCCTGGGTTCGAACCCTTCTATGTTGCGCATGGGCCCTCCTTTTATACCACTCAAGGGGTCACCGACAGGTGTCAACGCAGATGAGGAAAAAGGGGAAAAGGATTGCAGTTGGTACAGCTACCTGCACAATGCATCCTACCTAACCCTGACGAGGGACAAAGGCATTAAATGCCGTCTGGTCGCCCAAACAGTGCAGAAAGGGACCGTCAGGGACACCACCGCTCGCCACGATGGCGATCTTGTCAGCGTCGCATGCCACCGCGCACCGCTGGCTGCACAGCCCTCGCCACGCGCGCCTGGAAAGGCCCCCAGGGCGACACGTTGGTGGATGTGCTGGAGCGTAGGTACAGAGTGGCCGCCTGCCGCGGCAAGCGCCTTGCCGCGGTTGTTGTTTGCCGCGCCCGGAAGCTTGTCGCTCACCGGGCCTTGCCGGGACGCGCGGCGCGTCGCGGCAAGTTCCTGAAATGCCTTGGTTGGCCTTCTCGGCAAGCTCCTCTTGCGGGGCCTTGTCTCCTTGGCTTGAATACTTTGTTCTTGAATGGTCCAAGGGAACCACGGACGACCTTGGCGGTCGCCCGGCAAGCCTTGCCGCGGGGTGCTGCAACTGCCCGTGCACAAGTTCGGGATACTAGGGTACCCCTACTCTAGTACACCGACAGTTGCAAACGTCACTATCTTAACGGACTTTGTTATTCTTGATATTCCCGAGGACGATAATATGTCGATTATCCTTGGTAGACCCTTTTTGAATACTGCAGGGGTTGTATTGATGCAACAAAGGCAATGTCACTTTTCATGTTAATGGTAATGAGCATAGTGTACACTTTCCGAGGAAACAACCTCAAGTTCATAGCATCAATTCTATCGTAAAAATACCAACTATCATCATTGGAGGTTTTGAATTTCCTCTTACTACTATCAAGAACAAATATGATATTCTTATTATTGGGGATGTACATATCCCCATTGAGGTAACCTAGTGTTATTCAAAATTTCTCCGGTTCCATATTATTCGGAATGAGTTTGTTAACAAGACTTGATCAACCTTGTTAGTGGATTCCTTTTGATGAGCATGAGATGGATGAAGTTAGAAGGCACAACCTTCTGTACCCTCCTTTTACTTTTTGTTATTTAGATTAAATAAAGTAAAAATAGTATTTCCTATCTATTTTCTGAATTATCCATGCAATAAAAAATACCCCGAAAATGAAAGTTCTCCAACTGCCCTGCAAATTTAGTATGATTTTTTCTGGAATATTTGAGAACATTTGGCACCGAGAACACAACAGTGGGAGCTGGCACCTGGCCACGAGGGTCCAGGGCGCGCCCCCTGCCTCGTGGGCCCATGGTGGCCCCCCTCCACTTATTCCTGCACCCACACACTTCATCTTCCTCCCAAAAAAATCACCATCCAGCTCAAGCACGAGTTCTAGCTCACTTTGCTGCCATTTTCGATCTCCTTGCTGAAAGCTCCATTCACAAAACTGTTTTGGGGGATTGTTCCTTGGTATGTCACTCCTCCAATGGTCCAATTAGTTTTTGTTCTAGTGCTTTATTCATTGCAATTTTTTGCTGCATAGGTGACCCTATTTTTTAGCATGCATGTCAAAGTTATATGGTCCCAAGTAATTCTAATGCATGATATAGCCTCTAGGCACTTGTGGGAGTAGTTGCTATCAATTTTGTTGAGTTTGATTCACTTTTATTTTGAGTTACTATAAATTTCAGAAATTTTTTCAGACGAAGAAATATGTCCAGGAAAATGTACCAAGGTGGTTCTTCAAGAAAGAAGGGACCCAGGCTCGCAATACGTGAGCAGGACGACGAACCACCGAGGGAAGCTGGCGTGCGGCCTTGTGAATGGCCGTCAGAGGAGTTTATGGTCAAAGCGGGCATCAAGGATGAATTTGATGCGTATGTGCGTAATGCCGATCTTGAGGACTTCATGCAAGATAAGTGCCCGCAATACCACTATTTGACAGACTCCTTTGTGAGAAGGTTTAAATTTACATCTTCGCGTAATTCTCCAACTGTCCTGTTTGATATTTATGATAAATCATATACCATGGACCTAGAAGATTTCACTACTTCCTATAAACTTCCGTAGTGGGGCAGTGTTAATGAACCTCGTAAATCTGAATATAAAGATTTTCTTGCTAGTATCACTGTGGGAGAATCTAGAGAAATAGCACAAGCTACCATAGGGAGCATTCATTTTCCTGCTATACATTATTTTGCTCTCTTCATTGGTGGATGCATTAACAGTAAAGATGAAGCATGTCACATGTGTGTTCCTGATCTTTGTGTTCTCAAGAGTGCGGTATTAGGTGATAAACAATACAACTTGGGGGCAATTGTTGCACGTAGGTTGCATAATAATGGTTTAGTTGGAGACTTGTTTGGATGGATCTATGCAACCCGTGTGGCTAACTATCTTGGCATACCTGCACATGAAAATGATAGGGAGTTGCCTCCCGCTTATTTAGATTATAATGCCATGGTTAATCATCATTTTCTTGAGAGGAATGAACAATTCATCCAGTATTGACTAATCATCAACATACATCGCGCTATCCGTATTACTCTCCCTGCTCCTACCCTTTCTGATTATAAGGCAAAAGGAAGATATGTTATCACTAGGGAGGAGGCAAACGAGTACGAGAGGAGGACGGAGGCAGCTCGCCGCCATGCTGCAGCTCAGGAGGCAATGGCTGATGCATCTCAGTACGACCCGAGTTACAACTTCGGATATCAGCCAGGCTACCCATGGCCATAGACCAACTTAGGCCAAAAGCCTAAGCTTGGGGGAGTACGTATTTCTCACCGACATTACATTCATGTTCACACACTCATTCTAGTTGTCGGTGCTCATACTTTTTCATTGTACTATCCATGCTAGTTTAATTACTTTTCTAGATTTCTTCTTGTGTGTTTGATAAACCTTAAGAAAAACCAAAAAACTTAGTTAGTTTACTTTCCATCCTGTAGTAGTAGTAATTAAAAGAAAACCCAAAAATATTTCTCGTTCTTCTTTTGCTTGTTGGGAGCTTCTCGTGTAAATAGTTTTATTCCTTTTTTTCCTTTGGGGGTCGAGAGGAGAAGACCATAATGAAAATGTTTAGTGGATCTAATATGCATGATTGTTGATTTAACCAAGAGCCCATATTACCTTGTCTTCTCCCTTGAATTGAATGCTTGCAGAGTCCGGCTTAGTCCAATGCACGTGCACTATTATTATTATCCACACCGTTTGGTCATGCGAGTGAAAGGCAATAATGACGATATATGATGGACTGATTGAGATGAGAGAAGCTGGTATGAACTCGACCTCTCTTGTTTTTGTAAATATGATCAGTCCATCGTTCCTGATTCAGCCTATTATGAATAAACATGTTTGCAATGACAATTAGAGATTATAGTTGCTTATGCCATGCTTAGTTAGCTAAGAGCTTATAATGGTTTACCTTGCATGCCAACATGCTATTAAAATGGTTGTGATGTGGTATGATAGGGTGGTACCCTCCTTGAATGATTCGAGTGACTCGACTTGGCACATGTTCACGCATGTAGTTGAAACAAAATCAGCATAGCCTTCACGATATTTATGTTCATGGTGGATTATATCCTACTCATGCTTGCACTCGGTGTTGATTAATTTTAATGCATGTTCATGACTGTTGTCGCTCTCTCAGTTGGTTGCTTCCCAGTCTCTTGCTAGCCTTCACCTATAGTAAGCGGGAATACTACTTGTGCATCCAAACTCCATAAACCCCAAAGTTATTCCATATGAGTCCACCATACCTTCCTATATGCGGTATCTACCTGCCGTTCCAAGTAAATTTGTATGTGCCAAACTCCAAACCTTCAAATGAAATTCTGTTTTGTATGCTCGAGCAGCTCATGTATCAACTAGGGTTGTCTGTATCTTCCATGCTAGGTGGGCTATTCTGAAGAGGAGTGGACTCTGCTCCTCATTCACGAGAAAATGGCTAGTCACCGGGATGCCCAGTCCCATGCTCAAATCAAGTCAAAATAATTAAACAAAACTCCCCCGGGATTGTTGCTAGTTGGAGGCACCCGTTGTTTCGGGAAAGCCATGGATTGATGATTGTTGGTGGTGGGGGAGTATAAACTTTACCATTCTGTTTGGGAACCTCCTATAATGTGTGTAGCATGGTAGATATCGAGATCTCATAGTTATTATGTTGACGGTGAAAGTATACCGCTCAAAATGCTATTCATCTCTATTTTAAAATCAAGCTCTGGCACCTCTATAAATCCTTGCTTCCCTCTGCGAAGGGCCTATCCATTTAATTTTATGTTGAGTCATCACCCTCTTACTAAAAAGCACCCACTGGAGAGCACTGCTGTCATTTGCATGCATTACTATTAGTTTATATTGGGTATGACTATGACTGGATCTCTTTTACCATGAATTACAATGTTTAGTCACTCCTTGATCTTTAAAGGTGATCTGCATTTATGTTTTGCAATCTCAGAAAGGGCTAGCGAGATACTATCTTGTTATATCATATTATGATTGTTTTGAGAAAGTGTTGTCATCTAAGTTTTATTATTATTGCTCGCTAGTTGTTTATGCCATTGATATGAGTAAACATGAGACCTAAGTGTTATTATGAATATGGTTAGTTCATAATATTTGCTGAAAACTTGAATGCTGGCTTTACATATTTGCAACAACAAGAGCAAATAGAGTTGGTAAAAGTTTTTCTTTATCACTTTCAGTTTGTCAACTGAATTGCCTGAGGACAAGCAAAGGTTTAAGCTTGGGGGAGTTGATACGTCTCTGTCGTATCTACTTTTCCAAACACTTTTGCCCTTGTTTTGGACTCTAACTTGCATGATTTGAATGAAACTAACCCGGACTGACGATGCTTTCAGCAGAACTACCATGGTGTTATTTTTGTGCAGAAATAAAAGTTCTCCGAATGACCTGAAAATCCACGGAGCAACTTTTCAGAATAAATAAAAAATACTGGCAAAAGAATTAGCGTCAGGGGGCCCACACCCTGTCCACGAGGGTGGGGGGGCGCCCCCTCCCCTAGGGCGCGCCCCCTTCCTCGTGGGCCCCCTGGACGTCCACCGACCTCAACTCCAACACCATATATTTGCTTTCGCGGAGAAAAAAATCAGGGAGAAAGTTACATCGCGTTTTACGATACGGAGCCGCTGCCAAGCCCTAATCCCTCCCGGGAGGGCTGATCTGGAGTCTGTTCGGGGCTCCGGAGAGGGGGATTCATCACCGTCATCAACGTCAACCATCCTCCATCACCAATTTCATGATGCTCACCACCGTCCATGAGTAATTCCATCGTAGGCTTGCTGAACGGTGATGGGTTGGTGATATTTACCATGTAATCAAGTTAGATTTGTTAGGGTTTGATCACTAGTATCCACTATGTTCTGAGATTGATGTTTCTATGACTTTCCTATGCTTAATGCTTGTCACTAGGGCCCGAGTGCTATGATTTCAGATCTGAACCTATTATGTTTTCATGAATATATGTGAGTTCTTGATCCTATCTTGCAAGTCTATAGTTACCTATTATGTGTTATGATCCGACAACCCCAAAGTGACAATAATCGGGATACTTCTCGGTGATGACCATAGTTTGAGGAATTCATGTATTCACTAAGTGCTAATGCTTTGGTCCGGTACTCTATTAAAAGGAGGCCTTAATATGCCTTAGTTTCCATTCGGACCCACTGCCACGGGAGGGTAGGACAAAAGATGTCATGCAAGTTCTTTTCCATAGGCACGTATGACTATATTCGGAATACATTCCTACATTACATTGATGAACAGGAGCTAGTTCTGTGTCACCCTATGTTATAACTATTACATGAGGAATCGCATCTGACATAATTATCCATCACTAATCCAATGCCTATGAGCTTTTTACATATTGTGCTTTGCTTATTTACTTTTGCTACTGTTGCCGTTACTTCCATACTACTTTGCTACTAAACACTTTGCTGCAGATACTAAGTTATCCAGGTGTGGTTGAATTGACAACTCAACTGCTAATACTTGAGAATATTCTTTGGCTCCCCTTGTGTCAAATCAATAAATTTGGGTTTAATACTCTACCCTCGAAAACTGTTGCATTCCTATACTTGTGGGTTATCACTGGGCCAGACCCATCAGTGGCCCAAGCGCGCTACTGACGTGGCAAGTGGAAGCGCCCCCGGGTGAGTACACTTTCATTTGCCCAAAGGCTTATTTCCATTTGTATGCTTTCATTTGCCCGAAAGCATACTTCTTTTGTTCTTCTGCCCATAATACGTTTTCTAACTCAGAAAGCGTATTTCCTAAAAATTGTTTCTGTCTTATCCACTCAGGGAGACGGCTGTGAATAATCTTTTGACACGGTAGTCCCTTGTGTTCAACCCCTCATAACTTTTCAACAGTAACTCTGAACGAGGTGAAACCAACGCTCACTTCTTTGTCTCGTGGAGATCTTTCTGTAGGTGCCATTTTCATAAGGTGCTCACACTGTGAAAATGACCATGATGCCCTTGCCCTTATCAGCCCCCTCCGAGCAAGAACTGTCCAATGTTTCGATTCGCGGCTTCAGTGCACTTCTTTCTAGAGTCTTTGTCACCCCCAGGCAAGCCACAACAGCCACTTTCCTGATAGGCATGTAGTAGCCTTGGTTTTTAACTTGAATATTAATAAAAGTCTGCTCCTTATCTGTCTGCTTGTTTGCTACTCCTGTCATTGTTTCGATTTTACTCATGGATTCGTGTCCACCTGCATGCTATGTTATGATGCATCTTGTTACTTTGTGCTACTTGCTAGTATCATGTTCACATGTCATGCTTATTAGTAGTATTACATGCTGGTAGTAGTGATGTTCTTCCGGATGCATGCTTAGTGTATTATTCAGGTACCGTTGATATGCTTGTTCCGTTGCATCTGGTTGGTTACATGCTCACTTGGTAGTATTTCTGGTTAAGTTCTTCCATGGTATTTATTTATGATGCTAGTGGTCATGGTATGCTCATGTGTAGTGTTATGCTCATGCTCGTCAGTATGCCATGATCAGTTGGATATATGCCTCAGGATTGTTATGCTCGATGATTTGTTATGGTTGCACATCCATGCTCATGTTGGTATCATGCTCATGCATTATTGTTGCATCATGTTATTGTTATGGCTCAGCTTCTCACATTCAATTTTAACCGGATAATAATGAACTTGAACAAATGTTGGCCGAGTCATGGCTTAGCTTTTATGGGAAGGACTTAACTGGGTCTATTGTCATGCCTCTCGTTGGTGCCTCCAATGAGGGAAGGCTATGGGTGTGCGCTACCATGATCAGGTAGGCGGACATAAACCTTGTGTGCCCATTGTTGTTGTTGTACCCGGGTTCTCCCCGTTTGGGACAATTTATTGTTTTGCTACGACGATGGCTGTTCGGTGTCTTTGGTAGACATGGGGCCACCCATGACTTAGCCAAGAGGGGAGTTGGTCGGAGTGGCTGGGAGATTGTCATGGGAAATAGATCGGTTCTGTCGAAATGCCGTTGGTCCACCCGAATGGGAGTGCGAGGCCATGGGTTCCGTGGTGTGGGTACAGTGTACTAACCTATGCAGAGTGTGTCTTAAATCTATCGATAGCCGCACCTGCGGATATGGGCCGAGTTTGTAGTCGGTCACGCTACGAGCCAACGGTAATAATAGTAATAACTTGATTAATAATAACCCCGGTTCGATGATGAGAAAGAGATTGGTTGTGATTGAGAGAGGATCACGGAGGTATCTGTGGCACCCTGGCTCAGAGCAACCGGTTTACCATGCATTGCCAGCCCAGAGACCTTGTCTTCTGGCAACATAGAACAACTTGGTACAGAAAACAACCGCTTTATTGATGCTAGCGGATCAGAGTTTATGTTATAGCAGTTAGCGAGGCCAAGCGGCACACATGGTGCGGCTGAACAATATGAACATTATTTAGTGAACATAAAGGGGCCTCGATCAAGACAACTACGTGGCAGCGAAACAACGTCGTAGCGGGACTCCATAGCACAGGGACACCAATGTGGACACGACCTAGACTCGGACAGCTCTCCTTTCCAACGAGACTTTCCTGAAATTTGGCATGACACGCCAGGTCAGTAAATTGAATGTACTTGCAAGCTCACAACAAGCATAAACATAATGACAAACAATATCATGATAATTAACCAATTAATAACAATGCAACAGTATATCCAACATGCTGTGACCATGCTCTTGTGATAATCGTCCCTCAGACTGGCTTACCGAACGTGATCATTTCCGGATCCTTACGGCGATCACAACCACGACCACATCTGGTCCAACTCAACGCGATGGCCTTTCCGCTACCCCCCAGTGCAAACTTCATACTTAGTGTGCAAAATTTATTAAATGTTGACCCATGGTGTGACCTACTTTAGAGCGTGTCCTTAACCATGGACTCGGCGATCGTTAGATTAATACACTCTGCAGAGGTAGCGCACTGGACCCACACCACAGAATCCACGGCCTCGCACTCCCATTCGGGTGGACCAACGGCATTCCGACGAAACCACTGATGACACTCTCCCGGCCACTCTGACTCAATCCCCATCGGGCTAGTCCTGGGTGGCCCCATGTCTACCACAAGACACAACGACCACCATCGTGGCCACGATCCACTCTTGGACCCGGTACCAAAAACATAACAACGGGCTCACAAGGTTATGCCTGCTTACCGGGCCAGGGTACAACACGCCCATAACCTTCCCTAGATGGAGGCACCGACCAGAGGCATGACAATGAAACGAATTAAGGCTGTCCCATACCGGCAAATGTGGTTGCACTGGGAAAGACTCGATTCAGCGGCACCATGACCCGGTCAACAACATATTCGAGTTGAGTTCTTATCAGGTTCAACTTAAAGTGAAAGTAACCAGTGTCATAATGCCATGACATGCATCACCAACATATGCATCACATATCAACGTAAATAACTGAGTCAACTACGCTCTTACTAAGCTATCAACAACTCATGATACTCCTCTGGTTAAGATCAAACCTCACTTTAACCAGAATCTTTTCTAGCAAATTTATCATTTTTTTCATCATGCAAAAATAATCTCACTAATTATTTATCTCCATAACCATATTATCTCCTCATTACCCATAACTAAATCCTTGTTAGCTTATCAACTAGATTCACTTCAAACATTCTGTAAATCAAGCATATTTAATATAACAAGCATCTAACAGAATATAATTAACATATTAACAATTTAAATGCATGAATAATCATTAGTTGAAGTAGGAAAATCACAAATATTGAAGTGGCACTATGAAAATGTTGCTGTGGCTTGCCTTAGTGCAGATGAGGTTCACAAGCCTCTTGGTGATCCTCAAGACAAGCCTGATCTTCTGAAAATAAATAAAAACACAAAAAGAAAACATCAAGAAACCTTCTGAAATTCACCAGAAAATCTAGACAGCAGGGGAAAATCCCATCTTTGGTGATCTGCTAGATTTTTGGGCAAAGAACCCAATGCAAAAAGAATCATTGCATTTGGACTTGTAGATAAAAAGTTGTGGCTGTTTGAAGTTCTCTAGATTTAAATGAAATTTGAATTAAAATAAAACAGACTGGGGGGGGGGTTACGTCGAAGGCGGAAAATCCCAGGGCGCCACCACTCGTACCGCTTCACGCGCGTACATAGTGGCTGACTAGCGGGCCCCGCTAGTATGGTGAGGAGGAGGGGGAGAGGGAAACAGGGGGCGACGGAGCTTCGCCGGAGCGGACCCCGGCGGCGAGGGCTCTTGGGCCAAAACGAGAGGGGGGATCGATATAGGAGATGGAGGCGCACATGCTCATACCCATAGAGAGGCTAGGGGTGGTCGGACGGTGTCGGAAACAGCCTCTCCAACGGAGACAGAGGGCAGCGCTCGCCGAAGACGAAGACGACGGCGGCTAGGGGCGGCTCCAGGGGCTCCAACAGGGCGGAACGGCTCCACCAGAGAGTGGCGGAGGCCTTGAAAGGGTTACCCTGGCCTGGGAGGAGCTGCAGCTGCGGGGAAAACCCGAGGTGATCGCCGCCGAGCTCGAGCTCGGGGACGGCAGCCCGCGGCCTGCCCGGCCGGGCTGCAGCTTTCTACTAGCTTGTGGGGTGTGTGGGGGTGGATGCGTGTGCTCGAGGAGGCTGGGGCTGGCCGTATTTATAGGCGAGCGACGAGGGGGGTTCGGGCTCCGCCGGAGGACACCTGTCCATGGCGCCCGGCGACGAACGGCGCCAGTGAGAGAGGGGGAAGAGGACGGAGCTCACGCGGGAACTGTTGGCGAGCGCGGACGAGCACAGGGGCGAGGGGAAGACGACGAGCACAGTGCGCCGTGCACTGTGGCGTTGGCCGGACCGTGCCCCCGCACGCTACAGCGAGCTCTGGCATCGGCGAGTGCCAGGGCGGAGTTAAGTGGGTGGAGACGGAGATGGTGGCGCAGTTTGGCACGATCGGGCAGGCTGGGCAGTGAGCACGTG
The DNA here is from genome assembly GCF_018294505.1 of Triticum aestivum. Lineage (NCBI taxonomy): Eukaryota > Viridiplantae > Streptophyta > Magnoliopsida > Poales > Poaceae > Triticum > Triticum aestivum. Next base: position 293,443,019 of record NC_057804.1, on the reverse strand, counting down.
CGCAACAGAGCGCTCGGCGGCACTCAGAGCGCGTGTTTTGCATACCAACACGCCTGGACGAACGCGATCACTGCGTGAACTATGACATCAGGCCGACCTAAGCGCAAACTTTATGTCTGGCGTGTAGTCCTTGGTAGTTTTGAGTGTTACCACGATTGGGTTGGGTTCCAGGTGTAGTAGAAATGAGTTTACACTCCAGGTAAGTTTCTGGATAGTAACTTTGGAGGTTTACTGTGGTTAAACCCATGGGAGTTGAGGGCTGGGCTTTGGAGGCTAGCCAACACTTACTAAGGCGAAGATGCACAAGAAAAACTAGCTACAACGGAGCTAGTAAAATGGTAGTTGCTGTAGAAACTACCATTTCTGTCCAGAAATGAAAATATTTTCTGTAGCCAAAATATTCCAAAAAGTGATGAAATATTTTTGCTCAGAAAGGTGCCCTAGGATTCAAAGAATAATTGGGATTTTTCTCAGGATTTTAGGGGCAAGAAAAATTAGGGTTGCTTTGGAGCACAAAGGGCTAGCTAGGGTTTAGGAGGGGAAATTGAATATTTTTCATTAAAGAAAAATATTCCAAATGATATTATGAGGTGAACCAGAGAGGGAGTGATGGTTTGGGAAGGATTTGAAGCACTTGGGTGAAAGTCAAGGGGTACCCAAGTGGTTAAGTCCAAATGAAAGAATCAAAAACTCCGAACTCAAATTCAAACCAACTGAAAACCAGGCAAAGAAAGAGGGGGCAAAAACCAGGCTGTCACAAACATCCCCCACTTAGAATGAATCTCTTCCTCGAGATTCGGTTGCTTGGGAAAACCATTCTGGATAATTTTCCCTTAGGAATTCTAGTGATTCCCATGTTGATTCTGACTCTGTGTGATGCTTCCATTGGACTTTGTAAAACTTCGTTGCTTTACTGCGAGTGACTCTTTCTATTTAATCCAAGATTTTAACTGGCCTCTCTTCATAGGTTAAATCCTCTGCTAGGTCTATTTCTGTCATATCAGTCTTTTTCTCAGGCGGTGATATGCATCGCCGTAATTGGGAAACATGGAACACGTTGTGCACGTCTGACAATTCAGGGGGTAACTCCAACTGATATGCAACAGTACCCACTCGCGTCATAACGGGAAATGGACCAATGAATCTGGGTGCCAATTTTCCACGAGTTTGGAATCTCTTGATACCTTTCATAGGCGTGACTGGAAGGTATACATGTTCTCCGGGTTCAAAATTGATCTGTCGGTGCTTCGCATCATAATAACTCTTCTGTCGAGATTTGGCCAACTGGAATCTGTCCCTGATTTCCTTGACTTTTTTCTCGGCTTCCAGCATGAGATCCGTTCCAAAAATACGGCTATCTCCGGTTTGAGACCAATTTAACAGAGTGCAACACTTACGGCCATACAAAGCTTCATATGGTGACATCTTTAAACTGGTCTGGAAGCTATTATTATAAGAGAACTCGGCATACGGCAAACAGTCTTCCGATTTTGGGCCTTGGGCCAAAGCACAGGCTCGCAGCATATCTTCGAGTATTTGATTTACCCACTCTATCTGTCCATCAGTCTGAGGATGATAAGCGGTACTGTATTTGAATTTTGTAACCAAGGCTTGATGGAGACGGGACCAAAAAGCGGAGGTAAAAAGTGAACGTCGGTCAGAAGTGATGGTTCGGGGGACTCCATGCAGACTGACTATTCTGGATACATACAGTTGTGCAAGCTCATCTGCTCGATATGTGGTTCTGATCGGGATAAAGTGGGCTACCTTGGTTAATGTATCCACTATGACCCAGATTGCATCATTGCCCCGTCGGGTCTTAGGTAGTCCTGTGATTAAATCCATATAGACATCATCCCATTTCCATTGTGACACTGGCAGCGGTTTGAGAAGTCCGGCTGGCTTCTGATGTTCTACCTTCACTTTGTTGCATATGTCGCAACAGGCCACGAAATAGGCAATGTCTTTCTTCATTCCATCCCACCAGAATATTTGTGAAAGGTCTTCATACATTTTCGTACCTCCGGGGTGAATTGAATACGAGGATTCATGGGCTTCTAACAGGATCTTCTGCCTTAAATTTGCCTGATTGGGTACACAAATCCTTCCCCAGAATCGGAGGGTACCGAATTGGTCCTTCGAGAAATCGGAAGTCTGACTTACCACCATATGCTTGGCACGTTTCTGCAGATCGGTGTCGTCTAGCTAGGCCTTGCGGATCTCTTGCTCAAGCGTGGGGGTAACTTCCAAAATATTAGCAAGACCAGCCTCAACTATGACCAGGTTGAGCTGAGCAATCTCTTCTTGAAGTTCAGGAGGCAAAGATTCCAATATGCCATTTAAACTGATGGGCTTTCAACTGAGCGCATCGGCAACCACATTGGCCTTACCCGGGTGGTAATTTATTCCAAGTTCATAATCCTTGACTAACTCAAGCCATCTTCGTTGAGGGAGATTTAAATCTGGCTGAGTAAATATGTACTTGAGGCTTTTGTGATCAGTAAAAATTTGGCACCTTTTCCCGATGAGATAGTGTCTCCAAATTTTTAAAGCATGAACCACCGCGGCCAACTCCAAATCATGAGTAGGGTAATCTCCCTCGTGAGGTCGTAGTTGTCATGAGGCATAAGCTACTACCTTGTCGTCTTGCATAAGTACGCATCCAAGTCCTTGCCTGGAAGCGTCGCAATACACATCAAAACTGCGGTAGATGTCGTGGTTCTAAGGCTGACAGTAGAAAGGGGGTAGGTATGGTGAAGGTGTACACACGAGTTTTACGAGTTCAGGCCCTTCTCGGAGGAAGTAATAGCTCTACGTCTCGGTGGTCGATTGGATTAGATGAGTGATGTTACAGGGGGTGCGAACCCTTGTGCCAGAGGAGGGGGGTGGCTTATATAGAGTTCGCCAGGACCCTCTCCGTCCTCCATTACAAGGGACTTAATGTACATAAAGTGGGGGTATTACTGGTAACGCTAGCCTTAAGTGTTGTTAATTACCTTAAAGACTACGGAGTGAATGCCTATCCGTTGCTACCCAGAGTGACTCCTAGTCTTCGAGAGGTCAAGTGATTCTCTGGATGGTCGAGTGACACTAGGTAGGAAGATTCCCGAGTGACATGATGTCGAGTGGATTGCACTCAACATCTTCGACCGGGTGTCTCATGCTGCCTCTTGAACTTCTTGTCTTCTTGAGTAGTGACCTTGGGTAGGACGTATAGGTCTGGCCTATGACCCTACCCTAGGTTTGTATCCTCATCAGTAGCCCCCGAATGGATTAAGGTTCGTGTGGAAAGTAGGGTGGAGTTGAACTTGTCCTGAGTCTTGCGCCTTCGCGAGCGTTTTCCGCAAGATGGAACACTCGCGTTGGTACTTCAGCGTCGATTCAGTCGCCTTGATCCATTCAGAGAGTCGTCGACTGAACTTGTGGCGTCGTTTACCGAGTCATGTATTAGAGTGCAGCATCTTGGGCACGATTGGCTACTGCGTATCCCAGATTTCGCGGGATACGAAATTTTGGGGAAGCGCGCGGGACGGGGAGTGCCGAAGCGGGCGGAGCGGTTAAACAACGATGCCTCTATTTCCACGCCACCTTTTTCACCACGTACGTTGCGCGCGACTGTTGCGGGATTTGACAGGATTGCCTGGTCCCATGCGTTAGTCACTCAGAAGCGACCCTTTATAAGGTGACGGGGCCGAGGCGTCTGCACTGTGCACGCCCTTTCCTCCTTCTTCTTCCTCCACTTCTCCGCTAGGCCCAGCTCTTCTGTTCCGACGCCGCCGCTCCGCCGCCATGGTGAAGGACAAAACGGCGGTGCTAGAGCGCGCAAAGAAGGCAAAGGGGGTGGCGAAGGGCAAAAAGCAGCACCGTAGGTCTTCCTCGCATGCGGGGCTGCCACCGGGCTGGATCCAGGGCGATTGGATCCGGTCTTCGATTTGGCAGGAGGATCTGGACGAGCTTGCGGAGTCCGGACTGATCGCCAAGGGAGCGACAAGGTTGCCGGAGGGGGAGATGAATCCTCAGCCTCGACCGGGTGAGTGCGTACTGCTCGCCACCGACGTCAACCGAGGTTTTTCGCTTCCTCCGTATCCTTTCTTCTGAGGGTTCTTGAACTTTTTTGGCGCCCAACTCCACCATTTTTCTCCTAACACCATCACGTATCTGGGTGCCTTTGTGTCGATGTGTGAAAAATTCTTGGGGTGTCGACAGCACTGGGGTCTTTTCAAACATATCTTCACCATCCGATCCCAGTCGGTCAAAAAAGCGAAGTCGAGTGACTCAAAGACCAATGTCATCCAGATGTGCGGGGGTTTAGGTATCCAAAAAAGGCATAGGAGCTCCTTCCCTGCAATGACTCTACCTGAATCGGTTAGAGGCTGGCAGTCGACCTGGTTCTACTGCCAGGACGAGGCAGCTCCAGGTCAGTCGACCAGCCTCCCCCACTTCACATTCGACCGCGTCCAAACTACTTCTCCACTCAAAGTGACCGGTGCTAAGAACGTGGAGACGAAGATGCTGGTAGAGAAAGTGGTTCAGCTTATCAATGAGGGTGTTACCGGCCTAGACCTATTGGAAGTCTTCCTCAGTCGACGCATCCAGCCTCTCCAGGCCAGTGATCATCCTATGTGGCTGTACTCTGGACCTGAAGACACCGCTCGGGTCCATCCAGAGGAAATGTCGTCCAAGACCGTGGCCATGTGGTTTAGGAGTATCACAAGTAATCAGGACAATCCCAGAGGATCCAGAAGAGTTATCCCTTTCAGAGACGACAACCCACCTGACATGGTATGCCCTTTTGTTCTGACTGCTTAGCGCATAAGTTCCGACTGCACTTGATGTCGACTAATTTTTGCTTGATCTTTTGTCTTGTAGGTTTTCACCGAGATGTATTCTATGCCTAACAGTGAACAAGCCCTGGAGCAGGGCTAGGAGGAAGAGGCCAGCGCAGATGAGAGCGGCGACTTGGAGTCTTCGGATGAAGAGGAGGAGGAGGAGGAGAGCGAGGAGTCGGACGACAAGGAAGAAGTCGACTCGCTGCCGCGTTTCAAGCGCCGATCCAAGCAGCAACACGATCCGGCGGGCGGGCGCGGGAAGAACGTGGCTCCGAGTACTCCCACTCAGAAACGCACTCGGACATCGACTCCGGAACCGATGGAGAAGACCGCCAAGCAGCCCAAGGTTGCTCCTCCCAAGACTCAGAAGACTTTGCCGTGGATCAAGATGGACGTCCCAGTGGCTTTGGTGTGATTAACACACTTGTGCTTATACAGACTAACTGAAATTTCTATTCTGACCAATTGGGTTATGCACCTTTCTAGACCCACCTCTGCTACTACTGACATGGATGTCGACAAGGCACCAGGAGACGAGGAGGCCATCTCTCGAGCTGGTAAGTTCATTCGACCAAGTTTCATTTTGTCAAGTGGGTAGTCAATCGGCTGAATATTTGACACTTCTCTCTTTCTGTAGCTCCGCAAGAAATTGTTGTGCTCCCTGATGACGAGGAAGAAGAAGCGCTTCTACAGGAGAGGAGGAATAAGAATGTAAGCTCGAGCAGGAGGAGGCTTGAAATCCAAGTCCCTCAGTCGACGCTAGTATTTGAGGCGGTGGTCGAACATTCCGAAGGGCCGGTTAGGACCAACATCACATTCGCCAGCCCGCTGACGACTGATCGTCCATCGGGACCGACTGCACAGACTCCTGCCGCTCCGGTGCAACTCCACTCGTCCGACCCGGTAACTACTTCGACCAGCTTGGAGCCATCACTCTTTGCCACGTATCAAACTCCAGAGGACTCGCTGGGCGCCGCTAGGGAAGCTCTTCGTCAGGTGAACCTTCTCATGGAGCAGGTGAAGGTGATGCACGAAGCTAGCCAGGTAGCTTACAATGCCAGCACTGCCCTTTAGACCAATGTTCAGGTCAGCAAAACTCCGACTGAACTTTTGAGTGTTGCTTTATATCTGATCACCCACTGGGGTGTTCCTTTGTTTAGAGTTTAGGAAATTTTCTACTCCGCTCGCCTCGAGCTGAGTCTCAGTGAACTGTTCGAATCTGTGGGGGCACGCCGAGTGCACCCATTGGATGTAGTCCCCGAGACCACGGTCGACTGCTGGCAATCGACTGAGGTCTAATGATGTATCCTCTTGCTTTTTTTGAACTCATGCTGGGCAGACCCTGCTGAGTATTGATCTGAACCAGTGGGGGCATGCTATGTGCACCCACTGGGTGTAGTCCCCGAGACTACTGTTGAATATTCGATTCGGTAGTAGTCTTAGAGTAACTTTTCTCTGTCACTGTCTCTTATTTCTGTCGACTGACATATCTCTCTTGCTGACTGCAGAGGTGTTGTGATCTTGGAGCTCGACTCTTCCAGTTAAAGAAGAAGCATATCAGCGTTGAACTTGACCTTGAACTTGCAAAGAAGAATCTCAAGACTGCTCAAGAAGAGACGGCCATCATGGGAGGTAATCATTCGACCATTTTGTCTGCTTTGTAGCTTGCACTTCGCGCTGGTTTTTCTTTTAGTCTTTTTGAACCGAGTGACTTCACAGAAGCAGATGTGCGTAGTGAAAATCGCCAACTTTAGGCTCGTCTGAAGAGTGTTGTTTCTTTCGAGAGGATGAAAGAGGCTTTGGAGAAGAAGGACCTTGCTGTTGCTTAGAAGGAAGCACGTGAGAAGACGAAGCTTGCAGACCAGAAGCTGGCTTCAGCAGCAAATTGGAGGAGGAGAACGCGAAGTTGAAGGACACCATCTCGGAAGCTAATCAAGAAGTCGAGCAGCTGAGGAAGGACAAGGAGAACCTGACCACAGAAGTCGGAGGCCTCAGAGCCAAGACAGACAATCTAGAGTCTTATCTAGAACAACTTGCCGTGAAACTTGTTTTGAAGCTTGAAGGTATGATCATTCGACTGGTCAATTTGTCATCGACTGAAGTTTGTTGTTATATTGTCGACCCATCGTTTTTCGCGATGGGACAGAACTGTGTTAGGACTTTGAAGCTGAAACTTGGCGGGTCGAGACAGGTCTCGACCCCATCAATTGTCCCATGAAAGATGACATTGCAATGAACCTGCTGCTATTGGAGTCATGCCTGGATGGTGCAGTCGCTTATCTGGCTCGACTGAAGGCGGCAATGACCAGAGTGGACGCTAAACTCTGGCCTCAGGCGGAACTTTCTCAAGACCTCGAGTCGCTAATGACTCAACTTAATCAGATCCCAGGCCGAGTGCAAGAATGGAAGAATTGCTCTGCTCGCTGTGGTGCTGACATCGCCTTGCCATTGGTCCGAGTGCACTGCAAGGAGGCTAAGGAAGACAAGCTAGCTGCTCTCAAGGTAGCGAATACTAAAAAGCACTCCTTCCAGTCCTTCATGGACACCTTCCTCGAGGCATCCACTCGTATTGCCGACAACATCGACCTCGACAGCTTCTGCGATCCGGCCAGTCCTTCTCCCGCCGAGTGATTCAAAAACATTATGCTTCACCTTTATTTGCCTCAGAATGCCGAGTGATTTTGTAATCGTTAAAACACCTTTGGGCCTGATGCCCGAGTACTTTAATCTGCGGTTAGGAAGCTTTGGATTTATCTTCGAATACGTTGTTTTATCTTCGAGTGAAATTTGTTCTTCTCCCGGATTGATTTCTATTTGTTTGATGCAGCTCTTGAAGAAGAATCGGCAGTCGACAAGTTGGACGATCCTTGAGAAGCCTTGACCAGCTCATCAGCAAGGCACTCAGCAACGGTCTTGATGTTCCTGTCAGTCGTCTGCTTTGGTGCCAGCCGTTAGTGCACACAATCTCGTCCTTCTTCTTGATGGTGCAGCCCCCCCCCCCCGGGGGGGGGGGGGCGGTCGACCCGCACCATTCGGTGGGGCTGGTTAACTCATCAACAAGGTATTCAACAATGGTCTTGATGTTCCCGAGAGTGGATCACCTTGGTGACACACTCAATCTCGTCCTTGTTCTTGATGGTACAATTCTGAAGTGGGGGTCGTTGTCGGCCTGCACTTTGCTAAGTTCCCGAGTGAGAAGATCAATTTTCACTCGGGAGGGTTTTCAAAACTTAGGCGAGTACTGGACTGCAGCTAAGCCCCCGAGTGGGAGGAATGCTCATCACCCGGTAGGATTTTCCAAACTTAGGCGAGTACTGGACTGCAGCTAAGCCCCCGAGTGGGAGGATTGCTCACCACTTGGTAGGATTTTTCAAACTTAGGAGAGTACTGAACTGCAGCTAAGCCCTCGAGTGGGAGGATTGCTCACCACTCGGTAGGATTTTTCAAACTTCGGTGAGTACTGAACTGCAGCTATGCCCCCGAGTGGGAGGATTGATCACCACTCGGTAGGATTTTTCAAACTTAGGCAAGTACTGGACTGCAGCTAAGCCGCCGAGTGGGAGGATTGCTCACCACTCGGTAGGATTTTTCAAACTTAGGCAAGTACTGGACTATAGCTAAGCCTTTTACAATCTCGTCCTTCTTCTTGATGGTGCAACCCAGGGGGGGCCATGGCCGACCTGTACCGTTTGGTAGGACTTTTTTAAATTTAGGCGAGTACTGGACTGCAGCTAAGCCCCCGAGTGAGAGGCAGACTCACCACTTGGTAGGATTTTTATTACTTAGGCCAGTACTGGACTGCAGCTAAGCCCCCGAGTGAGAGGCAGGCTCACCACTCGGTAGGATTTTTATTACCTAGGCGAGTACTGGTGTGATAGCCTGGTTTTTGCCCTCATTTCTTTGCTTGATTTCCAGTTGAGTTGGTTTTAAATTTGGAGTTTTGAATCATTTCATTTGGACTTAACCACATGGGTACCCCTTGATTTTCACCCAAGTGTTCCCTGTCCTCCTCAAAACCATCATTTCACCCCTGGCCAACCCAACTATATTGCTTGGAAAATTTTTCTTAAATGAAAAATATTCATTTTGGCATCCAAAACCCTAGCTAAAACTTTGAGCTCCAAAGCAACCCAAATTTTTCTTGCCCCAAAAATCCTAAGAAAAGCCCCAATTATTCTTTGCACCCTAGGGCACCTTTCTGAGCAAAAATATTTCACCACTCTTTGGAATATTTTGGCTACAGAAAATAAAGTGACTTCTGGGATGAAATGGTAGTTTCTATAGCAACTTCCTTTTTACTAGCTCCATTGTAGCTGGTTTTCCCTGTGCTTATTTACCTTAGTAAGAGATAGTAAAACCCCAAAGCTCAGCCCTTGAATCCCAGTAGTTTGATCATAGTAACTCTCCAAAGTTACTGTCCAGTAACTTGTCAGCAGCACCATTTTCTACTGCACCTGGAACCTAACCCAACCATGGTAACAACTCAGTTTACTAGGGACTACACGCCAGACATCTTTGTTAGTGCGTAGGGTGGCCTGATGTCATGGTCCACGCGGTGACCGCGTTCGTCCGAGCGTGCTGGCATGCAATACGCGCGCTCCGCGTGTCGCCAGCGCCTCTGTTGAGCACGTGCTCGTTGCTCGGCTGGCCAGAGTGTGCCACCCCTCGCCACCATCCTCGTCTCCACCTCCATAACTCCACCCTGCCGCTCGCTGACGCCAGAGCTTGCCGCAGCAAGCACGGGCACGGTCCGGCCAATGGCACAGTGCGCGTGCACTGTGTTCGTCTCTTTCCTCCTCGCTCATGTGCTCGTCCGCGCCCGCGTACAGTGCTTGCGTGACCTCCGTCGCCTTCTCCATCGCTCTCTGGCACCGTTCGTCGCCGGGCGCCGGGGATAGGTGTCCTCCAGCGGAGCCCGAGCCCTCCTCGCCGCCCCGCCTATAAAAGCAGCCCCTCTGCAGCCTCCTGGAGCACCTCAACCACTCGCACTCCCTCATAGAGCCATTAGAAGCCGCAGCCCGGCTAGGCAGGCCACGAGCTGCCGTCCCGGAGCTGAGCTCACCGGCGATCCCCTCTAGATCGTTCCTTCAGGTTCGGCCCCTCCCAAGCCAAGGTGACCCCGCCAGGGCCTCCGCCTCTCCTTTGTGAAGCCAACCCACCTAGCTGGAGCCCCTGGAGCTGCCCCAAGCCGCCGTCTTCTTCAACTCCGGCAATCTCCGCCATCTGTTGCCGCTGGAGAGGTCAAATCCGACGTCGTCCGGCCACCGTTAGCTATGCTACGGGTACGGCAGGTGCGCAATCGTCTTCTCCGTCGATCCCTCCCTCTCGTTCGCCTCTAAGAAGCCTCACCGCCGGCGTGAGCTCCGACGAAGCGCCACCCCCCTCTGTTTCCCTCTCCCCTCCTTCCGGCTTGACTAGCGGGGCCCGCTAGTCAGCCACTCATTATGCGCGCGAAGCGGTATGAGTGGTGGCGCCCCGGAAGTTTACGCTTTTGATATCACCCCCTCTGTTTAATTATTTCAAATTCATTTAAATTCTAGGAAAGTTCAAATGGCCCTAACTTTTTATCTATAAGTCCAAATGCATTGATTCTTTTTGCATCGTGTTCTGTGTCCAAAAATCTAACAGAACCCAAAAGATGGGATTTTTCCTTGCTGTCTAGATTTTATAGTAATTTTCAGAAGGTTTCTTGGTACTTTCTTTGGGTGATTTTGAATATTTTCAGAAGAACCAGCTTGTCTTGAGGATCACCAGGAGCTTTGTAAACCTCATCTGCACTAAGGCTAGCCACAGTAAGATTTTCATAGTGCCACTTCAATATTTGTAATTTTCCTACTTGAACTTATGAATATTCATGCATTTAAATTATATATGTGATGATTATATTCTGTTAAATTCTTCTGATGTTAAAATACTTGAACTACAGAATGTTTGAAGTGAATCTTGTTGATAAACTAAGGAGAACTTAGTTGCATGAGATGAATAAATGATATGATCATAGAGTTGTATAATTAGTTTAATTGTTATTTTTGCATGATTAAAAATGATGATAGTGCTAGTAATGATTCTGGTATAAGTGAGGTGTGATCTTAACCAGAGTAGAAGCATGAGTTGATGAAGGCTCCGTAGGAGCGTGGTTGATTCAGTTGTTTACATGGTTATGTGGTGCATATGTTAAGTGATGCATAGCATGGTATTGTGACACCGGTTATTTTTCACATGAAGTTGAACCTGATTAATAACTCAACTTGAACATGTTGTCGACCGGGTCATGGTGCCGCTGAAACGAGTCTTTCCCAGTGCAACCACACTTGCCGGTATGGGATGGCCTTAATGCGTTTCATTGTTGTGCATCTGGTCGGTGCCTCCATTTAGGGAAGGTTATGTGCGTGCTGTACCCTGGCCCGGTAGGCAAGCATAACATTGTGAGCCCGTTGTTAAGTTAATTTTGGTACCGTATCCCAGAGTGGATCATGGCCACGACGGTGGTCGAGGTGTCTGGAGGTAGACACGGGGCCACCCATGACTAGCCCGGTGGGGTCTGAGTCAGAATGGCCGGGAGAGTGTCATGACAATGAAATGGTTTCGTTGGAACGCTGTTGGTCCACCCAAATGGGAGTGCGAGGCCATGGGTTCCGTATTGTGGGTATAGTGTAGTAACCTCTACAAAGTGTTTTTAATCTATCGATAGCCGAGTCCACGTTCACGGACGTGCTCGAAAGTAGGGTACGCCATGGGTCAACACTTAATAAAATATGCACACTAAGTTTGCACTAAGGATGGCAGTGAGGCCATCGTGTTGAGTTGGCCATGAGATGGTCGGGTTGTGATCGCCGTAAGGATCACGGGCCAAGATTTGGTCGGGTTATGATCGCCGTAAGGATCATAGGCCATGGATTGGTCGGGTGGTAATCGCCGAAAGGATCACAAGTGTGTTTTAGAGATTATCATGTTTGTGGTCTGGAAATGATCATGTCCGGTAAGCACGCCCGTGGAACAAATACCTGTTGAACATAGTCACAACATGTTAGATGTATGGATGCATTGTTGATTAAATGGTTAAATGTCATGATATTGTTTGTCATTATGTTTATGCTTATTGTGAGCTTGCAAGTACATTCAATGTACTGACCTGGCGTGTCATGCCAGATTTCAGGAAAGTCTCGTTGGAAAGGAGTGTTGTCCAAGTCTAGACCGTGTCCACATCAGTGTCCTTGTGCCATGGAGTCCCGCTACGATGTTGTTCCGCTGCTGAGTAGTTGTCATGATCGAGGCCCCTTTATGTTCACTAAATAATGTACATATTGTTCAGCCGCATCGTGTGTGTCGCTTGGCATCGCTAACTGTTGAAATATAAACTATGCTCCGCTAGCATGAATAAAGCGGTTGTTTTTCTGTACCATGTTGTTGTGTGTTGCCAGAAGACAAGGTCTCTGGGCTGGCAATGCAAGGTAAACCGGTCGCTCTGAGCCGGGGTGCCACATGGCTTGGTATCAGAGCTGCGCTGACTGTAGGCCACGCTAGACTAAGCCAAGTTAATTGGACGCTAGATACGAGTTGTAGCTGAGTTCCGGTAATAATTGTAGGTAGTTGTTGCACTTCATGCACTGATTTTCTTTTTATGCTAACCTGCTAATGGTTGTGAGTGTAGATGGCTCCAGTGCTGTATCCGTGCCAGTTGCAGCTGATGCCGTACACGCCGCCGCATCTCCTTTGTAACGTGTGGCGTCGGCTGTACCCTCACGAAGACGATCCAGCCTATCGTGTGTACAGGGAGCGCCTAGCTGACTTAGTGTACGAGTATCACGCCGTCGTTACCCTGCGCGCCAGTTCCGATTCCAGCTCTTACACTCATACCTCTTAGAGCGGCTACGCTTCTACCGCTTCTCGGGCTGTCTAGTTTGCTGCATTCGAGGTACTTATTGAGCTCCGCTACAACGAGGTCCGGATGCAGAACCACCTAGGTTTCCATTACTACCCATCTCTCCATGATAATGGTCGTGTCTGTTTCCCTATCATTGATCCGGAGTCTGATAGCGTAGCTAGCCACCTTTCTCGCTACATCACTGCTAGCTATCTTCTGATCTACGAGCTGGCTCGTGAGCTGAGTCGTGCTCGTACTGCTTTAGCCTCTACTTTAGTCTCTACTCGCTCAGCCACTACTTCTCCATCTGTAGGCTTTACTCCCTACGTCCCTGCCAGTTCTAGGTCCCCTGTTTCTCCAGTTACTCCCCCGAGTAGCTCGGTCACCGTGACTGTGAGTCCACTTAGTGCTCCTTCTGAGTGGGTTTCACTCCTCGCCACTCCTGCAACCCCGATGATCCACCCTCCACCTGCTCCTGAGGGAGAGCCCTCGAGGCAGCGTCGTCGTGTCACTTTTAACCCGGAGGTCTCTGTTAACCCCGTCAGTTCTGGATCTGAGTCCACTTCAGGAGAGGACCCCGCAGCACCAGCGGAGCAGTAGAGCTTTCGAGTATTCTCAGTCGTCGGGATGGAGTATGGATGTAGTCATACGAGCTATGATATTTCGTTTCATGTACGATGGTAGTTGGACCTGGCATGTTGTTATCTTTCATGTATGAGTCTATGTATAATTATGTTGGACTTTATTTTATTCACCGTATTTTCTTCGTCGTTTCTCTGGATTTTGTTGCTGGCTTCTCCCCAGTTTATGTTGAATGCTTCTCATCTCGGTTGTGTTGACTTGGGAAAAATCATATTAGGATGACACGAGGAGGCTGCATTAGCAACGTTCGCGAGGGTTCTCCTGTTTGGCGTTCCGCATGATAGGCAGGACAATCACCCGAACCGTACATTCCACCGCCGCCTCCACCACCAAATCCGCCCTCCACCGAGCAAATTATGCGTATGGTCGAAGAACGACGAAATAATGATCTGATGCAAATATTCAGAAGTATTCAAGCAATGGTTGGACATAATGGAAATCAGCCCGTCCCTTACTCCAAGTTATCTGATTTTCAAAGCACTAAGCCTCCCAGTTTCAGTCAGGCCGTTGACCCCTTGGATGCAGCTGATTGGCTGAGAACTATGGAGAAGAAGCTTGATGTTGCTCAAACTAATGAAGAGCATAAGGTTCCATTTGTAATACATTATCTGGAAGGCGCTGCTGCTATATGGTGGGAAAATGAAAAAGCTATAGGTGCTGATAATGAAGCAATTACCTGGTCGAGATTCAAGGAGCAATTCCGGAAATACCACATCCCTGCGGGAATCATGAAGACTAAGCAGCGTGAATTTCTCGTGCACCTCCAAGGAAGTCAGTCAGTGGGGGAATATTTGCAGAAATTTAATCACCTGTCATGTTACTCTCAATATGACATGGCCACTGAAGAAAGGAAGATGGACAGATTTCTTGGTGGATTAAACCCGCAACTTCGCTGTGCTCTCAGTGTGTTCGATTTTCCAGAGTTCCAAACCCTGGTGAACAAGGCCTTCATTGCTGAAAGGGAACACAAGCTTGCATCAGATAATAAGTCGGCCCATAATGATCACAAGCGCAAGTTTGAGCCCAAAAGGGAAATGCAACCAGTGCAGAAGGTTCATACCTGGCAGCCAACTCCGGTGACATACCAGCCTAATTGGCAACAAAATGTTAACAAGGATAACACCCAAGGCAAGAATGACATCCTCAACCCAGTTCTGGAGAATTGCGTACGCAATAATTCTTGTTATAGTTGTGGACAAACCAAACATTATGCTAAACAGTGTCCCAAGAACAACCGGACTAATGTTACGTTCAAGCCACAAGTCCATTATTTGGAGGTAGGATCAAGTTAGCATGATGTCACGGGATATGTTCATCACATTTCCGCCGACGAAGCCCAAGAAAATCCCGAAGTCATCATTGGTATGTTTCCTGTTAATAACATACCTGCAGTAATTCTATTTGACTCTGGGGCTTCCCACTCTTTTATTTCTCAGAGTTTTGTTGCCCAAAACAAATTTCCTTGTTCGCTTTTGGGCAAGAATATGCTGGTACAAACCTCGGGATCCCTTATTCGAAGCAATCTAGTCTGCCGCAATCTGGAAGTCAGTATCAACAGAATCTGTTTCCCAATGTCTTTGATACTTATTGAGTCTGATAAATTGGATGTTCTCTTGGGTATGAATTGGCTGACTCAGTACCAAGTATGCATAAATTGTGCGACCCGAGAAGTCAATTTGACCGGCCAAGATGGACAAACTACAAAGATTATTGCTCGTAGGAGCATACCCTCCAAGGAAATGGTTTTTAGAGCAATAGCAGAAGTGGAATTAATTCCGGTTGTCAGTGATTTTCCCGATGTATTCCCAGAAGAACTGCCAGGCATGCCACCTGACCGAGAGCTTGAGTTTGCAATAGAACTTGTGCCCGGAACCACACCAATACACAAGAAATATTATCGAATGCCGTCGCCCGAATTAGTGGAGCTAAAGAAACAGCTTGATGAAATTCTCCAAAGAGGATATATCCGCCCCAGTTCCTCGCCATGGGGATCACCTGCTATTTTTGTGGACAAGAAAGTTGGCAGCCTTCGTATGTGTGTGGACTACCGGCAGTTGAATGATGTCACGTTCAAAAACAAATACCCTCTGCCAAGAATTGATGATTTGTTTGATCAGCTCAGTGGAGCCAAGGTATTCTCAAAGATTGATTTGCGGTCTGGATATTACCAACTCAAAATTAAAAAGGAGGATATTCCCAAGACCGCGTTGACCACTCGCTACGGTCTCTATGAATATACCATCATGTCCTTCGGCCTCACCAATTCCCTCGTCTTTTTCATGCACATGATGAATACAATATTAATGGATTTCCTTGATAAGTTCGTGGTCATCTTCATCGATGATCTACTTATTTACTCAAGAAGTGAAGAAGAGCATAAGGAACACCTTTGCGCAATGCTACAACGACTCCGTGAGCACCTGTTATACGCCAAATTCAGTAAATGTGAGTTTTGGCTCAAGCAAGTTGGATTCCTCGGGCATGTGCTATCCGCTGAAGGTATAGCCGTGGACCCAAGAAAGGTGAAAGATGTACTCGACTGGTTTCCACCCGCCACCGTATCTCAGATCCGGAGTTTCTTGGATTAGCCGGATACTACCGCCGTTTCATTGAAGGTTTTTCCAAGATTGCTAAGCCCATGACGGAGCTGCTCAAAAAGGATAAGAAGTTTGAATGGACTTTGGACTGTGAGAAAAGTTTCACCGAGTTGAAGAAACGCTTGACAACTGTGCTAGTATTAACACTTCCGGATATCTACCGCAATTTTGACGTATACTGCGACGCTTCCCAACAAGGACTAGGATGCGTGCTGATGCAAGATGGCAAGGTAGTAGCTTATGCCTCACGGCAGCTACGACCCCATGAAGGAAATTACCCCACTCATGATTTGGAATTGGCCGCGGTAGTACATGCTTTAAAATTTTCGAGACACTACCTCATCGGAAAAAGGTGCCAAATTTTTACCGATCGCAAAAGTCTCAAGTATATATTTACTCAGCCGGATTTAAATCTCCGACAACGAAGATGGCTCGAGTTGGTCAAGGATTATGACCTTGGAATAAATTACCATCCGTGTAAGGCCAACGTGGTTGCCGATGTGCTCAGTCGAAAGCCCGTCAGTTTAAACGTCATGTTGGAATCTTTGCCTTCTGAACTTAAACAAGAGATAGCTCAGCTCAACTTGGTCATAGTTGAGGCTGGCCTTGCCAATATTCTGAAGGTTACCCCTACTCTTGAGGAAGACATCCGCAAAGCCAAAGCAAGCGATGCCGATCTGCAGAAACGTCTCAAGTTTTCCGATTTCTCGAAGGATCAGTACGGTACCCTCCGATTCAAGGGAAGGATTTGTGTGCCTAATCAAGCTGATCTAAAGCAGAAAATTTTGTCAGAAGCCCACGAATCCTCGTATTCAATCCACCCTGTAAGTACAAAAATGTATGAAGACCTTCGACAAATTTTGTCAGAAGCCCACGAATCCTCGTATTCAATCCTCGTATTCAATCCACCCTGTAAGTACAAAAATGGGATGGAACGAAGAAAGATATCGCTTATTTCGTAGCCTGTTGCGACATATGCAACAAAGTAAAGGAAGAACATCAGAAACCAGCCAGACTTCTCCAACCACTGCCAGTATCACAATGGAAATGGGACGATGTCTATATGGATTTCATCACAGGACTACCGAAGACTCGACGGGGCAATAATGCGATCTCGGTCATAGTGGATACATTAACCAAGGTGGCACACTTCCTCCCAATCAAAACCTCATACCAAGCCGATAAGCTTGCACGACTGTATGTGTCCAGAATTGTCAGTCTGCATGGAGTTCCCTGAACCATCACTTCCTACCGAGGTTCGTTGTTTACCTCCGCTTTTTGGTTCTATCTCCATCAGGCCCTCGTAACAGAGTTGAAATACAGTACCGCTTATCATCCTCAAATGGATCGGCAGACCGAAAGAGTAAACCAGATACTCGAAGATATGCTCCGAGCCTGTGTTTTGGACCACAATAGGAAGATTGCTTACCGTACGCCAGTTCTGGTATAACACTGGGTTCCAGACCAGTTTAAAGATGTCACCATATGAAGCTTTGTATGGCCGTAAGTGCTGCACTCCATTAAATTGGTCTCAAACTGGAGATAGCCGTATTATCGAAACAGATCTCATGCTGGAAGCCGAAAAGCAAGTCAAGGAGATCCGAGACAGATTACAATTGGTGAAATCGCGACAGAAAAGTTATTATGATGCCAAGCACCGACCAATCAGCTTTGAACCCGGAGAACATGTCTACCTTCGAGTCACGCCTATGAAAGGAATCAAAAGGTTTCAAACCCATGGAAAATTGGCACCCAGGTTTATTGGTCCATTTCCCGTTATGACACGGGTAGGTGTTGTGGCATATCAGTTGGAGTTGCCCCCTGAGCTGTCAGATGTGCACAACGTGTTCCACGTGTCAAAACTGCGATGGTGCATATCACCACCCAAGAAAAAGACCGATTTGACAGAGATAGAGCTAGCAAAGGACTTGACCTACGAAGAGTGGCCAGTGAAAATTTTGGATCAGATGGAAAGGGTCACTCGCAGTAAATCACGAAAGTTTTACAAGGTCCAATGGATGCATCATACCGAGTCAGAATCAACCTGGGAATCAGAAGAATTTCTAAGGGCATGCTATCCAGAATGGTTTTCCCAAGCAAGCGAATCTCGAGGACAAGATTCATTCTAAGTGGGGGAGGTTTGTGACAGCCTAGTTTTTGCCTTCATTTCTTTGCTTGATTTTCAGTTGAGTTGGTTTTGAATCTGGAGTTTTGAATCATTTCATTTGGACTTAACCACTTGGGTACCCCTTGATTTTCACCCAAGTGTTCCCTCTCCTCCCCCAAACCATCATTTCACCCCTGGCCAACCCAACAATATTGCTTGGAAATTTTTTCTTAAATGAAAAATATTCATTTTGGCATCCAAAACACTAGCTAAACCTTTGAGCTCCAAAGCAACCCTAATTTTTCTTGCCCCAAAAATCCTGAGAAAAATCCCAATTATTCTTTGGACCCTAGGGCACCTTTATGAGCAAAAATATTTCACCACTCTTTGGAATATTTTGGCTACAGAAAATAAAGTCACTTCTGGGCTGAAATGGTAGTTTCTACAGCGACTACCTTTTTACTAGCTCCATTGTAGCTGGTTTTCCCTGTGCTTATTTACATAGTAAGAGATATTAAAACCCCAAAGCTCAGCCCTTGAATCCCAGTAGTTTGATCACAGTAACTCTCCAAAGTTACTGTCTAGTAACTTGTCAGCAGCACCAGTTTACTTCTACTGCACTTGGAACCTAACCCAACCATGGTAACAACTCAGTTTACTAGGGACTACACGCCAGACATCTTTGTTAGTGCGTAGGGTGGCCTGATGTCATGGTCCACGCGGTGACTGTGTTTGTCTGAGCGTACTGGCATGCAATACGCGCGCTGTGCGCGTCGCCAGCGCCTCTGTTGAGCGCGTGCTCGCAGCTCGGCCGGCCAGAGTGTGCCACCCCTCGCCACCATCCTCGTCTCCACCTCCATAACTCCACCCTGCCGCTCGCCAATGCCGGAGCTCTCCGTAGCGAGCACGGGCATGGTCCGGCCAACGGCACAGTGCGCGCATACTGTGTTTGTCTCTTTCCCCCTGTCTCATGTGCTCGTCCGTGCCCGCGTACAGTGCTTGCATGACCTCCGTCTCCTTCTCCATCGCTCTTTGGCACCGTTTGTCACCGGGCGCCGGGGACAGGTGTCCTCCGGCGGAGCCCGAGCCCTCCTCGCCGCCCCGACTATAAAAGCAGCCCCTCCACAGCCTCCTGGAGCACCTCAACCACTCCCACTCGCTCCTAGAGCCAGTAGAAGCCGCAGCACGCCCCGGCAGTCCGCGGGCTGCCGTCCCGGAGCCGAGCTCACCAGCGATCCCCTCCGGATCATTCCCGCAGCTCCGGCCCATCACAAGCCAAGGCGACCCCGCCAGGGCCTCCGCCTCTCCTCCGTGATGCCAACCCACCAAGCTGGATCCCCTGGAGCCGCCCCAAGCCGCCATCTTCTTCAACTCCGGCAACCTCCGCCCTCTGTCGCTGCTGGAGAGGTCAAATCCGACATCGTCCGGCCACCGTTAGCTACATTACGGGTACGGGCAGGTGCGCAATCATCTTCTCCGTCGATCTTTCCCTCTTGTTCGCCTCCAAGAAGCCTCACCACCGGCGTGAGCTCTGGCGAAGCGCCGCCCTCTCTGTTTCCCTCCCCCTCCCTCCGGCCTGACTAGCGGGGCCCGCTAGTCAGCCACTCATTACGCGTGCGAAGCGGTATGACTGGTGGCGCCTCGGGAGTTTACGCTTTCGACGTCACCCCCTCTGTTTAATTATTTCAAATTCATTTGAATTCCAGGAAACTTCAAATGGACATAACTTTTTATCTATAAGTCCAAATGCATTGATTCTTTTTGCATCGTGGTCTGTGTCCAAAAATCTAACAGCACCCAAAAGATGGGATTTTTCCTTGCTGTCTAGATTTTGTAGTAATTTTCAGAAGGTTTCTTGATTTTTTTCTTTTGGTGATTTTGAATATTTTTAGAAGAACCAGCTTGTCTTAAGGATCACCAGGAGCTTTGTGAACCTCATCAACACTAAGGCAAGCCACAGTAACATTTTCATAGTGCCACTTCAATATTTGTGATTTTCCTACTTGAACATATGAATATTCATGCATTTAAATTATATATATGATGATCATATATGTTAAATGCTTGTCATGTTAAAATACTTGAACTACAGAATGTTTGAAGTGAATCTTGTTGATAAACTAAGGAGAACTTACTTGCATGAGATGAATAAATGATATGATCATAGAGTTGGATAATTAGTTTAATTGTTATTTTTGCATGATTAAAAATGATGAAATTGATAGTAATGATTCTAGTATAAGTGAGGTGTGATCTTAACCAGAGTAGAAGCATGAGTTGATGATGGCTCCGTAGGAGCATGGTCGATTCAGTTGTTTACATGCTTATGTGGTGCATATGTTAAGTGATGCATAGCATGGTATTGTGACACCGGTTATTTGTCACATTAAGTTGAACCTGATTAACAACTCAACTTGAACATGCTGTTGACCGGGTCATGGTGCCGCTAAAACGAGTCTTTCCCAGTGCAACCACATTTGCCGGTATGGGACGGCCTTAATGCGTTTCATTGTCGTGCCGCTGGTTGGTGCCTCCATTTAGGGAAGGTTATGGGCGTGTTGTACCCTGGCCCGGTAGGCAAGCATAACCTTGTGAGCCCATTGTTAAGTTAATTTTGGTACCAGATCCCAGAGTGGATCGTGGCCACGATGGTGGTCGAGGTGTCTGGAGGTAGACACGGGGCCACCCAGGACTAGCCCGGTGGGGTCTGACTCGGAATGGCCGAGAGAGTGTCATGACAATGAAATGGTTTAGTTGGAAAGTTGTTGGTCCACCCGAATGAGAATGCAAGACCATGGGTTCCGTAGTGTGGGTACAGTGTACTAACCTCTGCAGAGTGTTTTTAATCTATCGATAGCCGAGTCCACAGTCACAGACACGCTCGAAAGTAGGGTACGCCATGGGTCAACACTTAATAAAATATGCACACTAAGTTTGCACTAAGGATGGCAGTGAGGCCATCGTGTTGAGTTGGCCATGAGATGGTCGGGTTGTGATCACCGTAAGGATCACGGGCCAAGAATTGGTCGGGTTATGATCGCCGTAAGGATCATAGGCCATGGATTGGTCGGGTGGTGATCGCCGAAAGGATCACAAGTGTGTTTTAGAGATTATCATGTTTGTGGTCTGGAAATGATCATGTCCGGTAAGCACGCCCGTGGAACACGTACCTGTTGAACATAGTCACATCATGTTCGATGTATGGATGCATTGTTGATTAAATGGTTAAATGTCATGATATTGTTTATCATTATGTTTATGCTTATTGTGAGCTTGCAGGTACATTCAATGTACTGACCTGGCGTGTCATGCCAGATTTCAGGAAAGTCTCGCTGGAAAGGAGTGTTGTGCGACTCTAGACCGTGTCCACATAAGTGTCCTTGTGCTATGGAGTCCCGCTACGACGTTGTTCCGCTGCCAATTAGTTGTCATGATCGAGGCCCCTTTATGTTCACTAAATAATGTACATATTGTTCAGCCGCACTGTGTGTGCCGCTTGGCCTGGCTAACTGTTGTAATATAAACTATGCTCCGCTAGCATGAATAAAGCGGTTGTTTTTCTGTACCATGTTGTTGTGTGTTGCCAGTAGACAAGGTCTCTGGGCTGGCAATGCAAGGTAAATCGGTCGCTCTTAGCCGGGGTGCCACAACTAGACTACAGCTAAGCCCTCGAGTGAGAGGTAGGCTCACCACTCGGTAGGATTTTTATTACTTAGGCGAGTAACGGACTGCAACTAAGCCCCCGAGTGAGAGGCAGGCTCACCACTCGGTAGGAATTTTTATTACTTAGGCGAGTACTGGACTGCAGCTATGCCCCCAAGTGAGAGGCACGCTAACCACTCGGTAGGAATTTTTATTACTTAGGAGAGTACTGGACTGCAGCTAAGCCCCCGAGTGAGAGGCACGCTCACCACTCGGTAGGATTTTTCTTCGACTTAGGGGAAACAGATTCGCAGCTAAGGCACCCATTGGGGGATTTTAGAATATGTAAAAAATGAACAACAATCATTCAGAAGACTGTAAAATCATGTCTTTTGATAATCAAACTAAAGGGTACTTCTTATTACATCTCATTAGTTCTAAATACTTAAGAGTAAAAAGGGCGGAGAAGTTCCACATTCTAGGCGCGTGGCTCATCTTTATTGTCCTCGACATTAAAGAGACGATACGCTCCATTGTGGAGTACTTTGGTGACGACGAAAGGGCCTTCCCAGGAAGGAGCGAGCTTGTGTGGTTTCTGCTGGTCCACTCGAAGAACCAGGTCTCCTTCTTGAAATGCCCGACCCCTTATGTTTCTGGCATGGAATCGACGCAAGTCTTGCTGATAAATGCTCGACCGGATCAAGGCCATCTCTCTTTCTTCTTCTAGGAGATAGACTACATCTTGCCGAGCCTGCTCTGCTTCCTCTTCTGAGAAGAGTTAGACTCGAGGTGCATTGTGGAGCAAATCACTTGGGAGTACAGCTTCGGCTTTGTAGACTAAGAAGAATGGAGTCCTTCAAGTCGACCTGTTAGGAGTTGTCCTCAACCCCCAAAGTACTGATGGGAGCTCGTCGACCCAAGCCCCTGCTGCATGCTTGAGGTCACGCATCAACCGGGGTTTCAGTCCTTTGAGAATCAATCCATTTGCCCGCTCAGCCTACCCATTCGACTGAGGATGAGCGACCGAAGCATAGTCGACCCTCGTGCCTTGGGAGGCACAAAAGATTCTGAATTCATCAGAGTCGAAGTTTGAGCCGTTATCTGTGATGATGTTGTGTGGAACGCCATATCTGAATATCAGTTCCCTGATGAAACTCATAGTTGTACTTGCTTCAAGGTTTTTAATGGGCTTGGCTTCGATCCATTTGGTGAACTTGTCGACTGCCACCAGCACATGAGTAAATCCACTCCGGCCAGTCCTCAGAGGCCCAACCATGTCCAATCCCCAGACGAGTGGAATTGTTTTCAGAGCTGACGCAGGTTTATGGGACATGTTGGAGTAAAACTGACAGCCTTCACACTTGTCCACTATTTCCTTAGCCATCTCATTGCACTACTAGGGAAAAGCCTATACACAGAATCTTAGCAGCAACACGGCTCAAAAAGGAGCGCTACTGCTAATTAGTAGTAGCGCGTGTGCGGGAAACTCGCTGATGATAAGTTTTTAGCAGTAGCGTGCTCTGTGTAAACTGCGCTGCTACAAATATCGACCGCGGTGTTCACCTAGCTCCATTTAGCAGTAGCGTCGTGGCCCGAACCGTGCTACTGCTACGGATGTAGTAGTAGCGCGCTTTTACTGAGATCGCTGCTGCTAAATTTCAAATTGGCACACTTTTTTGTCACTGTTAGCAGTAGCGCCGTGGCCCAAAGCGCTCTGCTGCTAATTCCTTATCAGTAGCGCGTTTCTGCTCCCGCGCTACTGCTAACCCACACCAACCCACCACCTTTTCCCCACCCATGCCTCCCCTCCCCCTCCCCTCTTCCCTTCCCCCTACCTCCCCCACATGCTCCCACTCTCACTCTTCTTCTTCCTCAATACTTCTCCCCCATTACTCTTTCTCTTCTATCCACCTTTCTCTCTCTTCATTACTCCTACCTAACTACACCACCTCCATTAATGCATCTCCTTTCTCTTTTTCCTTTCCCCTCCACTAGTTGAAGTTGTCTCCTCCCAAATTAGGTAGCTAGGTAGATGTAGGATTTAGTTAAGTGACCTATTTGCCCCCTAACTAGATTTATCTTTGTCAAGAAGAGCTTTGTGCACTTTTGATCTCCCTACAACATCATCTCCACCGTGTGCTCGATCTCGATCGAGATAGAGGTGATGAAAATTTCATGCTTTTGCAAAATGGAAATATGTTTATGTGTGTGTGATATGTTTGTGGAAATTGTGTGTGTGGCATGCCAAATTGTGCTTTTGAGTTGCCTATGTTTTGCCGAAATGTCAATTTATTTCCGTTTCGGCGAATTCCGGGCAAACTCTAGATCCATATATGTCCTATTTTTAGGGAAGGTCATGCCAAATTTTTGTATGACTTTGATGCATGCATGCATTTTTATAATCAATTTGTTTATTATTACCGTGCAGAGTTGACGATGGTCAGTGGAACGATGGTGGACAGGTGGTTGCGGTCGGTGGTGCAGGACATGAAAGAAAATAACCGGACAGAGGTTTTATGTCCGTGTCGAAAATGCAAAGGAATAGTTTGGCTCGACCCTCATGATGATGGTCGTGTTGAAGCGCACCTGCTCATGACTGGTTTCATGGATGGCTATACTCGGTGGATAATTGAAGATGAGGATGATGATGTTGAGGATGCCAACTGGGCAGGCAATGATGACACGGGGCAAGACGAAGAGATGATCGATAATGGCGGCGGGGAAGAGGCCGAACATGGCGGCGGAGAAGGGGCCGGACATGGCAGAGGAGAAGGGGCCGGACATGGCGGCGGAGAGAACGACATGGACTCCACGCAGCAGAGTTCGTCGGTACTAAGTTCAATCGTGCGGGACCCTCATGTTCAAGCATTGCTTCGCAAGGAGACGAGTACTGAGAGAGCTGCTTCTAGAGAGGAGGCTAAGCTGGAGCAACTGGTGGTAGACTCGAACACTCCATTGTATGATGGTTGCAATCCTGAGGTGACCCGCTTGAGTTTCACGCTCCAACTCCTGAAGACGAAGGCTAAAAACAAATGGACCGACACTAGCCTCGATGAGCATCTCAAGTACCTAAAGGATGTTCTTCCCGCGGGTAATCTATGTCCTACTAGTGTTGATGAGGCCAAGAAGATCGTGTGCCCTCTTGATCTGCCACACGTTAGATACCATGCATGCATCAACGATTGCATAATTTATCGGAAGGAGCACGCGGAAAAAACAAGCTGTCCGGTGTGCAATGCTTCTCGATACAAGAAGGCCGGGAAGAAATGTCCCCAGAAAGTTGTATGGTACTTACCGATCACTCCCCATCTCCAGAGGTATTTTGTAGATCCCAAGGAAGCAAAGCTAATGCGCTGGCACGCGGAGAGGAAGAAGCCCGACGATGGAGATGATCCGAAGCTGAGACACGTGAAGGATGGAAGCCAGTGGAGAGCGTTGAACAACTTCTATCGGTATTTTGAATGTGATGCAAGGAACATCGTGCTCGGCGCGTGTACCGATGGCATGAATCCGTTTGGCAACCAGAACACCAACCATAGCACATGGCCCGTGTTTGTATGGATGTACAACCTCCCCCTGGTTATGCATGAAATCAAAGTACATTCACATGAGCATGCTTATTCAAGGGCCAAAACAACCAGGAAATAATATTAATTTGTATCTGGGGCTACTTCAAGAGGAGTTAGACACGTTATGGAAAACACCGGCCAAGACATGGGACGCCAGCAAAGGTGAGTATTTCAACATGAGAGCCGCGCTGATCACGACAGTGCAGGACTATCTCGGTTACGGATATGTGGCAGGCCAGGTGTGCCATGGATATTGCGGATGCACGCGGTGCATGGATGATACGACGTCTCAGCAGCTAACGTCAAGGAAAGATGGCGGGTCTGGGAAAATCGTGTACATGGGGCATCGAAGATGGCTTGAACAGGACGACCCGTGGAGAAACCGTGGAGATCTATTCAATGGTCACGCTGAGCATCGAGGACCTCCACGTAAGCGGAGCGGTGCCGAAATCGATGAGCTGTTGAAAAACTGGAAGGAGTGCCCCGCGCCGGGAAAGACGATGAGAAAGGCGCCGGAGCCGCTGCTGAAGGTATGGAAGACGAGGTCTGTGTTCTGGGACTTGGAGTACTGGCACAAACTCGATACACCTCATTGCCTTGATCAAATGCATATCTGTAAGAATGTCCTTGAGAGCTTGCTCGCAACACTGATGAACATGCCGGATAAGACCAAGGATGGGCCGAAGGCAAGAAAAGACTTGCAAGATTTGAAAATCAGGGAAGATCTGCACATGCCGCCCCGTAAAATGTCAGACGAGACAGAGACGGAGACAGAGGCACGGGAGAAGAAGGGCAAGAAAATAAAGAAAGAGGATTATTGCCCCCCTTCTTGCTTCACCTTAAGTCAGGCTGAGATCAATGCCTTCTTTAAGTGCCTTACCGGAGTCAAAGTTAGTTCCGGTTACTGTGGCAAGATAAGCAGATATCTAGACACGGACAAGAAAAGGTTCAGCGGGATGAAGTCTCATGACTGTCATGTGATGATGACGCAGATACTACCTGTTGCCCTTAGAGGGATAATGGACAAGCACGTCCGTGACACGCTTATTGGTCTCTGCAACTTTTTCGACGTCATCTCTCGAAAGTCGATCAGTGTGAAGCAGCTCCAAAGGCTACAGGAAGAGATCGTTGTGATACTGAATGAGCTTGAGATGTACTTCCCACCCGCGTTCTTTGACGTGATGGTGCATCTGTGTGTCCATATTGTGGATGACATAATAGACCTGGGGCCGTCATTCCTGCACAACATGATGCCGTTTGAGAGGATGAATGGGATCATCAAAGGATTCGTTCGTAACATGTCCCATCCGGATGGAAGCATCGTCCAGGGCTATTTGGCACAAGAGTGCATCTCTTTCTGTGAGAATTTTCTATATGGCGCAGACCAGCCGCCTGGTGTTAGTGTTGGTTTGCCCGTTAACAAGCACGATGGGAGGCTCGAAGGAGATGGTCACTGCAACGGTCGCAGGGAACTGCACGTGGCATACTCAGATCGACGCAGCGACTTTGACAGAGCAAACTTGGTAGTGCTACAACACCTAGACGAGGTAGATCCTTTCGTGGCACTGCACAAAGAAATTATCGCAAAGAAGTATCGTGACCGGGGGGTATGCAGGACGGACGCCGAAGTTACTAGAGAGCACAACTCCACTTTCCTGCATTGGTTCAAAGAGCATATTATTGCTAATCTCCCGGAGGAGGGCTCTAAGGACGGATTGCTCATATACGCCTTAGCACAAGGCCCCTCGCCCAACCTCGTAACCTATCAGGCATATGATATCAACGGATACACGTTCTACACGGAGGCCAAAGATATGGACAGTGATGATCAGAACTGAGGGGTGACGATGGAATGCATGACCGGCAGCGACAACGACGCAACTGAACGATTTTATGGAATGGTCGAGGAGATCTGGGAGCTTGACTACTCTGCACTGTACAACACGACGATGTTCCGTGTCATATGGGCTAAGAATGTCAAAAGCAAAAGCCGTATTTTCACTACCATGACTATACCCGACGCCAAGAGCGCTACCGTGAACGCTATCGCAAAAAATGAGCCATGGGTACACACTAAGCACGTGACACAATGCTTCTTCATAACTGACCCACGCAATCCCAGTCGTGTTGTCGTGAGGAGAGGCAAAAGGAACATCATTGGAATGGATGGAGTCACCAACGAGGAAGACTATGATCAGTACGGCAACCCAATGAGGGAAGATGACGATGATGATTAAGTATACATCAAAAGAAGAATCAATACTACATTACCTAAGAAAAATCATACTCCATGGAAAAGGCAAAGTCAAAATGAGGGGCTCAATTATTCTTCGACGAACAAGAAGGGAAAGAAGCTGACTCAAAAACGAAAACGTCAGCACTGAGGAAACTTATGTTATCGGTTAAATCATGTAATATATATATGTATATATATATGTGTGTGTGTTCCTATTTTGTATACACACTTAGCCATTATTATGCATGGGTCCAATGATGTGTAATATATATGTTCCTATTTTGCATACATATTTAACCGTCAAATGATGCACAAATATTGCCCTCCCTTCGTTCACTGCCCTCGGGAAATAAAAGTGGGATAGAATAAAGGAAAAGAAAAAGGAAAACTGGCAGTGGCGAAGGTAGTAGCAGCGCGTTTTGCCTAAACCGCTACAGATACTGAAGTTAGTAGAAGCGAATTTCGTATAAAGCGCTATAACTACTGAAGGTAGTAGCAGTGCGTTTTGTCCAAATGCGCTACTGCTACGTCCACTTAACCCAAAATTCTCACCCGCCCTGCATTATCCCGCCTTTTCCCCCCAAATTCCCACTCTCCCCCGTCGTACCGCCGCGCCCGACACGGCCTCGGCGCTCGCCCCCGACTCCGGTGCCGGCGCTAGCCCCTGACCCCGGCGCTCGCCCCCGACCCGGCGCTCGCCCCCGACCCCGACCCCGGCGCTCGCCCCCGACCCGGCGCCGGCGCTCGCCTCCGACCCCGGCGCGCTCGCCCCCGACCCGCCGGCCCTCGCCTCCCTCCTCTCCCCTCCCGGCCGTCGTCGGGCCTGCCTCCTCGCCCCTACAACCTCTGTAACCCCCCCTCTCTCTCTGGACATGTTAATTAGGTTATCTATTTAGTTACGAATTTAGCTAGGTTTCAAAATTTGAACTAACATGTGATATGTGCAAATTTGAACTGGACATGTGATATGTGCATATGTCATGTTTTGGACATGTCATATTTGGAAAATGATCCGAGTGGCCTATGTTACGCCGGAATGTTGATTCATTTCCGTTCCGGTGAATTTCAGGCGCTCGATATGTCCATTTTTTAGCAAAGGTCATGCCAAAATTTCCCGTGAATAAAGGCATGATTTTGTGCTACATAGTTGGCATACTGGCACATAGATTTCTTTTTATGTCATTTCTCATTTATTCATACTTTTAGAAATAAATGAGGACACTTAATCATAGGAAACATGTCGAACAACGAAGAAACTGGGCCTTCTGACCAAGATGCAGACGAGATGGATTATGAGGGTGAACAAGAGTACCTCGACTATTTGACTGCTAAGCAAGGTTTGCAGGTCGGCCTCGATGATGGTACTGACGCCGACATCGACACCGACAGCGCCGACACCGATGGAGGCACCGAGACCGGTGGGGAAGGTACCGGCAGGGAAGCTACCAGCAGGGAAGGTACCGGCCCCGATGCCGCTACCGAAAAGAGGAAGCATAAGAAGCAGAGGATACGAAAACCTAACAAACTAGGGATTGGACAACTTGTGATCACAAAGATGGCACCTGGCAAGTTTGAGCCGTTAGAGCCGGAAGAACCTCGCAAGTGCTATGGGAACCAAGTAGATGCATCCTACAGGAATGCGCGAGCATCAACGACGATGACTTAAGGAGTAAAGAACATTTGACGCAGTTGCTCCTAACGAAGTTGCACAAGAGACTCAAGTTCCCCGACCGGGATGATAACATAGAACAACCGTGGGATGATCCGAAGATGAAAAAGATTAACAATCACGCCATGGGCATGTTCAGCAATGATTTGGCCTCCTGGAAAGGGAGGGTGAAACGAGCTATTGAGGCTGATGAACCCCTGTCCAAGATTCTGGAGGAAAATCCGACACTTACGGAAGAGGAGTTCGAAAAGTTCAAGGACACTTGCGCTACCGAGGCAGCCAAGGCTAAGGCTGCGAAATTCAAGAGCCTTCAGCAAAGGAACACGGGGAAGCATCGCCTCGGAAGCCGTGGCTACCTCGGTAAAAGGCCCATATGGGATAAGGAGGACGCGGAACGTGAAGCCGCGGGTCTCCCAGACCCCTTCGCGAAGTTCACCAACCCCTTGGAGCATGACTTCATCAGGGCCCGCTACAAGTGGGACAAGGAGAAAAAGGTTTTTTACACGGACAAGATCACGAGGAAATTGATTAGACTACTGGAGAAGCAACACCAGCTTGCAGCCGAAAGCCCTACTTCTCCGATGAGGCCCAAGTGGGACACCCCTCTCAACCGGGCCTTGAACGAACTTAAGGGACTCCCTTTGGATCAGCGGCCGCAATATGGTCGTGTGCACGGCGCTGGAGACGGCGCCACGTGGAAGGTGTTTTACAACGAGGGCCCGGAGGCCAAGAAGCTGAAAAAGAAGTTTAGTCAGGCGGACATCGACGCGAAGGTGAAGCTTGCGGTCGAGAAAAAAGCAGCTGAGGACGCGAAAAAAGCAGCCGAGGACAAATATGAGTTGCTACAGCAGGCAGTCAATGCAGCTGTAACTGCCTGCAGAAATGATTTCGCTACTAACTTGGTTCCAGTTATCATCAACTGGGCGAAGGAAAATCCAGACAAGACGGTACATGATTTCCCGATGCCCAGTTTCGTCGGGAGCAACTCCATGAACAACAACACCATCGCACCATCACTTGCTCACGCAACCGGGCCTCCTCTCGCAGCCGCTCCCGCTCATAGCAGCCCGTCCTCAGTCTCAGGCGCGCTAGGTGGGCCTTCATCTTTGGTTGAGCTCGACACCGTCACGGTAATTACATGTCGCACCAACATATATATAATATTCCATTTTTGTTGCCTTTTGGTTGTTTTACGCCACAGACATATGTGTTTGCAGGCAAAAGAAACCCTGTGCACCATACTCTACTTGATCAAAGGCCAGAAGGTGGACGTGGGAAAGGGGATGATAATGGACCCCTCTCAACGCACGTTCCACAACCAGCCGATCCCCGCTGGGCACTTCAGGGTTAGCTTGACCAGTGTGAAATCGGGGCACGAGGATTTGCCTCCTCTAGTACAGCATGTGGGAGCAGACGACGAGAGCCCGCCGCGGATTGGAAGCTGCAAGAATTGGGTGCTGCTATGGCCGAAGAATCTTATTTGTCTGGAGCCGGCCGAGAGCACACCAATAACTACCACACATCAACAAGCATGTGTGAAGACCACCACCCCGCCTACGCAATTACCAGCTCCTGTAGTGTCGGGTGAGAGCGGCGGACGACATGATGAAGGGGGTGCAATAGTACTGGCTGATGTAATTTCTCCTGTAGAACAGAGAATGGATGATGAGACGGCGGTCGACCCTATGGATTTCCTCAATACAAACGCGTATGACTGTGACATAGATATGATGAGT
This sequence comes from Triticum aestivum, assembly GCF_018294505.1. Lineage (NCBI taxonomy): Eukaryota > Viridiplantae > Streptophyta > Magnoliopsida > Poales > Poaceae > Triticum > Triticum aestivum. The sequence continues at coordinate 293,412,128 of NC_057804.1, read as the reverse complement.
CAACCATATGACGAATCGGGCTATCAGCTTGCTAATGAGGATATGGATGATATGCCCGGGCAGGGTCATACCATGGATTGCAAAAAGTCTCTCTTCATGAAATCCTCACAGGACACGCCTGAAGATGCCGCCTCAACACAGGCTCAACTAGCCGGGCGCGAGGGTCATACAGTACTTAGCTCGGGAACACTGGGCAGGGGTTAAGGAAGGCTCTGGAAGGTGTGCCCAAGAAAAATGAGAGGAAGAGATCGGGGAAGGTAACTGCTTCCAAACAAGCCAGAGCACATAGCAGCCAGACGATGCATTCTGAAGAGCGTGTACCCGTGAAAAGTGCGGTCATGTTCCATCTCACGGGCGAGCCGATGCTACCGCCGAAACCGCTGGAGGCACTATCAGGGGATCTCAGGAGACTGCACGACCATGTGCTGTCGACTGAGAAAAGCCTACTAGCCTCAAAGGATCCAGGATATCCGACATACGCGGCTCGTGTGCCTGAGGGGAAGTGCTACGTCGACACACGGCCCGCGGAGGTGTTCTTCCTGCGGTTTGACCATATCTTTGAGATGTTTCTAACAAGGCGGCTTGATTTTACTATCGTCCGCCTTTTTGCGCTACATATGAGCTCCGTCATGAAGAGTGAAGAAGTCTCGCAAATCTGTGTGGCGGATCCGTACTACATGCACGAGTCTTTCTTGAGTCTCGGCGACTTTGAGCGTGAAACTGCTAGGGAGTACCTCCAAAACTTCATGGTACAGAATAAGGACCGGGAAATTGTCCTCGTGCCTTATCATCCAAAGTAAGTCAGTTCCGGACAACCCTTTCGTACATTTCAATCATTCCTTCTCTCTCATATGGGGAATAATTTGAGGTGTCTTTTCCCCGCAGCAACGGGCGCGCCGTCCTTATCGTTCTTTACCCGCAAGTCTCCCACGCCGTGTATTTTGACCCTTCCAGAGACTACGAGAAAAAAGACTACACCCACATAATGAATATTCTAGATGATGCTCTCCAAGGCTTCAGCTTTAGAGGTGGCCACGTGCAGATCAAGAAACAAAGGAACAAGAAGATGGGTTTCGCGCATAAAACTAACTTCTCCTGCATCCATGTCCCAAAACCAAGCAAGAAGGATGGATTCTACATCGTCCATCTCATGATTCAGTTCAACACGGATCACCAAAAGCTTCGCATTAACAGCAGAAATGATGATCGTATCCACAAGTGGCTAGAATCTCATGGAGAAGCGGATTATAAACTTAGAGATGACTTCTTTCGCATCCAAAGCGACATTGCGACGATCATCATGAAAGAAGTCGTCGATGAGAAGGGGATGTTCCACCACGGCCCTATATCGCGAGCTGACGTCCGAACTCGCATAGGCATGCAACGTCTAGACCTCACGCCGTTCAAGAAGCTAGGGTTCGTCCTCGATGATATGGAAGGATGGAACTTCTAGTGATTTATGATGCCGATGATGATGATATGTGTCGGTTGAACTTGTATACTTTTTGTAGCGATGAAACTTTGTGATGTCCACGGTCCCTGCCGAACTTGCGTAACGCTACTTTGTTAGTTTGCGTACGATGACCTGCGTACCTCTAGTTAATTAATTTGCATACTGTATGTTGCATCTAGTTGCTAACCCTTTCTTTTTCGGTGTTGCTCTAGTATATTTTGTTGCATATATATGATTGTACATCCTCTTCATGAACATGCATCTCTAACAGGTACCTAGTTTCTTGATGGCGAGATGGAATTGCTATGTCGTGTACAAAGGGAAGGTTCCGGGGGTGTACAACGAGTGGCATGAGTGTCAGGCGCAAGTGAATGGGTTCACGGGCGCCAGCCATAAAGGCTTCAAAAGCAGACAAGAAGGAGAAGCTAGTTACTTGAGGTTCACGCTAGCGCGAGAGAGGACTCGTAACCGCCACCTCATGTACTGCATAGTTCCGCTCTCACTCATAGTGATAGCACTTCTTGCGTATACCTTTGTTTAGATGGATGACGTTGTTGTAGTTGCAAGTATTCGAGACTTGCATGTATCGCTATTTTCAAGATGATGACAAGATATCACTTTGTGTTGGATGATGATTATGATGAGACTATTTGTATGTACATGCTATGATTACATTTGTGGTCTCGCAGGCATTTGTATGTGTATCATGATGACATTTCTATGTGCTAAAGATTCTTCTATAAAGCCTGTTCAAATACAAAACAAATATGCCAAAAAAACAAAAAAACCTACTTAAATTAGCAGTAGCGAGTGTATAAAAGTTAGCAGCAGCGCTGCGATAACAGTAGCGCGTCAAGGCAAAGCACGCTAGAGCTACTAGCAGTAGCGAGCTTCCGCTAACAGCGCTGCTGCTACACTTGTGTAGTAGTAGCGCCGGTGAGCACGCGCTACTGCTATCTGTTAGCTATAGCGCCTTATTAGTAGTGCCTATCCCCGCGCTACTGATACATCTAAAACACGCACTGCTGCTAGCCTTTTCCCTTGTAGTGTTGGCCCACGGCCAATAAAATCCTCGGTATGCTTTGGCCACGATGGTCCGAGAGGACGCATGGTGACCACAGGTCCCCGAGTGAGTATCATTGAGGATCACTCGGCCTTCTTATGGCGTGATGCACTTCTGGCAGACTCCAGTTACACTTTCTCTGAACAACTGTCCTTTTATCACAGTAAAGGCCTTAGATCGACGGACCATCTGTCGAGCCTCTTCTTCATCCTCTAGAAGTTCTTTCCTAAGAATGTATGCAATGTACGACACTGTCCAGCCAGGAGTAATGACCAAAACCTCCATGACCAAGTCAACCATGGCTGGGATTTCGACTTCAGTCGGATCTGTGGCACTCTTAGGCTGTGGAGACTCTTCCGTGAAAGGATCTTCCTGAACCGAAGGTGAATGAATATGTTCCAAGAACACATTGCGTGGAATGGCCTCTCTCTTTGAACCTATCTTTGCCAACTCATCTGCAGCTTGATTTTTCAATCGGGGTATATGGTGAAGATCCAATCCTTCAAACTTCTTTTCCAGCTTTCTAACAGCATTGCAATAACCAGTCATGGCTCGACTTCTGACATCCCATTCCTTCATCACTTGATTGACCACCAAATCTGAGTCGCCGTATACCATAAGGCGATGGACGCCGAGTGAAATGGCCATACGCAACCTGTATAAAACTTCTTCATATTCCGCTTCATTATTGGATGAATCAAAATGAATCTGGAAAACATAGTTAAGCTTGTCTCCACGGGGGGACACCAATACTACCCCAGCACCTGATCCGTTTAGCATCTTGGAGCCATCAAAGAACGTAGTCCAATGCTATGAGCGAACTTGAGTCGGTAGTTGCTGCTCAATCCACTCGGCAAGGACATCTGTGATTGCTTGGGACTTGATAGCTTTCTTTGCCTCAAACTTGATATCCAATGGAAGCAGCAATCGCCCATTTTGCCACTCGACCAGTTGCATATCTATTATTCAAAATCTCAGATAATGGTGCATCACTAACGACTGTAATGGAGTGATCAGAGAAGTAATGTGCAACATTCTTCATGGTCATGTATATACCATAGATAAGCTTCTGATAATGAGGATATCGTTGCTTGGATGGAGTCAAAACTTCAGAGAGATAATAAATTGGGCGCTGAACCTTGTAAGCTTTTCCTTCCTCTACTCGCTCGACCGTGAGTACTGTGCTGACAACTTGTCCAGTGGCTGCAATATAAAGCAGTAAAGTCTCTTTGCTGATTGGCGCAGCGAGCACCGGATGGGTGGAAAGCAGGGTTTTGAGTTCTGCAAATGCTGCATCAGCTTCCTCAATCCACTCAAACTTATCAGATTTCTACATCAGTTGGTAAAGAGGCAAGGCCTTTTCACCGAGACGAGAAATGAATCGACTCAAGGCGGCCAAACAACCAGTCAACTTATGAACGTCATGCACTCACACAGGGCGTTTCATTCGGAGGATGGTATCAACTTTTTCTGGATTGGCATCGATCCCTCGTTCGGAAACGAGAGAACCGACTAACTTTCCTCCTGGAACTCCGAACATGCACTTTGACGGATTAAGCTTGATATCGTACCTCCTTAGGTTGGCAAAGGTTTCTGTGAGGTCAGTCAATAGGTCAGAACCTTTGCGAGACTTGACCACAATGTCATCCATGTATGCTTCCACATTCCGACTGATTTGAGTGAGCAGGCACTTCTGAATCATTCTCATGAATGTGGCTATGGCATTTTTAAGACCAAATGGCATGGTGACATAGCAAAAGCACCCGAATGGGGTGATGAAGGCTGTTTTTATTTCATCGGGACCATACAGTCGGATCTGATGATACCCGGAATATGCATCAAAAAAGACAAGCGCTCATACCCCACAGTCGAGTCAACATTCTGATCGATGCAGGGGAGAGGGAATTGATCTTTCGGGCAGGCCTGATTGATATGCTTGGAATCAATGCACATACGAAGTGAATCGTCCTTCTTAGGGACCATGACTACATTAGCAAGCCACTCGGAGTGGTAGATCTCTCGGATGAACTCTGTTGCTAGCAGCCGAGCCACTTCTTCGCCAATCGCTTTCCTCTTCTGCACGGCAGACCGCCAAAGGTGCTCTTTGACGGGTTTTGCCTTGGGGTCGACACGCAAACCGTGCTCAGCCAGTCCACTTGGTACACCCGGCATGTTAGAGGTTTTCTATGCAAAGATGTCCCTATTCTCACGGAGGAACTGGGTGAGCGCTTCTTCCTATTTGTTGTCGAGTGTCGTTGATATATGAGTCAGCGTGGCATTGTGATCGGTCGGGTGAATATGAATCGGCTTTGTTTCACCAGACGACTGAAATGCAGAATCTGTGGCAGGCTTCTTGGCTCGGAGCAAATCACTCGGATCTGCATTCTTCTGATACTCTTGAAGTTCAACAGCTGCCAACTGCGCGTTGGCAATTTTGGAACCTTTCTGGAAGCATTCCTCTGCCTTCTGCCGATTGCCAGTAACTGTGATCACACCTTTGGGGCCAGGCATCTTCAACTTGAGGTACACGTAACATGGTCGAGCCATAAAACGTGCGTTTGCAGGCCTCCCGAGAATGACATGGTAAGCACTCTGGAAATCCACGACTTCAAACGTCAACTTTTCCTTACGGTAATGCTTGGAATCACCGAAAACCACGTCGAGAGTGATCTGGCCGAGTGATTCGGCTTTCTTTCCGGGGATAACACCATGGAAACTCATATTGCTCTTGCTAATTTTGGACATCGGAATGCCCATCCCCTTCAAAGTTTCATCATAAAGGATATTCAGACCGCTACCACCGTCCATCAACACTTTTGTCAGTTGAGTGCCTCCGACCACGGGGTCGAACACCAGTGCTTGCCTCCCAGGGGTGGCTACACGAGCAGGATGGTCAGACTGGTATGTGGTCGTTGTCGTCGGAGCAACCATATTCACTTCTCTGTTGAATTGACTTTCAACATCTGCAAAAATCATGAGGGCAGAATTGACTTTCAGATAAACGTCGTCTTCCTCTTTATCCTCATCTTTGTCCGACTCTTTCTCCTTCTCATTGGGTTGTTTTTCTCGGAACTGCTGGATCAGGAGTCGACATTGCCGAGTGGTATGCTTAGGGTAAATCAGATTACCTTCTTCATCTTTCTTCATGTGGATGTGATATGGCAAATCCAACACATCATTTCCTGCTTGATACTTTACCTTCTTAGGGGGTAGGGCCCTTTAGGTTTTCCCTTAAACTTTCCTTGAGCCACTGCTGCGATTTCAACAGGTGCCACTGGCTCGGCCTTGCGCTTCTGTTTCCTACTGTAATTTCCTCCACCGGCCTCTTGGCCGACTGGCTTACTCTTCCCGCTATGGAGTCGATCCTCTTCTTCTCTGTTAGCGTACCGGGTGGCTATCTCCATCATCCGAGTCAACGTCATATCTCAAGTCCGGCCGAATTTTAGGACCAACTCTCTGTATTTGACTCCTTGAAGGCGCACACTGCTTGATGCTCTGATATATTTTCAATGGTGTGATGCAAAGTGGTCCACCTCTGAATGAATTCCCTCAAAGTCTCAATCGGCTTCTGCACACAATGCTGCAACTCGGGCAATCCTGCTGGTCGCTTGCACGTGCCCTCAAAAGTTCTAACGAACACTCGAGCCAGCTCTTCCCAACTGTGTATACTGCCTGGAGTCAACTGAGTCAACCACGCTCGGGCCAACCCTTCCAACATAAGAGGGAGATGCTTCATCGCTATTTCATCGTTTTCGCCTCCAATCTGCACAGCCACTCGGTAATCCTCAAGCCATGTTTCAGGCTTGGATTCTCCAGTGAACTTACTGACTCCGGTTGCCAACCTGAAGTTGGGAGGAATCACTGCCGCCCTGATGGCTCTGCTGAAACACTCTGGACCTGAAACATGCAATCTGCTGCCACTTGGATGATCTCTGCCTGGGTCTTCTCTATGCACTTTGTTCCGGTCGACCAGGCCTTGAACGAGAATGGATCTCGCATCGAAGCCTAGTTCTCTTGGGTCGACCGGTGCTCTGCGCTCGTCATTGTGACGGCGTCTATCATCGTTCTGCCGAGGCACATATGGCGCACTCCTCGGAGGAGGCGTAGGCACTCGACGACGATTGTCGCGGTCGAGCTGACGATCATACTGTCCATGACCTTCACGCCGCAGGGGCGATCTTGTGCTGTGGGCCGACTAAACTGTGTCCAATACTACGGATCTGCTATGAATCCTATTCCGCGACTGAGACACTTCAGTGTTCTACTCTCCCGCTGCCCGGAACAATGCCCAGATCTGCATCAACCCTCTGCCAGCCTCCGACTGGGAAGGTTGGATCGACTCTGCTATTTGGGCCGCAGCCGTGAGGTTCTGAATCGGAGTACGGTATACCTTAGGTGGAGGCGGGAAAAGCTGCCGTCAACTGGACTCAGGGACCCGCTCCCGAGCCCACTCGTCAAGAGTGCGCTGTAGGTTCTCCAACCGAGTGCGCTCAGCCAAATTAGCCAAGCGCGCCTCCTCCAAGGCCCGAGCCTCTGGGTTTCTCCAACAATGGGCGTGTAGAGTGCCTCCATGTTGCGGCGACGAAGTTCTTCCCTCTGCTGCGAAGAAAGGGGTTTGGGATGATATTCCTCAAGGACGCGCGACGGATCGCCGCCACCATCTTCGCCATCTTTGCGACGGAAGCCAGGTTGGCCACGCGGACCATCAACCATCAGGACTTCAGCCGCAGGGTCACTGCTATCGTACTTGTATGCAGTCTCCGCGGAGCCAGTCGACAAATCGAATAGGCCGTGGAGAGTTTCGTCGGGCTCGATTGCCATGCCTTGATGGGTGGCCGAACGCCGAGCCACCATGTGTTTCACCCACCGCTGAATCCGTGATCGACCGGATCGCTTGCGGCAGCGAACAGCGGGGAGGGAAGACACCTTCGGAGCTGACTGATACTGGGTCGACGGCTGCTGGAGAAGGACGCCGCGAACGCACGCGCGAAAGTGCGTCGCCCCTCGGATGGGGAGCGCCTCAACGTCGCGCGGAGCTTCCTGAAGCCACGCTGATTCGTCGGCGATGAAAACGAGCGCGCCGAGACGGATCTCGCGGCCCTCAGCCAATCCGCCGCCGGAAACCATCATGATGATCGGAAAAACTTACAACTTCACCAACAAGTCGCTAAGACACCTGCCCCATGGTGGGCGCCAACTGTCGTGGTTCTAAGGCTGACAGTAGAAAGGGGGATAGATATGGAGAGGCAAGATCTCAGCTATGGTGAAGGTGTACACACGAGTTTTACGAGTTCAGGCCCTTCTCGGAGGTAGTAATAGCCCTACGTCTCGGTGGTCGATTGGATTATATGAGTGATGTTACAGGGGGTGCGAACCCTTGTGCCAGAGGAGGGGGGTGGCTTATATAGAGTTCGCTAGGACCCTCTCCGTCCTCCATTACAAGGGACTTAATGTACATAAAGTAGGGGCATTACTGGTAAAGCCAGCCTTAAGTGTTGTTAATGACCTTAAAGACTACGGAGTGAATGCCTACCCGTTGCTACGCTGAGTGACTCCTAGTCTTCGAGAGGTCGAGTGATTCTCTAGATGGTCGAGTGACAGTAGGTAGGAAGATTCCCGAGTGACATGATGTCGAGTAGATTGCACTTGACATCTTCGACCGTGGGTCTCATGCTGCCTCTTGAACTTCTTGTCTTCTTGGGTAGTGACCTTGGGTAGGACGTATAGGTCAGGCCTATGACCCTACCCGAGGTCTGTATCCTCATCAGTAGATATCTGGAAGAGTCAATACCGAAGCAGTTGTCAGTCATTTCTTTAACTCATTGAAACTTTACTCACAGTCCTTAGTCCATTCAAACTTCTTATCCTTCTTGAGCAGCTCTATCATGGGTTTAGCAATCTTGGAGAACCCTTCAATGAAACGACGATAATATCCGGCTTACCCAAGAAAACTCCGGATCTAAGATACGGTCGTGGGTGGCAACCAATCGAGTACATCTTTTACTTTGCTCGGGCCAACAGCTATACCTTCTGTGGATAGCACATGTCCATGGAATCCAACTTGCTTGAGCCAGAACTCATAGTTACTGAATTTGGCGTATAACTGATGTTCGCGGAGTTGTTGTAACACTGCTCGAAGGTGTTCTTTGTGTTCTTCTTCACTTCTTGAGTAAATGAGTATATCATCGATGAAGACTACCACAAACTTATCGAGGAAGTACATGAATACTTTATTCATCATGTGCATGAAGAAGGCAGGGGCGTTGGTGAGACCAAAAGACATAACTTTATATTCATAAAGACCGTATCGAGTGGTGAATGTGGTCTTAGGAATATCCTCCTTTTTGATTTTGAGCTGATAGTATCCAGTCCGTAAATCAATCTTGGAGAATACCTTGGCCCCACTAAGCTGATCAAACATGTCATCAATCCTTGGTAGTGGATATTTGTTTTTGATTGTGACATCATTTAGCCGACGGTAATCCACACACATGCGGAGTCTGACACACATGGGGAAGAGCTGGGACGGATATATCCTTTCTGGAGCATTTCATGAAGCTGTTTCTTTAGCTCCACTAATTCTGAAGATGGCATTCGTAATACTTCTTGTGTATTGGTGTGGTCCCGGGCACAAGATCTATTTCAAACTCAAGCTCTCGATCAGGTGGCATGCCTGGCAGTTCTTCTGGAAATACATCAGGAAACTCGCTGACCACCGGAATTAATTCCAATTCAGCCACTGCTGTGAAGCCCATTTCCTTTGAGGGTATGCGTCTACGAGCATAAAATTTTGTCGTCTGCCCTTCTTGGCTGGTCAAAATGACTTCTTGGGTCACACAATTTATGCACACTTGATACTGAGTCAGCCAATTCATACCCAAGATAACATCCAACTTATCAGACTCAATAAGTATCAAAGAAGTTGGAAAATAGACTCCGTTGACATTGACTTCCAGATTGCAGCAAACTAGATTGCTTCTGATTAGAGATCTCGGGGTTTGTACCAGCATATTCTTGCCCAAAAGCGAACAAGGAAATCTGTTTTGGGCAACAAAACTCCGAGAAATAAAAGAGTGGGAAGCCCCAGAGTCAAATAAAATCACAGCAGGTATGTTATTAACAGAGAACATACCAATGACGATTTCGGGGTTCTCTTAGGCTTCATCGGCGGAGATGTGATGAACGTATCCCGTGATATTGTGCGGGTTCGGGCATGCTTCCATACAATGGAATTGTGGCCTGAATATAGCATTCGTCTGGTTGTTCTTGGGACACTGTTTGGCATAATGTCCGGTTTGCCCACAACTGTAACAAGAATTGTTGCGCAGACGCTCCTCTTGCATTGGGTTGGGTACGACATTCTTGACTTGGGTGGTGGTCTTGTTAACATATTGTTGCCAATTGGGCTTGTATTCTACCTGAGTCTGTTGCCAGGTACGAGCCTTCTGCACTGGTTGTATTTCCTTCCTTGGCTCAAACTTGCACTTGTGATCATTGTTGGCAGACTTATTATCCAATACAAGCTTGTGCTCTCTTTCAGCAATGAAAGCCTTATTCACCAGGGTTTGGAAGTTTGGGAAATCGAACATACTGTGAGTACAACGGAGTTGTGGGTTTAATCCACCAAGAAATCTGTTAATCTTTCTTTCTTAAGTGGCGTCGTATATGGAGTAACGTGACAGATGATTGAATTTCTGCAAATATTCTCCCACAGACTGACTTCCTTGGAGGAGCACGAGAAATTCACGTTGCTTAGTCTTCATAATTCCCGTAGGTATATGATATTTCCGAAATTGTTCCTTAAATCTTGACCAGGTAATTTCTTCATTAGTAGACCACATGGCTCTTTCATTTTCCCACCATATGGCAACAGCGCCTTCAAGATAATGTGTTACAAATGGAACCTTATCTCCTTCTTCAGTACGAGCAACCCCAAGCTTCTTCTCGATAGTTCTCAACCAATCATCTGCATCCAAGGGATCAATGGTCTGACTGAAACTGGGAGGCTTGGTCCTTTGAAAATCTGATAGCTTGGAGTAATGACCTGGCTAATTCCACTTTGTCCAACCATAGCTTGTAAACTTCTTAATATTTCAATCAGATCATTATTCTATCTTTCCTCAAACATACGCAGAATTTGTTTGGTGGAGGGCGTATTTGGCGGCGGAGGCGGTGGTGGAACGTGCGGCTCGGGTGAGTGTCCTGCCTATCGTGCAGAACGATGAACAAGAGAACCCTGGCAGACATTGCTACTGCTGCCTCCCCGCATCATCCTAATATGATTTTTCCCAAGGCAACACAACCGAGATGAGAAGCATTCAAATAAATGGGGGAAAGCAGCAACAAAAGCCCGAGAAAAACCGAAATGGCGAAGAAAATATGGCAAACGAAACAAAGTTCCAACATAATTATACATAGACTCATACAACTACATCCGTACTCCATCCTGACGACCGCGAATACTCGGAAGCTCTACTGCTCCGATGGTGTTGCAGGGTACTCTCCTGAAGCGGAATCGGATCCTGAACTGACAGGGTTAACTGAGACCTTCGGGTTAAAGGTGACACGACGATGCTGCCTCGAGGGCTCTCCCTCCGGGGTAGGTGGAGGGTGAGTCATCGGGGCTACATGAGTGGCGAGAAGTGAAATCCACTTAGCAGGAGCACTAAGTGGACTCACTGTCGCGGTGCCCAAGCTACTCAGAGGAGTAACCTGGGAAATAGGGGAACTAGAATAGATAGGAATATATGGAGTAAATCCTACAGATGTTGGAGTAGTGACTGATCTAGCAGAGGCTAAAGCAGTACAGACACGACTCAGCTCTCGAGCCAGCTCGTAGATTAGAAGATAGGTAGCAGTGATATAGCGAGAAAGGTGGCTAGCAACACTATCAGACTCCGGATCAATGATAGGGAAACGAACACGACCATTATCGTGCAAAGAAGGATAGTAGAAGAAACCTGGGTGGTTCTGCATCCGGACCTCGTTGTAGCGGAGCTCAACAAGTACCTCGAATGCAGCAAACTGGATGGCCTGAGAAGCGGTGGAAGCATAACTGCTCCGAGAGGTACGAGTGTAAGTGCTGGAATCACAACTGGTGCGCAGAGTAACCACAGCGTGATAGTCATACACTGAGTCAGCTAGACGCTCCTGGTACACACAATAGGTTGGGTCGTCACCGTGGGGGTACAGCCGACGCCACATGTTACGAAGGAGATGCGGCGACGTGTACAACATCAGCTGCAACTGGCACGGGTACAGCACCAGAGCCATCTACACTCACAACCATTAGCAGGTTAGCATAAAAATAAAATCAGTGCATGCAATGCAACAACCAGCTACAAATGCTACCGGTACTCAACTACAACTCGTATCTAGCATCCGGTTAACACATTGTAGTCTAGCGTGGCCTACAGTCAGCGCGGCTCTGATACCAAGCGTTGTGGCACCCCGGCTTAGATCAACCGGTTTACCATGCATTGCCAGCCCAGAGACCTTGTCTTCTGGCAACACACAACAACTTGGTACAGAAAACAACCGCTTTATTGATGCTAGCGGATCAGAGTTTATATTACAACAGTTAGCGAGGCCAAGCCGCACACACGGTGCGGCTGAACAATATTTACATTATTTAGTGAACATAAAGGGGACTCAATCAAGACAACTACGCGACAGTGGAACAACTCCGTAGCGGGACTCCATAGCACAGGGACACCGATGTGGACACAACCTAGACTCGGACAGCTCTCCTTTCCAATGAGACTTTCCTGAAGTCTGGCATGACACGCCAGGTGAGTACGTTGAATGTACTTGTGAGCTCACAACAAGCATAAACATAGTGACAAACAATATCATGATAATTAACCAATTAATAATAATGCAACAACATATCCAACATGTTGTGACCATGCTCTTGTGATAATCGTCCCTCGGACTGGCTTACCGAACATGATCATTTCCAGATCACAAACGTGTCAAACCCAAAGACAATCTCATGATCCTTACGGCAATCACAACCATGACCAATAAATGGCCCGTGATCCTTACGGCGATCACAACCACGACCAACAAATGGCCCGTGATCCTTACGGCGATCACAACCATGACCAATAAATGGCACGTGATCCTTACGGCGATCACAACCATGACCACATCTGGTCCAACTCAACACGATGGCCTCTCCTCCACCACCCCAATGCAAACTTCATACTTAGTGTGTAAAATTCATTAAATGTTGACCCATGGTGTGACCTACTTTCGAGCGTGTCCTTAACCGTGGACTCGGCTATCGATAGATTAATACACTCTGAAGAGGTAGCGCACTGGACCCACACAACGGAACCCATGGCCTCGCACTCCCATTCGGGTGGACCAACGACATTCTGACGAAACCACTCCATTGCCATGACACTCTCCCGGCCACTCCGACTCAATCCCCATCGGGCTAGTCCTCTGTGGCCCCGTGTCTACCACAAGACACAATGACCACCATCGTGGCCATAATCCACTCTGGGACCAGGTACCAAAAAGTTAACAACGGGCTTACAAGGTTATGCCTGCTTACCGGCTCAGGGTACAACACGCCCATAACCTTCCCTAGATGGAGGCACCGACCAGAGGCACGACAATTAAATGAATTAAGGTCGTCACATACCGGCAAATGTGGTTGCACTGGGAAAGACTCGATTCAGCGGCACCATGACCCGGTCAACAACATATTCAAGTTGAGTTATTATCAGGTCAACTTAAAGTGAAAGTAACCAGCGTCATAATGCCATGACATGCATCACCAACATATGCATCACATATCAACATAAATAACTGAGTCAACTACGCTCTTACTCAGCTATCAACAACTCATGATACTCCTCTGGTTAAGATCAAACCTCACTTTAACCAAAATCTTTTCTAGCAAATTTATCCGTTTTTCATCATGCAAAAATAATCTCACTAATTATTTATCTCCATAACCATATTATCTTATCATTACTCATAACTAAATCCTTGTTAGCTTATCAACTAGATTCACTTCAAACTTTCTATAAATCAAGCATATTTAATATAACAAGCATCTAACAGAATATAATTAACATATTAACAATTTAAATGCATGAATAATCATTAGTTCAAGTAGGAAAATCACAAATATTGAAGTGGCACTATGAAAATGTTGTTGTGGCTTGCCTTAGTGCAGATGAGATTCACAAGCCTCTTGGTGATCCTCAAGACAAGCCTGCTCTTCTAAAAAAAAGAAAAGAAAACATCAAGAAACCTTCTAAAATTCACCAGAAAATCATTGCCTTTGGACTTGTAGATAAAAGGTTGTGGCTGTTTGAAATTCTCTGGATTTAAATGAAATTTGAATTAAAATAAAATAGACTGGGGGTGATGTCAAAGGCGTAAAAGCCCAGGGTGCCACCACTCGTTCCGATTCATGCGTGTACAGAGTGGCTGACTAGTGGGACCCTCTAGTCAGGTGAGGAGGAGGGGGAGAGGGAAACTGGGAGCGGCGGAGCTTCGCCGGAGCGAACGCGGGCGGCGAGGGCTCTTGGGCCATAAGAGGGGGGGATCGATAGAGGAGACGGAGGCGCACCTGCCCGTACCCGTAGAGAGGCTAGGGGTGGTCGGATGGCGTTGTAAACAGCCTCTCCAGCGGAGGCAGAGGGCAGCGGTCGCCGGAGACAAAGACGACGGCGGCTAGGGGCGGCTCTAGGGGCTCCAACAGGGCGGAACAGCTCCACCGGAGAGTGCCGGAGGCCCTGGAAGGGTTTCCCTGGCCTGGGAGGTGCTGGAGCTGTGGGGACGACCCGAGGGGATTGCCGGGGAGCTCGAGCTTGTGGGGTGTGTGGGAGTGGATGCGGGTGCTCGAGGAAGCTGGGGGTGGCCATATTTATAGGCGAGCGGCGAGGGGGGTTCGGGCTCCGCCGGAGGACACCTGTCCACGGCGCCAGTGAGAGAGGGGGAAGAGGACGGAGCTCACACGGGAACTGTTGGTGAGCGCAGACGAGCATAGGGGCGAGGGGAAGATGACGAGCACAGTGCGCCGCGCACTGTGGCGTTGGCCGGACCATGCCCGTGCACACAGCGGTGAGCTCCAGCGTCGGCGAGTGCCAGGGAGGAGTTAAGTGGGTGGAGACGGAGATGGTGGCGCGGTTTGGCACGCTCGGGCAGGCTGGGCAGCGAGCACGCGCGCAATAGAGTGCTCGGTGGCACTCAGAGCGCATTTTTTGCATGCCAGCACGCCTGGACGAGCGCTGTCACTGCGTGAACTATGATATCAGGCCAACCTAAGTGCAAACTTCATGTCTGGCGTGTAGTCCTTGGTAGTTTTGAGTGTTACCACGATTGGGTTGGGTTCCAGGTGCAGTAGAAATGAGTTTACACTCCAGGTAAGTTTCTGGACAGTAACTTTGGAGGTTTACTGTGGTCAAACCACTAGGACTTGAGGGCTGGGCTTTGGAGGCTAGCCAACACTTACTAAGGTGAAGATGCACAAGAAAAACCAGCTACAACGGATCTAGTAAAATGGTAGTTGCTGTAGAATCTACCATTTCTGTCTACAAATGAAAATATTTTCTGTAGCCAAAATATTCCAAAATGTGATGAAATATTTTTGCTCAGAAAGGTGCCCTAGGGTTCGAAGAATAATTGGGATTTTTCTCAAGATTTTAGGGGCAAGAAAAATTAGGGTTGCTTTGAAGCACAAAGGGCTAGCTAGGGTTTAGGAGGGGAAATTGAATATTTTTCATTAAAGAAAAATATTCCAAATGATATTATGAGGTGAACCAGAGAGGGAGTGATGGTTTGGGAAGGAGGTGAAGCACTTGGGTGAAAGTCAAGGGGTACCCAAGTGGTTAAGTCCAAATGAAAGATTCAAAAACTCCAAACTCAAATTCAAACAAACCGAAAACCAGGCAAAGAAAGAGGGGGCAAAAACCAGGCTGTCACAGTATCATCGATACCGAAGTTGGTTGATATTTATGTGATCGCGAGATGATCATGGATGTATCATGGATACCGATGTTGGTAAGTTGATGCATGACATGGTTACGAGGTAACCGCCGAATAAGAGTAAGTTGGTGCATGTGAATGTTAACTTGTTGCATGTGGTATCATCATGTTCATATGCTCACGTCATGCTAGAGTTGTATCATGTTCAATTGTGCTTGCCATGTTGGTCTGCCAGTATCATGCTCATGATTGATTTAACTTGCTAATGACATGTTGTTGTTTGCCTTGACTGCTTTTGGTTATTGTGAGCTTGCAAGTACATTCAATGTATTGACATGGCGTGTCATGCCAGTTTGTAGGTCGTGCCTAGAATGGTTGCTTGTTTGGTGTGGTTCCTGTGTTCGCAAGCTAGGATAAACGTTCCAACCAGAGTCCCTTCAGATTGGAGTCCATCATCGTCGTTCATTATTCCGCTGCCAGTAGAGGTTCTGCTGCCTCGGGTTGTTATGCTTGTAGAGAGCAACTGTGGTTGGCGTAGTGTCACCGTGCCGGTGTTATTCATTGCAATATCAGAGACCCTGTATTCATATTCGTGTTGTAATAGAGAGTTGGTTTGTTCTATACTAAGCAGTGCCATATTCCAGAAGACTTCACCTTGATCTCTGGGCTGGAATACGGGGCATTCCGGTTTCTCTGAGCTGGGGTGCGACAGGATTGGTATCAGAGTAGGTCTGGCTGTAGAGCGTCCTAGTCCATTGGAACGTTAGAAAATGGTAGTATAGGGTCTGTTTATTCCCCTTGCTTGCTGCATTTGGTTGTTGCATTTGTTTGCTGTATATAGTCTTATTCGGTTACCCCTAACCCCTGTTTCGTGCATAGATTGCGTTGAACTTCCATGAGTTCAATGCCATCCCCAGAGCCCCCGGTGTTGTTCTTATTGCATCCACTCCTGCACCTCTCGGCTTGGCCACCCTCCTTGGTGACATGTGGCATAGCATTTATCCCCGCGGAGATCCACCCCATTATCAAGTATTCTAGTTTTCCGCCAGAGGAAGAATTCTGGAGTATGTTGCCCATGTCCATTTGCCAACCCCGATTCCTGTTGGTAAGCGCACCTATAGTTTCCATGGTGGTTATGGTGCTACTCCCGAGCGTGTCGTTTAGCTTGCCGCAATGGAAGGAATCACCGGTCTTCGTCAACAAGAGAACATGGTGCAAGAGAACCGTGCTTATCAATTCTATCCCACCATCATCGAGAATCCTAAGTGGATCAAGTTCCCTTCCGTCAACCCTCAAGATGACCAGTCCATCCTCTCTATGTCCCGCTACATGACGGCCGAGAGTCTTCTTATTTCTGAGTTAGTCTATGACGCCATTCAAGCCAGGAGATTGCTTGGTGCTTCCCTACCTTAGTCTCCGCCAACTTCTCCAACCCCTTCACCTCATCCATCCGGAGTTTCGGACTCAGCAGTTCCACTCGCTACTCCCTTAGCTTCTTTGTCAGTCCCCAAGCTTTTGCTCAAGCATAGGTTGTAGTCATTCATGTAGTGCATGTGCATTTGCTCTAGTATTATGCTTGTGTGTGCCTATGTGGAGTAGTTTTGTAGCTTGTTTGCTGGGTGCTTTGTTGTAATCGATCGTTTTCTCGTGCTTCTTTGTTTTGAATCTTCGGTGTTACCCCCTTATGGACAGTGCTCATCAACCGAAAGCGGATCATAAGAAGCCATGAGAAGTAAAGATATATAGCAAGGAACTCAGTTAAAAGCAATGACATTTTCAGCTGATAGCATTATCTGGATACAAATTATATTCTGCTCAGACTTTCAGCAACAAGTACCCGTCAGAGATACACCTTTATTGCAGCAACGATTAAATCGGCAAGAGAAGAAAATTGAATCCAAGTTCAACCATGAATTTCAAGTCAAGGTATGGTCCGTACCCGATGATTGATTCTGCCATGAGTCAGATTTGAAGCATGCCACACCCAGAAGTCAGTCCAAATATGCATTGAATTCAGCAAGGACAGTCAGACAATTCTTGTCATACAAGTTATCAGCAGCCAGAATGACAAGAATATAAATATTATTTAGTTCACAAAGAAAATCAGTCTAGTTCTTCTCCACCATTTATCAACGAAGTGTACAAGGCAAGGTTCCCCAGTCTGCATCAGAAAGGTATGAATGGATTCCCGTGTAAGATATTTAGTCTTCTTTAGAAAGATACCGCAGAAGCTTCTGGCGTAAGGTACCGAGTCTTCCCTAGCAAGTATTTAATGGGGGAAGCATATGAGGTATGATACCCAGTCGTCCTCAGCAAGCTATCTGCCGAAAGCTTCGAGCACAAGACATCCAGTCTTCCTCAGCATGATACCCCGATGGTTTCCAACGCAAGCTGCCCAGTTTTCTTCAGTACGGCATTGGTATACGATATTAAACTATGAGTTGCCAGCATATGACAGTGTTTCCAAGTGGCATATCTGCAATAGTTAAGTCAAAACCAAGAATCAGTCAGAACCGAGGCATACCTCGAGGATCAGATATTTGTTCATACAGTGAGAATACTGTCAAGTTCATGCAAGTCTCTCGCACAAGCAAGAATTCACAATACACATCCGACAACCTCACAGGATATGCAAGTGGCAGAAAACCAGTGGGTGATGCAAGAATTGACAAGTATCGAAGAAAGACAATATTGAGCCAACAATCTTGGTAGTAATTATCAAGATTAGTCTCGCACATCCGACAAGTTAATGTTATTTAATCCTACCACTGTCCAACATAGTCAGCAACGGTAATGAGATCTGCATAAGCACATGTGAACTAGATAAATATCCCAAGACTCAAGACATGAACAAGACCAAGGTATGATGCAAGGTATTGCCCATGACAAAACTTAGGGTCATAAAATAATCAAGGATATATAAGGCCTAGCCCTTTCAGTTAAGGATCTAGACAAAGAAAATAATAATGAACGAGCAAGACCGACAATACTGGTATGCCGGTTATTGTGTGAAAAATGTGGTATGTATGCCCAAGACAATCGTATTCCACATCAAACCCAAGTGAAGATACACCTAATAGGTCTACCCCATTGTAGTAAGGGCCTCACAGTAAGGCAACCAGCTCAGTCAACATTATATGCTCAGAACTATCAGCATTGTATACCCAAGTCTGCCAAGTTCGACCCAAGGACAAATCAACATATTAACCTCAGCAACCGCGCTGAAGCATGATATGGACTGCTATCCACATGAGTATACCGTCAAAAGGAAGAAATAGTGCGATGGCACATGCTTTGAGCATTGTTATCTCTCTCATATGGGAATAAGAATAAAGAATAGCCTGCTGTGAACAGGATATTTGCCAAGATCACCGCCAATCAACTCAGCAAATATGATCATCAGGTGATGGTGCAATTTTTTTTAGTCCCGACAAGCGATAGTCAAATGGTACAGATCGGATACTCAAGACTGTGAAGCTAGTCAAGATAAGTCAGAAACTCCTACAAGATTTCAGAATCCATTAGAAGCAGGGGTATGATTCACATCACTGTTTTGAACCCAGAAGGCATGCATATATATGAGGAGTCTGATGCCTGGATAGAAGAGATTCCTTGTTCCACGGGAAGAGGTGTTCCCCACTCCGTGGAATATTCTCGGTACCCGATATGAGAATAACATCTTCAGCAAGGATCAATGTCGAGAAGGACACATATATCAGAAATGATAATCTTTCGGACCTCGGCTAAGCCAGCACACATGAAAGATAATTTGAGTCAGTATGAACAGGAACATATGAGGTAAGTCCTATCAGAATGTCAGATACGGTGAAGCAAACCACCCTAGATCAAGGCAGTCAGTAAGATCCAATTCGGTGGGAATACTATATGAGAATTAATAGAAGAAACCCGAGTTGGAAATGGTTTCTTCAAGTCAGTAAAGTTATTTATCCCTGAGCAACCAAATCTAGAGGACGAGATTTCTTTAAGGGGGGAAGGTTTGTAACACCCTGGATTTTGCCTTTTTCTTTTTTTTGATGATTTTCTTGGATTTATTGATTTGATTGCTTTTCTGTGGCTCTGTGGTTCTGAAACTTGGGAAGATCATGTATTCCTAGGTTTTATAGTGGCTTGTCATCCTCATCATCAACCCAAGATCATGTCATTTTCATCCTTGACCTAATCCAATATTCTTTTTCTAGGGAATATTCATTTCTATTAAAGGAATAACCCTTTAAACCCTAGGTTGTGAAGCAACCTATATTTTTGTCACTCCGAAAATTCCCAAAAATTCTAATAAATTGTTTGGGTCATATCTTGCTCAAATATGGAAAAACTTTTCACTGCCATGTTCAAAGATCATCCTCCAATAATTCTTTTCCTATTCTGCCCTAAGTGGCACTTTGCAAAGCAAGTGCTATTTATCTTTGCTTGATTGACTCCAAACTTTTTGGACATCTTTTCATGTCCATATAATTGCCCCATGCCAAAATTCACCTCAATTTGCTTAGTAAATATTCCTGAGCAATTTTTCAAAGTTCCTATCTTAGGGAAGACATTGTGAAGGAAGTACTAGCTAGGCATATCCAAATGAGCTGAAAGTTTGCAAGGTCCTTCATATGATCAAATCATCACTCTGTACCAAATTTGAGCTCATGTAACTCCTCTATGTCAGCCCAACTCCAAATCTTTGTTTTTGGTCAGATTTTCACTTTGTGAAGCAACCATATATTATATTGCTTCATTTAAGATGGAAATTTTCCAGGGCATTCTCCTACCCATATAAACTCCCTCCACCAAGTTTTGGCTCAATTCATCAAACCATTTGCCCTGTGCAATTTTTCCAAGTTTCTGGTTAGAATAAAGCATTATGAAACAAGTGCTAGTTTGGTTCATCCAAATGGCCTGAAACTTTTTGAGCAGCTTCATATCTTCAAATCATTGGGCCATGACCTTTTGTAGCTCATTCCATGCTCTTATGTGAGTGCAACTTCATCATCTGTCCATGCCGCCAGTGAGAGAAGGGGAAGAGGACGTGGGCAACATACTCCAGAATTCTTCCTCTGGCGAAAAACTAGAATACTTGATAATGGGGTGGATCTCCGTGGGGATAAATGCTACGCCACATGTCACCAAGGAGGGTGGCCAAGCCGAGAGGTGCAGGAGTGGATGCAATAGGAACAACACCGGCGGCTCTGGGGATGGCATTGAACTCATGGAAGTTCACCGCAATCTATGCACGAAACAGGGGTTAGGGGTAACCGAATAAGACTATATGCAGCAAACAAATGCAACAACCAAATGCAGCAAGCAGGGGCAATAAACAGACCCTATACTGCCCTTTTCTAATGTTCCAGTGGACTAGAACGCTCTACAGCCAGACCTACTGTGATTCCAATCCTGTGGCACCCCAGCTTAGAGAAACCGGAACGCCCCATATTCCAGCCCAGAGATCGAGGTGAAGTCTTCTGGAATATGGCACTGCTTAGTATAGAACAAACCAACTCTCTATTACAACACGAATATGAATACAAGGTCTCTGATATTGCAATGAATAACACCGGCACGGTGACACTACGCCAACCATAGTTGCTCTCTACAAGCATAACAACTCGAGGCAGCGGAACCTCTACTGGCAGCGGAATAATGAACGACGATGGTGGACTCCAATCCGCAGGGACTCTGGTTGGAACGTTTATCCTAGCTCGCGAACACAGGAACCACACCAAACAAGCAAGCATTCTAGGCAAGACCTACAAACTGGCATGACACGCCAGGTCAATACATTGAATGTACTTGCAAGCTCACAATAACCAAAAGCAGTCAAGGCAAACAACAGCATGGCATTAGCAAGTTAAATCAATCATGAGCATGATACTGGCAGACCAGCATGGCAAGCACAACTGAACATGATACAACTTTAGCATGACATGAGCATATGAA
This sequence comes from Triticum aestivum, assembly GCF_018294505.1. Taxonomy (NCBI): domain Eukaryota; kingdom Viridiplantae; phylum Streptophyta; class Magnoliopsida; order Poales; family Poaceae; genus Triticum; species Triticum aestivum. Next base: position 293,390,721 of record NC_057804.1, on the reverse strand, counting down.
CATGATGATACCACATGCAACAAGTTAACATTCACATGCACCAACTTACTCTTATTCGGCGGTTACCTCATAACCATGTCATGCATCAACTTACTAACATCGGTATCCATGATACCTCCATGATCATCTCGCGATCACATAAATATCAACCAACTTCGGTATCGATGATAATGTGACAGCCTGGTTTTTGCCCCCTCTTTCTTTGCCTGGTTTTCAGTTGGTTTGAGAGTTTGGAGTTTTTGAATCTTTCATTTGGACTTAACCACTTGGGTACCCCTTGACTTTCACACAAGTGCTTCAACTCCTTCCCAAACCGTCACTCCCTCTCTGGTTCACCTCATAATATTATTTCGAATATTTTTCTTTAATGAAAAATATTCAATTTCCCCGCCTAAACCCTAGCTAGCCCTTTGTGCTCCAAAGCAACCCTAATTTTTCTTGCCCCTAAAATCCTGAGAAAAATCCCAATTATTCTTTGAACCCTAGGGCACCTTTCTGAGCAAAATTATTTCATCACTTTTTGGAATATTTTGGCTACAGAAAATATTTTCATTTCTAGACAGAAATGGTAGTTTCTACAGCAACTACCATTTTACTAGCTCCGTTGTAGCTGGTTTTTCTTGTGCATCTTCACCTTAGTAAGTGTTGGCTAGCCTCCAAAGCCCAGCCCTCAAGTCCCAGTGGTTTGACCATAGTAAACCTCCAAAGTTACTGTCCAGAAACTTACCTGGAGTGTAAACTCATTTCTACTGCACCTGGAACCCAACCCAATCGTGGTAACACTCAAAACTACCAAGGACTACACGCCATACATGAAGTTTGCGCTTAGGTTGGCCTGATGTCATAGTTCACGCGGTGACCGCACTCGTCTAGGCGTGCTGGCATGCAAAACACGCGCTCTGAGTGCCACCGAGCACTCTATTGCGCGCGTGCTCGCTGCCCAGCCTGCCCGAGCATGCCAAACCGCGCCACCATCTCCGTCTCCACCCACTTAACTCCGCCCTAGCACTCGCCGACGCTGGAGCTCACCGCAGTGGGCACGAGCATTGTCCGGCCAACGCCACAGTGCGCGGCGCACTGTGCTCGTCATCTTCCCCTTGCCCCTGTGCTCGTCTGCGCTCGCCAATAGTTCCCGCGTGAGCTTCGTCCTCTTCCCCTCTCTCACTGGCGTCGTGGACAGGTGTCCTCCGGAGGAGCCCGAACCCCCCTTGCCGCTCGCCTATAAATATGGCCACACCCAGCCTCCTCGAGCACCCGCATCCACTCCCACACACCCCATAAGCTAGTAGAAAGCCGTATTTATGTCCATTTTGGCACTTTCTACAACAACCCCCATCTAAACTTCTCCTCTTAAGGTAAATTTTGGCCATCATAGTCATCTTAGTGATTGATCACTCTAGGCCAAAGCGCAACCCCTGCCTCCTGCTAGTTGTTACTCCCTGCATCACAAACACCTTGCTGCCAAAATGCTTTGCCTCCTGCTGCAAATCTCTTCTTTGCCCTTGGACCGATTTCTTACTTCGTTTTGACTGAGGGTAGCATGGTCTATCTACCATACATGATGTGGCCGATCACCTGGCACCGTGTATGCTAGTTCATGCAGTGACCACAAGTCGCGACCAGCCAAACTCATGCTCTGGCGCGTTCTTGCCCCTGTTCCCATCGCCTTCCTCCGCGTCTCGATGCTAAACCATGTCCTAGAGCTAGCTCGTGATTGACTGCATCGGCCTGAGTCGCTGCCCTGCCCTGCATCACTGTGGTCGCGTCACTGTCGAGCTCCCCGTGACGCGTTCGTCCTCTTTTCTGTTTTTGGCATGTCGAGCGGAGCTTCTTGAGCATCCCCGAGCCCTCCCCCGCGGCTTTTTGAGCTGCCCGAGTCCTCCCATAGCTCACTCATCCCTCCCTTCACTTCCCCAACCACCGGAGCAGCCTCTCCTCGCCTCGGTTCACCAGTGTCATCCATGGCCGCCTCAGCCTTGGCTTGATTCCGGCCAAACAAAGCCTCCCCTCGCGGTTCCGAGCTGTCCACTGTCTTCCTCTCGTCTCCGCGAGTCACCCCATTTCCCCCGTTTGTCGCCGGAGCACTTGTGTCCATGCCTCCCCTCGTCCAGCCGCCATGTTTATCCCCTATCTCCATCCGTCACCACCGACCCGAGCCTCCTCACTCTGCTCCACCACCTCCATCATCCTCCCCTCAGCACCCCGAGCCGTCCTCACCTATCAGCCCTCGCTGGAGCTGCCCGTGCCACCGAAGTCCACCTCCACTGCCGCCTCTCTGTCCTCCTCCGTCACCGTGTTCTCCCCTCCGCTCCTCTCCCCCCGGTGGCTCCTTCGCCTCTGAACGGGTGCGCCGAGCTGCCCCGCACACGCCGGCGTGCTCGCCTTGGCCGAGACCACCAGAGATGGCTGGCCCCATCGCCTCCTGTCAACCCTGCCTCCGCTCTGTTCCAGGAGAGGACCAGAGGCACGAGGAGGAAGACGACGCCCGTGCTGGCCCCCTCCCCTGCCGCCGGGCATGGCCCATCAGTGGCCCAAGTGCGCCGCTGATGTGGCAAGTGGAAGCGCCCCCGGGTGACTATGTTTTCATTTGCCCGAAGGCGTATTTCCATTTGTACGCTTTCATTTGCTCGAAAGAGTACTTCTTTCCTTCTTCCGTCTAGAATACGTTTTCTAACTCAGAAAGCATATTTCCTAAAAAATGTTTCTGCCTTATCCACTCAGGGACCCAGCTATGAATATGCTTTCTACAAAGTAGTCCCTAGTGTTCAACCCCTCATAACTTTTCAACCGTAACTTTGATAGAGGTGAAACCATAGCTCACTTCTTCATCTCGTCGAGATCTTTCTGTTGGAGCCATTTTCATAAGGTGTTCACACTGTGAAAATGACCATGATGCCCTTGCCCTTATCAGCCCCCTCCGAGAGAGAACCGTCCGTCATTTCATTCTACGGCTTCACCGCACTTCTTGCCGGAGTCTCCGTCACCCCCAGGCAAGCCACAACAGCCACTTGCATGATAGCCATGCAATAACCTTGGTTTTTAACTTGAATATTTAATAAATGTTAGCTCATTATCTGCCTGCTTGTTCACTACTACAGTCGTTGTTTCAATTTTACACGTGGATTCGTGTCCACCTGCATGCTATGTTATGATTCATCTTGTTACTTTGTGCTACTTGCTTGTATCATGTTCACATGTCATGCTTGTTAGTAGTATTACATGCTGTTAGTAGTGATGTTCTTTCGGATGCATGCTTAGTCTGTTAGTCGGTATCATTGTTACGCTTGTTTCGTTGCATCTAGTTGGTTACATGCTCACTTGGTAGTATTTATGGTTAAGTTCTTTCATGGTATCTATTTATGATGCTAGTGGTCATGCTATGCTCACATGTAGTGTTATGCCCATGCTCGTCAGTATGTCATGCCCAGTTGGATATATGCTTCATTATTGTTATGCTCGATGATTTGTTATGTTCTCGCATTCGAGTTTAACTGGATAATAATGAACTTGGACAACCGTTGGTTGGGTCATGGTGCCACTGAATCGAGCTGACCAGTAAAACCACATTTCCCTTTTATGGGAAGGACTAAACTTGGTCTATTGTCATGCCTCTCGCCAGTGCCTCCAACGAGGGAAGGATATGGACGTGCGCTACTCTGGTCAGGTAGACGGACATAAGCCTTGTGTGCCCGTTGTTGTTGTTGTACCCGGGTTGTCCCCGTTTGGGACCATTTATTGATTTTCCATGACGGTGGCCGTTGGGTGTCTTTGGTAGACACGGGGCCACCCAAGACTTAGCCCAGAGGGGAGTTGGTCGAAGTGGCTGGGAGAGTGTCATGGGCAATAGATTGGTTTTGTTCGAATGTCCTTGGTCCACCCGGATGGGAGTACGAGGCCATGGGTTCCGTGGTGTGGGTATAGTGTACTAACCTCTGTAGAGTGTGTCTTAAATCTATCGATAGCCGCGCCTGCGGATATGGGCCCAGTTCGTAGTCGGTCACACTATGAGCCAACAATAATAATACTAATAACCTGATTCATAATAACCCCGGTTCAATGATTGATACGTCTCCATCGTATCTATAATTTTTTATTGTTCCATGCCAATATTATACAACTTTCATATACTTTTAGCAAATTTTTATACGATTTTTGGGACTAACATATTGATCCAGTGCCTAGTGCCAGTTCCTGTTTGTTGCATGTTTTTTGTTTCACAGAAAATCCATATCAAACGGAGTACAAACGGGATAAAAACGGATAGAGAATTTTTTTGGAATATATCTGAATTTTGAGAAGTGGAATCAACGCGAGACGATGCTCGAGGGGCCCACGAGGCAGGGGGCGCGCCCCTGACCCTCGTGGACACCCCGTAAGGCAGTTGTTGCCCTTCTTTCTCCGCAAGAAAGCTAATATCTGGAAAAAATCGTGTTCAAAGTTTCAATCCAATCGGAGTTACGGATCTTCGGGAATATAAGAAACGGTGCAAGGGCAGAATCAGGAACGTAGAAATAGAGAGAGACAGAGAGACAGATCCAATCTCGGAGGGGCTCTCGCCCCTCCCATGCCATGGAAGCCAAGGACCAGAGGGGGAACCCTTCTCCCATCTAGGGATAAGGTCATGGAAAAATAATAAGAAGGGGGGCTCTCTCCCCCTCTCTCCCGGTAGCGCAGGAACGCCGCCAGGGCCAGCATCACGACAACGATCTACACCAACACCTCCGTCATCTTCCCCAACATCGTCATCACCTCCCCCCATCTATATTCAGCGGTCCACTCTAGCGCAACCCGCTATACCCTCTACTTGAAGATGGTGCTTTATGTTTCATATTATTATCCAATGATGTGTTGCCATCCTAGGATGTCTGAGTAGATTTTCATTGTCCTATCGGTAATTGGTGAATTGCTATGATTGATTTCATTTGCTTGTGGTTATGTTGATGTCCTTTGGTGCCCATCATATGAGCGCGCATGTGGATCACACCATAGGGTTCGTTGTATATTGATAGGACTATGTATTGGAGGGCAAGAGTGACAGAAGCTTCAACCTAGCATAGAAATTGATGCATATGGGATTGAAGGGGGGCCAATATACCTTAATGCTATGGTTGGGTTTTACCTTAATGAAAGTTAGTAGTTGCGGATGCTTTCTAATAGTTCTAGTCATAAATGCATAGAATTCCAAGTCAGGGATGACATGCTAGCAGTGGCCTCTCCCACATAAAACTTGCTATCGGTCTAGTAAAGTAGTCAATTGCTTAGGGACAATTTCGCAACTCCTACCACCACTTTTCCACACTCGCTATACTAACTTTATTGCTTCTTTATCTAAACAGCCCCTAGTTTATATTTACGTGCTCTTTATATTCTTGCAAACCTATCCAACAACACCTACAAAGTACTTCTAGTTTCACACTTGTTTTACGTAAAGCAAACGTTAAGCGTGCGTAGAGTTGTATTGGTGGTCGATAACTTGAGGGAATATTTGTTCTACCTTTAGCTCCTCGCTGAGTTAGACACTCTTACTTATCAAAAGAGGTTACAATTGATCCCCTATACTTGTGGGTTATCAAGACCTTTTTCTAGCGCCGTTGCTGGGGAGTTATAGCGTGGGGTGCATATTCTCGTGTGTGCTTGTTTGCTTTATCACTAAGTAATTTTTATTTGTTGTTCTAAGTTGTTCTCTATCTTTAGTTATGGATATGGAACACAAAATACCAAAAAAATTAGGTGTACTTGCTACTCGTGGAGATGTGGAACCTCCTAAAACCCTCGATGCTCATTATGTGAAAGATATTATGTACTACTTTGATAATCCTGAGAAAACCCATTCAACTTTATAATGGGAGTAATGTTGGATTAATGTGAATACTTTAGGGATTATCGCTTGACTCAAAAAGGGAAACTATTATGGGATCAAATTCATATGTTGCATTGGTATGCTCGGGAACTATGCTTGAGATATGATTATACTTGTTGCTCTAGGATGAAGGCTCCACACCTTCACTTTTCATGAGAATTTAATGATAATAAAACCTTAGCTTCTTATGCTAATGGTATATATGATTACTATGATGTGGAACAAATAGAAGAAGTCGTTGCTTTTATGGGTGCTTATGAAATTGAATCTTTGTTTAAAGTGTGTGAAAATCTTTATGATGCTGCTTACAGACCTGAAAATTTAGCTATCCTTAAATATTGCTATGAGAATTACAAATACAATTATGATATTGATGAATTTATTGAGAAAGTCTCCGCTGTCCAAGAAGAGACTAATATTTTGCAGGAATCTATGGAACAAGAAATTGATGAAACTGTGAGCTCATTGGATGAAAAAGATGAGGAGGAGAGCGAAGAGCAAAAGGAGGAAGAGCGGATTGATCACCCATGCCCACCTTCTAATGACAGTAACTCTTAGACTCATACATTGTTTAATTTCCCTTCGTTCTTACCGAAGGATGATTGCTATGATGATTGTTATGATCCCGTTGATTCTCTTGAAATACCCCTTTTTGATGATGCTTGCTATGCTTGTGGCCATGATGCCAATATGAATGATGCTTATGGAGATGAACTTGCTATAGTTCCCTATGTTAAACATGAAATTGTTGCTATTGCACCCACACATAATAGTCCTATTATCTTTTTGAATTCTCCAAACTACACTATATCGGAGAAGTTTGCTCTTATTAAGGATTATGTTGATGGGTTGAATTTACCATTACACATGATGATTTTGATAGATATAATATGCATGTGATTTCTGCTCCAACTTGCAATTATTATGAGAGAGGAACTACATCTCCGCCTCTTTATGTTTCCAACACGATAGAATTGCAAGAAACTGCTTATACTATGCATTGGCCTTTACTTGGTGTGCATGAATTGTTCTTTTATGACATGCCGATGCATAGGAAGAGAATTAGACTTCGTTGTTGCATGATATATGTTACTTTATGCTCACTACTAAATCACAAATCATGTTAATTAAAATTGGTTTTGATATACCTTGGGATCTGGGTGGATCCATTACTTGAGCACTATATGCGTAGCTTAATGGCTTTAAAGAAAGCGCTGCCAGGGAGACAACCCGGAAGTTTTAGAGAGTCATTTTTTTGTGTGCTTTAAGTTTAAAAACAAAAAAAATAAAGAGGGGAACCCAAAACTTTTTCGAAAAGAAAAGTGAAAGTGAGAAAGACAAGCATTGTTAAAGTGGGAGCTAGCCTTGAACTTTGTTCATGCTCATGGAAACTTTGTGAATCTTGATTACAGAAACTTTTCAACCAAAATAATTATCCCCTTGTACAATTCCATTGTATTATAAAAATAATGTGCCAAGGTTTTCCTTTAGGATGTTTACATTGCTTGTTGGTTTGTGCGGTGCAAAACAGAAACTTTGGTTGTAATGCGCGATTTTTAATTTTTTTACTGGAACATCAAACGGTTCTGAAACTTTTTGCACTATGTTTATATGCAAATTGTTTATTTTTCCTAATTGTTTCAGAATTTATTAGGTTACAGAAGTATGGTGGATGTTCGAATCTTTACAGACTGACCTAATTCCATAATTTGCTATTATAGTTTCATTATTTGTGTATGTTCGAATTCTTGTTGAAGCCTCCTTGCTTGGGGCCATAGAATTGTGATAGCATGCAGTGGGTAATTTTTGTTTATAATTATACAATAATGTTACAGCAGTAGATGATGAGATTTCATTGCCATATTCACTAACCCCGCCACTAAAAGTTCGGTTAAGTTTTGTGTGGATGAAGTGTTCAAAGATCGAGGAGGTTTCGATGTGAGGAGAAGGAGGAGAGGCAAGAGCTCAAGCTTGGGGATGCCCAAGGCACCCCAAGTAAATATTCAAGGAGACTCAAGCGTCTAAGCTTGGGGATGCCCTGGAAGGCATCCCATCTTTCTTCAACAAATATCGGTATGTTTTTGGATTCATTTCGTTCATGCGATATGTGCAAATCTTGGAGCGTCTTTTGCATTTAGTTTTCACTTTTATTTTATGCACCATGCTGGTATGAGATAGTCCTTGGTTGATTTATAGAATGCTCTTTGCACTTCACTTAAATCTTTTGAGTATGGCTTTACAGAATGCTTCATGTGCTTCACTTATGTCATTTGAAGTTTGGATTGCCCGTTTCCCTTCACATAGAAAACCGCCATTTGTAGAATGCTCTTTTGCTTCACTTATATTTGTTAGAGTGTGGGCATATCTTTTCTAGAAAGAATTAAACTCTCTTGCTTCACTTATATCTATTTAGAGAGTTGACAGGAATTGGTCATTCACATGGTTAGTCATAAAATCCTACATAAAACTTGTAGATCACTTAATATGATATGTTTGATTATTTGCAATAGTTTTGTGATATAAAGGTGGTGATATTAGAGTTGTGCTAGTGAGTAATTGTGTACTAGTAGAAATTCTTGTGTTGAGGTTTGTGATTCCCGAAGCATGCACATATGGTGAACCGTTATGTGATGAAGTCGGAGCATGATTTAGTTTTTTGATTGCCTTTCTTATGAGTGGATGTCGGGATCGCGCGATGGTTAACTCCTACCAACCCTTCCCCTAGAAGCATGCGTGTAGTACTTTGTTTCGATGGCTAATAAATTTTTGCAATAAGTATGTGAGTTCTTTATGACTAATGTTGAGTCCATGGATTATATGCGCTCTCACCCTTCCATCATTGCTAGCCTCTTCGGTACCATGCATTACCCTTTCTCACCTCGAGAGTCGGTGCAAACTTCGCCGGTGCATCCAAACCCCGTGATATGATACGCTCTGTCACACGTAAGCCTCCTTATATCTTCCTCAAAACAGCCACCATACCTAACTATCATGGCATTTCCATAGCCATTCCGAGATACATTGCCATGCAACTTCCATCATCATCATATACATGACTTGAGCATTCTTTGTCATATTTCTTTGCATGATCGTAAGATAGCTAGCATGATATTTTTTATGGCTTGTTCATTTTTTCATGTCATTGCTACGCTAGATCGTTGCACATCCAGGTATACTACCGGAGACATTCATATAGATTCATATCTTTGTTCTAGATATCGAGTTGTAATATTGAGTTGTAAGAAATAAAGTGTGATGAACATCATTATTAGAGCATTGTCCCATGTGAGGAAAGGATGATGGAAGCAATGATTCCCTCACAAGTTGGGATGAGTCTCCGGACTTTATGAAAAATAAAATAGGCCAAAGAAGCCCAAATAAAAAAAGGCGAAAGAAAACCACAAAAAAATAAAAAAAATAAAAAAATGAGAGAAAAAGAGAGAAGAGGTGTCGATGTCAAAACCGGCGGATCTCGGGTAGGGGGTCCCGATCTGTGCGTCTTAGGCTAATGGTAACAGGAGGCAAGGAACACAATGTATACCCAGGTTCGGGCCCTCTCGATGGAGGTAAAACCCTACTTCCTGCTTGATTGATATTGATGATATGAGTAGTACAAGAGTTGATCTACCGCGAGATCATGGAGGCTAAACCCTAGAAGCTAGCCTATGATGATTATGATTGTGATCGTCCCTCTAAGGACCAAACTCTCCGGTTCATATAGACACCGCAGTGGGCTAGGGTTTACATGGAGTCGGTTACAAGGAAGGAAATATAATATCCGGATCGCCAATCTTGTCTTCCACGCAAAGGAGAGTCCCATCCGGACATGGAACGGAGTCTTGAGTCTTGTATCTTCACGCTCCAACAGTCCGGACAAAGTACATAGTCCAGCTGTTCGGATACCCCCTAATCCAGGACTCCCTTAGTAGCCCCTGAACCAGGCTTCAATGATGATGAGTCCAACGCGCAGTTTTGTCTTCGGCATTGCAAGGCGGGTTCCATCTCCGAATAATCCAAAGTAATTATCGAACACTTAAATCGTGTCCGGATCTGCAAAATGATCTTCACATACAACCGTAGAGAGAATGATGTTTCACAAATGTAATTTGCTGACAACTTTTTTAGATAGTGTGACATGTCATTACGGCTGGGCCATTATTGGAACCATTTTCCCACAACCAGCCACAACACATATTGCGAGGTGGTTTCCTTGACACGTCTTGTCAAAGCAGAGATCGTGTCCCCTTATCACGGGATTCACATCAATACTGGTATGGGTAATCCCACCGCGCCATCTATCATGGTGCTTGGGAAGTAAGCGATTCTCAACGGACAAGTGGGGAGGAGCACCGCTTTCCTCGCCTCTATAAAGGGATAAGGGTTCCCCATTTTCACCCACGCCTTCTTCCTTCTTTGCTCGTCCTTGCCTCCTCGAGCTCCAGCGCCCCAGTCCAAGCTTTCTCCGCACAACCAAACATGTCCGGAGCAGGAGGCAAGTGGGTGGCTTCCACCGTGAAGGAGAAGCACATCGTGAATCTTCGGGCGGCTGGATACTTTGCCGTAGACATCGCGCACCAGCTACCGGACGACGGGTAGGCCATTCCAACCCCGGAACCCCACGAGAGGGTCGTGTTCCTCGCCCACTTCGTCCGTGGATTGGGGTTTCCACTTCATCCCTTCGTCTGTGGGCTCATGTTCTATTACGGGCTAGATTTCCATGATCTAGCCGCAAATTTCGTCCTCAACATCTCTGCATTTATCGTCATGTGCGAGGCCTTCCTCCGCATCAAGCCTCGCTTTGGTTTGTGGCTACAAATCTTCTACGTGAAGACGAAGATCGTGAGAGGCCAGCAAGTGGAGTGCGGAGGGGCCATGGTGGGCAAGATGCCTAACGTCACCTGGCTTGACGGCTCCTTCGCGGAGACCGTGAAAGGTTGGAAATCGGGGTGGTTCTACATCACCGAGCCGCGCGGCGCCAACTGGGCGGCGGCCCCTGAATTCCGATCCGGAACCCCCATGCGGCTCACCTCCTGGGAAAGGAAGGGCCTAGCGTGGGGCGAACCTGCAGAGCTGACCGGACTCCAGAACTGCATCAAGAATATGAAGGACAAGAACATCAAGCTTGTCAACGTGATCCAGGTCATGCTTGTCCACCGGATTCTTCCGTGCCAAAGACGGGTATTCAATCTGTGGGAGTTCGTCCCGGCTGAACACCAGACGCTTCGAAAGCTCTACGGCATGACACTCAAAGACGCATGGAGGGCGCTGTTCAAGGCCTCCGAAATACCTCCCCCCATATCTGAGGACCATGGACTTCATGCCGCGCGCCCCCCCATCCGGTGAGTTTCCTGACTACCTCCAGGTTCAGTTTTTCCCAATATATTCATGGGGGGGGTCAGGATTATGTGGAGACAAAGGAGCAGATTGACTGTCCGGCTCCGCTTCCAGAAGGTCCATCCGACTCTCTCCTGACGGAGATGCTAGTCCCAACGCCCTACAAGGCGCCGGAAAAGACGGTCCCGGGGACCAGGAAGGGTCTCCGACATAAGTTCGCACCGGATGCCTCGTCCGAAGACGTCGAGGCACACTCCTCCCCCAAAGGGGAGGAACAAGAGGAAAGGGCCGCCCCATCCAGAGAGGATGGGGGGCCTAAGAAGGCGGACCAGGGGGCCGGGAAAGGCCCCCAACGCAAGGCTGTCATACCCTCGTCATCCGAAGATGACGAGGCAGATTCCTCCCGCGGAGGCGGGGGGAAACACGAAGAAATTTTGCCTCCCCGCACTGGGGAGAAGAAGAATAGGAAAGCCGCCCCGGAGGGGGAGGCTAGGACGTCCAAGAAGGGAAAGGCGTCCCTTCCGGACTACTCAACCACGGCCGCCTATAGCGAGGAGGTGTGGCTGCCTAGGGGGAAGCCCTTAAAACGATTGTAAGTATCCACACTCTATTGTTCTTTAGTGCGACTTTGCTTCATAGTCTTGTTATAACGACGAACATATATGCAGTCCGGCCAGGGTCCATCCCGAGGTATTGTCTTCGGATGGGTCCTTGAGTGACTCGGCGATGAACTCGCTCCCGACGGCCACTACTCCTCAGCCTGCGGATGACACGGAGGTGTTATCCCAAAGGCTCCCAGAGCGGGGGGAGGTGACACCGGAGATGCCCCAAGGCGGAATTCCAGATGTTGGACACGCGGGGTTCAAGATCCCCGTGGAACATGCCGATGAGAGCCACAGTAAGCCGGGCTCTCAGCCGGATACTAGTTCAGAACCTCCAATGGTTCCGGACTCAGGCGGGTAGCCCCTCGTTAGGGAGGGCGAGCCGTCTGTGCCGAGGACTTCCGTTACGCCCAAGGCGTCGGATAGTCTGCTGGAAGCACTTCACGGCGCTTCCATGGATGAAGAGCACCGTAATCTTATGAGTGCGGTGATTCAGAAGGTTCTGTATGCCAAGAGTGGACTAACCGAAGCTTGCACCAGCCTCCTGACAGGCTTTGAGGTAAGTAATAAAAATGTGTGAAATTACCACCCGATAGGTAGTAGCCCCTGATATTCTGTTTGGTGTTCGGAAAGTAAAGCCAAACAGAGGGTCAATTGTAATCCACGGGAGTCTAATAGTAAGTGTGCATGTGAATAAGCAGGCTGTGCTGCTTGCCGCTGTTGTCCGCACAGCCGAGGTCGCCGGACTAAAACGGGACCTGGAGCAGGCGCACGGAGAGCTCGACCTCACGAAGAGGCAGCTCGAGGAGAACAAAGGTTAGTGATACCTCATTCGCATGTAATGAAGGATAGACAAAATTGGTTATTCTAACGACAAAGCATCGTAACTTTTTGTAACAACGGCCACCACCGAAGTGGCGTCTCTGGAGAAAGCGCTATCCGAGGCCGAGGACAAGGTGGCTCTGGAGTGCAAGGAGCGCGAGAAGCAAGATGCTAGAGTGGGCGAGGTACAGCAAGAGCTCCAGGAGCTCGGCAAAAAGTTCGAGTCCTTGGAGCATGATCTTAAGATGAAAGAGACTGAGCTTGCGAAGGCCCTTGCGAGTGTGAAAGACGGCAAGGCCGAAGCCGAGAAGGCACAGCAGGAAATCCAGGCAGCCAAGAAGATAGCGGCGGGTAATACATTCTTTATGCAAAGCAAGCATGTGGAGGAGACATTTCTTTTACTTACCCGAATTCGGAGCTCTCCAGAGGCATTCGCAAATCTGCCATGCAGCGTATCTGATGCTGCGGAGTTCTACCGTGCCGAGGAGGGGAGCTCGACGGAGAAGCTGTTCTGGTCCCAGTATGCTGGAGCCGAACACCCGGTGCCTTTGATGTCTTTGGAGTCGAAGTCAAGCACATTAGTTAAGTCATCGACCGTGGCAATGAAGTGGGTGGTGGGTGGGCAACGAATTCCTTCGTCGCTCGCTTCCCACTCGAGCCGGACATAGTTTGGCCAAGAGTCTCCTGACAAGGAGAGAGACTTTAATGAGTCCAGCACGTCGCCGTAGGGCGAGTGCTGGAAGATATCCGCTGTGGTGAACTCCATTACAGGATCCCAACCAGGTTTGGCGGGCTCGGGAGCGCATGGACTGGAACCTACAGCCGGATACGAGTCCGGGGGCCGGTGTCACAGGCTTCCTTGGGGGCGAGGCCTGTGATCGGCTCTGCCGCCGATGAGTGTGCGGCCTGCGGGGCGGGGTCCATCCACCTATCCTTAGGCAACACGGTCTGCTCAAGATTTAGGTCCGGGGCTACCGCAGGGGCGACATCCCGAGCATTGTCCGACAGCAGGCCTAAGACATGCTCATCGTGACTGTCCGGCGTTCCTGGCCCAGGCCCGAATCCATTGAAGATCAATTCTCCGCGGATATCAGCCGTGTAATTCAGGTTTCCAAACCTGACCTGGTGGCCAGGGGCGTAGCTACCGATCTGCTCCAGTTGGCCAAGCGAATTGGCCTGCAGTGCGAAGCCACCAAACATGAAGATCTGTCCGGGGAGAAAAGTCTCACCCTGGACCATGTTATTGACGACTAAAGGAGCCATCAAGCCTTGCAGCGACGACACGGAGGAACTCTCAATCAAAGCACCAATGTCGGTGTCAAAACCGACGGATCTCGGGTAGGGGGTCCCGATCTGTGCGTCTTAGGCTAATGGTAACATGAGGCAAGGAACACAATGTTTACCCAGGTTCGGGCCCTCTCGATGGAGGTAAAACCCTACTTCTTGCTTGATTGATATTGATGATATGAGTAGTACAAGAGTTGATCTACCGCGAGATCGTGGAGGCTAAACCCTAGAAGCTAGCCTATGATGATTATGATTGTGATCGTCCCTCTAAGGACCAAAATCTCCGGTTTATATAGATACCGGAGAGGGCCAGGGTTTACATGGAGTCGGTTACAAGCAAGGAAATATAATATCCGGATCGCCAGGCTTGTATTCCACGCAAAGGAGAGTCCCATCCGGACACGGGATGGAGTCTTGAGTCTTGTCTCTTCATGCTCCAACAGTCTGGACAAAGTACATAGTCCAGCTGTCCGGATACCGCCTAATCCAGGACTCCCTCAAGGGGCAATGCTACTATCCTTTTACCAGACTTGTGCTTCAAAGTAGCACCATGTTCTTGATACGTCTCCAACGTATCTATAGTTTTTGATTGTTCCATGCTATTATATTACCCCTTTTGGATGTTTATGGGCTTTATTTTACACATTTATATCATTTTTGGGACTAACCTACTAACTTGAGGCCCAGCCCATATTGTTGTTTTTTTGCGTATTTTAGTATTTCGAAGAAAAGGAATATCAAACGGAGTCCAAACCGAATGAAACCTTCGGGAGCGTGATTTTTGGAACGAACCTGATCCGGAGAGCTTGGAGTGCAAGTCAAGAAGCTCCCAAGAGCCCCACGAGATAGGGGGGCACGCCCCCCTGTAAGGCGCGCCACCTGTCTCGTGGGCCCCTCGGGCGGCCACCGACGTATTTCTTCCTCCTATATATACCTACGTACCCCAAAAACATCCAGGACCACCACGGAACACAATTTCCACCGCCATGACCTTCTATATCCGCAAGATCCCATCTTGGAGCCTTCGCCGGTACTCTGCCAGAGGGGGAATCAACCATGGAGGGCCTCTACATCAACATCCTTGCCCCTGCGATGAGTTGTGAGTAGTTTACCACAGACCTACGGGTCCATAGTTATTAGCTAGATGGCTTCTTCTCTCTTTTTGGATCTCAATATAGTGTCCTCCCCCTCTCTTGTGGAGATCTATTCGATGTAAACTCTTTTTGCGGTGTGTTTGTCGAGATCCGATGAATTGTGGGTTTATGATCAAGTTTATATATGAATAATATTTGAATCTTCTCTGAATTCTTTTATGTATGATTGAGTTATCTTTGCAAGTCCCTTCGAATTATCAGTTTGGTTTGGCCTACTATATTGGTCTTTCTTGCCGTGGGAGAAGTGCTTAGCTTTGGGTTCAATCTTGCGGTGTTCTTACCCAGTGACAGAAAGGGTTGCAAGACACGTATTTTATTGTTGCCATCGAGGATAACAAGACGGGGTTTATATCATATTGCATGTGTTTATCCCTCTACATCATGTCATCTTGCTTAATGTGTTACTCTGTTCTTATGATTTAATACTCTAGATGCATGCTGGATAGCGGTCGATGTGTGGAGTAATAGTAGTAGATGCAGGCAGGAGTTGGTCTACTTGTTATGGACGTGATGCCTATATACATGATCATGCCTAGACAATCTCATAACTATGCGCTTTTCTATCAATTGCTCGACAGTAATTTGTTCAACAACCGTAATACTTATGCTATCTTGAGAGAAGCCTCTAGTGAAACCTATGGCCCCCAGGTCTATCTCTTATCATATTTGCTTTCAATCTACCTTTATTTGCATCTTTACTTTTTGCATGTATATTACAAAATACCAAAAATATATTTATCTTATCTTACTATCTTTATTAGGTCTCACTTTCGCAAGTGGCCGTCAAGGGATTAACAACCCATTTACTGCGTTGGTTGCGAGTTCTCAATTTGTTTGTGTAGGTGCGTGGGACTTTTGAGGAGCCTCCTACTGGATTGATACCTTGGTTCTCAAAACTAAGGGAAACACTTACGCTACACTTTGCTGCATCACCCTCTCCTCTTCGAGGAAAACCAACGCAAGCTCAAGACATAGCAAGCAAGATTTCTGGCGCCGTTGTCGGGGAGGTCTTCGCTCAAGTCAAGACATACCAAGTACCCATCACAAACCCATCTCCCTCGCATTTACATTATTTGCCATTTGCCTCTCGTTTTCCTCTCCCCCACTTCACCCTTGCCATTTTATTTGCCCTCTCTTTCCCAATCTCCTCCTCTCTTTTCTCTTGCCCTTTTGTTTGCTTGTTTTGTTGGAATAGATGCTTATTTATTACTAAACATAGAAGCTAAGATCTATGGATCCTCATCCGCTTGCCAATTTCTAGTGAGTTTTGTGCGCTAGATTATCTTTATGAAGCTTTGCTTAACATTTGTGAATCTGAAAAGTACGATGAAGAAATTTATGAAGAGATTCACAATAACTCCTTGAATAAAAAGCATGATTGCAATGATTTTCCTACAAATTCTCTTGATTTCAATTGTGCTAATAATATGCAAAACCCTAAGCTTGGGGATGCTAGTTTTGCTATGTCTACTACTTGTTTCAATGATCATGATTGGGGTGATTCTTCTTATAACCTTGAAAATTTATTTAAGCCCCATGATGAATACGAGATTGATAATAGTGTTTGCAATAATATTGAAAGTGGGTTTGGAAGAGTGTCAACTTTAGATCCCACATATTTGGAGTATGTTCAATCTTATGATATTTTTGATAAAAGTGGGTTCGAAAAGGTCATGACTTTAGTTAATGTTAAGCCCACTATCTTGGAAGAGTGTCAACTTTGGATGCATGTGGATCATGTTGAGAATATGTTTTGTGATAGCTATTTTGTTGAATTTGCCTATGATCCTACATGTAATTATTATGAGAGAGGAAAATATGGTCGTAGAAATTTTTATCTTATTAAATTACCTCTCGTCATGTTGAGATTGCTATCGTCTCTTTCTTCTTCCTTGCGTATACTAGTTTTTGCTTGCCTTGCAAATTTGTTTGCTTATAATATGCCTATGAATAGGAAGTGTGTTAGACTTAGATATGTTTGTCAGGTGTTTTACGATGCTCTCTTTGTGCTTCAATTCTTGTCTTTCATGTGAGCATCATTGAAATCTCAATGCCTAGCTAAAAAAGGCTTTAAAGAAAAGCGCTTGTTGGGAGACAACCCAATATTTTTCCTTGCTGTTATTTAATAAATCTTGCATCTACCTTCTGTTTAGATGTGTTTTTATCTTTTACTTAGTGTTTGTGCCAAATAGAACTTATAGGATAACCTACGATGATAGTTGATTTGATTCTGCTGAAAAACAGAAACTTTGCGCGCACGAATATAATTTTGTTAAATCACAGGAACATGCTTGTGCATTGATTCTTTTTGCTTCTGTTCAATAGACAAATTGTCCAGGACTTCCTATTTTGGTAGGATTTTTAGAGTTCCACAAGTTTGCGTTAGTTACAGACTGTTCTGTTTTTAACAGATTCTATTTTTCGTGTGTTGTTTGCTTATTTCAATGCATCTATGGCTATTAAATTAGTTTATGAACCATAAAGAAGTTGGAATACAGTAGGTTTAACACCAAAATAAATAAAGAATGAGTTCATTGCAGTACCTTATGTGGTGGTTTTGTTTTCTTTCACTAACGGAGCTTATAAGATTTCCTGTTGAGTTTTGTGTTGTGAAGTTTTCATGTTTTGGGTAAAGCTTTTATGTACTATGGAATAAGGAGTGGCAAGAGCCTAAGCTTGGGGATGCCCATGTCACCCCAAGATATTCAAGGATATCCAAAATCCTAAGCTTGGGAATGCCCCGGGAAGGCATCCCCTCTTTCGTCTTTGTTCATTGGTAACTTTACTTAGAGCTATATTTTTATTCGCCACATGATATGTGTTTTGCTTGGAGCGTCGTGTATTATATTAGGCTTTGCTTTTTAGTTTACCACAATCATCCTTGCTGTACACACCTTTTGGGAGAAGCCTATTTGATTAGAATTTGCTAGAATACTCTATGTGCTTCACTTATATCTTTTGAGCTTGATAGTTTTTGCTCTATTGCTTCACTTATATCTTTTAGAGCACGGTGGTGTCTTAATTTTGAAGAAATTGCTAGTCTCTCATGCTTCACTTATATTATTTTGAGAGTCTTTTAGAACAGCATGGTATTTTCTATGATCATAAAGTTGGTCCTAGAATGATGAGCATCCAAGTTGGGTATAATAAAAACTATCATAGAAAGTGAATTGGATGTTATGATCAATTTGATGCTTGATAATTGTTTTGAGATATGGAGGTAGTGATATTAAAGTCATTCTAGTTGGGTGATTATGAATTTAAAGAATGCTTGTGTTGAAGTTTGTGATTCTCGTAGCATGCACGTATGGTGAACCGCTTTGTGATGAAGTTGGAGCAGAATTTTATTTATTGATTGTCTTCCTTATGAGTGGCGGCCGGGGACGAGCGATGGTATTTTCCTACCAATCTATCCCCCTAGGAGCATGCGCGTAGTACTTTGGTTTTTGATGACTTCTAAATTTTTGCAACAAGTATATGAGTTCTTTTGATTAATGTTGAGTCCATGGATTATACGCACGCTTTCATCCTTCCACCATTGCTAGCCTCTCTTGTACCATGCAACTTTCGCCGGTACCATACACCCACCATTTACCTTCCTCAAAACAGCCACCATACCTACCTATTATGGCATGTACATAGCCATTCCGAGATATATTGACATGCAACTTTCCACCGTTCCGTTCATATGACACGCATTACTTTTGTCATATTGCTTTTTGCATGATCATGTAGTTGACATTGTATTTGTGGCAAGGCCACCTTCATAATTTTCATACATGTCGCTCTTGATTCATTGCATATCCCGGTACACCGCCGGAGGCATTCATATAGAGTCATATCTTGTTCTAGCTTTGAGTTGTAAATCCATAAAGTGTGATGATCTTCATTATTAGAGCATTGTCCTAGTGAGGAAATGATGATGAAGACTATGATTCCCCCACAAGTCGGGATGAGACTTTGGATTTTACAAGAAGAAAAAAAAAGAAAAAAAAGAGAAAGACCAAAAAGAAAAAGAAAATAAGAAAAAAGGAGGCCAAAGAAAAAAAAAGATGAAAAGAAAAGAAAAAATGAGAGAAAAGGAGAGAAGGGACAATGCTACTATCTCTTTTTCCACACTTGTGCTTCAAAATAGCACCATGATCTTCATGTTAGAGAGTCTCATATGTTGTCACTTTCATATACTAGTGGGAATTTTTCATTATAGAACTTGGCTTGTATATTCCAATGATGGGCTTCCTCAAAGTGCCCTAGGTCTTCGTGAGCAAGCAAGTTGGATGCACCCCACTTAGTTTCTTTTGTTGAGCTTTCATATATTTATATCTCTAGTGCATCCGTTGCATGGCAATCCCTACTCACTCACATTGATATCTATTAATGGGGATCTCAATA
This sequence comes from Triticum aestivum, assembly GCF_018294505.1. Classification (NCBI taxonomy): domain Eukaryota; kingdom Viridiplantae; phylum Streptophyta; class Magnoliopsida; order Poales; family Poaceae; genus Triticum; species Triticum aestivum. Next base: position 293,371,270 of record NC_057804.1, on the reverse strand, counting down.
GCCCGTTGATACGCCTAGTTGATGTGAGACTATCTTCTCCTTTTTGTCTTCTCCACAACCACCATTCTATTCCATATATAGTGCTATGTCCATGATAATGCTCATATATTGCGTGAAAGTTGAAAAAGTTTGAGATTATTAAAGTATGAAACAATTGCGTGGCTTGTCATCGGGGTTGTGCATGATTAAATACTTTGTGTGATGAAGATAGAGCATAGCCAAAGTTTATGATTTTGTAGGGATAACTTTCTTTAGCCATGTTATTTTGAGAAGACATGATTACTTTGATTAGTATGCTTGAAGTTTACTATTTCTTATGTCAATATGAACTTTTATTTTGTATTCATTTGGATCTGAACATTCATGCCACAATAAAGAAAAATACATTATCAATTATGCTAGGTAGCATTCCACATCAAAAATTCTCTTTTTATCATTTACCTACTCGAGGACGAGCAGGAATTAAGCTGGGGGATGCTTGATACGTCTCCAACGTATCTATAATTTTCGATTGTTCCATGCTATTATATTACCCCTTTTGGATGTTTATGGGCTTTATTTTACACATTTATGTCATTTTTGGGACTAACCTACTAACCGGAGGCCCAGCCCATATTGCTGGTTTTTTTCTGCCTAGTTTAGTATTTCGAAGAAAGGGAATGTCAAACGGAGTCCAACCGGAATGAAACCTTCGGGAGCGTGATTTTTGGAACGAACCTGATCCGGAGAGCTTGGAGTGCAAGTCAAGAAGCTCCCGAGGGCCCCACGAGATAGGCCCCCCTGTAGGGCGCGCCCCCTGTCTCGTGGGCCCCTCGGGCGGCCACCGACGTACTTCTTCCTCCTATATATACCTACATACCCCGAAAACATCCAGGAGCACCACAAAACACAATTTCCAGCGCAGTAACCTTCTGTATCCGCGAGATCCCATCTTGGAGCCTTCGCCGGCACTCTTCCGGAGGCGGAATCAACCACGGAGGGCCTCTACATCAACATCCTTGCCCCTCCGATGAGTTGTGAGTAGTTTACCACAGACCTATGGGTCCATAGTTATTAGCTAGATGGCTTCTTCTCTCTTTTTGGATCTCAATACAATGTTCTCCCCCTCTCTTGTGGAGATCTATTCGATGTAAACTCTTATTGCGGTGTGTTTGTCGAGATCCGATGAATCGTGGGTTTATGATCAAGTTTATCTATGAATAATATTTGAATCTTCTCTGAATTCTTTTATGTATGATTGAGTTATCTTTGCAAGTCTCTTCGAATTATCAGTCTGGTTTGGCCTACTAGATTGGTCTTTCTTGCCATGGGAGAAGTGCTTAGCTTTGGGTTCAATCTTGCGGTGTTCTTACCCAGGGATAGAAAGGGTTGCAAGACACATATTGTATTGTTGCCATCGAGGATAACAAGATGGGGTTTATATCATATTGAATGTGTTTATCCCTCTACATCATGTCATCTTGCTTAATGCGTTACTCTGTTCTTATGAACTTAACACACTAGATGCATGTTGGATAGCGGTCGATGTGTGGAGTAATAGTAGTAGATGCAGGCAGGAGTTGGTCTACTCGTTATGGACGTGATGCCTATATACATGATCATGCCTAGATAATCTCATAACTATGCGCTTTTCTATCAATTGCTCGAAAGTAATTTGTTCACCCACCGTAATACTTATGCTATCTTGAGAGAAGCCTCTAGTGAAACCTATGGCCCCCGGGTCTATCTCTTATCATATTTGCTTTCAATCTACCTTTATTTGCATCTTTACTTTTTGCATCTATATTACAAAATACCAAAAATATATTTATCTTATCTTACTATCTTTATTAGATCTCACTTTCGCAAGTGGCTGTGAAGGGATTGACAACCCCTTTATTGTGTTGGTTGCAAGTTATCAGTTTGTTCGTGTAGGTGCGTGGGACTTTTGAGGAGCCTCCTACTGGATTGATACCTTGGTTCTCAAAATTGAGGGAAATACTTACGCTACACTTTGCTGCATCACCCTCTCCTCTTCGAGGAAAACCAACGCAAGCTCAAGACGTAGCAGTTCTTCATAGAGAGAGTCTCCTATGCTTTCACTTTCATATACTAGTGGGAATTTTTCATTATAGAACTTTGCTTGTATATTCTAATGATGGGCTTCCTCAAACGCCTGAGGTTTTCATGAGCAAGCAAGTTGGATGCACACCCACTTAGTTTCCAGTTTGAGCTTTCATACACTTATAGCTCTTAGTGCATCCGTTGCATGGCAATCCCTACTCCTCACATTGACATCAATTTATGGGCATCTCCATAGCCCCTTGATTAGCCGCGTTGATGTGAGACTTTCTCCTTTCTGTCTTCTCCACATAACATCCACCATCATATCCTATTCCACCTATAGGGCTATATCCATGGCTCACGCTCATGTATTGCATGAAAGTTGAAAAAGTTTGAGAATACTAAAGTATGAAACAATTTCTTGGCTAAAACCGGGGTTGTGCATGATTTAAATATTTTGTGTGGTGAAGATGGAGCATAGCCAGACCATATGATTTTGTAGGGATAACTTTCCTTGGCCATGTTATTTTGAAAAGACATGATTGCTTTATTAGTATGCTTGAAGTATTATTGTCTTAATGTCAAATGATAGACTATTGCTTTGAATCACTCGTGTCTTAATATCCATGCCATGATTACATTAGATGATCAAGATTATGCTAGGTAGCATTCCACATCCAAAATTATCTTTTCTTATCATTTACCTACTCGAGGATGTGAAGGAATTAAGCTTGGGGATGTTGATATGCCTCCGTCGTATCTATAATTTTTGATTGTTCCATGCCAATATTATACAACTTTCATATATTCTTGGCAACTTTTTATACTATTTTTGGGACTAATATATTGATCCAGTGCCCAGTGCCAGTTCCTGTTTGTTGCATGTTTTTTGTTTTGCAGAAAATCCATATCAAACAGAGTCCAAATGGGATAAAAACGGATGGAGATTTTTTTTGGAATATATCTGAATTTTGAGAAGTGGAATCAACACGAAACGATGCTCGAGGGGCCCACGAGGCAGGGGGTGCGCCCTTGACCCTCGTGTACACCCCATAAGGCGATTGTTGCCCTTCTTTCGCTACAAGGAAGCTAATATCTGGAGAAAATCGTGTTCAAAGTCTCAATCCAATCGGAGTTACGGATCTCCGGGAATATAAGAAATGGTGAAAGGGCAAAATCAGAAATGTAGAAACAGAGAGAGACAGAGAGACAGATCCAATCTCGGAGAAGAAGGGGGCTCTCTCCCCCCCTCTCCCGGTAGCGCCGGAGCGCCACCGGGGCCAGCATCGCAACAACAATGTACACCAACACCTCTGTCATATTCCCCAACATCGTCATCACCTTCCCCCATCTTTATTCAGCTGTCCACTCTCCCGCAACCTATTGTACCCTCTACTTGAACATGGTGCTTTATGCTTCATATTATTATCCAATGATGTGTTGCCATCCTATGATGTCTGAGTAGATTTTCGTTGTCCTATCGGTAATTGGTGAATTGCTATGAGTGGTTTAATTTGCTTGTGGTTATGTTGCTGTCCTTTGGTGCCCATCATATGAGCGTGCGCATGGTTCACACCATAGAGTTAGTTGTATGTTGATATGACTATGTATTGGAGGGCAAGAGTGATAGAAGCTTCAACCTAGCATAGAAATTGATGCATACGGGATTGAAGGGGGACCAATATATGTTACTACTATGGTTGGGTTTTAACTTAATGAACGTTAGTAGTTGCGGATGCTTTCTAATAGTTCCAATCATAAGTGCAAAGAATTCCAAGTCAGGGATGACATGCTAGCAGTGGCCTCTCCCACATAAAACTTGCTATCGATCTAGTAAAGTAGTCAATTGCTTAGGGACAATTCCGCAACTCCTACCACCACTTTTCCACACTCGCTATACTAACTTTATTGCTTCTTTATCTAAACAGCCCCTAGTTTATATTTACGTGCTCTTTATATTCTTGCAAACATATCCAATAACACCTACAAAGTACTTCTAGTTTCACACTTGTTTTAGGTAAAGCGAATGTTAAGCGTGCGTAGAGTTGTATCAGTGGTCGATAGAACTTGAGGGAATATTTGTTCTACCTTTAGCTCCTCATTGGGTTTGACACTCTTACTTATCGAAAGAGGCTACAATTGACCCCCTATACTTGTGGGTTACCAATGATGAGAAAGATATTGATTGTGTTCAAGAGAGGGTCACAGAGGTATCATGGATACCGAAGTTGGTTTATATTTATGTGATCGCGAGATGATCACGGAGGTATCGTGGATACCGATATTGGTAAGTTGATGCATGACATGGTTACGAGGTAATCGCCGAATAAGAGCAAGTTGGTGCATGTGAATGTTAACTTGTTGCATGTAGTATCATCATGTTCATATGCTCATGTCATGCTAAAGTTGTATCATGTTCAGTTGTGTTTGCCATGTTGGTCTGCTAGTATCATGCTCATGATTGATTTAACTTGCTAATGCCACGTTGTTGTTTGCCTTGACCTCTTTTAGTTATTGTGAGCTTGCAAGTACATTCAATGTACTGACCTGGCGTGTCATGCCAGTTTGTAGGTCATGCCTGGATTGCTTGCTTGTTTTGTGTGGTTCCTGTGTTCTCGAGATAGGATAAACGTTCCAGCCAGAGTCCTTGCGGATTGGAGTCCATCATCGTCGTTCGTTATTCCGCTGCCAGTAGAGGTTTCGCTGCCTTGAGTTGTTATGCTTGCATAGAGCAACTATGGTTGGTGTAGTGTCGTTGTGCCGGTGTTATTCATTGTAATATCGGAGACCTTGTATTCGTATTCGTGTTGTAATAGAGAGTTGGTTTGTTCTATGCTAAGCAATGTTGTATTCCAGAAGACTTCACCTCAATCTCTGGGCTAGAATACGGGGCATTCTGGTTTTTCTAAGCCGGGGTGCCACAAACAACTTCATATTCATAATAATCAATCCAACACAAAGAACTCAAAGAGTGCCCCAAGATCTCTACCGGAGAAACAAGGATGAAAACGTGCATCAACCCCTATGCATAGGTTACGCCAATGTCACCTCGGAAATCCGCAAGTTGAGTGCTAAAGCATACATCAAGTGAATCAATAGAACACCCCATTGTCACCACGGGTATCCCATGCAAAACATACATCAAGTGTTCTCAAATCCATAAAAGTAGTCAATCTGATAATAGTGAAACCTCGAAGGTAAAACTCAATTCATCACAAGAAGATAGAGAGGGAGAAACATCATATGATGCAACTATAGTAAGAAACCTCGCGGTACATCGAGATCGTGCCTAATCAAGAACACGAGAGAGAGAGAGATAAAAACATAGCTACTAGTACATATCCTCAGCCCCGAGGGTGAACTACTCCCTCCGCGTCATTGAGACCGTCGGGATGATGAAGATGGCCTCCGGTGGTGATTTCCCCCTTCGACAGGGTGCCGGAACGGGCTCCTGTTTGGTTTTTCGTGGCTATAGTGGCTTTGCGGCGGCGGAACTTTCGATCTAGGGTTCTTTTCATAGGTTTCTATATTTATAAGAATTTTTGGCATTGGAAACAAGTTAGGGGGTACCTGAGGGGCCCACAAGCTCAGGAGGCGCGCCCTAGGGGGTTGGGTATGCCCCCTAGGCTTGCGGCCTCCTCGGTTTCTTCCTGGCCCAGCTCTGGTGCTTTGGGGGTCTCTTTTGGTCCACAAAAAATCATCGTTAATTTTCAGCCTATTCCGAGAACTTTTATTTCTGCACAAAAAACGACACCACGGTAGTTCTGCTGAAAACAGCGTCAGTCCGGGTTAGTTCTAATAAAATCATACCAAAGCCATATATAATTGTTGCAAACTATAGATGCGCTGGAGACGTATCAGCATCCCCAAGCTTAATTCCTGCTCGTCCTTGAGTAGGTAAATGATAAAAGAATGAATTTATGAAGTGTGAACGCTACCTAACATATTTATCAATGTAATTTTCTTCATTGTGGCATGAATGTTCAGATCCATTAGATTCAAAACAGAAGTTTAATTTGACATAAAATAATAATACTTCAAGCATACTAATAAAGCAATCATGTCTTCTCAAAATGTCATGGCCAAAGAAAGTTATCCCTACAAAATTATATAGTCTGGCTATGCTCTATCTTCATCACACAAAATATTTCATCATGCACAACCTCGATGACAAGCCAAACAATTGTTTCATACTTTTAATGTTCTCAAGATTTTTTAACTTTCACGCAATACATGAGCGTGAGCCATTGATATAGCACTATAAGTGGAATAGAGTATGGTGGAGGTTGTGAGGAGAAGACTAAAAGGACAAAGTATCACATCAACTAGGAAAAATAATGGGCTATGGAGATGGCCAACAAATGATATCGACACAAGTGAGTAAAGATTGCCATGCAACGGATGCACTAGAGCTATAAGTGTATGAAAGCTAAAAATGAAAACTAAGTGGTTGTGCATCCAACTTGCTTGCTCACGAAGACCTAGGGCAATTTGAGGAAACCCAACATTGGAATACACTACTAGGGAAAAGCCTAGCAGCAGCGCAGGTTTTCGGCCTATTAGCAGCGCGGGGGCCGGCGCTACTAATAAGGCGCTACACCTAACTTATAGCAGTAGCACGGGTGCCACCCGCGCTACTACTACTACTCCAGCCTGAGCACGCTTAACTTCCGGGTTCTATTCTCCCTCGTTTCCAAGTCTGCACTTGTTGTTTTCCTGACAATAGTAAGATGTCAATCCTATTAACCTCAGGAATTTAGCTTGAGCATGAAGTCACACATTTCACTATTTGAGTTTGAAACTATTGTTCTAAAAAATTAGTAACACTAATATTTCTTGAATAATTAGTTTGACCACAGTTTGACCACAGTTTGGCCATAGTTTGACCAGATTTGACCAAAATTCAAAAAAACTAAAATAATTATTTAGTAACACTAATATTCTAGAATAATTAGTTTGACCACACAGTTTGAAATTTTTTCGATATTTTCCACTCTAGATCTTAAAAGCCCCGTAACTTTTTTCTGTTAGGTTTTTGAGGATTTTGAAAATGTTTAACGGGGTTCCCCCAGTTAAATTTGGATGTAACTTTTCGAGTAGATGATTTTTCATATAAAAAACTTTTTCATCCGAGTTAGTATGCAAAAGTTATGCCCATTTTTACAAATTCTCGAGAGATTTTGCAAATAAAGTCGAAATTCATATTTGCAAATTTTCCCAACTAGACCACATATCACATGGGAAACTTATTTTCTTTTATTATTTTGACATTTTCATCATTTTCTTTTATTTTTTTTAAAACTGAAAAGGCGATCCACTTGGGGGGGGGGGGTAGAGTTTGAAATGGGACCTTTAGTAGCAGCGCGGTTTTTTACCCCCATGCTACTACTATGGCACCACTTAGTAGTAGCGAGGGCTAAAAACCAACGCTACTGCTATCAAACTTAGTAGTAGCGAGGTTTTAAAAACCCGCGCTACTGCTATGGCATGTCCCGGGGGGCACGGTAGAGACCGCTTAGTAGTAGCGAGGGTTAAAAACCCGCGCTGCTGCTATAAACTTAGTAGTAGCGAGGTTTAAAAACCTGCGCTAACCCTCGCTACTAGTAACTTTCTATGTATAGGCTTTTCCCTAGTAGTGATATACAAGCCAAGTTCTATGATGAAAAATTCCCACTAGTATATGAAAATGATAAAATAGGAGACTCTCTATCATGAAGAGCACGGTGCTACTTTGAAGCACAAGTGTGGAAAAAGGATAGTAACATTGTCCCTTCTCTCTTTTCTCCATTGTCACCTCAAGTATTCGTGGGCATGATTATACGATATGCATCACACAATCTCAGATTCATCTATCCAACCAACACAAAGTACTTCAAAGAGTGCCCCAAAGTTTCTACCAGAGAGTCAAGACGAAAACGTGTGCCAACCCTTACGCATAGGTTCATGGGCGGAACCCGCAAGTTGATCACCAAAACATACATCAAGTGGATCACGTGATATCCCATTGTCACCACAAATAAACACGGCAAGACATACATCAAGTGTTCTCAAATCATTAAAGACTCAATCCGATAAGATAACTTCAGGAGGAAAACTCAATTCATCACAAGAGAGTAGATCGGGGAGAAACATCATAAGATCCAACTATAATAGCAAAGCTCGCGATACATCAAGATCGTGCCATAGAGAGAACACGAGAGAGAGAGATCAAACACATAGCTACTGGTACATACCCTCAGCCCCGAGGGTGAACTACTCCCTCCTCGTCATGGAGAGTGCCTGGATGATGAAGATGGCCACCAGTTAGGGATCCCCCCTCCGGCAGGGTGCCGGAATGGGCTCCCGAGAGGTTTTTGTTGGCTACGGAGGCTTGTGGCGGCGGAACTCCCGATCTATCTTCGTATTCGATGGTTTTAGGTTATATGGGAATATATAGGTGAAAGAAGTCGGTCAGGGGAGCCACGAGGGGCCCACAAGACAGGGGGGCGCGCCCAGGGGGTGGGCACGCCCTCCTATCTCCTGGCCTCCTCGAAGCTTCCCAGGCTTGTACTCCAAGTCTCCCGGATCATGTTTGTTCCAAAAATCACGCTCCCGAAGGTTTCATTCCGTTTGGACTCCGTTTGATATTCCTTTTCTTTGAAATACTGAAACAGGCAATAAAACAACAATATGGGTTGGGCCTTCGGTTAATAGGTTAGTCCCAAAAGTAATATAAAAGTGTATAATAAAGCCCGTAATCATTCAAAACAGATAATAAAATAGCATGAATGCTTCGTAAATTATAGATATGTTGGAGACGTATCAGCATCCCCAAGCTTAATTCCTGCTCGTCCTCGAGTAGGTAAATGATAAAAGAAAGAATTTATGAAGTGTGAATGCTAGCAGGTGCACAAGTTTGATCAATGATAATTTCAATCACCTTTTCTAGCATGATTATATGTCATAACAGTAGTTCATCCCATAAAACTTCTCACGAACAAGTAACAAGCAATTCACATGTATAGACCATAAACTTTCTTGAAAACTAGCAAACTATGTTCTCAGTCATCAAACAATTGCAATTCATCTTATTTTCAGGAAATGTCTATGTCAGAGCTTTGATTTAGCAAACTTCACATACTCAACTATCATATAGTCTTCTACAATTGCTAACACTCACGCAATACTAATGGTTATGGAGTTTCAATCGGACACTGAGAAAGATATGATCTTATATGTTGCCTCCCAACTTATTCACCTTTGGGTGATGTCAACAATAATAGTTCATGCTAACTTACATCCAATTGGATATATATATCAGGATCTTTCCAACACGAGGTGCTTGCCAAAGGATAAAATGAAAAAGGGTAAGGTGAAGATCACCTTGACTCTTGCATAAAGTAAAAGACATAAAGTAAAAGATAGGCCCTTCGCAGAGGGAAGCAGGGATTTGCAGATGTGCCAGAGCTCAATTTTGAAATAGAGATAAATAATTTTGAGAGGTATGATCTCATTGTCAACATAACAACCAAGAGTTCCCAATATCTTCCATACTAACTACATTATAGGCGGTTCCCAAATAGAATGGTAAAGTTTTTACTCCCCCTCCACCAACAATCATTAATCCATGGCTTTCCCAAAACAACGGGTGCCTCCAACTAACATCAAACCTGGGGGGAGTTTTGTTTGCAATTATTTTTTATTTGGTTTTGATCTTTTGATCATGGGACTGGGCATCCCGGTTACCAGCCATTTTTCTCGTGCATGATGAGTGGAGTCCACTCATCTTGAGAATAACCCACCTAGCATGGAAGATATTGATAGCCCCTAGTCGCTACATGAGTGATTCGGGCATACAAAACAGATTATTATTTGAAGGCTTAGAGTTTGGCACATGCAAATTTACTTGGAACGGTAGTCAAATACCGCATATAGGTAGGTATGGTGGACACTCATGGCAAAAACTGGGTTTAAGGATATTTGGAAGCACAAGTAGTATCTCTACTTGGTGCAAGGAATTTTGGCTAGCATGAGGGGGAAAGGCAAGCTCAACATGTTTGAATGATCCATGACAATACACTTTAACTGAGATGTGAGAAAACATAACCCATTACATTGTATTCCTTGTCCAACATCAACTCTTCAGCATGTCATACTTAATGAGTGCTCACAATTATAAAAGATGTCTAGGATAGTATATTTATATGTGAAATCTCTCTTCCTTCAATATTATTTAATGAATTGTTCAAATGACCAATACAATGCTTGCTAAACTTCAATAAATTTACAACCTCTACTTCTTAGATGTGAAGTCATTACTCCCCATGGGATAAGAAAACGAGACATATATAATTTCATATTTATGACAATCAACTCATTCAACAATTTACTCATAGGATATAAGTGAAGCACACGAGTGAATGAAAACCTACTCCAAAAGGATATAAGTGAAGATCAATGAGTAGCTAAATAATTATGTAACTATGTGAAGACTCTCTCTCATTAAAGAATTTCAGATCTTGGTATTTTATTCAAACAGCAAGCAAAGCAAAATAAAATGACATTGCAAGGATAGCACAACTCATGTGAAGAAGCAAAACTTAGGCTCAACTGATACTAACCGATAGTTGTTGAAGAAGAAAGGTGGGATGCCTGCGGGGCATCCCCAAGCTTAGATGCTTGAGACTTCTTGAAATAATATCTTGGCGTGCCTTGGGCATCCCCAAGCTTGAGATTTTGTGTCTCCTTAATTCCTCTCATATCATGCTTTCTCTTTTTATCAAAAGCTTCATCCACACCAAACTCAACAAGAACTTGTGAGATAGGTTAGTATAAACCAAGGCAAAACCTTATCATTTTCTACTGTAGCAAATCATAAAAATAATTATTCAACATTGCATACTAAATGACTCTGCATATTTAATACTCCTATCCTCAAATAGAATCATTAAACAAGCAAACATATGCAGACAATGCAAACATAACAGCAATCTGCCAAAACAGTACAGTCTGTAAAGAACGCAAGAGTATCAATACTTCCCTAACTCTAAAAATTATGAGAAAAATCCTAAGCTGTATAAGATTTATCAGAGCTCAATATTCAAAAAGTTTCAACATTATATCATTCTCTAACTTTTCTAGGGAATTTTTGCAACAGTGGTAAACTTTCTGTTTTCAAACAGCAACATGTATACTAGCAAAATAAGCATGGTAAAGGCTATCCTTGACATTTCTATTGAAACTAAAGATGCAAAAAATTATTATAAATAACAGCAAGCTAATACTACCAAAAGAAAATGACGCTCCAAGCAAAACACATATCATGTGGTGAATAAAAATATAGCTCCAAGTAAAGTTACCGATGAATGAAGAAGAAAGAGGGGATGTCATCCGGGGCATCCCCAAGCTTAGGATCTTGGTTGTCCTTGAATATTACCTTGGGGTGCCTTGGGCATCCCCAATATTAGGCTCTTGCCACTCCTTATTCCATAATCCATCGAATCTTTACCCAAAACTTGAAAACTTCACAACACAAAACTCAACAGAAAACTCGTAAGCTCCGTTAGTATAAGAAAATAAAACCACCACTTAGGTACTGTAATGAACTCATTCTAAATTCATATTGGTGTAATATCTACTGTATTACAACTTATCTATGGTTCATACCCTCCGATACTACTCATAGATTCATCAAAATAAGCAAACCACACATAGAAAACAGAATCTGTCAAAAATAGAAAAGTCTGTAGTAATCTGTATCAAACGTATACTTATGGAACTCCAAAAGTCCTAACAAATTAGGAAGTCCTAATAAATTTTTGTACCAATCTAGAGAAAAATGAATCATATCAGAATAACGTTTCTGTGAATTATCAAAACTAATTTACTGGGTGCAAAAGTTTCTGATTCTCAGTAGGATCAACACAACTATCACCGTAAGCTATCCTAAAGGTCTTACTTGGCACTTTATTGAAACAAAAGCTATAAAACATGATTACTACAGTAGCATAATCATGTGAACACACAAAAAACAGTAAGGGTAAATATTGGGTTGTCTCCCAACAAGCGCTTTTCTTTAATGCCTTTCTAGCTATGCATGATGATGGCAATGATGCTCACATAAAAGATAAGAATTGAAACATAACGGGAGCATCATGAAGCATATGACTAGCACATTTAAGCCTAACCCACTTCCTATGCATAGGGATTTTGTGAGCAAACAACTTATGGGAACAAAAATCAACTAGCATAGAAAGGTAAAACAAGCATAACTTCAAGATTTTAAGCACATAGAGAGGAAACTTGATATCATTGCAATTCCCACAAGCATATGTTCCTCCCCCATAATAATTTTCAGTAGCAGCATGAATGAATTCAACAATATAACCAGCACCTAAAGCATTCTTTTCATGATCTACAAGCATAGAAATTTTACTACTCTCCACATAAGCAAATTTCTTCTCATGAATAGTAGTGGGAGCAAACTCAACAAAATAATTATCATGTGAGGTATAATCCAATTGAAAACTAAAATCATGATGACAAGTTTCATGGTTATCATTATTCTTAATAGCATACAAGTCATCACAATAATCATCATAGATAGCAACTTTGTTCTCATAATCAATTGGAACCTCTTCCGAAATAGTGGATTCATCACTAAATAAAGGCATGACCTCTCCAAATCCACTTTCATAATTATCACAATAATATTCAACATCCTCCACAATAGTGGGATCATTACTTCCTAAAGTTGACACTCTTCCAAACCTACTTTCATCAATATAATCATCATAAACAGGAGGCATGCTTTCATCATAATAAATTTTCTCATCAAAACTTGGGGAAAAAATAGCATCTTCATCAAACATAGCTTCCCCAAGCTTGTGGCTTTGCATATCATTAGCATCACGGATATTCAAGGAATTCATACTAACAACATTGCAATCATGCTCATCATTCAAAGCTTTAGTATCAAACATTTTATAGACTTCTTCTAGCAATTGAGCACAATTTTCCTTTCCATCATTCTCACGAAAGATATTAAAAAGATGAAGCATATGAGACAAACTCAAATCCATTTTTTGTAGTTTTCTTTTGTAAACTAAACTAGTGATAAAAAAGAAATAAAAAGATTCGATTGCAAGATCTAAAGATATACCTTCAAGCACTCACCTCCCCGACAATGGTGCCAGAAAAGAGCTTAGTTGACGGGATGTGAGTGCCGCTTACCTAGCCTCCCCGGCAACGGCGCCAGAAAAGAGCTTGATGTCTACTACACAACCTTCTTCTTGTAGACGTTGTTGGGACTGCAAGTGCACAGGTTTGTAGGACAGTAGCAAATTTCCCTCAAGTGGATTACCTAAGGTTTATCAATCCGTAGGAGGCGTAGGATGAAGATGGTCTCTCTCAAACAACCCTGCAACCAAATAACAAAGAGTCTCTTGTGTCCCCAACACACCCAATACAATGGTAAATTGTATAGGTGCACTAGTTCGGCGAAGAGATGGTGATACAAGTGCAACATGGATGGTAGATATATGTTTTGTAATATAAAAATATAAAAACAGCAAGGTAACTAATGATAAAAGTGAGCGTAAACGGTATTGCAATGGTAGGAAACAAGGCATAGGGTTCATACTTTCACTAGTGCAAGTTCTCTCAACAATAATAACATAATTGGATCATATCACTATCCCTCAACATGCAACAAAGAGTCACTCCAAAGCCACTAATAGTGGAGAACAAACGAAGAGATTATGGTAGGGTACGAAACCACCTCAAAGTTATCCTTTCTGTTCTATCTATTCAAGAGTCCGTAGTAAAATAACATGAAGCTATTCTTTCTGTTCAATCTATCATAGAGTTCATACTAGAATAACACCTTAAGACACAAATCAACCAAAACCCTAATGTCACCTAGATACTCCATTGTCACCTCAAGTATCTGTGGGCATGATTATACGATATGCATCACACAATCTCAGATTCATCTATCCAACCAACACAAAGTACTTCAAGGAGTGCCCCAAAGTTTTTACCGGAGAGTCGAGACGAAAATGTGTGCCAACCCTTACGCATAGGTTCATGGGCGGAACCCTCAAGTTAATCACCAAAACATACATCAAGTGGATCACGTGATATCCCATTGTCACCATAGATAAACACGGCAAGACATACATCAAGTGTTCTCAAATCCTTAAAGACTCAATCCAATAAGATAACTTCAAGAGGAAAACTCAATTCATCACAAGAGAGTAGAGGGGGGAGAAACATCATAAGATCCAAGTATAGTAGCAAAGCTCATGATACATCAAGATCGTGCCATAGAGAGAACACGAGAGAGAGAGAGAGAGAGAGATCAAACACATAGCTACTAGTACATACCCTCAACCCTGAGGGTGAACTACTCCCTCCTCGTCATGGAGAGCGCCGGGATGATGAAGATGGCCACCGGTGAGGGATCCCCCCTCCGTCAGGGTGCCAGAACGGGCTCCCGAGAGGTTTTTGGTGGCTACAGAGGCTTGCGGTGGGGAACTCCCGATCTATCTTTGTATTCGATGGTTTTAGGGTATATGGGAATATATAGGCGAAAGAAGTCGGTCGGGGGAGCCACGAGGGGCCCACGAGATAGGGGGCACGCCTAGGGGGGTGGGCGCGCCCTCCTATCTCCTGGCATCCTTGAAGCTTCCCAGGCTTGTACTCCAAGTCTCACGGATCATGTTTGTTCCAAAAATCACACTCCCAAAGGTTTCATTCCATTTGGACTCCGTTTGATATTCCTTTTCTTCAAAATACTGAAACAGGCAATAAAACAACAATATGGGCTGGGCCTCCGGTTAATAGGTTAGTCCCAAAAGTAATATAAAAGTGTATAATAAAGCCCGTAATCATTCAAAACAGATAATAAAATAGCATGAATGCTTCATAAATTTATAGATATGTTGGAGATGTATCATCACCTACCCGACGTAGCTCCCCATCCAGGCGAGGATGGCAGGCTGCGCGTCTGCATCGACTACCCAGGGCTCAACCGAGTCGCGTCTCAGGAGTGCTTCTGGCCTTCGCGTGTGGGACACCGTGAGGTTCCACCGCAAAGCTACGTTTGCATGCCTTTCGGCCTGCCGAACGCGGCTGCTGCTCACCAGCGCCTAATGCGGAGCATTCTGGAAGCTCAGGAGGCCAGGCACCACGCGGTCCTTGCAGAGATGGAGATGGTCCTCGAGGGGCCGGCCAAACACCAAGAGTCTCCCGAGGCTCAGGGCGTCGGCGGCTTGTGAGGATCGGCCCCTTCACCACGCTTCGTCAGCCGCTTCAACACCCGCTCTACAATGGAATCAGGTGACATCTTTCGAGTTTCATTTCAGCTCGGAGCACCCTCAGGGCTACATTATTCCCAGGTCGTGTGGGTCTATCCCTGCGGCATGTATCCCTTTTGCTTATGTCTTTAGTTCAACTTGCTAGGGGCACCCCTTGGGCTGCATCATCCCCAAGCCGCTCGGGCCTGAACCAGCGGCATGTATTCTTTCTACACTTATCTAAGATGATTTGATCTTCATGCTTAACTCGCTTGAGATAATCGCCTGCTCGATTGACACCTACCTCTGGAGTCGCTTGCGCTGGCATGACGCTTGTGCATGGTTCCGTCCCTGCAACATCGACAAATCTGACTGGTCGACCTCAGGCCCGCGGCAGCCCCGCAAGCGTCACCTCACCAGGACCTCAGTGCCCTCATCACCCTCTCAGAGCAGCCAATGGTCGGCCGGCAATCGTAATGGCAACCCTTGCTTCTCTCGTGTTGCTTTACAGGGTCTGCCTGAGGAACAATGCGGGGGGCGTCGTGAGCTCTCTCTCTCCCTTACCCGTACAATCCGCTCGCGTGTTAAAAGGGGGGCTCCTGAGCATCGCGACTCAGGAGCTCTTATTGGCTCTCCAGCCCTCACCCCCTAGCCTTGTCCACGGCATCGTGACCTGGCATACCAGCGGCGGCAGAGCTCGCTCTAGGGCCGGGACCTGAGGACTTAGAGCACGAAGGAGAATGCGGGGAAGGGAGGAGAAGCTCGTGAAGGCCTGACCCGGCTGCATCCCAGCTGCCGATGTGCAAGTCCGGCACCTCGCGAAGGAATGGTTCCATGCTTTCGAGATAAGTCTTACTCCAGGAATAGCTAATCGATGCGCCCCCAAACTCTCCACTCATTGCGGCTCTATAACAGCGACGTTGCCTTCCTTTCTCGCCTTTCGGTGGCTGCTTGAGCGCTAAAGGGGACCTCCTGAGCATCGCGCCTCAAGGGCTCTTACTGGACCTCGGGCCGCTCACCTCCTGGCCTTGACCACGACATCGCGACCTGGCATACCAGTGACGGCTGAAGCCTGCCTGGGGACCAGGACCTGTCAGCGTAGAGCACTAAGTCGTCGCGAGGATAGAAAGGGGGGCCGAGCCGAGGCAGGACAAGTATTTTTCACCACTTCATGATAAGCAAAATATCAACAAAAAACACAGCAGACGTTTTACATGCCCCCACGGGGTATCTCCCTGATTCCTCGTAGGGAACAAAAGGTGCTAACCCTAAGGAGCCCTAACTACGCGAGCCTCCACGACCGTCGCCATCATCAACAGTGGGCCGCGAGGAGCCGGCGGCAACCCCATCCAGATCAGCCGTGCCGGCGGCCTAATGCAGCTGCCTTGCTCTGAGCACGACGCGAGCTCGGGGGCACGTAGCTGTCATCGCTCATCTCCGGAGTCACAAAGAGCTCAGGAGAGTCCCTGGACTCCCAAGCATCACCCCTGCTGCCAGAGGAGCCGCTGGGGAAGTGGGTGGCAGGCCTGGCCCTTGCCACATCGACGTCCTGGCCGCCTCCTCTGGGGCAGCACTCCAGCCGGCGTCCTTCTGCATCGAAGACCTTGAAGAGCATCAGGGAGGCGCCATCGTATTTGAAATGAATCACGAGGGCACCTCCTGTTCGGCGGACCTGGCAGATCTCGTCCCAGCCCCGGGTCATGTAGACCTTGCCCGGAGCGACGACTTCAACCTCTTCTCCGGTCGCCGGGGTACCGCAGTCGGCGTGCTACAACCAGAGCTCGAGAGGCCCCCTCGGAGGCATATCGAAGGCGAAGAAGGGAGGAAAGCGGATCCAGGAGCTTGGAGGCATGGCGGCGTGGAGTACGAGCTCGCAAGAGGAGTCCGTGGCATGGACTCCAGGAGCAACGACGTGCACTGCGTTGACACTCGTCATCGCTGACGGCGCGGGCGGCGCCATGCGGCGTCTTCTTCTCTAGGGCCCTTAGCCCGGGCTTATAGAGGGAGTGGAAACCCAAGAGGTGGCCTCTTGTACCAGGGCCTCGATGTCTCCGGCCGAGCAACCTCGTCACGACGGCTAGGGACCGGCCGTTTCTTTGGCGGGAGCGGGTCAGGCCCCTCTCTGGGGGCCTTCCCTTTCTCCTCGACTGAGAACCGGCGAATCGGTACCATTGGCGACGAGAGGAAGAAGGAGCGAGCGGAGCGAGAAGATATGGACTGTGGGGGCTCATGCCTCTCCATACTTATAATCCAGAGGAGGCCAACCGTCGGCCTCCATGATCGCAGGTAATCATAACTCTTTTTGCATGCAGCAGGGACTCGTCAAATCGGGCAGTTGCCAAGGCAGCATGGGAAAGCGGAGATGCCCACGTCCAATCAACCACCATGCGGCAACCAAGTCCACAGGCTGTTGGGGCCCATGGCGCTCCGCACTTTCCCTTTCGCTTCGCTGCTAAGCCAAGTCCGAGCGTGCCTTGGGCCTAGGGGCTACTATCGGCGTTTTGGGAACTGGGGTCCCTAGACTTGCCTGCCTGCGGCCTGCGGCGTGGCTCAATCAGAGGCCCAGTACGGCCCATCTTCATCAACCCAAGCTCAAGACCCTCGCGAGGGGCCAAGCCTCGTGTGGCGGATGACGCAAGGCTTCCTCAGGGGCGGTCTCGCCAGGCAGGCTCACGAGGAGGCAGAGAGATCAAGGCAGGAGTACCTCGCGAGGTGCCCGTGATGCAAGCCATGACGATCAAGACCAGGCGGGCGCCAGCTTGTGTAGTGTCCTCGTTGCCTCTTTGGTGAAAAGGGGGAAAGCGCAGGCGCGGAGTACCGAGGCATCATGCAAAGGTTACCATATCGGTGCAACGAGACCAAGACCAGCAGAGCGGCAGGACGGAGGTCACCGTGGAGCCCAGGACAGCGTCATCACCAGTGCCTTTGGCAGTCGAAGACCAACTTTAGTCAGGATAACTTGTACTAGTTGTTCCGCTTCAAAATGGCCGTTGTTGGCTCCCTTCCCGCTCAATATTTGGGAAGAGGACCAGGGCCTCTATATATAGAGATAGCCACCACAGTAGAGGGCATCGAGTTCTCATCGGATCCAGAGGCGATCGAATCCTTCCCGAGCAGAACACCGCACCAGCTCAAGAACGCCTCTCGCGAGGCTGTTCTTCCCCTGTATTGTTCATCATCAGCCCCTGAGGCAATCCACCACACCACAAACTAGAGTAGAGTATTACACCACAATGGTGGCCCAAACTAGTATAAACCTTGTGTCCCTTGTGTTGTTCATCATGTAGCCTAGATTAACGGCGAGGCGATGGGACGCGGATCGGTAGGGTGAAGATCTTCGCGCACACCCCAGAGTTTGAACCTTAAGGGTTTTGCCGGAACCTGATATCCGACAGTTTGCGATTGTGAAGATACGTTTGCTACGCCCTTTCGTCTTCTTCATTGACTCGGTCTTCTTCCTAGCAGGATTTAAGTCAAGATGACCATTACCTTGGATATCACTACTATCTTTGCTTTGCTAGCTGCCTTGATGCTATGGCTATGTCGCGCTACCTACCACTTGTTTTCAAGTCTTCCAAATTGTCATGATAAGCCTCTGACCTCCATCTTAGCAAACCGTTGTTTGGCTATGTTACATCTTGCTCAGCCCCTCTTATAGCATTGCTAGTTGGAGGTGCGGTTTCTTGTTGATTCATGTTTGGACATGGATATCGTGGGATATCACAATATCTCTTATCTAAGTAATGCATCTATATACTTGGTAAAGGGTGGAAGGCTCGGCCTTTTGCTTAGTGTTTTGTTCCACTCTTGTCGCCTTAGTTTCCATCATACAAGTGTTATGTTCCTTGTTGAGCGCTTCTAACACGTGTGGGGTTTTGTGGGGACCCCTTTGATCATTCGCTTAGGTTTAACTCTTCCAATAAGGCCCAACATTGGTTTTATCATTTGCCTAATAACAACTAAAACTTGCATAGGGACTTTCCGGGCCCCGAGGATAATTAATCAGCAACCCCGATCAGTGCTCCTCATGAGTGTTGGTCC
Organism: Triticum aestivum; assembly: GCF_018294505.1. Classification (NCBI taxonomy): domain Eukaryota; kingdom Viridiplantae; phylum Streptophyta; class Magnoliopsida; order Poales; family Poaceae; genus Triticum; species Triticum aestivum. Next base: position 293,351,909 of record NC_057804.1, on the reverse strand, counting down.
AAAACAGAGCCACTTGCGGTGCCACCCAGTTAACTGGGGCCTCTGATTGTCATATGTAGTGTTCATTCGGTCGTGGCCTGAGACGAGATACGCGCGGCTCCTATCGGAGTGTTGGCACGCCGGGTGGTCTTGCTGGTTTAGTTGTACCTTTGACGGGTGACTTGTCCATCTGTCTCGTTGGTGATTTCCTCCATCTCCACCGCGGCCACGTAAGTACTCCCACTACCCATTGAGACTTTAGTAGAAGTTACATGGTCTGCGTTCAAAACTGACGCACTATATTCTGCATTTTCAGATGATGGTACAGGCGCATCATTCAGATTTGCCTTACTCACTTTTGAAGCGTCCTTCTCATCCCTCACCAACCCCTCATCACGGATGATAGGACCATCCGTCTGGTTCCCATCAACAGGAGCTTCGCCCGTTGTCGGTGTCAAAACTGGCGGATCTCGGGTATGGGGTCTCGGTCTGTGCATCAAGGCTGATGGTAATAGGAAGCAAGGGACACAGATGTTTACCCAGGTTCGTGCCCTCTCGATGAAGGTAAAACCCTACTTCCTGCTTGATTAATATTGAAGATATGGGTGGCACAAGAGTAGATCTACCACGAGATCGTGGAGGCTAAACCATAGAAGCTAGCATATGATGGTATGATTGTAATTGTGATCGGTCTTCTAAGGACCAACCTCTCCGGTTTATATAGACACCAGAGAGGACTAGGGTTTACATGGAGTCGGTTGCAAGGAAGGAAATACAATATCCGGATCACCAAGCTTGTCTTGCACGCAAAGGAGAGTCCCATCCGGACACGGGCCGATGTCTTGAGTCTTGTATCTTCACGCTTTGATAGTCCAAACGATGTATATAGTCCGGCTGTCCGGATACCCCCTAATCCAGTACTCCCTCAGTAGCCCCTATGACGATGAGACTAGCGCCAGTCTTGTTTTTGCATTGCAAGGCGGGTTCCTTCTCCGAATACTCCAAAGTAATTATCGAACACTTTAAACGTGTCCGGATCTGCAAGATGATCTTCACATGCTACCGTAGAGAGAATGATATTTCACAAATGCAACCTGCTGAAAACTTTTTAGACAATGCGACGTGTCATTACGGTTGGGTCATTATTCGAACCATCTTCCTATAACCAACCAGAGTGCATATTGCGAGGCGGTTTCCCTCACACGTCTTGTCAAAGCAGAGATCATGTCCCCTTATCATGGGATTCTCATCAATACATGTATGGGTTATCCCACCATGCCATCAATCGTGGCGCTTGGGAAGCAAGCGATTCCCAACAGGCAAGTGGGGAGGCGCACCGCTTTCGTCGCCTCTATAAAGGGATAAGATTTCCTCATTTTTACCCACGCCTTCCTCCTCCTTCTCCCACCCTTGCCCCCTCGAGCTCCAGCGCCCAAGCCCAAGTCTTCTCCGCACAGCTAAACATGTCCGGAGGAGGAGGCAAGTGGGTGGCCTCCACCGTCAAGGAGAAGCACGTCACCAATCTTCGGGCGGCCAGATACTTGGCCGCAGACATAGTGCACCGGCTACCGGACGCCGGGCACGTAATTCCGACCCCAGGACCCCACGAGAGGGTCGTGTTCGTTGCCCACTTCGTCCGTGGACTGGGATTTCCACTTCATCCCTTCGTCCATGGGCTCATGTTCTACTACGGGCTAGATTTCCATGATCTAGCCCCAAATTTCATCCTCAACATCTCGGCGTTCATCGTCGTATGCGAGGCCTTCCTCCGCATCCGGCCTCACTTCGGCCTATGGCTGCAAACCTTCTGCGTGAAGCCGAAGATTGTAAGCGGCCAGCAAGCGGAGTGCGGAGGGGCCATGGTGGTAAAGATGCCTAACGTCACCTTGCTGGACGGTTCCTTCGCAGAGACCATAAAAGGGTGGCAATCGGGGTGGTTCTACATCACCGAGCCGCGCGGCGCCAGTTGGGCGGCGGCCACCGAGTTCCGATCCGGAGCCCCCATGCGGCTCACCTCCTGTGAAAAGAAGGGCCTGTCTTGGGGCGAATCTACAGAGCTGACCGGACTCCAGACCTGCATCAAAAGCATGAAGGACAAGAACATCAAGCTTGTCAACGTGATCCAGGTCATGCTCGTTCGCCGGATTCTGCCGTGCCAAAGGCGGACATTCAATCTGTGGGAGTTCGTCCCGGCCGAACACCAGATGCTCCGGAAGCTCTACGATATGACGTACAAAGGCGCATGGAAGGTGTTGTTCAAGGCCTCCAAAGTGCCTCCTCCCACATTCGAGGACCATGGGCTCCATGCCGCGCGGCCTCCTAGTCAGGTGAGTTCTCATACTACCACTGGATTCGGTTCTTCCCAATATATTCATGGGGGAGTCTTAAGTAATTGTGCATACTTGTTCAGGATTATGTGAAGATAGTGGAGCAGGTTAACTGTCCAGCTCCACTGCCAGAAAGTCCAGCTGATGCTCTCCTGAAGGAGATGCTGGTCCCGGCACCGTACAAGGTGCCGGAGAAGAAGGCCGAAAAGAAGGCCCCGGGGACCCGAAAGGGTCTCCGTCGTAAGGTTGTGCCAGAAGCTTCTTCCGGAGACGACGAGGCACACTCCTCCCACGAAGGGGAGGAAGAAGAAGAAGAAGACGACGCCCCATCCGTAAAGGATGAGGGGCCTGGGAAGGCGAACCAGGGGCCGGAAAAGGCCCTTAGCGTAAGGCCATCATACCCACATCGTCTGACGACAACGAGACAGATTCCTCCCGCGGAGGTGGGGGGAATCAAGAAGAAATTCTACCTCCCCACACTAGGGAGGAGAAAAAGAGAAAAGCCACCCCGGAAGGGGAGGCTGGGACATCCAAGAAGGGAAAGGTGTCCCTTCCGGACTACTCTGCCACAGCCGCTCTCAGCGAGGAGGGGTGGCTGCCCAGGGGGAAGCCCCCAGTGCGATCGTAAGTGTCCGCACTCTATCATTACTTCAATCCATAGCTTTTTTATAACACCGAACATATATGCAGTCCGGCCAGGGCTCACCCCGAGGTATCTTCCTCCGGGTCCCTGAGCGATTCGGAGATGAACTCGCTTCCGACAGCCACTACTCCTCAGCCCGCGGACGACACGGAGGTGTTGTCCCAAAGGCTCGCAGAGCTGGGGGAGGTGACTCTGGAGACGCCCCAAGGCGGGGTTCTAGATGTCGGACACGCGGGGTTCAAGATACCCGCGGATTATGTTGATGAGAGCCACAGTAGGTCTCAGCCGAACACTGTTCCGGAACCTTCAACGGTTCCGGACTCAGGCAGGCAGCCCCTCGTCAAGGAGGGCGAGCCGTCTGCGTCGAGGACTTCCATTGCGCCCGAGGCACCGGATTGTCTGCTGGAAGCGCTTCGTGGCACTTCCATGGATGAAGAGCACCGTACTCTTATGAGTGCGGTGATTCAGAAGGTTTCGTCCGCCAAGAGCAGACTAACCGAAGCTTGCACCAGCCTCCTGACAGGTTTTGAGGTAAGCAATAAATGTGTGCAAAATTACCACCCGATAGGTAGTAGCCCCTGATACTCTGTTTGGTGTTCGGAAAGAAAAACCAAACAGAGGGTCAATTATAATCCGCAGGAGTCTATTAATAAATATTCATGTGAATAAGCAGGCTGTGCTGCTTGCCACTGCTGCCCGGACAGCCGAGGTTGCCGGACTAAAGCGGGACCTGGTGCAGGCGCAGGGAGAGCTCTCCCTCACGAAGAGGCAGCTCGAAGAGAACAAGGGTAAGTGATTCCCCGCTCTTATGCATTTAATGATAGACGAAATTGGTTAGTCTAATGCCTAAGCGTCGTGACTGTGTAACAGGGGCCACCACGGAAGTGGCATCCTTGAAGAAAGCAATGTCCGAGGCCGAAGACAAGACGGCCTTGGAATGCAAGGAGCACGAAAAGCAAAGTGCGAGAGTGGGCGAGGTACAACAAGAGCTCCAGGACCTTGGCAAGAAGTATGAGTCCGTGGAGCATGATCTGAAGATAAAAGAGGCCGAGCTTGCGAAGGCCGTGGTGAGTATGAAATACGCCAAGGCCGAAGGCGAGAAGGCACAGCAGGAAATCCAGGAGGCCAAAAAGATAGCAGCGGCTAAGACATTCTTTATGAAAAGCAAACATGTGGAGGAGGCGTTTCTTTTACTTACTCGAATTCGGAGCTCTCCAGGGGCATTCGCAGTTCTGCCACACAGCGTATCAGACGCTGCGGAGTTCTACCGTGCCCAGAAAGGGAGCTCAACGGAGAAGCTGTTATGGTCCCAGTATGCTGGGGCCGAACATCCAGTGCCTCTGAGTGACCAACTGAAGTAGTTGGTCGAACTCCACAGGGCGGCTGAAGTGGCTATGAAGGATTTCATAGTCTGGTTGTGGCCTGGTGAGCCCCTGCCCACTAGCTACTTCTGCTTGATCAAGCGGATGGTGAATGCCTGTCCGTGGCTTGAAGACATCAAGTGATCTGTTCATATTGAGGGTGCCCGCCGTGCCTTTGCCCGCGCGTAGGTGCATTGGGGGATGTTGGATGCTGAGAAGCTTGTGCAGGATGGCCCGCTAGAGGGCAAGGAGCATCGCCATCCCGAGAAGTACTATGATGGTGTCATGAAGGGCGCCCATCTCGTGGCCGATGAGTGTACCAAGGACAAGATGTTTGATTAAATGTACCTCTGCCGCTGTTGTAACTTAAAAACGAATTTACTTGTGCTATGTAGCACTGTTTGATTCAAAATATTACCTTCTGTGTGGCTGTTTATAAAATTCTGAAAGTAGGCCAGTTGTCGGCTTCCGCCCCCACGTAACTAGTTCTGGGGTGTTCATGGAAAACCCGGACACTCTTTATCCAACTGTTTGGTTCCTTAAGGAGGTGTCCGGCGCAGCGAACAAGGCAATCGGACTATGCGGCTTTATAACTTTCACTTAGCTATAGAAGTCTACAATTTTAAATTTCGGCAAAGCCCCGAACATCCGGAAGGCCGAATTGGGGTGCTATACACGCCTAGATCAGACCAAGCCGATTTATCGCCTAAAGCGTAAAATCTTTAAGGATTTTAAGACCTCTCGAACAGCGACCAGCTCTCGCCACATCATGCCGGTCAGTTTTTGGCTTTCTCTACTGAGGTGCTCGTCCGGAAGAACCGGGACACAATCGCAGTAGTTCTCCCTGTGCTACCTTAGCCGATATAACAGAACATAAGGAACCAAAACAAGGGAGCCGGGCTAACCCAACTGTAGACCCAAGACATGATTCGGAGCTGATGCATATAGTGCTATAAGTTCAGGGTGCCGCACTGTTGAAAGTGTTCGGACATTACTTGCCATACTACGGGGCGCCATGAGAAGCCCCTGGCAAACTGACCATACCAAGGTGTACGGATGCAATATCAAATAAACATTTATAAGAGAAAAAATGCTCAAATAAGAATAATAAGCTGACGCTATATATAATCTCCCATTGATGAATAATACGTTTATGCGTATGTTTACAATGGATACGTTAAGCGGAGATAAATAGGACTATTTGACATGTCCTATCCAGGGGCAGGCCGCGGGCAGATAGATAACACAGGTATAACGATCGTAAATAGATTCCACCTGGGTATTTCCTTCTGTGCGCAATGCCTGTTGCCTCCTTAGTTTTCTCTCCTATGTGAGTCCGTCAATCCGGCTCTTCCGAAGAGGCTGCACTAAAGCAATGTCCTGAAAGGTCAAAAGGAAAGATTATGAAGGTATGTAGCGGTTACCCGCACTATTGAACGAGTCGTTGTTGCGCTTCCGCCTACGCCCATGGTATTACGAGTGCGTAATTGTGTACGTGTGGCACGAATGCTGCTTTAATGGGGCTTGAGCGGAGGCTGGACTGCTAATCGTGCTCTTGGTGTGCCTGATGATCCTGCCGCGGAGTGCTTCATACTCGCTTGACGGTGCTTGAGGTTGTCGTCGCCGGATTGTTGGTTTGTCGGAGGAGGCCGCATTGTACTTCTGCCGCGAGGGCTGCAGTATGCTCTTCTGTACGGAGAGAGCGGTCCTTGTTTCCGTTGACTGTTATGACCCCCGCGTGGTCCTGGCATCTTGAGCTTGAGGTATACATAGTGTGGTACCGCGTTGAATCTAGCAAATGCGGTTCGTCCGAGCAGTGTGTGGTAACTACTGCGGAAAGGGATGATATCGAAGATTAACTCTTCGCTTCAAAAGTTATTCGGATATCCCAAGACCACTTCCAATGTTATAGAGCCCGTACAACGGGCCTCTACTCCAGGAATCACGCCTTTAAAGGTGGTTTTGGTGGGCTTGATCCTTGAAGGGTCAATGCCCATTTTGCACACTGTGTCCTGATAAAGCAGGTTCAGGCTGCTGCCACCGTCCATAAGGGCTCGCGTGAGGTGAAATCCGTCTATAATATGGGTCTAAGACCAATGCGGCTGAGCCGCCATGACGGATGCTAGTAGGGTGATCCCTACGATCAAAGGTGATCGGACAAGCTGACCATGGGTTGAACTTGGGGGCGACTGGCTCCATCGCGTAGACGTCCCTTAGTGCCCGCTTCCGTTCCCGCTTGGGGATGTGAGTGGCGTAGATCATGTTGACCGTTTTCACCTGGGGGGGTTTCTTTTGTCTCCCCATGTTCGGACGCCGGGGCTCTTCGTCATCGTCGCTATGCAGCCCCTTGTCCTTGTTTTTGGCATTTATTTTGCTGGCCTGTTTCAACACCCAGCAGTCTCTATTGGTGTGGTTGGCTGGCTTGTTCAGGGTGCCATGAATTTGGCACGGGCGCTCCAGTATGCGATCCAGATTGGACGGTCCCTAATTATTTCTTTTGAACGGCTTCTTCCGCTCACCAGACTTGGATCCGCTGAATCCGGCATTGATTGTCGTGTCTTCGGTGTTGTCGCCGTTGTTCCGTCGCTTATGTCTGTTACGCCGTGGCTTGCCGTTAGTATTGCGGTCGTCCGAGGTGCTGGAATGTGGCGTGGTGCCGCTGCGAGCCAACCAGCTGTCCTCACCCACGCAAAAGCGGGTCATTAGTGTTGTGAGAGCTGCCATGGACTTGGGTTTTTCCTGGCCGAGGTGTCGGGCGAGCCACTCATCACGGATATTATGCTTAGAAGCCGCTAGGGCTTCGGCGTCCGGACAGTCGACTATTTGGTTCTTTTTAGTTAGGAACCGAGTCCAGAATTTCCTGGCTGACTCTCCGGGCTGTTGAGTAATGTGGCTCAGGTCATCAGCGTTCGGTGATCGCACATATGTGCCCTGGAAGTTGTCGAGGAATGCGTCCTCCAGGTTTTCCCAACTGCCAATGGAATTTCTAGCAAGCTGTTTACCCAGTGCCGGGCTGGTCCTTTGAGCTTAAGGGGAAGGTATTTGATGGCATGTAGATCATCTCCGCGTGCCATGTGAATGTGGAGAAGGAAATCTTCGATCCATACTGCGGGGTCTGTTGTGCCATCGTATGATTCGATGTTTACGGGGTTGAACCCTTCTAGGAATTCATGATCCATCACTTCATCAGTGAAGTAGAGGGGGTGTGCGGCGCCTCTGTGCCGGGCTATGTGGTTACGCAGCTCGAATTGGTTTGGGTTGCTGTGTTCGGCTCGGCCGGACTGGTTGATGATGCATCCGGCGTGACGGTCATCGTCGCGCGCTGGGGCGCGCCCCTGTGATCCGTAGATCGATCCTGGCTGTCCTGCTTTGTTTTCCAGAATATCTTGCAGGTCTTGCCTGTTGCCCCGGGCCGCAGTGTATTGGCGTGGGGGTGCGGGCTGGTATTCGGGCGTATATCCCGTTTTATCCCAGTCGTGGGGTGGCCGGTCAGCGTTTGGCGCTCGAGTATGTACTCCTCGGCTGCCAAGACTTCAGTCCATCTATCTGTGAGCAGGTCTTGATCAGCTTGGAGTTGCTGTTGCTTCTTCTTCAGGCTCCTCGCAGTGGCTATAAGCCGACGCTTGAAGCGCTCCTGCTCCACGGGATCCTCAGGTACGCCGAACTCGTCGTCACCGAGGCTAATCTCGTCTTCGGAGGGGGGCATGTAGTTGTCTTCCTCCGGATATCCGTTCATCGCCTGTTCTTCTCGGCTGACCTGCTCATCTTCCTATTCGGCCTGTTCGAAGGCGTGGTGATCAGGGTTGAATTCTTCTTCGGCGCCATCCGGATTGTCTTCCTCTTCGGGGCCGGTATTACTATGGCGGGACTTGGAGCGGTGCCGACGACGCCCATGATTTGTTTTTCTCCCTGAGGGGTTGTCCTCTGTTGCCTCGTCGCCATTGGTTTCCTTCGGAGTGTCCACCATATATATGTCGTATGAGGAGGTGGCCGTCCACCGTCCTTTGAGCGATGGCTCCTGTAATTCTCCTACATCGTCATCCATACCGTCGATGTCTTCGGAGTCGAAGTCAAGCACGTCGGTTAAATCATCGATCGTGGCAATGAAGTGGGTGGTGGGTGGGCAGCGAATTCCTTCGTCGCCTGCTTCCCACTCAAGCCGGACATAGTTCGACCCAGAGCCTCCTGACAAAGAGAGAGACTTTAATGAGTTTAGCATGTCACCAAAGGGTGAGTGCTGAAAGATGTCTGCAGCGGTGAACTCCATTACTGGAGCCCAACCAGGCTCGGCGGGCTCGGGAACGCGCGGACTGGAACCTACAACCGGATACGAATCCGGGGGTCCGGAGTCACAGGCTTCCTCAGAAGTGAGGCCTGTGTTTGGCTCCACCGCTGATCAGTGTGCGGCCTGCGGGGCGGGGTCCACCCCTCCGTCCTCAGGCAACGCAACCTGCTCCGGATTTAGATCCGGGGCTACTGCAGGGGTGATATCCCGCGTATCGTCCGACAACAGGTCTAAGCCGTGCCCGTCGTAACTATTCAGCGCTCCTGGCGCAGGCTCAAACCCGCCGAAGATCAAGTCTCCGCGAATATCCGCCATGTAGTTCAAGTTTCCGAACCTGACCTGGTGGCAAGGGGCATAGCTGTCGATCTGCTCCAGAGGCCAAGTGAATTGGCCCGCAGTGCGAAGCCGCCGAACACAAAGATCTGTCCAGGGAGAAAAGTCTCCCCCTGGACCGTGTTGTTGACGATTGAAGGCACCATCGAGCCCTGTAGTGACGACACAGAGGAACTCTCAATGAAAGCACCAATGTCGGTGTCAAAACCGGCGGATCTCGGGTAGGGGGTCCCGATCTGTGCGTCAAGGCTGATGGTAACAGGAAGCAAGGGACACAGATGTTTACCCAGGTTCAGGCCCTCTGCTTGATTAATATTGAAGATATGGGTGGCATAAGAGTAGATCTATCACGAGATCGTAGACGCTAAACCCTAGAAGCTAGCCTATGATGGTACGATTGTAATTGTGATCGGTCTTCTAAGGACCAACCTCTACGGTTTATATAGACACCGGAGAGGACTAGGGTTTACATGGAGTCGGTTGCAAGGAAGGAAATACAATATCCGGATCGCCAAGCTTGTTTTCCACACAAAGGAGAGTCCCATCCGGACACGGGCCGAAGTCTTGAGTCTTGTATCTTCACGCTTCGATAGTCTGGATGATGTATACAGTCTGGCTGTCCGGATACCCCCTAAGCCAGGACTCCCTCACTCGTACCTGGTCGCCACTGCTCATAGGCGTCCCCTCGACCTCGCGCTGGAGCGAAGCCGGGACCTTCTCCATGGCCTCTTCCTCTTCCACCCCGAGAGGGAAATCTGCCCCACGCAGGTTGCGAGTAATGCACTGAGCAGCGCTGAGCAATCATCCAGCCACCCCACTTCTTGTCCTCATCCTTCCAAAACCGCATTCCTCGTACCCATGCCTCATCATCCCACACACCATGCGGAAGAAACGAAATTTCTCATAATTAACAACTAGCATCTTCCTACCTTCCCCTACCACAGTCAACGGAGTGCACCGGGTCAGGGGCTTGGCCGTCAAAACTTTAGCTCAGACACGAATGAGGTCTTCCTCATAGTAGAGGGTAGGCCGCAGCTGGACCTCATGGACCTTGCCAATACTGCGAGCTAGCTGATCCACCAACGGCTCCGCCGATAGAGATCCGGAATCTTGTGTATCTGAGCCCAAATGTATAGTCCATCTAGCACCACTGCCTCAGGATTTGTCTTGTCGTCATAATCCTCAATTATCACACTGATACCTCTCAAAAGCCATGGTCCTCCATGCACAACCCTGTTCCAGTCTCTGAGACAGAAAAGTTGAAAGATGATAAGATTCTCGCCCGCCTCTTAGAATGTTGGCGTTCGAGACAATCCCTAGATGAATTTCATATTATCAAAGAATGACGTAGCGCTAAAGGGCATGTCTGTGTTTACCCATGTGATCGCCATTCATCTGGCGTCTGCCTCAAATTTCTGGGCATTTGCCTCCCCGATGACGACCTCATCCAACTCCTCCTCCATGAGTTCCATGTTCTTCATCATCTCCTATAGATCGATCCCAGAATCATTGCCCGAATACGAAGAAGAGCCCCCAATGGCAGCCATAGCAACAGCCCAGGTTCTTCTCAGCCGCAGCCACTTACAAACCCCCTTGGAGCCCCTAGCGGGACGGCGACTCGGTATCAACCTGCAGTAGCGAAAACCTCCCCCGCGATTGCAAGACCGCTAGAGGCGGCGCCGCTAACCCTAACGAGAGGGTAGATTGTTTCACCTCGGCTTTCTTTTATAAAGAGCGGGAGAAATAATAGAGGGAGAGAGAGAAGGCCACCAGCAGGCCGGCCCATCTACATCTAAGGCCCAGCGCCCCTCCACTTAAACCTCACCCTCTCCCGTCAGAACCCTAGCCCGCACCCAGCACCTAATCCCTAGCTCCCCTCGATCCCATCCTTCCTCCTCGCGCCGCCACAGAGAGAGGGCAGCGTCGCTCCTTCTTTGCTCCCCCACCTCGCACCTCCAGACATGCAGCACACAGTGCCACCAAGGTAGGCGCTCGATCCGACCTCGACCTCCGTCGTGAGTTGCACACCATTCGATCTCTTGTAGTCTGATATGTCTCCAACGTATCTATAATTTTTTTATTGTTCCATGCTATTATATTATCTGTTTTGGATGTTTAATGGGTTTATTATGCACTTTTATATTATTTTGGGACTAACCTATTAACCGGAGGTCAGTGCAAATTGTTGTTTTTTTGCCTATTTCAGTGTTTCGTAGAAAAGGAATATCAAACGGAGTCCAAACGGAATGAAACCTTCGGGAGAATCGTTTTTGGAACGAACGCAATCCAGGAGACTTGGACTGGATGTCAAGGAAGCAACGAGGCGGCTACGAGGTAGGAGGGCACGCCCCCCACCCTCGTGGGCCCCTCGTGGCTCCACCGACCTACTTCTTTCATCTATATAAACACATATACCCCGAAAACATATAGGAGCACCACGAAACCCTATTTCCACAGCTGCAACCTTCTGTACCCGTGAGATCCCATCTTGGGGCCTTTTTCAGCGCTCCGTGGAGGGGGAATTGGTCACGGAGGGCTTCTACATCAACACCATAGCATCTTCAATGATGTCTGAGTAGTTTACCATAGAACTTCGAGTCTATAGTTATTAGCTAGATGGCTTGTTCTCTCTCTTTGATTCTCAATACAAAGTTCTCCTCAATCTTCTTGGATATCTATTCTATGTAATACTTTTTGCGGTGTGTTTGTCGAGATTCGATGAACTGTGGGTTTATGATCAAGATTATCTATGAACAATATTTGATTCTTCTCTGAATTCTTTTATGTATGATTTGATATCTTTGCAAGTCTCTTCGAATTATCAGTTTGGTTTGGCCTACTAGATTGATCGTTCTTGCAATAGAAGAAGTGCTTAGCTTTGGGTTCAATCTTGCGGTGTCCTTTCCCAGCAATAGTAGGGGCAGCAAGGCACTTATTGTATTGTTGCCATCGAGGATAAAAAGATGGGGTTTATATCATATTGCTTGATTTTATCCCTCTACATCATGTCATCTTGCTTAATGCGTTACTCTGTTCTTATGAACTTAATACTCTAGATGCATGCTAGATAGCGGTCGATGTGTGGAGTAATAGTAGTAGATGCAGAATTGTTTTGATCTACTTGTCACATGTGTGATGCCTATATACATGACCATGCCTAGATATTCTCATAACTATGCACTTTTCTATCAATTGCTCGACAGTAATTTGTTCACCCACCGTAAGATATGCTATCATGAGAGAAGCCACTAGTGAAACCTATGGCCCCTGGGTCTCTTTTCCATCGTATTATATCTCTTGTATTTACATTGCATATCATTTACTATTTTTGCAATCTTTACTTTTCAATCTATACAGCAAAAATACCAAAAATATATATCTTATTATTTCTATCAGATCTCACTTTTTCAAGTGGATGTGAAGGGATTGACAACCCCTTTATCGCGTTGGTTGCAAGGTTCTTATTTGTTTGTGCAGGTACAAGGCGAATTGAATGTAACCTCCTATTGGATTGATACCTTGGTTCTCAAAAACTGAGGGAAATACTTACACTACTTTGCTGCATCACCCTTTCCACTTCAAGGGAAAACCAACGCATGCTCAAGAGGTAGCAAGAAGGATTTCTGGCTGTAACACCCACAATGCGGCTATATCTCCCACGTGTCGAAGCACGACTTAGAGGCATAACCGCATTGTGGTTTTGTCGCAAGAAGGGTCATCTTCACACAATCCCATGTAATGAACAAGAATAGGATAAAGAGTTGGCTTACAATCGCCACTTCACACAATGAACATATAATAAATCATACATCATTCAGAGTACACACACATAGTCCGACTACGGATGAAGCCAACAGAAAAGAAGATAACCCAACTGCTAGATCCCCGATCGTCCCAACTGGGCTCCACCACTGATCAACATGAAACGAAACATAGCAACGACCAAGATCTTCGTTGAGCTCCCATCCGAGCTCGGTTGCATCACCTGCACTGGTATCATCGGGACCTGCAACTGTTGGTAGTATCTGGTGAGTCACGAGGACTCAGCAATCTCAAAACCCGCGAGATCAAGACTATTTAAGCTTATGGGAAAGGAAGGGGTAAAGTGGTGAGGTTGCAACAACGACTAAGCATGTATGGTGGCTAACATACGCAAATAAGAGCGAGAAGAGAGCAAGAGGAACGGTCGTGAAGCTGGCAATGATCAAGAAGTGATCCTGAACTCCTACTTATGTCGAACATAACCCAAAACCGTGTTCACTTCCCGGACTCCGCCGAAAAGAGACCATCATGGCTACACACGCTGTTGATGTATTTTAAAGAGGTCAAGTGTCATGTTATCTACAACCGGACATTAACAAATTCCCATCTGCCTATAACCGTAGGCACGGCTTTCGAAAGATTATACCTTGCAGGGGTGTCCCAACTTAGCCCATGATAAGCTCTCGCAATCAACGAAGGATATACCTTCTCCCAGGAAGACCCGATCAGACTCGGAATCCAGGTTTACAAGACATTTCGACAATGGTAAAACAAGACCAGCAAAGCCGCCCGGATGTGCCGACAAATCCCGATAGGAGCTGCACATATCTCGTTCTTAGGGCACACCAGATTGTCCAAACTTCCGGTAGGCCAGCCCAGAGTTGCCCCTGGTGGCCACCGGCGGCTGACAGGTTGGACCAACACTCAGGACGAGCACTGGCCCGGGGGGGTAAAATAAAGATGACCCTTGAGTCTGCAGAACCCAAGGGAAAAAGGCTTAGGTGGCAAATGGTAAAACCAAGGTTGGGCCTTGCTGGAGGAGTTTTATTCAAAGCGAACTGTCAAGGGGGTCCCATAAATCACCCAACCGCGTAAGGAACGCAAAATCCGGGAACATAACACCGGTACGACGGAAACTAGGGCGGCAACAGTGGAACAAAACACCAAGCATAAGGCCGAGTCTTCCACCCTTTACCAAGTATATAGATGCATTAATTAAATAAGAGATATTGTGATATCCCAACATAACCCTGTCCATCATGAAGCAATCTTCAACTTCACCTGCAACTAACAATGCTATAAGAGGGGCTGAGCAAAGCGGTAATATAGCCAAGCAACGGTTTGCTAGGAGGGGTGAAAAAGCTTAGAGGCTGACATGGCAATATGGGAGGCATGGTAAACAAGTGATAGGTAGCGCAACATAGTGATAGAACGGAGCAACTAGCAAGCAAAGATAGAAGTCATATCGAGGGTAATAGTCATCTTGCCTGAAATCCCGCAAGGAAGAAGAACGAGTCCATGAAGAAGACAAACGAACGTAGTCGAACGAATCCTCACAACTCCGGAACGAAACCGAAGCTAAGAGAAGCAAACCGGAAAGAAGCAAACAACATGGTAAACACACAAGCATAAACATGTCGTGATGCACAATCAAGTATGATGCATGTCTGGTTTAATGAGGCATGGCAGGGCAAAGTGCAACAACAATACTACAAAATAAGTGGAGCTCAATATGCAACGAGTTGCATATTGACGAAACACCACATCAATTATTTAGTTCTCTCTTGTTTAGGCACAACAATATTAAATGTTATTAAACATGGCAAGGGTGAAGCATAATTAAACTACCTATTTAGGCAAGTTTAAATGAGGCCGGAAATAACGAACAACAATTCCAGGAAAACCTCATGTCATTTAGTAGTTTAATGCAAACACAATTTCAAACATTTTAATGTTGTTATCATGATGCGGATAACATATGCAAGTTTTAAGCAATTTTATGAAAACGTTAACATGAGCATGATATGAAGCATTTGGTCACCATGGCGGAATGAAAAGGGTGCCACGGCGGCGAAGCAAAAATGGTGCCACGGCAACATATCCGAAAATGATGCCACGACAACATATCCAAAAACGATGCCACGGCAACATATCGGTTTCGATAGCTCATGGAGGTACCGATGCAAAGGTAGTGTGCGGATGTGCGCAACATGCTAGAGATGGTGGGGTGCTCCCGACTACCGGGTTCCCATGGGACAGCGGCATGGCAAAAGAGGGGCATCGCAAGGACGATTCGATCACGGTGCAAAACTCGAGCATCTCATACAACCAAGCATGCATTCGTTCACGGGCGGTCGTCATCTCGGGATTATACCTTTGAAGCGTGCGTTTGGGAGCGGTTCGGGTTCGGTATGATGTAGAGGAAGTAGACGTTCTCATAGCGGTCGTAGAGGAAGTAGTTACACACGTTCGTCTCGGAGAGGTACTTGACGAATCCAACATCTTCGGGGCGACGGTAGTGGTTCACGGACGTCGTGGGAAGTAGTGGAAGTAGTTGTACACGGCGATGGTAGTCGTACAACGGTTCGTAGGCGTTCGAGTCATCGGTAGAGGAACTTGGTGGACCATGTAGTCGAACTTGGCGCATCCGAAGGGGTACTTGACGAAATCCACCTCGGATGTAGTCGTACCCGTGTAGTCGGACTTGACAAAAAAATGCACACCGGCTGCAGTCATGGTACTTGGTGAATCCCGGAGACGGTACTTGGCGAATTCCACACTCGGTGGTCGTTGGACTTGGCGTCAACAGCAACAGGGGCGCGATGCAGGGGCAACGGCCGCGGGACTTGGCGTGTGGAGGAGGCTGGTTCCGAGCGGGACTGGCCTGGACAAGGCCGGAGGTCGGGGAGGGAGTGGCTGATGGCGGCTGGACCAAGAGTCGAGGCGGCGCAGCTCCTGCTCGGCGTGGAGGACGACGGTGAGGAGGGTTGAGGGCGGCGGCGCTCGTGGACGAAGGGAGCAGGAACTCGGGGAGGAGGCCGAGCGCTGGTGAGGGAGGAGGTTGGGCGCGCGGTGCTCGCGCGCAGAGGCGACGGGGCCGCCGGAGTTGGTCTCCAGGTGGTGTTGCGGAGGCCGGGCGTGGGGCCGGCAGGGGCGTGGTCGCGGGGCTCGGGAGGAGAAGCAGGGCGCGGCGAGCAGCGGCCGGCCGGCGAGGAGGTGGAGGCGCGAGGCGGCGAGGGGATCGGGCGCAGGGGCTCTCCCTGGCGCTGGCAGCGGGCGAGCGAGAGGGATGGGGGACCAGGCTCCTGGGTGTGCTGCGGCGCAGGGGGAGAACGACGGGAGAGAGCGGGTCGAGCAACTAGGGAAAAGAGGAGATCGGGCTGGCCTCTCGGGCCGGCTAGGTCAGGCCGCAGGTGGGCCTTAAGCGGGCTTCGGCCATGGAGGCCAGATGGGCTGGTCTGGGCTAGCTGGTTAGGTAGTGGGCTGCGGCTGGTCTGCTTCTCTCCCTCTACTCTTTTATTTTCCAAAACAGAAAATACCAAAGAGGAAAAGAAGAGGAAAGGAAGTGTTTGGGATAGCATTTACGCATGGGGGTACTTTTCCCGGACTCGCAAAAATATGCTTGTTCCAAGAAAAATAGAAAGGCCATGATTGCAAGATTTAAATTCAAACTCATTTGAATTTAATTCAAATGGGTT
Organism: Triticum aestivum; assembly: GCF_018294505.1. Taxonomy (NCBI): domain Eukaryota; kingdom Viridiplantae; phylum Streptophyta; class Magnoliopsida; order Poales; family Poaceae; genus Triticum; species Triticum aestivum. Next base: position 293,335,521 of record NC_057804.1, on the reverse strand, counting down.
TGAACTAGGACTTGATAAAAGGAAGGTCCAAAAATGTTCGTCTTTTTGATGGAGCTCCGGAAAATGATGAAAGAAATTTAGGGCAAAGTTTGGAGACCAAACTTGAAGCAGAAAAAGGAACGAAATTATTTTGCAAGTGTGTTTATGGGTGATTCCGAAGTTAATGGAATATTAAATATAGCTCCCTAAATATCGGGAGGGTATGTTTTAAAGAGAACCCACCATGTGAGTTTCCTCAATTTAAATGGATCGAAGATCCATACGGTTTATTTAGTTGAGTTGGAAAGATTAAAGACATAATGACATGATGCAATGCAAATGATGCAACAAACAAAACAAATCACACAACGAAACTCGGAGTAGCTGGAAGTCATCTGAAGCTCCGGTCTTGGGGCGTTACAACACTCCACCACTACAAGAGGATCTCGTCCCGAGATCTAGAATGGCACCGGAGAGAAACGGAAGAGGAAGAGAAGAGGTAAAACTAAGTTGCTTCTTTGACGAACGAGTGAAACCATGAACCTTGAGAGGTTGAAAAGTTGAAAGAGATAACACAATGGAGTTGAACACAATTGAGAGCACTGCGGTAGAAAATAGAAACAAGGAACACCATTTGAACCTTGGAGGTTGCAAGGCTATGAATGACGAGTACAATGGACAAGAAGATATTGAAACCACTCTGGTTGCAACGAGATAAACAAGGAACAAGGAAGATCAAATTCAGATAGCACTCCGACTGTAAATGGAAGGAATTGAACAAGAACTTGAGAAGATGGGATGATACGTGATGAAATCAACAACATACTGCCTCCGGAACTATTGAAAGAATGGCACAAGGGGTAAGAAGGATTTCAGACAGCACGCCGGTTGAGAAGGGAGGCAAAACTTGATAAGATGAAAAGAACTTGAATGAGAACACAGCACTCGGGTTAAATGGATAAGCACGAAAAGAAACATGATCTTGACAAAACGAGGAGATGGGTGAAGAGAGCAACATCACAATGCCTCCGGAAGAAGAATAGAAGATAGATCATTGGAATAACATAATGGAGAAGAAATGCCAACTTCTGCCACAAATGAGCTTGGAAAGCACCCTTTCAAGAAGGCTATGACGGAGTCGTTGGAAAATCAACAACGAAAAGCACAAGCTTGTTGTGGGCTTATGGCAAACATCTCAAAATGATGAGGTGACAACCGTCCACTAACAGAAACAATTGATTGCTTGAGATCAACGAAGAGATGAAAACTGCTTTCGCCGAGGATAGGAGAAAACTTGGATCATTGGTAAGCACCACAATACAACATTCCTTAGGGAAGGCTTTAGGTGAAATCTATACCAAGATAGCTCCAACGAAGAGATTAATGGATTTAAAATACCTCGTTCTTGACAACATATGAATCATGAAACATGAAGGAAAATTGTCAAGAGTGATATAACACCATCTCAAAAGATAAGGTAGAAAGAATTGCACTTTGGAATGCAAGATGAAGAATGCTTGAACTCCTCAAAACAAAACATGTGTTAAGCACCATGTTTATTTTAGAGTATAGCTTGACGGATCTTAACTTCGAGAGAAATCTTGCAGAACAAATCGAGAATGAAAGGAATCCTTGATGAACCACCATGTAGAGCCTCCATGAAGAACTCCGGTAATAAAAGGATGATAGAAAGAAAGAGAATTTGAAAACACAAGGTGAAGCCTTGTGATGATTTAGAAGGTGCTTCACGATAATATAACCGAGAGAACTTGGAACTCCAGAAAGAAAAGATGAACAACAAGAAGCCAAGAATTTATTCCTCCTGAACATACTCCGAAGGAAAGGATTAATCACTTGGATGAAACAAGAATAAGAATTATGTCATTCCTATCCTTCACCGATTTAAATTGATGACAAGCAACGGATTTGGCATAGTACTTATTCTCGTAGATAGGATTAAGAGAGATATAGCGCCAACTTGAAGAAGTCTTCGACGAATCACCGGGAGGATTGGAAACAACGAATGAAATGATACGGCAACAAAGGAAGAGGAATCTCGAATGAACCACCGTAAGAATTGAAAATTAGAGTAGCGAAGGCACAATTCACTAGGAAGAATTGAAAAAAAAATGAACATACTTAAAAGCATTTAGATACATGAGAACGAAGAGATCATGAATTGATTAGAGAATATTTGAAGGGTTCACCTGAAGAATTTGAGAACGAGAGCTGAAAGCTGAGAATGAAGAATTATGACATGATGGCCTTCGAAGGAAAGAAATGGAAACAACTCATGAAATGCTCCGGATAGGTGAAAAGAAATCTCACAATCGAAAGCATTATGAGAGGATGGTATAAAGCTAGAACCATGAATCTTTGGAAGAACGGGTAAGGATTTAAGAGGAACTCTTCTTCGGTCTTCAAAGCTGAGAATGACGATGAGAACCACCAAAATTGTTGAGGCACTTCGGAACAAAGAAGAATAGAAATGATGAACCAACAATGAAAATATTTTGAAAGCGATCTTGGAGAAAGAATATGACTGATGAAAATTCATTCTTACATCAAACTTGGAAATGAATTTGAGAATCGCTCCTGATAATTAGAAGAGTCAGGTAAGATCCTGGGAAAAGACTTGTGGGTTAGGGCCCACTCAAAAGGAAAACACCGTTGAACGATTGATTGAAAGGGGGGGATTGCGCCAGTTGAATTACATGACTTGAATGAGATAATAATCTCCAAATAGCTTGAACGGATTGAGAATGGAAAGAAGAGCCTTGGATAAGAAATTCACATGGGAAGATATGTGAAACAAAAGGAAGAGATATGATCAACACCGAAACTTGAAATTAATCCACCGGAAAGAATACGAGAATCAAGAATGATGAACTTGAAGCTTGTGAGCATCTTCACGGGGGATCACCGGATCAGAACATTGATTGAAAAGGGTGAAGTGACTTCACATGAATAAATGGATACATGATTAAAATATATGAGTCCTTGAAGAAAAGGGTGGGAGAGCGGGAAAACAAAGGCAACTTGGGAAAGATGGAACAAACACCGTTGAGAAAACTTAGAATTGATCTTGCGGATGTTGAGAATGATCGGATCATCTCGAAGAGAAGCACACCGGTTGAAAAGAATTAACATGACGACCTCGATGATCAAGAAGGATTAGTATTCACATAGCCATATGAGAACAACGTTTAGGGAAGGTATGGATTCAACATTTGACTTCGAAGCAACTCGAATACCACATATAAAACAAAACAAAGGATTTGGCTTGCAGAATAAGCCGGAACAAACATATGATAGAGATTCCGTCCGAAGTTTTCGTGGTGGGGCCCACACGGGCTCGAGTGTGCAGCACCATCATGTACAAGGCAGTGCACATGACATAGGAAGTGTCCCCGAACCAGCATAGCCAAGGGTTCTTTAAGACACAACGAGACCACTGTAAAAACGACCGTGGAAAGGCGGACCACTAGACGTCGAACCCCAATCTCATATCATGCATCTGTCGAAAAGATATTCTAGGAGCTACTTGAATTCCCACCTATAAAACTCCCGAAACTTTCTGGTTATGCAATCTGGTGTTGGGGATACAGGGGAAGCAATACATATCTCACCCAAAACTAACAATACCTACATCCAAGCTGTATCCATCCGTCAACACATAACCAAGAAACCTTCGGAAATCGTGTACCTCAACCTTCGAAAAGCATCCGTTATACGAGCTATGGCAATACTCCCGAACTCCTGCCCCAGTACTGGGTGGCGTCGAGGTTATCTCACCAACAACTTCATAAAAGAGATTTTCGATGTCGACAAAACTCAGGTATTCCAGAACTGCAACGATAAAATTAAGACGACAACACCTCGGAGCTCAACTCCCTGGGTCAATGCCACATAATAGACAGTAGGCACCAAGAACAATGTTCTCATCACAAAACCATCTAAACGATTCCAAGATACCCGCGTGATCCTAATAAAATTAGTGAAATTTAAGGAGAGGAAAGTCAAAACATCTACGTCAGGAGACCTCACCAGAGCGACGAAGGGACTAAGGAGTAAAAAGAATCCTACTCTCCGATATATATAATCCTAAGACTCAAAACATTTTTGATCTAGACTCAACAACGCCAGCAAACAATCAAGCAGGGGGCTCCTAAGTCGGGGATGGCTCTGATTACCAACTTGTAACACCCACGATGCGGCTATATCTCCCACATGTCGAAGCACGACTTAGAGGCATAACCGCATTGTGGTTTTGTCGCAAGAAGGGTCATCTTCACACAATCCCATGTAATGAACAAGAATAGGATAAAGAGTTGGCTTACAATCGCCACTTCACACAATGAACATATAATAAATCATACATCATTCAGAGTACACACACATAGTCCGACTACGGATGAAGCCAACAGAAAAGAAGATAACCCAACTGCTAGATCCCCGATCGTCCCAACTGGGCTCCACCACTGATCAACATGAAATGAAACATAGCAACGACCAAGATCTTCGTTGAGCTCCCATCCGAGCTCGGTTGCATCACCTGCACTGGTATCATCGGGACCTGCAACTGTTGGTAGTATATGGTGAGTCACGAGGACTCAGCAATCTCAAAACCCGTGAGATCAAGACTATTTAAGCTTATGGGAAAGGAAGGGGTAAAGTGGTGAGGTTGCAGCAGCGACAAACATGTATGGTGGCTAACATACGCAAATAAGAGCGAGAAGAGAGAAAGAGGAACGGTCGTGAAGCTAGCAATGATCAAGAAGTGATCTTGAACTCCTACTTATGTCAAACATAACACAAAACTGTGTTCACTTCCCGGACTCCGCCGAAAAGAGACCATCACGGCTACACACGCTGTTGATGTATTTTAAAGAGGTCAAGTGTCAAGTTATCTACAACCGGACATTAACAAATTCCCATCTGTCTATAACCGTAGGCACGGCTTTCGAAAGATTATACCCTGCAGGGGTGTCCCAACTTAGCCCATGATAAGCTCTCGCGATCAACGAAGGATATACCTTCTCCCAAGAAGACCCGATCAGACTCGGAATCCCGGTTTACAAGACATTTCGAAAATGGTAAAACAAGACCAGCAAAGCCGCCCGGATGTGCCGACAAATCCTGATAGGAGCTGCACATATCTTGTTCTCAAGGGCACACCGGATTGTCCAAACTTCCGGTAGGCCAGCCCAGAGTTGCCCCTGGTGGCCACCGGCGGCTGACAGGTTGGACCAACACTCATGACGAGCACTGGCCCGGGGGGTAAAATAAATATGACCCTTGAGTCTGCAGAACCCAAGGGAAAAAGGCTTAGGTGGCAAATGGTAAAACCAAGGTTGGGCCTTGCTGGAGGAGTTTTACTCAAAGCGAACTGTCAAGGGGGTCCCACAAATCACCCAACCGCGTAAGGAACGCAAAATCCAGGAACATAACACCGGTATGATGGAAACTAGGGCGGCAAGAGTGGAACAAAACACCAGGCATAAGGCCGAGTCTTCCACCCTTTACCAAGTATATAGATGCATTAATTAAATAAGAGATATTGTGATATCCCAACATAACCCTGTCCATCATGAAGCAATCTTCAACTTCACCTACAACTAACAATGCTATAAGAGGGGCTGAGCAAAGCGGTAACATAGCCAAGCAACGGTTTGCTAGGAGGGGTGAAAAAGGTTAGAGGCTGACATGGCAATATGGGAGGCATGGTAAACAAGTGATAGGTAGCGCAACATAGCGATAGAACGGAGCAACTAGCAAGCAAATATAGAAGTGATATCGAGGGTAATAGTCATCTTGCCTGAAATCCCACAAGGAAGAAGAACGAGTCCATGAAGAATACAAACAAACATAGTCGAACGAATCCTCACAACTCCGGAACGAAACCGAAGCTAAGAGAAGCAAACCGAAAAGAAGCAAACAACATGGTAAACACACAAGCATAAACATGTCATGATGCACAATCAAGTATGATGCATGTCCGGTTTAATGAGGCATGGCAGGGCAAAGTGCAACAACAATACTACAAATTAAGTGGAGCTCAATATGCAACGAGTTGCATATTGACGAAACACCACATCAATTATTTAGTTCTCTCTCGTTTAGGAACAACAATATTAAATGTTATTAAACATGGCAAGGGTGAAGCATAATTAAACTACCTATTTAGGCAAGTTTAAATGAGGCCGGAAATAACAAACAACAATTCCGGAAAAACGTCATGTCATTTAGTAGTTTAATGCAAACACAATTTTAAACATTTTAATGTTGTTATCATGATGCGGATGACATATGCAGGTTTTAAGCAATTTTATGAAAACGTTAACATGAGCATGATATGAAGCATTTGGTCACCATGGCGGAATGAAAAGGGTGCCACGTCGGTGAAACAAAAATGGTGCCACGACAACATATCCGAAAATGATGCCACGGCAACATATCCGAAAATGATGCCACGGTAACATATCGGTTCCGATAGCTCATGGAGGTACCGGTGCAAAAGGTGGTGTGCGGATGTGCGCAACATGCTAGAGATGGTGGGGTGCTCCCGACTACCGGGCTCCCACGGGACGGCGGCATGGCAAAAGAGGGGCATCGCAAGGACGATTCGATCACGGTGCAAAACTCGAGCATCTCATACAACCAAGCATGCATTCGTTCACGGGCGGTCGTCATCTCAGGATTATACCTTTGAAGCGTGCGTTTGGGAGCGGTTCGGGTTCGGTACGATGTAGAGGAAGTAGACATTCTCGTAGCGGTCGTAGAGGAAGTAGTTTCACACGTTGGTCTCGAAGAGGTACTTGACGAATCCAACATCTTCGGGGCGACGGTAGTGGTTCACGGACGTTGTGGGAAGTAGTGGAAGTAGTTGTACACGGTGACGGTAGTCGTACAACGGTTCATAGGCGTTCGAGTCATCAGTAGAGGAACTTGGCGGACCATGTAGTCGAACTTGGCGCATCCGAAGGGGTACTTGACGAAATCTACCTCGGATGTAGTCGTACCCGTGTAGTCGGACTTGAAAAAAAAATGCACACCGGCTGCAGTCATGGTACTTGGTGAATCCCGGAGACGGTACTTGGCGAATTCCACGCTCGGTGGTCGTTGGACTTGGCGTCAACAACAACAGGGGCGCGATGCAGGGGCGATGGCCGCGGGACTTGGCGTGTGGAGGAGGCTGGTTCCGAGCGCGACTGGCCTGGACAAGGCCGGAGGTCGCGGAGGGAGCGGTCGATGGCGGCCGGACCAGGAGTCGAGGCGGCACAGCTCCTACTTGGCGTGGAGGACGATGGCATGGAGGGTTGAGGGCGGCGGCACTCGTGGACGAAGGGAGCAGGAACTCGGGGAGGAGGCCGAGCGCTGGTGAGGGAGGAGGTTGGGCGCGCGGTGCTCGCGCGCAGAGGCGACGGGGCCGCCGGAGTTGGTCTCCAGGTGGTGTTGCGGAGGCCGGGCGCGGGGCCGGCAGGGGCGTGGTCGCGGGGCTCGGGAGGAGAAGCAGGGCGCGGCGAGCAGCGGCCGGCCGGCGAGGAGGTGGAGGCGCGAGGTGGCGAGGGGATCAGGCGCAGGGGCTCTCCCTGGCGCTGGCAGCGGGCGAGCGAGAGGGATGGGGGATCGGGCTCCTGGGTGTGCTGCAGCGCAGGGGGAGAACGAAGGGAGAGAGCGGGTCGAGCGACTGGGGAAAAGAGGAGATCGGGCAGGCCTCTCGGGCCGGCTAGGTCAGGCCGCAGGTGGGCCTTAAGCGGGCTTCGGCCATGGAGGCTAGATGGGCTGGTCTGGGCTAGCTGGTTAGGTAGAGGGATGCGGCTGGTCTGCTTCTCTCCCTCTACTCTTTTATTTTCCAAAACAGAAAATACCAAAGAGGAAAAGAAGAGGGAAGGAAGTGTTTGGGATAGCATTTACGCATGGGGGTAATTTTCCTGGACTCGCAAAAATATGCTCGTTCCAAGAAAAATAGAAAGGCCATGATTGCAAGATTTAAATTCAAACTCATTTGAATTTGATTCAAATGGGTTTGAACTAGGACTTGATAAAAGGAAGGTCCAAAAATGTTCGGATTTTTGATGGAGCTCCGGAAAATGATGAAAGAAATTGAGGGCAAAGTTTGGAGACCAAACCTGAAGCAGAAAAAGGAACGAAATTATTTTGCAAGTGTGTTTATGGGTGATTCCGAAGTTAATGGAATATTTAAATATAGCTCCCTAAATATCGGGAGGGTGTGTTTTAAAGAGAACCCACCATGTGAGTTTCCTCAATTTAAATGGATCGAAGATCCATACGGTTTATTTAGTTGAGTTGGAAAGATTAAAGACATAATGACATGATGCAATGCAAATGATGCAACAAACAAAACAAATCACACAACAAAACTCGGAGTAGCTGGAAGTCATCTAAAGCTCCGGTCTTGGGGCGTTACACTGGCGCCGTTGCCGGGGAGGCTTACGCCAAGTCAAGTCAAGATTTGATCTCTCGACAACTCGCCGATTTCTGGCATCGTTGCCGGAAAGATGTACGCACAAGTCAGGACATACCAAGTACCCATCACAAACTCTTATCCCTCGCATGGCATTATTTGCCATTTGCCTCTCGTTTTCCTCTCCCCCACTTAACCATTGCCGTTTTATTCGTCCTTTTTCCGTTTGTCTCTTTTTGCTTGCTTCTTCTGTGCTTGTGTGTTGGATTGTTTGTCGCTATGGCTCAAGACAATACTAAATTGTGTGATTTTTCCAGTATCAACAACAATGATTTTCTTAGCACTCTGATTGCTCCTATTACCGATGCTGAATCTTGCGAAATTAATTCTGCTTTATTAATCTTGTCATGAAATATCAATTCTCTGGCCTTCTTAGTGACAATGTCACTACACATCTAAACAACTTGGTTGACTTGTGTGATATGCAAAAGAAGAGAGATGTGGATAATGATATTGTTAAATTGAATTTATTTCTGTTTTCGCTTAGAGATCGTGCTAAAACTTGGTTCTCTTCTTTGCCTAAAAATAGTATTGATTCATGGAATAAGTGCAAAGATGCTTTTATCTCTAAGTATTTTCCTCCCACTAAGATCATCTCTCTTAGAAACAATATTACGAATTTAAGCAACTTGATCATGAGCATGTTGCACAAGCTTGGGAGAGGATGAAACTAATGATACATAATTGCCCTACACATGGTTTGAATTTATGGATGATTATACAAAACTTTTATGCCGGATTGAATTTTCCTTCTAGAAATCTTTTAGATTCGGTCGCGGGAGGCACTTTTATGGTAATCACTTTAGGAGAAGCTACTAAACTCGTAGATAATATTATGGTTAATTATTCTCAATGGCACACTGAAAGATCTACTAGTACAAAAGTTCATGCAATTGAAGAGATTAATATTTTGAGTGGAAAGATGGATGAACTTATGAAATTGTTTGCTAATAAGTGTGTTTCTTCTGATCGTAATGATATTCCCTTATCCACTTTGATTGAGAATAATAATGAATCTATGAATGTGAATTTTGTTGGTAGGAACAATTTTGGTAACAACGCGTATAGAGGAAACTTTAATTCTAGGCCATTCCCTAGTAATTCCTCTAATAATTATGGTAATTCCTACAACAATTCTTATGGAAATTTTAATAAGATGCCCTCTGATTTTGAGACTAGTGTTAAAGAATTTATGATTTCACAAAATAATTTCAATCCTTTGCTTGAAGAAAAATTGCCTAAGATTGATGAGTTGTCTAGGAACGTGGATAGAATTTCTCTTGAAGTTGATTCTTTGAAACTTAGATCTATTCCACCTAAGTATAATATCAATGAGTCTCTCAAACCCATGAGAATTTACATTGATGAGTGCAAAGAAAGAACCATTAGGATGCGTGCTAAAAAGGATTGCTTTGTGAAAGCGTGTTCTTCTAGTTTTCATGATAATAAGGATGAAGATCTGAAAGTGATTGATGTGTCTCCTATTAAATCTTTGTTTTCCAATATGAATCTTGATAAATATGGGACTGGAGATGAGTCAACTCTAGCTAAAAGGCATCCCAATGATTCAAAGTTTTTAGATCTTGATGCAAAAATTGGTAAAAGTGGGATTGAAGAGGTCAAAACTTTACATAGCAATCAACCCACTATTTTGGATTTCAAGGAATTTAATTATGATAATTGCTCTTTGATAGATTGTATTTCCTTGTTGCAATCCGTGCTAAATTCTCCTCATGCTTATAGTTAAAATAAAGCTTTTACCAAACATATTGTTGATGCCTTTATGCAATCTTATGAAGAAAAACTTGAATTCGAAGTTTCTATCCCTAGAAAAAATTATGACAGAGTGGGAACATACTATTAAAATTAAGATTAAAAATCATGAATGCTATGCTTTGTGTGATTTGGGTGCTAGAGTTTCCACGATTCCTAAAACTTTGTGTGATATACTAGGTTTCTATGAATTTGATGATTGTTCTTTAAATTTGCATCTTGCGGATTCCACCATTAAGAAACCTATGGGAAGGATTAATGATGTTTTTATTGTTGCAAATAGGAATTATGTGCCCATAGATTTCATTGTCCTTGATATAGATTGTAATCCTTCATTTCCTATTATTCTTGGTAGACCTTTCCTTAGAACGATTGGTGCAATTATTGATATGAAAGAAAGAAATATTAGATTCCAATTTCCATTAAGGAAAGGCATGGAGCACTTTCCTAGGAATAAAATTAAATTACCTTATGAATCTATTATGAGAGCCACTTATGAATTGAATACCAAAGATGGTAATACCTAGACCTATTCTTGTTTTTATGCCTAGCTAGGGGCGTTAAACGATAGCGCTTGTTGGGAGGCAGCCCAATTTTATTTTTGTTCTTTACTTTTTGTTCCTGTTTAGTAATAAATAATTCATATAGCCTCTGTTTAGATGTGGTTTTTTGTTTTAATTAGTGTTTGTGCCAAGTAAAACCTTTAGGATAACCTACGGTGATAGCTAATTTGATCTTGCTGAAAAATAGAAACTTTTGCATGGACAATATTAGTTTTATTAAATCACAGAAATGTGATTTTTAGCTGATTCTTCTTTCATAGGATTAATAAACTAATTACCTAGTACTTCCTAATTTGGTAGAATTTTTGGGGTTATAGAAGTACTCGAGAGTTACAGATTGCTACAAACTGTTCTGTTTTGACAGATTTTGTTTTTCATGTGTTGTTTGCTTATTTTGATGAATCTATGGCTAGTATCGGGGGGTATGAACTATATAGAAGTTGGAATACAGTAGGTTTAACACCAATATATATAAATAATGAGTTCATTCAGTACCTTAAAGTGGTGGTTTGTTTTCTTGCACTAACGGAACTCATGAGATTTTCTGTTGAGTTTTGTGTTGTGAACTTTTCAAGTTTTGGGTAAAGATTTGATGGATTTTGGAATAAGGAGTGGCAAGAGCCTAAGCTTGGGGATGCCCAAGGCACCCTAAGGTAAAATTCAAGGATAAACAAAAGCCAGCTTGGGGATGCCCCGGAAGGCATCCCCTCTTTCGTCTTCGTCTATCGGTAACTTTACTTGAGGCTATATTTTTATTCACCACATGATATGTGTTTTGCTTGGAGCGTCTTGTATGATTTGAGTCTTTTGTTTTTAGTTTATCACCATCATCCTTACTGTACACACCTTTTGGAGAGACACACATGAATCAGAATTTATTAGAATACTCTATGTGCTTCACTTATATCTTTTGAGCTAGACAATTTTGCTCTAGTGCTTCACTTATACCTTTTTAGAGCACCGTGGTGGTTTTATTTTGTAGAAATTATTGATCTCTCATGCTTCACTTATATTATTTTGAGAGTCTTTTAGAACAGCATGGTAATTTTCTTTGTTTATAAAATTAGTCCTAATATGATGGGCATCCAAGTTGGGTAAAATAAAAACTTTCATATGGAGTGCATTAAACACTATGATAAATTTGATACTTGATAATTGTTTTGAGATATAAAGGTGGTAATGTTAGAGTCATGCTAGTTGGGTAATTATGAAATTAAGAAATACTTTTGTTAAATTTGGCAAGTCCTGTAGCATGCACGTATGGTGAACGTTGTGTGACAAATTTGAAGCATGGGGTGTTCTTTGATTGCCTTCCTTATGAGTGGAGGTCGGGATCGCGCGATGGTTAACTCCTACCAACCCTTCCCCTAGGAGCATGCATAGTAGTACTTTGCTTCGAGGGCTAATAAACTTTTGCAATAAGTATATGAGTTCTTTATGACTAATATGAGTCCATGGATTATACGCACTCTTACCCTTCCGCAATTTGCTAGCTTCTACGGTACCGGGCATTGCCCTTTCTCACCTTGAGAGTTGGTGCAAACTTCACCGGTGCATCCAAACACCGTGATACGATATGCTCTATCACACATAAACCTCCTTATATCTTCCTCAAAACAGCCACCATACCTACCTATTATGGCATTTCCATAGCCATTCCGAGATATATTGCCATGCAACTTTCCACCGTTCCGTTTATTATGACACGCTCCATCATTGTCCTATTGCTTTGCATGATTATGTAGTTGACATCGTATTTGTTGCAAAGCTAACTTTATTTATTTATTTCATACATGTCGTTCTTGATTCATTGCATATCCTGGTACACAGCCAGAGGCATTCACATAGAGTCATACTTTGTCCTAAGTATTGAGTTGTAATTCTTGAGTTGTAAATAAATATAAGTGTGATGATTTCCATTATTAGAGCACTGTCCCATATGAGGAAAGGATGATGCAGACTATGATTCCCCCACAAGTCGGGATGAGACTCTGGATGAAATAAAAAGGAGAGAGAAAAAAGAGGCCAAAGAAGCCCAAATAATAAAAATGAGAGAAAAAGAGAGAAGGGACAATGTTACTATCCTTTTTCCACACTTGTGCTTCAAAATAGCACCATGATCTTCATGATAGAGAGTTTCTTATTTTGTCACTTTCATATACTAGTGGGAATTTTTCATTATAGAACTTGGCCTGTATATTCCAATGATGGGCTTCCTCAAAATGCCCTAGGTCTTCGTGAGCAGGCAAGTTGGATGCACACCCACTTAGTTTCTTTTTGATGAGCTTTCATACATTTATAGCTCTAGTGCACCCGTTGCATGGCAATCCCTACTCCTTGTATTGACATCAAATGATGGGCATCTCCATAGCCCGTTGATTAGCCGGATCAATGTGAGACTTTCTCCTTTTTTTGTTTTCTCACATAATCCCTATCATCATACTCTACTCCACCCATAGTGCTATGTCCATGGCTTACGCTCATGTATTGCGTGAGGGTTGAAAAGGCTGAAGTGCGTTAAAAAGTATGAACCAATTGCTTGGCTGAAACCGAGGTTGTGTATGATGGGAGCATTTTGTGTGACGAAAATGAAGCATGGCCAAACTATATGATTTTGTAGGGATAAGCTTTCTTTGCCTATGTTATTTTGATAAGACATAAACTGCTTGGTTAGCATGCTTGGAGTATTACTATTTTTATGTCAATATTAAACTTTTATCTTGAATCTCTTGAATCTGAGCATTCATGCCACAATAAAGAGAATTACATTGAAAATTATCTTAGGTAGCATTCCACATCAAAAATTCCATTTTTATCATTTACCTACTCGAGGACGAGCAGGAATTAAGCTTGCGGATGCTTGATATGTCTCCAACGTATCTATAATTTTTTATTGTTCCATGCTATTATATTATCTATTTTGGATGTTTAATGGGCTTTATTATGCACTTTTATATTATTTTTGGGACTAACCTATTAACCGGAGGCCCAGTGCAAATTGCTTTTTTTTGCCTATTTCAGTGTTTCGCAGAAAAGGAATATCAAACGGAGTCCAAACAGAATGATACCTTCGGGAGAATCATTTTTGGAACAAATGCAATCCAGGAGACTTGGAGTGCACGTCAAGGAAACAACGAGGCATCCACGAGGTAGGATGGCACGCCTAGGGGGGTAGGCACGCCCCCCACCCTCGTGGGCCACTCGTGGCTCCACCGACCTACTTCTTTCGCCTATATATACTCATATACCCCGAAAACATCCAGGAGCACAACGAAACCCTATTTCCACCGCCGCAACCATCTGTAGCCGTGATATCCCATCTTGGGGCCTTTTCCAGTGCTCCGCCTGAGGGGTAATCGATCACGGAGGGCTTCTACATCAACACCATAGCCTCTCCGATGATGTGTGAGTAGTTTACCACAGACCTTCGGGTCCATAGTTATTAGCTAGATGGCTTCTTCTCTCTTTGATTCTCAATACAAAGTTCTCTCAATCTTCTTGGATATCTATTCTATGTAATACTTTTTGCGGTGTGTTTGTCGAGATTCGATGAACTGTGGGTTTATGATCAAGATTATCTATGAACAATATTTGATTCTTCTCTGAATTCTTTTATGTATGTTTTGATATCTTTGCAAGTCTCTTCGAATTATCAGTTCGGTTTGGCCTACTAGATTGATCTTTCTTGCAATGGGAGAAGTGCTTAGCTTTGGGTTCAATCTTGCGGTGTCCTTTCCCAGTGACAATAGGGGCAGCAAGGCACGTATTGTATTGCTTCCATCGAGGATAAAAAGATGGGGTTTATATCATATTGCTTGAGTTTATCCCTCTACATCATGTCATCTTGCTTAATGCGTTACTTTGTTCTTATGAACTTTATACTCTAGATGCATGCTGGATAGCGGTCGATGTGTGGAGTAATAGTAGTAGATGCAAAATCGTTTCGATCTACTTGTCACGGACGTGATGCCCATATGCATGATCATGCCTAGATATTCTCATAACTATGCGCTTTTCTATCAATTGCTCGATAGTAATTTGTTCACCCACCGTAAGATATGCTATCTTGAGAGAAGCCACTAGTGAAACCTATGGCCCCCGGGTCTCTTTTCCATCGTATTATATCTCTTTATTTACATTTAATCTTGTTTACTATTTTTCAATCTTTACTTTTCAATCTATAAAACAAAGATACCAAAAATATTTATCTTATTATCTCTATCAGATCTCACTTTTGCAAGTGGCCGTGAAGGGATTGACAACCCTTTATCGTCTTGTTTGCAAGGTTCTTATTTGTTTGTGCAGGTACAAGGCGACTTGCGTGTAACCTCCTACTGGATTGATACCTTGGTTCTCAAAAACTGGGGGAAATACTTACGCTACTTTGCTGCATCACCCTTTCCTCTTCAAGGGAAAACCAATGCATGCTCAAGAGGTAGCATAGTCCACACAAAATCTCCAAGTGCCATCGGTTTTCTTGACCAGTAGCACAGGAGATTCAAAAGGACTTAAACTGGGTGTGATGAGCCCTTACTGTAGCATTTCAGCTACTTGTCGCTCTATCTCATCCTTTTATTGTGGTGAGTATCTGTATGGCCTGTAGTTGACAGGAACTGCACCAGGTACAAGATGTATTTCATGATCAAAATCCCTCTGTGGAGGTAGGGTTTTGGGATCACTGGAAACAGCTTTATTTGCTTGTAACACTTGTTAAACTTCCTCGGGTATTTGAGTTTGAGGGCTAACTACAATATGATGAAGCATAGTTGTTGCCCAGATGTCATTCGCTTTTTCCCATTTCTTTAATTGTTCCATGGAAACTTCCTAAATTGGCTCTACTTTAGTAGGTAGTACTCCTTGCAACTTGATAGTTTTCTGCTGGTATTCAAACTGAATCAATTTCTCAGCCCAATGACACTGCATCACACCCCACTGCTCTAGCCAATCCATACCTAATATAATATCATAGACTCCCAAAGGAAGCACTTGCATGGCACTGGAAAAATTTGGTACAGTCTACCAGTCCTCCATTGGCCACCTTCCCTTGCATAGGTCTCTGCATTTTTTGTACAGGTACTGAAACCCTGTCCAACAGTGCTTGGTCCACAAATGTGTGTGTACTTGAGACGTCCATTTTGCATCATGCTTTTATATCGATATTTATTGCATTATGGGCTGTTATTACATGTTATGTCACAATACTTATGGCTATTCTCTCTTATTTTACAAGGTTTATCATGAAGAGGGAGAATATTGGAAACCTATTCTGCACAGCTCCAAAAATCTTGAAACTCCACAGAAGTCATTTTTGGAATTAATAAGAATTATTGAGCGAAGAAAGTACCAGAGGGGGCCCACACCCTGGCCAGGAGGGTGGGGGGCGCGTCCCCCTACTGGGCGCGCCCCCTGTCTCCTCGGCCCCCTATTGGCCCTCCGGTGCCCATATTCAGCTATATGAAATCTCTTACCCTGAAAAAACTCATAAGCAAGCTTACAGGACGAAACTCTGCCGCCACGAGGTGGAACCTTGTCGAAACCAATCTAGGGCTCCGGCGGAGCTGTTCTGCCGGGAAACTTCCCTCCGGGAGGGGGAAATCATCACCATCGTCATCACCAATGATCCTTTCATCAGGAGGGGGTCAATCTCCATCAACATCTTCACCAGCACCATCTCCTCTCAAAACCCTAGTTCATCTCTTGTATCCAATCTTGTATCAAAACCACAAATTTGTACATGTGGGTCGAGTAGTGTTGATTACTCCTTGTAGTTGATGCTAATTGGTTTACTTGGTGGAAGATCATATGTTCAGATCCTTAATGCATATTAATACTCCTCTGATCATGAACTTGAATATGCTTTGTGAGTAGTTATGTTTGTTCCTGAGGACATGGGTGAAGTCCTGCTATTAGTAGTCATGTGAATTTGGTATTCGTTCGATATTTTGATGAGATGTATGTTGTCTCTCCTCTAGTGGTGTTATGTGAACGTCGACTACATGACACTTCACCATTATTTGGGCCTAGAGGAAGACATTGGGAAGTAATAAGTAGATGATGGGTTGCTAGAGTGATAGAAGCTTAAACCCTAGTTTATAAGTTGCTTCGTGAGGGGCTGATTTGGATCCATATGTTTCATGCTATGGTTAGGTTTACCTTAATACTTATTTTGTAGTTGCGGATGCTTGCAATAGGGGTTAATCATAAGTGGGATGCTTGTCCAAGAAAGGGCAGTACCCAAGCACCGGTCCACCCACATATCAAATTATCAAAGTACCGAACGCGAATCATATGAGCATGATGAAAACTAGCTTGACGATAATTCCCATGTGTCCTCAGGAGCGCTTTTCTCATTATAAGAAATTGTCCAGGCTTGTCCTTTGCTACAAAAAGGATTGGGCCACCTTACTGCACCTTATTTACTTTCATTGCTTGTTACCCGTTACAAATTATCTTATCACAAAACTATCTGTTACCTATAATTTCAGTGCTTGCAGAGAATACCTTACTGAAAACCACTTGTCATTTCCTTCTGCTCCTCGTTGGGTTCAACAATCTTACTTATCGAAAGGACTACAATAGATCCCCTATACTTGTGGGTTATCAAGACTCTTTTCTGGCGCCATTGCCGGGGAGTGAAGCGCCTTTGGTGAGTGGAACTTGGTAAGGAAACATTTATATAGTGTGTTGAAATTTATTGACACTTGTTGCTATGGAAACTAATCCTTTGAGGGGATTGTTCGGGGCATCTTCACCCTGACCAGTAGAGCAAAGAGTTGCTCCTCAACCTACTGAACCTACTGAAAATGTTTACTTTGAAATTCCTTCGGGCAAGATAGAGAAACCGCTAGCAAATCCCTTTATGGAACATTGCATCCCAATTTACACCTTATCTTTGTGGATGAAGTTTGTGGACTATTTAAGCTTGCAGGTATTCCCGATGATGTTGTTAAGAGGAAGGTCTTCCCTTTATCTTTGAAGGGAGACGCATTGACATGGTATAGGCTATGTGATGATACGGGATCTTGGAACAATAAATGATTGAAGTTGGAATTTCACCAGAAGTTCTATCCTATGCATCTTATTCATCGTGATCGTAATTACATATATATTTTCTGGCCTCGCGAAGGAGAAAGCATTGCTCAAGCTTGGGGAGTCTTAATTCAATGTTATATTCATGCCCCAATCATGAGCTCTCAAGAGAAATGATTATTCAATTTTTTATGCTCGGCTTTCTCTCAATGATCGCACCATCCTTGATACTTCCTGTGCTGGTTCTTATATGTTGAAGACTATTGAATTCAAGTGGGACTTATTGGAAAGAATTAAACACAACTCTGAAGATTGGGGTTTCGACAATGGTAAGGAGTCAGGTATGACACCTAAGTTTGATTGTGTTAAATCTTTTATGGATACCGATGCTTTTCGTGGATTTAGTGCTAAATATGGACTTGACTCTGAGATAGTATCTTCTTTTTGTGAATCTTTTGCTGCTCACGTTGATCTCCCTAAGGAGAAGTGGTTTAAATATAATCCTCCCACTGAAGTAAAAGTAGTTGCACCTATCACAGTTGAAGAAAAGACTATCACTTATAATGATCCTATTGTTCCTACTACTTATGTTGAGAAACCACCTTTTCCTGTTAGGATAACGGATCATGCTAAAGCTTCAACTGTGGTTCGTAAGAGTAATACTAGAACATATACACCTCCTGAGCAAATCAAAGTTGAACCTAGTATTGTTATGGTTAAAGATCTCTTCGATGATAATATAGATGGGCATGTTATTTACTTCTGTGGTGAAACTGCTAATATTGCTAGACCAGATGCTAAGATACATAGACCTGTTGTAGGCATGCCTGTTATTTCTGTTAAAATAGGAGATCATTGTTATCATGGCTTATGTGATATGGGTGCTAGTGCTAGTGCAATACCTTTTTCCGTATATAATGAAATTATGCATGATATTGCACCCGCTGAGTTAGAAGATATTGATGTTACAATTAAGCTTGCCAATAGGGATACTATTAAGCCATTTGGAATTGTTAGAGATGTAGAAGTCTTGTGTGGGAAAGTCAAATATCCTGCTGATTTTCTTGTTCTTGGTTCCCCACAAGATGACTTTTGTCCCATTATATTTGGCAAACCCTTCTTGCACTACAAAAAAATACACTTCCATGATGATACGTGTTTGTCACAGTAGGTCGCGTTTTCTGTCATGCATGTACATCCATGACAATTTTATGACAGAATCAAGATAGTCATACCTGTGTTGTCGTAGAAGTGTTCCATGACATTACCAAAATTATCATCACAGAAGTGTCCACTTCCATGACGATAAATCGCGCGTCACAGAAGTGCTTTCGTCAAGGGTGACCGACACATGGCATCCACCGTAACGGAACATCGTTAAGCTATCGGGTCGTATTTTGGATCCGATAACCTGTTAACAGCCACGACCAATGCTGATTTTCCACGTGTAATATTCTCATTGGCTGACGGATCCACGTGTCAGCTCTGCGTTGGCACAGGTGTCACTCATCCAACGGTCGAGATGGGCCTATGATATGTTGACATGTGGACCGGCCCAAAAGTGGCCCACAAAGTTTAAATGGGCCGACTTAACCGAATGCCCATAAGATTTAGCGGACCATAATGGGTCGACCCAGCTAAAGGCCCACAAAATCTAGCGGACCATAATGGGCCAGCCCAGCTAAAGGATCACACAATTTTGTGGACTATAATGGGCCGGCCCAGCTAAAGGCCCACAAGATTTTGCGGACCACAATGGGCTGGCCCAGCTAAAGGCCCACAAGATTCTGTAGAACATAATGGGCCGCCCAGCTAAAGGCCCAACATTCTCTGTCACATCGGCCCATCAACGGCCTGGTCTAAACTTGTCATCAGTGCGGCCCATGGTCACTTCTAGCCCATTAACAGTCCGCTAAGTAATTGGGCCAAATTACGGCCCGGTGTATTTCCGGCCTGTTAAAGGTCCGGCTTCATTTGGGCCCATTTACAGGCCTTCAAAACTTTCGGCCCATAAACGACCATGGAGGATTTGGGTCATATTTGGCCATGTCTGTCATTCGGCCTGTTAGAGGCCCACTATAGATTTGGGCTACTTTCAGCCTGTTGTCATTTTCGGCCTGTTAACGCCGGACGTAAACCATGGGCCATATGTGGCCCAACGTCATATCGGGCCCATTAACGGCCCATATAAAAATGACGATAATCTAGCCCGACCGAGGTTCTGGCCTGTTAAAGGCCCGTGTATTAGGTCAGCGCATTTACGGCCCGTCTGAATTTCGGCCTATCAAATATCCGCATCGTAAATGGGCCACCATTTCGGCCTGCTAAGTCCAGTGGGTTATTTGGCACAATCAGGGCCCAATCTCACTTTCGGTCTATTAAAGGCCCATGTTTTTTATGGGCTCGAGATATTTACACCTGTAAATGGCTTATTTTTACTGAGGGCCCAAATTATGTTTAGGCCTGTTAAAGGCCCACTATGGGCACAGGCCTACCAGAAAAATATGAAAGCTTATGTTGATTTAAGCCCAGATATTTTTAGTGGGCTAAATGCCAATTTTGGCCCGGAATCGTTTTTAGCCCAATTGGAATGGGCCCGAGTAATGTTGGCATGTTGGGGTCCTACGAAGCTTTCAGCTGAATACATTACTAAGATGAACCTACACTATACAAAAATAGCATCGTAATTACTACAGCCTGCGGCAGCATCATAAATGTTGTATCACAACAAAATAAATTCCAACCATACAACAAAAGGCATGTTGGCATAAAGTTTACAGTCCTTCCAGATAAAAGCACCATCAGATGTATAGAAGCACAGATCATTTGACCTGAGTGCTAATGTTTCAGGTTGTAGAATCTGATGGAGTAGCATGATCTCCACCTTTTTTCCACCATTTCTCTTGAACAACGAAGCGAATGTCTGATAGTCTGGTTTCAAAACCATTCATATCTTGACGACATTTCTCAACCACTATTCTTGTTTCCGAAACAACGTCCATTAGGGATTGGACTTGTGTCTGGAGCACAGATATATCACTGTGTCTAGCAGGAAGATTTTGTTCAGTAGGCGATTTGGACGAGGTTACCTTGACAACCAATCCAGAATTACGCAGGAAGGTGCTTTTTGCGCTGTTAGTGCAGAGATACTAACACACTGCAGCAAGAGGTGACATTGTGCCTGTAGTAGCCTCGTCACCTTCAGGTGGTTGTGGCTGTTCAATCATTTGTTCCATAGCTTCCTGAAACTTTGAACTCGTAGATTAGTGTACCAGATAAGTTACTAATGAGACAAAAACAAACAAATTAGGTTAAACGTTTATACATAACTTATTTTGGTGAACTACTGTAATACATTAACATGTATTGTAGTGCGAACTACATAATAAAATCACTTTCGGAACATATGTCCATGTAGCATGCCTACTGTATTGTATATTTCCTCACATTTGTTGACATCTAAGGATAAATAGACATGGTTTAAAGTAGGATGAACATAGTATGACATCATTCATATCATGGGCAAATAGATATAAAACAAAGAGATCAAGACCAAAAGAATATAACAACTAGATTACAGATCAAGACAAAAAGAATATCCTTCATATCTTTTAAACCATGTAAGGTGAAATGATACGTTAAGACAACTGTGTGTAAAAGTGAACAGAGTAACTGACATTGGTTGCAAACCAAGTAGTTAAATGAACACATCACAGTACCAATCAGTTCAAGGCAGGAGGAGTAAGGACTTACAACAGCGGCTTGAACTGGTGTGCTCATGCCCTTCATCTTGCTGGTGTGGCAATCCTTGAAGATTTGCACTGCATTCGGTTCAGGTTCTTTTTGGTCCGCACGGGCTTTCCTCTATATTTGGAACAAGTCAATATAGATACGATAATATGGCACAAAAAAAGACGAAAGTAGCAGCTATTTACAAGAGCCTCGCAGTGTGCAATATAGCTACGAGATCATGTTGTCTGTTGGAATTTCACTTTAGAACGGTTGGTTTTGTTCTTCAAACAGTTAGCCTAGAAGAAGATACACTTGTAAGGCACATACATAAATACAAGTTCAATATGTGGTCTGATCAAATACATATAGCCTACCTGATACTTTGGATCAGACCAGTGTTTAACAAGGGCTGTCCAGTCTTCATCTGTAATATATTCCTCTGGAGATGTTTGGGTGATTTCATTGTTAGCCTTGCCTTCAAAGTGAGAGTTTCTAAGGTGGTACCGATACTGTCGCAGAGCAGACTGAAAAACATGAGTGCATGCTTGTTTAGTTGCATCATCTTTCGGATCCAACTTGAACCTCATCTGTTGAAAAAAGAATGTGAGTCTTATTAGGAGGAAGCTAGAAAGTATGGGACAGAGCAAGACAATATTACTAATTGCGATGAATAACATTACTTACGGATAAATGGTAAAGGAAGGTGTTAAACTGGGTATTGTCTTTCTCATTCCTGTACTGGATCCACGTTGGGAGGATACACGCATGACACCTAACGGCAGCGGCTGCCTCTGATACTAACTTGGCTGACTCTGTAGCATCATGTGGCCTTTTTAAACCTGCCTCAAAATGGATCTCCATTCTTCCTCCTTTAGATTTTGTTAATCTGTCAAGCATTATCCCTGATGTCTGTTTTCGCTTGCGCCGTGGTGCTATGTAACATCCCAAAATTCTAAAATTTGGAATGTTATAATAAATAGATAGATTTGACTGATTGTTTGATTGATTGTCTGAAAGTGAGTGAATTCGAAACCTTTTTGAAAGTTAATTGAGAGGGAATAAAAGGACTTTCCCAAACTTTCATTTTTGCATTTTATGCTCTCCGTGAATTCAAATACCTTTCATCACAAAACCCTGGAGAGAAGATGACATGACTTCTTCCATTTATATAAATGAAAAGGGGGTGTTGAAAATATTTGAATTTCATTTGGAAATATTCCAATTCTGAAACTTTATGCGACTCAATGATTTTCACGAGAGAACATAAAATGACTTCTTCAAATTATATGAAATATGAGTTGGGAGTTTCAAAGAATTAAATTCAAAGTTCTTTTGAATTTATTTTCAATTTGGAATGTTATGCACTAGATCATCATGCATATCTTATTGCATTTTGGTCGATCCTAGAAATTTCACGCAACTCAAGGACCTTCGGAGAGAGTTGGAGATTTCGTTATTTTCATATTTGAGAGTTTTCTCGAATTTGAAAAGAGGATCATTCGATTTATTTATTTCATCTTCAATTATTTTTCCGATATCAAAATATGAGAGAGGGAATAATATGACTTTCCCAAAATATAGGAAAAATGAAGATTTAATAAATAGATCAAATTTTGGTTTTGCCGGAGTTTTGTTTGCGTTTTATTTGGATAGGGAAAAATGCGCGTTTTTGAAAATTTTATTTTAGGCCCGGAGAAAAGTTCATTTTGTTCGGCTCATTTTTAGGAGTCGGGGAAAAGTTACTTTAGATTTTTCGGAGTTCGTTTAGTTAGTTTTCTTTTGTTTTTTTTCTTTTCTGCGCGCTGAACCGTTTATAAAAAAAAGAAAAAGACTTACGCAGGCCAGCCGGGCCAAGGCCCAGGCCAGCCACCGCCGCGCCCCAGCCCCAGCCCCCTGCGCGCGCAGCCAGCGCCAGGCAAGGCAGGCCGCCGCCGCCGTCCTCTTGTTTCCCTGGCCGAATCCTAATAGGATTCTTAGGCCGGCTTTTCTCCTAGTTTCGTTTTCTTTCTTTTTCTTCTAGACTCTTTTTCCTATTCCTAGTCTATTTCTTGTCCCCTACCCCAAGTCTCCTCACCCCTCAACAACAACAACAACAACAACAAAGCCTTTAGTCCCAAGCAAGTTGGGGTAGGCTAGAGGTGAAACCCATAAGATCTCGCAATCAACTCATGGCTCTGGCACATGGATAGCAAGCTTCCACGCACCCCTGTTCATAGCTAGCTCTTTGTCGATACTCCAATCCTTCGGGTCTCTCTTAACGGACTCCTCCCAAGTCTCCTCACCCCTCCCCAATATAAATACCCGAGCACCCCCCCCCCTCTAAACATCAAATCAAAACCCCTATCTCCACCACCCAAGCCGCGCCTCACCCCGCGCCTCTCACCCGCGCCGCCGCCGCCTTAGCCGCCGCCGCCACACCTTGCCCACGCCGCCGCCCTACGCCGCCGCCGCCGGAGCCCCTCGCCGGAGACCTTCGCCGGAGGTTGCCCCGCGTCTCTTTTCCTCGGATCGTTTTCTTCTAATCGTTCCGATTCTTTTCTTCTCTTCTAATTCGTTTTCTAGATCGGTTTTTCGTTTCGGTTTTCTTCTCCGAAACCCTAGATCGGATTCGTTTTCTTTTCCGATTTAGTTGCCTTTGGACCGTTCGCCGGACCGTTCGTCCTAACGAACGTGATCACCGGATTCTTCTAGGTTCACGAACGCCCGTTCGTTTAATCGTTCTTCTTTTTCTTCTCGTCGGATTTATTCCGCGATTGCGATCTCAGATCCGATCTTCTTTCTAGTTTATCTTCTCGCCCGTTTATCGGAAGCAGGTGATTCAAGCGCCTGGAGTTTCGTCTCGAAACCGCCGTTCCGTCTAATCAACTTAAACAAGTTTTTGCTACTGTAAAATTTTGACCTAGTTTCAACTTGCTAGAACCGAGTTGTTTTCTTCCGCCATTTGTTTTTCCGTTTCTTTGTTCGGTTCTTTCCTTCTTTGCAACCGGAGTTCTTAAGTTGAACTTTCTGGTTCATTCTCTCGTTCGAGTTTTACCTGTGCATTAGATGAGTACTTATTGTGTGGTTACTATTGTTTGCTTACGATAGATTGACCGGAGTGTGACGAGTAGATCTATCAAGAGTTTTGAGTGCGAATCATCTTCATCTACATTGCAGGCAAGTTCACACTTTGATCATACCTTTTCTACCACCCAGTTTTATTGCATTAGGTCAATCCTCACACATTGCATGATTAGGATCTAATTAAATTGTGGGATGGGAAGTAGATGAGGTAGTACCTATTACCTGTATTACTTATGAAACCTTTGGGAGTTACTTCTACGTTTGCTTATTATGCCATGCTATGCTAGTAGACGTGGATTGGGTGAGTGAATATCCATGACAGATGTGAGATTGTTATTAATGGTTTATCTAAGGTGGCAACTTAAATTCACATCTAGGTGGATTGAGGCACCTGGAGTTACCAGGACTTGCCTGTTTTTTTGGAAATCCTGGGGTACCGTGTGATTTTCCTATGGACCGCCACCCAGGCTCAAAGGGATCATAAGATAATTCATACTAGTAACTTACGTGTGCAGCCACAAGCCATTATGGGCTCTGGCATAGTTGACTAAGTCGTGCGAACTCTTATAGTGGTGGACTAGCAGATGTAGGGGATGTAGGTGTACCGGTCCACCCATCGTAAGGTGCTAGCGCTTCTGAAAGACTATGTCTCGGTCATCCGTTTCTTAAACACCATGTAGTGCGAGAAACCAAGCGGAGGCGATCGAGTCTTGTGGGGAAAAGTGCGCAAACCTCTGCAGAGTGTACAAACTAATCATGATTAGCCGTGTCCCCAGTTATGGACAACTTGAGTATCTAGTACTTGAATATCTTTGTGAATCTCAACATGTTACTTCTAATTAATGTTGTTGGGTTTTAATTATTTTTAATTGGGATTGAGAATGCTGTCAACCATTCTCAATGTTTCACAACCACCATGATAGTAATTAATCTTATTCCTTTGCAGTAGGAAAAAATTGGCTTTACGCAAAAACCTTATAACCATAGAGCTTTTCCACCAGCCATTTATGCATATAGTGATAGCCATTGTTCATTATTCTCTCTATGGTGTGAATTTGCTAGTACATTCAATGTACTGACCCGTTTCGGGCTGGAACGTCTCATGTTGCAGGATGTCTTACGACGAGTAAGTGATACGTTAGGGTTACGATTTCTACACTCAACTTTGCCGTTGGTGTTGATGGGAATCCACAACCTTGTTGCTTCCGCTATTGGATTGAGGTAATAGTATTTACGTTACTTATACATGTGATTTACCTCTGTTATAAATCCTTCGAGTACTGTGTGTGCCAGCATACTGATCCAGGGATGACACATAAGCACAGAGACTTGATCCATTCAGGTCGGGTCGCTACAAGATGGTATCAGAGCACATGTTGACTGTAGGACGTGACCCTAGAAACTGGCAAGCCCATAGCAAAGACTTTTCTCTACAACTTCCCCTTTCAAAAAGATCTTTTACCTCTTTTCTCTTCTGAGCTTATTCAAATATTCCCTTTAGTGAGACCATACCCCTTTCCCTTTTGACCACTCGAGGATTCGACTGATGAGACCACTCCAAGAATTACAGGATATCAGACAAGTAAGACCATTCAGAATGAAGAGGATTTTACCATACATTATGATAATGGAAACTACAGCTATTGAAGACTCTGAAGACAAGTAGAATTTGAAGGCTCTGAAGAATTCCCAGATTTGTAAGACCTAGGAATGGCTACCCTTTTGGAACTTGGTAGACTATGGAAGTTGTCAATACCCGAGATCAAGGTGTATCGGAGAAAGACTGAAACAAGGAGCATGAGAACTCGAAGTTTTGTCAAAGAAACCCTAAGGCAGGAGATATCAACTGGCAAGATATCTCATGGCAATGACAAGGGCAGAAACACGGTTATCCGTGATGTCATCACCATTGATACTGTGGTCACCGAGCTGAGCTAAGCATGCATTCCTTCAGAAGGATTGGATGGTAGAAGGCTGATGGAGCATCTATCAGCAAAGGATGCAGTTTTAAACTTAGCTGGTGTATCACCAAGATCTGGAGTAGTACATCAAGAAGTTAAAATGGAGCTCCAGGAAGTCGTATTAGACAAGGAAGTATTTCATGAGGAACTCAGGAACCAAAAGTTGAAAGTAGCCAAGATGGAGGAGCTACAACCTCGAGATACCGGAGATTTGTCAGGAACTGAAGGACAGAATGACCATGGATCATGCCAAGGATGTTGAAACCTAGAAGTTTGGAATGCAATTCCAGAATATTCAAGGATGTCACGAGAGACTTCGCGTCAACAGAGATGATCTGGCAAAAGAACTTGAGAGGACAAGCACGATCGGAAGAAGCCATTGGAGGCATGAACAAGACTTGAAGAAGTTTGGCGACGTTGACCTTAGGAGACCAAACCCCTGTTATACACCTACGATAGATGCGACGATTGTGAGTTGTCATTTGTTTGATGTTTTCCGACAGCCACAATAAAATCTGTATTTTCAAAAATTTTGTTTGTATTGTGTGCATCCCTCTCTATCTCTCTTATCTTACCCCAAACCCACATGGACCCAATAGATGATGAATGGAGATGAGCTTGTATTTTTTTGGACCGATGAGTCAATTGGAGACAGATCGATGGATTCAGAACATGGAGGATCACATGAAGAATAACCCTATAGTTGGACATGATATGACCCAGCATGCTCTTCTGTGCTTTGAAAGAGGTGCTGCTACTTGGTGGAGGATGTACCAAACCATCAATGAATGGCAAGGAGTAACCACTTGGAAAGAATTTAAGTTGACTCTGCTAAAGTCTCAGTTTGTGTCCCAGAAGTTGAAGCCTTATGGAAAAGACATGAAGAAACCTTGGGCATGCAAGATTTGTGCAGAAATCGGACACAACCATAAAGAACACAAGGATGAATGCCCTAATTGTGAAGGAAGTCACCCAGTTGTAGAATGCCCAACCAGGCAGATCACTTGTTTCTTGTGTGAAGGTACTACCCACTATCCTGCTTAGTGTCACATTTACCCCATGGTACAAGGAACCACCCAGCAGAAGGAAGAAGCAATGAAAGGAGCTCTCATGGAAATTTTAGAAGAACCTGCGATGAAAGACGAGGTGGAGGACACACCCAAAGAGGAACCAATTAAACCCTACACCAAGACTTGCTATTCATGTGGAGAAGAAGGACACATCTCCAAGAATTGTATGAATGGGGATCTAGTAGAATTCCCGGCTGAGGAAGTAGAGTATGACCCACAGGAAATAGAAGTCCTGATTGGAATGGAAAAGTCCAGAAAGAGAAGTAGATTGGATTCCAGGAAGGACCTAAGTCATATCACCTGTTATAGGTGCAAGGAGTCAGGGCACTACCTCCACAGTTGCCCAAAAAGGAAGCCAAGAACCCAAGGAGGCTATATAAACACAAGGAAACCTCTAAACTAGTCAGAAGTAATATGTTTTTGTTGTAATGAAGTAGGGCACTTTGCCAGAGATTGTCCGAATGAGAAGGAGACTTGTGATAAGTAGTTGAGTTTGTAACAGAAGAAATATAGTCGTAGTAGTGAGAACATTTTCCTTTATATTGAGGTGTTGAGTTGAGGCATGTAATGGAAAAGCGAGAGATTGTAATCATTGGAGAATGAATAAAGTTAGCATCGTTGGTACTGATATGGATTTTATGAGTTATTACTCTATGAAGAAGGATTTTGACCATTCTGAGGATAAGAGAAATATGGTCTACGGAAGGTTTGTGCATTTTAAGGGTGGTAGTACCCTGTAAGAACCGTTGACCCCTGGAAAAGATAAGCATACTCCACTATAATTGATTTCGGACAAAAATGAATACGAGTTTTGCCTCGATATGTGTGATGCCCAAGAGTATGTGGGATGAGGATGGAGACCGTCAGTTGTTTGGACCAAATGTGATCAAGGAGTCAGAAGAGAATGTTAAGTTGATTTGAGATAGACTGAAGGTAGCTCAGTCCAGGCAGAAGAGTTATGTAGGCTCAAAAACTCCTGGAGTTAGTCTATGAAATTGGAGACAAAGCATGTCTTCGCGTGTCCCCTATGCGAGGAGTTAAACGTATTGGAGTTAAGGGACAGTTAGCCCCGAGATTTGTAGGACCATACCGAGTTTTGGAGCGCATGAGAGAAGTGGCCTACAAGTTGGAGTCACCCAAAGGACTGTCAGGAGTTCATGATGTGTTTTACATTTCCCAGTTGAAGAAGTAACATGCAGAGATGGCCAATATTCCCATGTAAGGACGCTTGACCGCGGAAAGGATAATGATGTTCCATGAAGTGGAATATGGATTTCATCAGTATAAGTTTTTATCTCAGTGTGTGGGATATCCCACGAGGATGAAGAGATAAATTACTATTGGATATAAAGGAGGTATGATATTGGAGATATGGATCAAGGGAAATTCCATGATGAGTCTGAGTAATCATGTCCTTGTTGGGTGCCAATAGAAGGAAGGAAGACAGTACAATTGGATGGATTTAAGAATACTAGGAAGTTGGAAGTTGGAATAATGATCAGTTTCCCAATGATAAGTTCAAGGACTACAAATGATGAGATGGGCCATAACCCACAGGCCCCAGGACCTGCCAAGAAGCAAGCACATTCTTGCTGAAGGGGAAAAAACCCTGGAAGAGGATATACTTTGTCGACAGACGATTTTATAGGAGTTACGCAAAACCTGAGAGTTGTGAAGGAACGATAGATGGTTGTTTGGCTTGCAGAATCCATGGAATTATCCGAACTTGGTTTGTCGACAAGAGAAATTCTGCAATGCTTGTGAGGTTGACCGAGTGTTAGTATGCGAGATTCGCTAAACTATATACATGGTAATGATTTGGGTGCGGGATGGATTGATCACCATACCGACTTACTCTTATTATTCGCCTTGCTATATGGGATGGTAAATCTGAGTGACTTACCTATAGTGGAGAGACGACGATCAAAACCTTGTTTAAGCCCTAGAATGGTATAGGTATTTTTTCCCTTGTACATGGCAGCTGTGCCAACCGTAGGTTATACGGTGAGGATCACCCAGACCCATTTCCTGCAGGAGAAACCATAAATTGTTGACCACCATGAGATATCGATAGTTGTTTAGTTTTGGTGCCAGACCGTCAGCTAAGAAGACCCAGTCTCGGAATGACCTTACCAAGATAAAAGGACATAAGAATTGAGGAAAAGGTTATGCCGTTACCGGAAGAGCTTAGAGGAAAAAAATTCTCGAGGATTTGAGGAGACTGACACTGTTAACAATATGGATGGAGTATATGAGTATTGATGGAGCTGTAACGATGTTTCTAAGGGTGGTAGCATCCTAGACCCCGAAGATGATTGATGGATTTTGAGGAGACCCCCAAACCCTAACCTTTTCTTGCTAGCCTCTCCGAATCTCGAGGACGAGATTCATTTTAAGGGTGGTAGGTTTGTAACATCCCAAAATTCTAAATTTGGGAATGTTATAATAAATAGATAGATTTGACTGATTGTTTGATTGATTGTCTGAAAGTGAGTGAATTCGAAACCTTTTTGAAAGTTAAATGAGAGGGAATAAAAGGACTTTCCCAAACTTTCATTTTTGCATTTTATGCTCTCCGTGAATTCAAATACCTTCCATCACAAAACCCTGGAGAGAAGATGACATGACTTCTTCCATTTATATAAATGAAAAGGGGGTGTTGAAAATATTTGAATTTCATTCGGAAATATTCCAATTCTGAAACTTTATGCGACTCAATGATTTTCACGACAGAAGATAAAATGACTTCTTCAAATTATATAAAATATGAGTTGGGAGTTTCAAAGAATTAAATTCAAAGTTCTTTTGAATTTATTTTCAATTTGGAATGTTATGCACTAGATCATCATGCATATCTTATTGCATTTTGGTCGATCCTAGAAATTTCACGCAACTCAAGGACCTTCGAAGAGAGTTGGAGATTTCGTTATTTTCATATTTGAGAGTTTTCTCGAATTTGAAAAGACGATCATTCGATTTATTTATTTCATCTTCAATTATTTTTCCGATATCAAAATATGAGAGAGGGAATAATATGACTTTCCCAAAATATAGGAAAAATGAAGATTTAATAAATAGATCAAATTTGGGTTTTGCCGGAGTTTTGTTTGCGTTTTATTTGGATAGGGAAAAATGCGCGTTTTTGAAAATTTTATTTTAGGCCCGGAGAAAAGTTCATTTTGTTCGGCTCATTTTTAGGAGTCGGGGAAAATTTACTTTAGATTTTTTGGAGTTCGTTTAGTTAGTTTTCTTTTGTTTTTTTTTCTTTTCTGCGCGCTGAACCGTTTATAAAAAAAGAAAAAGACTTACCGCAGGCCAGCCGGGCCAAGGCCCAGGCCAGCCACCGCCGCGCCCCAGCCCCAGCCCCCTGCGAGCGCAGCCAGCGCCAGGCAAGGCAGGCTGCCGCCGCCGCCTCTTGTTTCCCTGGCCGAATCCTAATAGGATTCTTAGGCCGGCTTTTTTCCTAGTTTCGTTTTCTTTCTTTTTCTTCTAGACTCTTTTTCCTATTCCTAGTCTATTTCTTGTCCCCTACCCCAAGTCTCCTCACCCCTCCCCAATATAAATACCCAAGCACCCCCCCCCCTCTAAACATCAAATCAAAACCCCTCTCTCCACCACCCAAGCCGCGCCTCACCCCGCGCCTCTCACCCCCGCCGCCGCCGCCTTAGCCGCCGCCGCACCTTGCCCACGCCGCCGCCCTACGCCGCCGCCGCCGGAGCCCCTCGCCGGAGACCTTCGCCGGAGGTTGCCCCGCGTCTCTTTTCCTCGAATCGTTTTCTTCTAATCGTTCTGATTCTTTTCTTCTCTTCTAATTCGTTTTCTAGATCGGATTTTCGTTTCGGTTTTCTTCTCCGAAACCCTAGATCGGATTCGTTTTCTTTTCCGATTTAGTTGCCTTTGGACCGTTCGCCGGACCGTTCGTCCTAACAAACATGATCACCGGATTCTTCTAGGTTCACGAACGCCCGTTCGTTTAACCGTTCTTCTTTTTCTTCTCGTCAGATTTATTCCGCGATCGCGATCTCACATCCGATCTTCTTTCTAGTTTATCTTCTCGCCCGTTTATTGGATGCAGGTGATTCAAGCGCCTGGAGTTTCGTCTCGAAACCGCCGTTCCATCTAATCAACTTAAACAAGTTTTTGCTACTGTAAAATTTTGACCTAGTTTCAACTTGCTAGAACCGAGTTGTTTTCTTCCGCCGTTTGTTTTTCCGTTTCTTTGTTCGGTTCTTTCCTTCTTTGCAACCGGAGTTCTTAAGTTGAACTTTCTGGTTCATTCTCTCGTTCGAGTTTTACCTGTGCATTAGATGAGTACTTATTGTGTGGTTACTATTGTTTGCTTACGATAGATTGACCGGAGTGTGACGAGTAGATCTATCAAGAGTTTTGAGTGCGAATCATCTTCATCTACATTGCAGGCAAGTTCACACTTTGATCATACCTTTTCTACCACCCAGTTTTATTGCATTAGATCAATCCTCACACATTGCATGATTAGGATCTAATTAAATTGTGGGATGGGAAGTAGATGAGGTAGTACCTATTACCTGTATTACTTATGAAACCTTTGGGAGTTACTTCTACGTTTGCTTATTATGCCATGCTATGCTAGTAGACGTGGATTGGGTGAGTGAATATCCATGACAGATGTGAGATTGTTATTAATGGTTTATCTAAGGTGGCAACTTAAATTCACATCTGGGTGGATTGAGGCACCTGGAGTTACCAGGACTTGCCTGTTTTTTTGGAAATCCTGGGGTACCTTGTGATTTTCCTATGGACCGCCACCCAGGCTCAAAGGGATCATAAGATAATTCATACTAGTAACTTACGTGTGCAGCCACAAGCCATTATGGGCTCTGGCATAGTTGACTAAGTCGTGCGAACTCTTATAGTGGTGGACTAGCAGATATAGGGGATGTAGGTGTACCGGTCCACCCATCGTAAGGTGCTAGCGCTTCTGAAAGACTATGTCTCGGTCATCCATTTCTTAAACACCATGTAGTGCGAGAAACCAAGCGGAGGCGATCGAGTCTTGTGGGGAAAAGTGTGCAAACCTCTGCAGAATGTACAAACTAATCATGATTAGCCGTGTCCCCGGTTATGGACAACTTGAGTATCTAGTACTTGAATAACTTTGTGAATCTCAACATGTTACTTCTAATTAATGTTGTTGGGTTTTAATTATTTTTAATTGGGATTGAGAATGCTGTCAACCATTCTCAATGTTTCACAACCACCATGATAGTAATTAATCTTATTACTTTGCAGTAGGAAAAAATTGGCTTTACGCAAAAACCTTATAACCATAGAGCTTTTCCACCAGCCATTTATGCATATAGTGATAGCCATTGTTCATTATTCTCTCTATGGTGTGAATTTGCTAGTACATTCAATGTACTGACCCGTTTCGGGCTGGAATGTCTCATGTTGCAGAATGTCTTACGACGAGTAAGTGATACGTTAGGGTTACGATTTCTACACTCAACTTTGCCGTTGGTGTTGATGGGAATCCACAACCTTGTTGCTTCCGCTATTGGATTGAGGTAATAGTATTTACGTTACTTATACATGTGATTTACCTCTGTTATAAATCCTTCGAGTACTGTGTGTGTCAGCATACTGATCCAGGGATGACACATAAGCACAGAGACTTGATCCATTCGGGTCGGGTCGCTACATGCTAGTTCAACAACGAATATGGAAAGTGTTAGTGTACATCAAACTGTGAGAGTATATATAAAGGAGCATGCAACTGCAACTTGACTCGGTCAGGTACCGTCTTGGTGTTGATGCTCATGAGGTTCATCTGATCTTGCCAAGTCATGTTGTGTCAGCAGTGCTTCGGAAGTAGTGTTAGGTGTGAAGGCAGCTTGGGAACTGGCCAGTTCCGGAGCAAACAAACGAGTAACTAGTTGACATACTGGTACAGTTCAAGCGGATGCAGCAGCTGGTGGAGCAGGTGATACTGTGTTTGTAGATTTAGCCGGTGGACTTGGACCTTCTACTGCACTATAAGTACCAGCTGAATCTCGACGGCAGAACCTTTTCCGTTTCACCAGACGAGTAACAGCACTCCCTACTATACTATTTTCCTTGCTCTTTTTGACTATGCCATGCCAAGTTGTACCCACAACACAAAAGAATAAAATCACTCTTCAGAACTCATTGATGCATGATACATTCAAGCAATACTTTGATGTAAGACAACCGTATGAGGATGGAATATGTAAGAAAAACAGGATGGCATGACATATTCACAGCTACGATGTGCAAACTAAGCAGAAGGATTTTCAAGAAAATAGAAGTAATGCAAGCTAGACACCATATAAAAGATGCAACCAATATTACTCTGTCAAGTTAAAAGTGTCTTGTCATAAGTGGAAATTCGAAAAATTAGAAGCAGTACAATGTAGAAATAAATGCAAGATGCAACCACTATCAAACTACCATGTTAAAAGCGTCCAATCATGAGTTACTGATGCGGGATACACAACAGCTGTACTTTGATGTAAGAACATGGTATGATAGATAGATGCAGTGTATTCTAGACACAGAAAGCCATGTCATATGCACATGTATAACGTACAAACTCAGCAGGTGCAATTTAATCAAAATAGAAGAAATACAGGCTAGACAACATATGCAACATGAAACCAATTATCACACTGTCAACTTAGAGCAAGCACCTGCGATGGTGGAGTACGGGAGATGAACTCATCATGTAGACTTGGGACTTCAACTTCATTAGCAGTAGCAGTGGCAAATCTAGAGAGTCTCTGTTTGCGTCGGTGCAGAGTACCACCAACATCCTGTAACTTACTCTTTTCCATCCTATTTTCTTATATTGCCTTATGAAGTCAAAACCACAAGAAGATGAATAAAATTAGCTCTGCATAACTGGTTGATGCATGATACAGATGAACACTACTTTGATGTAAGGCAAGCGCAGGATAGGAGGATGGAATATATACAAAAAAAAGACAGCGTTTCATATTCACACGTACGATAGGAGGATGGAATATGGATGAAAAAGCAGTAAGCGGAAGGCATTTCAACAAAATTAGAAGAAATGAAAGCTAGGCGCCATATGAACATGCAACCAATATCACTCTATCAGGTAAAAAGTGTCTCGTCGTAAGTGCCATTTCAAGAAATTAGAAGCAGTACAAGCTAGAAGACAATGCAAGCTGCAACCTACATCACAGTCCCAAGTTAAATGTGTCTTATGGGTAAGTGATTGTTGCAGGTATAAGTTGTAAGCTACGTAGATGCAATTCTACATAATCAGAAGCAATACAAACTAGACATCATACGGAAAACGCAACCACGTATAACAATTCCAAGTAAGAGCAAGCACCTGTGATGGTGGAGTAGGGGAGATGTGCTCATCATGTACACGTATGTTCTAGAAACAGGAACATGTGTCATATTCACGGGAATTATGTGTAAAGTAAGTAGATGCAATTCAAGTTAGAAGCAATACAAGTTAGACATCATACGCAACATGCAACCACATATAATAGTGTCAAGTTAGAGCAAGCACCTGTGATGGTGGAGTAGGGGAGATGTGCTCATCATCTACACAGCTACGTTGATTGTCCAGCCTTGTGTTGTCTTGCGAATCTTGTTGGGAGGATGGCGGAGTAGAATCTATAGAGACCCCCTATTTGAGTTGCTCCGAAGGAAAACCATCATCCACTGCCGGACTAATTTCCTTCAGATGTAATGATTTTGCATTGTTAAGTCAAACCGATAAGAAAAAGGAATAAAATTCGCTCTTCAGAACTCATTCATGCATGATACTGACGAACACTACTCGGATGAAAGGCAAACACATGATGCGAGGATGGAATATGTATGAAAAACAGGATGGTGTGACATATTCACACCTATGATGTGGTAACTAAGCAGAAGGCATTTCAACAAATTAGAAGCACTGCAAGCTAGACACCATATGAAAGATGCAACCAATATCACTCTTCCAAGTTCAAACTGTATGGCATTTCAACAAATTAGAAGCATTACTGCTAGAAATCATATGCAAGACACAACCAATATCACAGTGGCGACTTAAAGGTGCCTTATCATAAGTGACTGATGCGGGATATGCAAAAATAGTAGTCTCATGTAGAAACAGGAACACATGTCATATTCATAGGCATTATGTGTAAAGTAAGCAGATGCAATTCAACAAAGTTAGAAGCAATACAACCTAGACATCATACGCAACATGCAACCACATATAATAGTGCCAAGTTAGAGCAAGCACCTGTGATGGTGGAGTAGGGGAGATGTGCTCATCATCTACACAGCTACGTTGACTGTCTAGCCTTGCGTTGTCTTGCGAATCTTATTGGGAGGATGGCAGAGTAGAATCTGTAGAGAACCTCGGTTTCAGTTGCTCGGAAGGACCACCATCATCCAATGCCTTGCCAATTTCCTTCAGCTTTATTGATTTTGCATTGTGAGGTCATACCGACAAGAAAAAGGAATATCATTCGCTCTTCAGAACTCATTCATGCATGATACTAATGAACACTACTCTGATGAAAGGCAAAGTCATGATACGAGGATGGAATATGTACGAAAAAATGGACGGCATATTCACACCTATGATGTGGTAACTAAGCAGAATGCACTTCAACAAATTAGAAACACTACAAGACACCATATGGAAGGTGCAATCAATATCACTCTGCCAAGTTAAAGTTGTCTCGTCATAGGTGGTGTTCATGAAACTAGAAGCAATACATGCTAGAATTCATATTCAAGACGCAAACCAATATCACACTGCCAACTTAAAGGTGTCCCATCATAAGTGACTAATGCAGGATACACAAGAAGAGTAGTTTCATGTAAGAACATGGTGTGATAGACAGATATAGTATGTACCAAAAATAGGAAAGTGTGTCATATTCACATGTATCATGTGTAAGCTAAGCAGATGCAGTTTACACTAATTAGGAGCAATACGAGCTAGACACCATATGCAACATGCAACCAGAAATTACACTGCCAAGTTAGAACAAGCACCTTGGATGGTGGAGTAGGGGAGCGGAGACTTGGACCTTGTAATGCACTATCAGTATAAGGAGAATCGGTACAGATGCTCCGTTTACGTTGCTGCAGAGGACCACCATAATCGCCTTCCTTACTCTTTTCCTTCCTCTTTCTTGATTTTGCCTTGTCAAGTCAAACTCACAAGAAAAAGGAATAAAACTTGCTCTTCAGAACTTATTGATGCATGATACTGACGAACACTACTTTCATGTAAGGCAGCCGCATGATAGGAGGATGGAATATGTATGAAAAACAGGACGGTGTGACATATTGACATGTATGATGTATAAAGTGTAAACTAAGCACAAGGTGCTTGAACTCGTTAGAATGAGGCAAGCTAGAAACCATATGAAAGATGAAACTAATATCACTCTGCCAAATTAAAAGGGTGCCCTAACAAATGTATTTGACCAAATTAGAAGCAATACATGGCAACAGGCTAGAAATAATATGCAATATGCAACGAATAAAGGTGACTCATCGTAAGTGATTGATGCAGGATACAGAAGAGAGGTAGTTTCATGTAAGAACAAGGTTAACACATAGATGTAGTGTGTACCAAAACTAGGAAGGCATGTCATATTCATAGGTATAGTGTGTAAACTGAGCAGATGCAATTTACCCTAATTAGAAGCATTACAAGCTAGACACCGTATGCAACATGCAACCACATATCACACTGCGAAGTTGGAGCAAGCACCTATGATGGTGGTGTAGGGGAAGTGTGGTCTTCAAGTACAGAGTAACATTCAATATCTTCATTTAGGCTTGATGTTTCTTGAGAATCATGTGGAGAGGATGAAATTGCATTTTTATAAGAGTATTGCGTCTCATATTAACCCACGCGCGTGACTGTCTCATCATAAGCGATAGACGCAGGATACACAAGAACAGTAGTTTGATGTAAGAACATGGTGTGATAGGCAGATGTAGTATCTACCAAAAACACGAAGGCATGTCATATTCACATGTATAATGTGTAAGCTAAGGAGATTCAATTTAACAAATTAGGAGCATTGATGAGGGATACACAAGAAAAGTAGTTTGATGTAAGAACATGGTTAATAGAAAGACGTAGTATGTACCAAAAATAGGAAGGCATGTCATATGCACAGGTATAATGTGTTAACTAAGCAGATGCAATTTACCCTAATTAGAAACATTACAAGGTAGGCACCATATGCAACATGCAACCACATATCATACTGCCAAGTAAGAGCAAGCACCTGCGATGGTGGTGTGGGGAATTGCGGTGATCAACTAGAGAGCTATGTTGACTATCTTCATTTAGCCTTGTTGTTTCTTGAGAATCATGTGGGGAGGATGACACTGCACTCTTTAAATGAGTTGGGCGTCTCACAGTAACCCACCCGGGTGACTGTCTCATCATAACTGATTGATGAGGGATACAAAAGAGCATTAGTTTGATGTACGAACATGGTTAATAGACATGTGTAGTATGTATCAAAAACAGGAAGGCATGTCATTATAAAAGGTATAATGTGTAAAGTAAGCAGATGCAATTTAACCAAATTGGAAGCAATACAAGCTAGACACCATATGCAACATGCAACCAGATTTGACAGCGTGAAGTTAAAGCAAGCACCTGGGATGGTTGTGTGTGGCAATTGAGATCATCAACTACAGAGCTATGTTTACTGTCTCCAACTGCTGACACTTCACCCATTAGAGCGCTGAAACGCTTAGTGCTTATCTTCGAATTACACTGGAGCAACTTCTGTCTTTTCTTTTATGCATTCATCAAGACTGCGTCAGAGTTTGAAATACCCATGCATAAAAAAACAATAGTGTGAGTATGGGTGAAGTGTGTGCACAACTAGTATAGTGTAAAGGTAGCAGATAGCAGATCGGTGAGAAATAAATGACGGGAGACATATGATAGCTCAACAACATGCATGGCACATTAAATTACTACAGGATTCTATGAAAATAACAGTCGATTGAAAGCAAATAGGCCAGTCCATTTTTTTCTGCACCGTCTAATGTACAAAGAACGGGTAGATCGCCTTCATCTACCTCCAGCCAGTCAGTGTTGACGATCTTCCTCAAAACGCCAGCGACCACCGGCCCAGTATTCCTCCCCTGCCTGTGCCCTCCCCTCGACATCACCGCACCGCCGTGCTTGGCACACCCCCCCCCCCCGGCCATCCATTCAAGCCCTGCCGACCTCCGAATCGGGCGCAAGCAGCTCCTGCACCCAACACCCCTATGACAGACACCGATGCGCCGCTTCCCCGGGGAACAGGCTGACTAGGTGCTCCACACGCCTAAGCGGGTGTTGCTTCTTTTAATTGCGGTTCGACTGACCCTGAATTGAAATTCAGGCGGGCTACTGACCTCTAGCAAAGGTGAAATAGTAAAAGGGAGGAAACCTTGTGCATTTAGTATCACGAAGAATATGCAGTAAGAAGCGCTCAACTAGTTTCTTTCGTGGGATGAATACGGTGTGAGCGGAGATGTAAGATTTGCATGAATAAGGGAAGAGGAGTACCTCTTTCTGCTGGTAGTGTTGTGTCCTCCTTCTGTTTTTTCGACGATCTTGTTGTTCGTCGGAAACCAGAAGTTGTGGAGGACGGTGCAGCCTTGGACGAACCCATGGCCAAGTTGTTGAGTGTGGTGCGGTGGCTGTCTGTAGGCGGCGGGGAAGCAGATCCGAGGCGGCGAACGACGGCATAGAGGGAACAGCTTTGGTGCGGTGGACGGTTGCGACAGTGCAGCCGCGGCAGTGAGGCGCAGGACGGCGTGGTCGGAGTGGTTCTGGTACGGCGCATGTCGGCGTCGGCGTCGTGGAGGCAGCTCTGCCTCGGCTTCAGCTGCTAAGTCCTTGAGGGTGTTGCGGTTGCGGTTGCGTTGGACGACGACGTCGGGGTACCGGCTCCGGCGTGATGGAGGAGGGCGGCAGTGGATTGACCGCTA
This sequence comes from Triticum aestivum, assembly GCF_018294505.1. NCBI lineage: Eukaryota > Viridiplantae > Streptophyta > Magnoliopsida > Poales > Poaceae > Triticum > Triticum aestivum. Next base: position 293,295,863 of record NC_057804.1, on the reverse strand, counting down.
TGGGGTGGAGGACGGAGGAGGCTGGGGTTTCGCAGCTGGTGGAGAGGGCGTTTTCACGCCCATGGAGTATGAATGGGGAAACGGAGGGAGGCGGGGAACTAAGGGGGGGCAATGTTTCGGTTTGAGACACGCTTGTTTGAAATTTGGGGAAAGTTACAAACTTTGCCCCCATCTAAAATTTCGGACATATTGCGGGTTGGGGGTAGGACAGTCATGTCAGGTGTCCCAAATGTGGGCGGGATAGATTTCTGCCGAGCGCATGGGTGTTTAGGCGCCCATGGCGTATGAATGCTTCTCGGAGGCGGTTGAGACTGGCGTCTTGGTGAAGTTACAAACCTACCCCGCTTTAGACCTTTGGACATCGGGCCGATAGGCTACACGGTCCAGAGTCAGGACAGTAATTTCCTACCACCAAAACATTAGTCTCGCGCGGTTTCAGGTGACCAGAGGCCTATTTGGCGCTTCGTTCAATATTTGGGAGCAGAAGCATTAACGTTTTCGGTTCTCTTGAATTGAACTTTCAGGATTTGTCAAACTTCACAAATCCTTACTCTTGAAAATCCTAAAGCTACGATTATTTTGGAACGGAGGGGGTACATTTGAATATACATTGTACATGATTATATATTAAAAAATATGCGACTTACCTCAGTTCATGCATGGTTCCAGATATAATCTCCTTGGTTGCAAAAAAAAAGTTAGATATGCGTATGAATATATATAGCATGTTCAAACTCACAACAAAGATTGATGCCCCCTTTTACATCTGATTTACAAATGCCATTATCTCGGGTCAAATAGATGAATGCACTTCCTATGAATTCGAATCTTCGAAACCCCCTTTATGTTGAATTCGACATGTATTTTATTTCGTAGCTAGCAATTTGGAATGTATCCATGCAAGTGACAAATGTATAAAGTGCTTCACACTAACAACATGGAGTGCACTAATTAATGTTTATATATGAATTGCAAAAGCATCCATTGCCTGTATTTCAAACCGCTCTCACTCTATGGATCGATAATATGAAATAAACACATGCACATGCTAGAATTCAATAGAGTATGGGTGTCTGATAGACCGATTTTCGTCCATACGCAATTTTGCAAAATTCGATCTCATCCAAAAATAATAATGCCATTTATATTTTAATTTAATGCGTAGAACCGCCTTTTACACGTAGATGCACTATGCCTCGCCCCGTTCTCACAAACGCGTTATATATCTCTCTATCTAACGCATAAGTGCACACACTTTATATGCATCGGCATTTCTCTTTCACACATGCTCACAATCTCTCTCAGGGTGTCGGGGTGTCTCATGCACATGCTCTCTCTGTTTCTCTCTCTCTCTTTCTGACTACTATGTACCACTCTTTCTAATCTCAGTTGGAAAACACTATTTCTCTCACATGCATATATACACATGCACGGTCTCTACTAGCCCTCTATACGCACATATATGTGCCTACGTGTCTCCCGCACGCACATTATCTTTAGGCCTCTCTCGCACACATTGCCCCCCCCCCCCAACACATCATATCACTCGGTAGGATGTCCTTGGCTGTTAGGCTGGATGGTAATACGAGGCAAAGTTTTACCCTAGTTCGGATCGGACCCTTGCAGTTGAAGAAAGAGCCTACTCTTGGTACTGTATATTAGTGATAGGGGTGTGTACAAAGTACACGTGAATACCAGGCATTGTGCGTGTGTGTATACTATCGACGAACTAGCCCCCAAGCTTGTATAACATACTAAGGGCTTAGGGTTACAAATCATATATAGTCGGCTTATCACCAGTGGGGATAGAGTCCTCCGTGACTCTGGTAGCTTCGTGTTGTACGCTGAGTCCTCCAAATGGGTCTTCGTATAACACGTCTTGGTCCAACCTATATGTGGCGCAGGATGGAACCGACCCATGAGTCTTCATGTTGACCCACCACAACTAGAAATGATGTGCCCACCACACCACACACGCAATCGGCCACTAAGAAAATAAGCATATACAATAGTACAACGGTATCTAGCTCACGATACGTCTCCATATTTTGTTGATGACACTGATGGACTTTGCATTTGATGCGTGCTCCGTATTTTGTTAACGACACTTATGGTCATTGTATTTGAAGCAAAAGCACGATATGGTCAGTAGACTTCAGAATAAGCTCATCACGGTCACCACATACATTTTGTCGTGCTAACCAACATGTGGTTGGATAGTTAGAGGACAGTGGTTTCTCGAGCCCACCAAGGTTAAAGTCCCGGTGCTCGCATTTATCTTGTGTTAATTTCAGTATTTTCCGGCGATGTAAGTTCAGTGGGAGGAGATGTTCCACTCGACTACGAGGCACCTATGGTGACTTCGTAAAATCTCAAGATCATATATGCTGGCCCACTCTCTCGAAGGTGCTCATAGGGGCATGGTTCGCGTGTGTGCGCTTATAGCGGTGAGTGCTTGCGCGTATATATGAGCCCTTGCGTCTATACCGTGTTAAACAAATACATGTCATGATTATATGGTCACTGTCTCACCCATACAACTCTGTATTTTGTTGATGACACAATCAATTGACCAGTCAAACGGCACAACTAGTGTTGCACCATCGGGGCGCGTAACCGCGGGGCCCACCTGTCAGCCCGTATATGAAAGAAAGAAATGGTAGTTTGAGTATGTATTGTGTTAATAAAATAGGAGTACATTTTAGGGTGATCATACGGTCACTGGCTCACCATACAGCTCCGTAATTTGTTGATAACACGATCAATTGACCAGTCAAACGGTCCACATTCAGCAGCGCACATTACCATAGGGCCCACCCGTCAGCGCGTATATGAAGGACGGAAATGGTAATAAACCAGTGGTTGGTGGGTATTCGAAGTCGTCAGACCTCTTGTTGGCTGTAACTGGCGGTTGGGGGGCGTTCGTTGGGCGGTGGGGTGGGGATCCTCGGAGAAAAAGCTCGGTGCGCGGGGGGGGGGGGGGGGCTAGAGGGATGGCCGGTGCGGCGGCGGACCGGCGGTGATGAGTGGTTTCGGGGAGGTCGGGCCGGCCGCGGGCGGCGGGGGCAGGCGGTTCGGCCGATGGTGGCTGGTGGCTCAGGGGGGAGGAGTTTGATGATAAACTGGAGGCCCTTGATTTCGTATCCAATGGCTGGAAAATCTAATGAACAGAGATGAAAAAGTCAGTCGACTGACGTGTAGCCTCACCCCGCATGTACACATGCACGCATGCAAGACACGCACGCATGTAGGCGTGCAACACTGACACGTACACATAACGTACACACACACGCATGCTAGCGTGCAACACTGACACATACACATGCACTCACAAACACACGCACGTACGCACCCATGCATGCACGCAACACTCGCATGCCTGCATGCACACAGCACACGACGCAAGACACACGCTCAACCTATACGTGCATGCACCCTTTGTTAAGGACATGGATTGTTATGGGTATTAATCAATCTTATCTATGATAAGTAGAACATTGATGTTTGCAGCGGTCTTTATGAATCACAATGTATCGAACGGGCTATCAACATAGTAGGCTTAACTACATGAAAAAGATGACGTCACACTCAATGAACAATCATCAATTTATGAAATGCCCGCTTCTGACCGCCCTGGCCCACCAAAGGTTCCTCTGCTGTGCGCTGCCTGCGTTGGGTCACTGACATGCAGGCCATGCACCCAAAGAGCCCACACGCCAGTGGAAGAACGGCACGGTGTCCTAGGTACGAGTCGAGGGCGCCACTCGCAGCACGCCCGGCTGAACATGCCTCCATGCCGCATTCAAACGCCTCCATGAAACCCGCCCGTGTGGAAGCCGAGAAACCCACTCTAGACACACGTCCGTTCATGACCGGGCCGGTGTTAAACGCAATGCCGGCCGAGCTCCTCCCGTCCGCCGTCTATTTAATCTCCTATTTAAACTAGGCCAAATGCCGGCCAAGAATCGCACACCTCCGCCGCTCCCCTATTTCCTACACCATTTTGTCCACTCTTACAATGGCTTACGAAGAGTAGTTATTCCGCATCCAAGCCGGCTGGGTAGCCCACCGGATACGAGCTATGCAGCTCGCTGATCCACCTCCCTCCCCTCGCCCGATGGAGCCAGTTGCCGCCCCAAGCCGGCGCGCAGTTCAGCAACTCGCCGCTCCAAGCCAGCTCGACGAGGAGCAGCGCACGGGCGTCATTGCTACCGTCCACGCCGCCACCTCGTACCGCGTCTCCCGTTTCTGTGGCCGAGACTCCCATGCCAGTGGCCGCGCCATGCAAGCAACGACAGAAGCCAGGTGCGCGAAGAGCGACGAGTCGGTGGCCAGCGCCTCCGCGTCCGCCGCCATCATCGAGGAGAAGTAGAACACGGGAGGCCGCCGCCGCTTGGGTCCCATGAAGGCCACCGCGGAGGCGATGCCGGCATACACAGCAGGTGTCTTGCCGGATCCTTTTGTTGCGAGGACCTTCGTTGACCCCGCATGGGCTCCACGGAAGAGGGGAATGTTAGGATGAACTCGAGCCGGTGCAGGCCATGGCGAAGTAGGGGCCGGTGATGAACTCAAACCGGCGCCGGCCACCATCATCTTCGGCACCAGCCAATGATATCAGTTGGGCAGTGGGGAAGCGAGCCATCTTTTGCGCTGAAGCATATACCTCCGGGGCTCCCGGCAGTCTGGTGATCGTGCTACCGGACATGAGGAACACAAATCGATCGGCGGGCGACCATTTAGGCCAGGTATTATACACCTATACTGTCCAGAACTAGCACCGCGTAGTTCATTTGAATGTAATGAAATCCGTCATGTTTATGTGAAAATCCGGTATTTTATATGATTTCCATCGTTGTTTATATGAAATATCAGTTTGTCTACATGTTGGCGTGAATTTCGTCCGGTTGGTTGAGTCGCTGTCATAATGTGTGCGGCTACAGTTGATGGCGTAATTTGCGGGTCGCCGGTCGGTCTGCGGGCGGCTCGGGCGGCATTGTGGGACAAAAAAACATAGCTCGTGCGAGCTCGTCTCCAACGTGCGCGTTGGAGGATGCACGACAGCATGAGCACTCGAGCTATTCCTCATTCATCAGTCGCAAAGGCACCGGTGGACAAAAGGGTCGCCAATATTTTGTCTACCCCGGGCAAGATCCAAACAGCCCCTCCCAACAGATTCAAATCCCTCGTTCGCCATGGAATTTTTCCATGTGTTGTTTCCATGGACTAGCAAGATGCTCGTGCATTGCACGGAACATCAAGATGCATTTATTTACAAACTCCCGCATGCATGCAAGGGATAATTAATTTCCTCCTTCGCTAGTACCACAAGGCAAACACCATTAATATTGCATCGATTAATGTTAGTGGCCTTGTATATCTACAAATTGTAATTTTGATAGTGGCCCCTTGTATATAAAAATGGAGGGAGAAATATGAGAGATAAGGTGAGGAGGAGTGGGGCATGGTGCTGTTGTGGTGACTTGTGGTCGAACTGGGCAGAGGCATGGGGATGGACGCCGCATTATGTCTAGGTTTGTATCTCTCACACACACACACCCACGTAGGTGGGGGACGTGCATGAAGAGAAGAGGTGCATGCACGGCGCACGTACTCCCGTCTCTTTCCCAACCACACCCGCGCGGGTACATGGTGGAGCTCATTTCTGTACGGAAAAGGCAGCCCACGTGGTAATTTGGCACGTGTACTGGTTGTCCACTTGGTGGAGGGAGGATCGTCTACCAATGGTGAACAAACAAATTGTGACTTGACGTGTTATGTTAAATGAAAAAAAGAGGCAAAACATGTGGAGCCTACCTTAGAGGCAAGGTTCTATACACTGGAGTACTTTTGATGTGTCCCGTCAACTCGTAGAACGAGGAGAAGCTTGCTTAGTACGCCGTCTCCCCCGCCCACGGGCGCGGTGGCTCGCAGGATGAGGTGAAGCTTACTACTACTTTACGCCTTTACGCCCGTTCCCTCGCCCACGCGCGCGGTGGCTCACAGCACGAGGAGAAAATTTTACTACTCCCTCCGTTTACTCCTCGTCCCTACTACGTACTTTGGTTAGTACTCCCTCCAATTACTTATACAAGGCCACTATAAAAAAATACATTTTGCATCTATACAAGGCCACAAATAGTAATCGAGACAAAAGTTACTACTCCCTCCTTTCCAGTTTATGGCTCAATTTCAAAATCTCTCCAACCAAGGTAGACGGTGAGTGGTCAAATTAATTTCGTAGTTTGCACAGTATGCTCGTTTTTCTCAAGAAGTTATGTTTACCGAGGAATTAATTAGAACGAATGCATGAATGACCACTAAATTTCCATGAAGTTGTACATGCATTGGTTAGTTTCCTCTTGACACTACTTGCGTCGGGTGATCTAACGCATCTCGAAATACAACATGTAATGGTACTACTACTAGTATAGTAGAATTGAGACTTATCAAACGGAAAAACGAATGTTTTTTAGATGAGCCCTATAAACCCTAGTGGGTACATACTCCGTAAAAACAGATTTTTCCAATACTAAGTCGCTCCCTTTCATGAATTCTGTAGTATACTCCTCCGTCGACGCTCCCTTTCATGAATTATGTACTTCCTGTCACCAACATGTGGGACATATAGCAACCGGGTCGACGTGTCAAGCACCAAATAACAGTGCAGAACAGCAGGGGGACGCACCCCACTCATACCGGCCCAGTAGTAGTAATGAGCAATGAGACGTCAAATCACAATGTCGCACCTTCACAGACGGACGAAGCAACCATTATTTCACACTTCGGTTCGACATCATCTCAAACCACGTACTAGTATTGCTTCTTCCTCAAGAGGGACACGCGCATCGCCTTGGTACATCATGACACGTGGGACCGCATGACAGGCCATGCTCCCCCGCCGATCGCTCTGTAAAATCACCTCATTTTTACTATACTTCCTCCGTATCGGTTTACTACATGGCATGCACATTGTTCTAGGTTGAGAATTTAACTGGCTATATATATGTGATGAACAGTACTCTATCCTTTTAAAAAATGTATACTTTTGTACAGTAGTACTATAGATGGATTGCGCCATGGAGCAAAAATTGAAATTTAAAAAAAGGTGGTACATATAGAGAGCGCTCGTCGCCAAATTATGCATATAGTACTATTAAAAAAGCTAGTACGTGCTTAATTGGGGTGCTAAATTCTATTAAGGAAATACTAGTAGTATGTACATACTAAAGAGTTAAAGTAACGAGAAGAAACATAACATAGTTCTGCTGGAGGCTTAGAACAACACACCCCTCAAATTAAACTATGCACAACTGAAATTAAGCTATGCAACTAATCCGGTAGACACTGCATTACAAGTTTAGAACCACCATGAGCAACGACACTGCCACCTTACTCAGAGTCCTCGTCCATGTCCTCGACTTTGTCCTTGTCCCTCTTCCTCTTGGCTGATACTTCTTTGCTTGAACCGCCAACTTGGTTGTTCCTCTTCATCCAACCCTTGTAGATATTGAAACAAAGGTAGCCATCCATTGCAGCGTAGTGGATGTGGACTATATCTAGTACATTCCGCTGCCATGCATGACGATGAAACGTGTAATGAGGTTTCTCCAGTTTACGGTACGAAGGATGAACCATGGCTCCTGCTAGGGTCGGCAGTGAGGGCTGACGAGAGGGGACCAGCCGATTCTTCTGGAGGTCCAAGGGGTTGCCTACAACGAGGCCTATCTGACACAGGACTTCTTTGTTGTTCTTAAAGTCTACAGTAACGAATTTCACTGTTTTGTCCTCGAGGAAGTTCTTAAAATCCTGGCACTCAACGTCGGCATGGCATATGTGGTAGACCAAGCAAACATTATGTACGCAAACCTGGATCACGGCGGGCTTCTTCCTCTCTTCGTCCTTTAGATCCTTATCTCGTCCTAGGACCGTGGTGTACTCAACATCTAGCCCGGCGACCCACTCATCATCTGAGTTTTAGAACATGCGTCTGAAGCGAGAAAGGCATCCTTTCACCGTCGCAGAAGTACGGGTGTAGATGACGTCGAACTCATAGCCGGTGATGGTTCTAACCTTGTACTCACCGCCGATCAGGGAGATTTGGGACGCCATGGTTTTGGGAGGAGGGTTAGGATTAGTGGAACTGCCGTAATGTGAATGGACGGGACGACTAGGAGCGAACTGCCGTTGTATTAAAGGACGTGCGGGGACAAGTAGGAGCGAACTGCCAGTGTGCGAATGGCAGGGTAGGGGCTTTCCATTCTCCCATGATACGGGCTTCCGAGAGCCCTTGGATCTGATATCGAACGGTTGCATGGCGTGATTCTAGACCTATGGGTGAATATCCTATCCTGGAGGGTTATTCTGCAAATTTTCAGCAACTTAGCATGCAACCGTTTGATCTCAGATCCAAGGGCTGCCAGTAGCCCGTATCATGGTCGCACCTACCACAACCGTCGCGTCGCTCGCGCGGTCGCGCCCTTGGAGATTTAACACGGTGTGTTAGGCTATCTGATGTTGGCATGTCATACATAGTCATCACTTAGTCACTCATACTACAACAAGGTTGGCTATAAGGTTGGCTATAAGTGTATTTTTTTACTCCTCTCTATCTCTTTCTTCGTACTCCCTCCGTCCCATAATATAAGAACATTTTTGACACTAGTGTAGTGTCAAAAACGTTCTTATATTATGGGACACAGGGAGTACTAGTATTTATTGCATTTGCCAAGGAGTGACCTCTTCCAATGAAATGGTGTTGCTAAGTTTGCTTCATTTAATTAGCTATAGACTCAAAATTGTCTTTTCACCTAGGTACACGCGCTTAGCACCGTTTCTTCCTTGGGTCACGAAACTAGTCTCTCTCTTCTTGATTAGCTTGCAACATCAGACTTTATGCCTATGTGGCAAGCTTAAGCACCTGTAGGAGCAAGTAAGTACAATAGTGCGCTTTACATGGCATTTTTGCATATGTGGAGGAAAGAGAGGCAAGGAAAAAGTGGAGAAGTGGGCTCTCATGCAAGAGCCCGCCTCTACTACATGGTGGAGCATTGGGAGAGGCACCTGTATGGAGGTGGTCAGGAATCGGGAGGCTCACGCCGGTCGTAGCTCCGCAGTTAAAATGATAATGGCAAGTCAAATCATGGGGCCCCACCTGTCCAGCAGTAACTCGCTGTCAAATCACACAGCCCTACGTTTGCAGCAGCCTACTCCCTCGTCTTCTCGCATCTCCGTCGAACCGACTAGGCGGAACTGCCCCGCCTACCACGCAGGAAAAGCCCCGCCCTCGACTTTTAAATACAACTACTCCCTCCGTCTAGGTGAGTAAGTCATCTTACGAAAACCAAATAATCCCAAAATACTAAGGCGCGGTGCATTAACTTCTACCTCGTTTCTTGTTTCTTCACATATCAACCAATAAGAATCCAATGATATACTTTTTGTGACATAGTAACTCATATTTAGTTAGTCAAATGGATGACCTAGAACTACGTGCAGGCCCTATAAACCGAGACGCCTACAAATAAAAAACCGAGACAGAGAGGGTAGTTCAGCACGTATCTTTTTAGATCAATATAGTCAGGATTCACCAGGGAGCAAAACCAAGTGGTAGGCTGCTCCTGTCGTGTTGGCGTAGTAACTCAAGTAGGGTCAGTCCGCACACGAAATGGCGACACACTTAACAGGACACCTTTGGCAGACATGTGGCTCATCCACCGTCTTGTTCCACGTGCGATGCACACAATTACAGTTCGGAGTAGCGGTTGGAATTGGAGGCCGCAGTAGTAGAAAATGAGCGATGAGGGGTTAAATCACGGAGCCCCACCTTTCCCGCATTAAGCTGGATGGATGAAACAACCATCATTTCACTCTTGCGCGCAAGAGCATAAAGAAAAGAGAAAACAATCATGCGTGCGAGAGCTACCTAGGGCATCCTAGGGTAGGGGTCTCCACTACAGATCCTTTTTTGTGAAAGCGCCTCCACTACAAATCGGCTTCTCCCTCGTCCTCTTGAAGAAAACCGATGATGAGTGCGGCGGTAGGGTTTGTAGGAGTACTACGGCGTGCGGGGCCATGTCATAGTAAACGGGTTCGAGTCGATGCCTTAAATATGTGTGGGCTGCTTGGTTTTACGGGAACGAGGCAGCATTTTGGATTCGGGGACCAGTGGAGATATAGTACGTACAAAAAATTGTGGACGTAGGTTCGATCGAAAGGCTATGATGCATGGGCCCTGCATTTTGATATACCCGGGGCCGCGTGAAATTTGCTACTCTACTCAAAACTAGTAAGGTACACATGTATTGAATGCATGAGATTTCGAAACCAAATTATGAATAAATACACACTATAGCATGTAAAGCTTTGAGTCATATATGCATGATGTAGATGTTCGTTTAGTTCTTATAGTTCATCTCATTCAAAATCAATTAGTTTTATAAAAATGTTAAGATTCATGGGGTTGTGCATTGTAAATCATAAAGTAAAAACAAATAATGGCAATTCATTTAGAAAAAATAATCAATTATGATACAGAAGATTCTAGAACAAAGGAGAAGTGCTTGTGTTTAGAGGTTTGCATTATGCTTAAGTTCGACCATGGAGTCTTCTAAATTGTACATGTGGCAGATCTGGTGGAATGTTGATGATATCCAACGGCTAGTAGTGCTCGGATTTGCCCATCTCTGCACTGTCGGGTTAGCTTCATCCAGCGACCATCTTTCAAAGTTATTGGCACACTATATAGTTCTTGTGCCATAGTTGCATGTTTTGGGAAAAAGCTACTAGTGGGTTGTACTATCTATTTAGGAATAGAAGATGTATACATGGAAGTTGTAGGGAAAGAGATGACATGGAGCATCTCAATTCCTATGAGTAGGGATTGGAAAAGAGATGTCATTTGGTTCACATCATAGGAACTTTTCTATTGAATTTAGAGATGACATGTATCTCAATTCCTATGAGGAGGGATTAGTAAAGAGATGTAATTTGGTTCATATCATAGGAACTTTTCTATTGAATATACGCTAATGTTTATTTTCCTTTGAAATTAAGGGAGTATAGGAATCCATTCATATGAACCAAGTGGCTCTAAAGCTATAGAAATGATATCATGTTTATTTCCTTTGAAATGTAGAGTATATGAATCTATTCCTATGAACCAATTGGCTCTAATGGAAAAAAATCCTATAGAAATCATATCATATAGAGTTCCTATGATATTCCTCGACACTAAAGGATGGTTGAAATTGCTGCGGGTGATACGATGGTCTTTCTTTGTAGACTCCTCACCCATCTTTATAGTTACCTCTCGAAGATAAATGAAATGATATATACAGGGTATTCTACATGTGCAATTTGGTACACGAAAACTCGGTAAAAGTTTGTGAGGTTCGGATTTTCAATAAAGCTATATGCACTGCATTTCGAAACAGAGGGAGCATACGGCAGTTGCTAACACTCACGTGGAAGATTTGTGTGTAGGAGGAGTGGCTGTTCTGTTAAATGACATGGCAAAACTGACACTATCGGATGCCGATCTAACGGTTCTTACGGCGTTCGTCAGGAAAAGGCTTGTGGAAAATGTTTGTTGGATAATGATTTACGAACACATGCATTGCATTGATACGTGCCCCCCTCTCTCTCACGCACACGCACCCTCATGAGTCATGACTCTCCCGAGTCCTCTCGCAGACTTGCACGTTGCACCCACCGTCTATCTACAGGTAGACGTCACGCACATATGTGCTCTTCACACCCTACCCTCAGAACTTCTAAAAAACAAAAGACGGCGCGCACATTTTATTTTAGCTCACACGTCACACACTTATACTATTACTCTTGCGGTGAACGTTCTTTGGGCATAGTATATTGTACTCTCACGAAGAGAAGCGGTGCACACACGCACTAGTTCTCTCACACCCACTGGCGGGTACACGTAAGAGCGCATTTTTTTGAAGCTGGTACAACAAAATCACTCCACTATATATAAAAGCAGGAGCCTTAGCGCTTGCTTTACTAGGGTTCCTCTCATTCACTCTCTCATGCTCTCCAGATCTAAGCAAGACATAGGTGGCCACACACACACACACTCTCTCTCTCTCTCTCTCAGCTCACGGCTGGTCACAAATCCGGCCGGACATCCTCGACCGGGGCAGGGGTGTAGGTGCATTGTTCACGCTGTCGTCGGCGGCGAGGGAAGAGACCAACGGCTGCCCGCGCGTCCCAATCGGCGGCCGTGCCGTTCTCTTCGAGAGAGCTTCGGCTCGGGAGGGCCTTCGACCCCTTCTTCCTCCCTGCGGTATTGTGGGCAAGATGCAGCCTCCCGACGCCGTCTTTGCCACATGCCGACGACCCTCAGGTATATATTCCTTAGAAACCTTCCTTGCTCTACTGCCCCAGCTCTTCCCCCTTCGTGTGGATCCTTTTCTACTTCTGTCCGCTGTTCCAAAGCCACCTAGACTTCTACTATTATTAGATGTAAAGCTAGTTCATACAGTCAACTCAAAGCGTTGGTTCAAATAGGGAAGAAAGTGGGAAAGTTGTAGCATGAATCTAGGATTTGCTTCTAAGAGGAAACGGGGGAAAGTAGTAATATCTGTCACTGTTTAAATAACCGTATTTCGTATTTGCGCAAACAGGGATGTTTGTCTCCATATCATTTCAGGATGTCTGTCTCCGTATCGTTTCTATCCGCACAATCAAAAGCACACACCTCAGTTTTAGTACAACTATGCAAAATGAGATGGCTATCCCTCGTTGCCGTCGTCTAACCTCCCGTCTTCAAGGTATCCCTACATTGGTAGTAACTAAGGTAGAATGACCGACGCAATCTAAAAGAAGCTGATTCATACGTTTTACTTCCTGATTGCAGTGCAGGGACGAGCGAAGACAACTGCATCCTAGTTCGGAATGCACTTTCTACCAGTTCATCCATGGACCGAGGACTAGCTGGCACGGCTGCACGGTGATTTTTTGGACAGGTGCGCGGACAAGAGGCATTGTGGTCTGCTTATTTCTACAAATAGCGGTGCTTAAATTTAGTGGAATGCACAATAATTTCACCTGGTCAGTACACTGCATGGTTCAGTTCAGCATTCCAGCTGAGACCATAATTATAATTGGTTATTCTGGAATGAGAGAACCTAACCCTGGATGGTGGCAACAAGAAAAAACCAGAGTGAACTCCAGGAAATTTAAGCCTGTCGGGAGGCCCTTTGCTCAGAAAGCCTCGCTTGTTTTTTCCTGATTTGTAAACCTTCTCACAACTTTGTCTTTTGTTGGGAACTAGTATATGTTTGTTATGTTTTATGAATCACTGAGATGTATAAAATTGCTTAACTTATGCTTTTCAAGATTTTTATGAAGACAAGTTTAATGTGAGTGTTCCACATGAGCGCTGGACTAGCGTGTGAACATTTGGAATTTATTACATTGTGGCCTCAATTAACTGCATGAACCACTGTAACAAGATACATAGCTGCTTATATGTCAGACAGTAGATTGTTGATTGTTAGCTGGTCGATATCCTAGTGTTGAAGCGAGCTGAGCCAATGTGCCGTGTTTTGCACAACTTCTTACAAGTGGGGTAGCACCAACAGTGTTTACAAGTACTTATGTATACATTGGCGCACGGTTCTCGAACGAGTGCTCTATTTCATCAAAACACACACTGCTCGTATGATAAACCGTGACAACTTATGTCTTACCATGCCATATTCATGAAGAAACTAGTGAGGACGCATCTGTTTCGGCAACAATTACGATGGTTCTAACATGATTCACGAGCACACAAAAGTAGCAGCAGTTCCCATAGACGGATTCAAACAGAGTACTAGCCCCAGAGGGGTCGATAACAGGTAAGGTTCGGATAATTAGACACAATCCAAACTACTATTAAACACTAGCTGGGGCAACTATTTCATGCCTCGATCTAATTTGGGCTGGACACAAGACGGACCTTGCCATGAACATCATCGAGGACGTCCTGCAGCAGCTCAATCCTGTGAACCTTCATGAAGACAACCTTGTGGCCTTGCCACTAATAAACTTGTTTGTGGAGGCATGCCACGTCATCTTCCTACGTAAGCTTGACAAGAACAGTATGCCTCACAAATGAAGGAGTAGCTTTGAACTTCTTGTGCTTCAGTACACCCTAGACAACACGCCTGACAACTGTGAGGCTAGAATACAACTCTTCATTGGTATAACCGCCAATGGCTTCCAGGATCCAATGGCCTAAGAACTCGGTTTTCCGAGTGCGTATATTCAGGTCGTCCGCCTCATAGCGAGTGACATGCAAAACCACACAATCCATGTCTGCATCAGGGCTCTAATTGAAACAGAAACAAATTATGAATTACTTTTCAGTATAAGAAACACAAGTTATTTAAACCACTATGTATAGCATGGCATCAAAGCTAATAAAATTTTGCATTATTAATCACCACATACTTCCTTTTCTAAAAAAAATCACCACATACTTAGATGAAAAACCACAATCAAGATCGGCAAAGAAGGAAATCACCTTGGGCAGCTCAGCGGGGGGGGGGGGACACATCCTCGAAGGGGGGAAACTGCTCCTGCAGTGCCACGGGGGCTGTAACCTCAAACGGGTCATTGAACATCTCAGTAGTGGCCCTGAGCGTATCTGGGGTTGGCTCGGTGGTTGCCTCCATCTTCTTGGAGCTCTTTGTCTCGAGGGGATCAGCCTCCCGCGTCTGCTCCAATATTGGCAGATCTTTGCCTGGTTCTCCTTGGTCCATTATGAAACAGACGAATACTAGGAGACCATTGAAAGGAAAACACAATCGCAATGACAATGAAACAAAAAAGAGAGTGAGGATCGGTTACTGCTTTGCAAAAGTTCTTTTTTTCTCTGAACGAAAATATACCAACATCACGGATCCGCTTACCTTCCCTTCGTTGGGTGAGAAGAATAGTGGCAGATGCGAGTGTTGCCTTTCTTGTAGACGTTGAGGGAGAAGGGGGTTCAGCGAAGAGTCAAATGATGGTTGCTTCGTCCGTCAAACTTAAACTGCGGGGAGGTGGGGTTTTGTGATACGACGGCTCGTTACTGCCGCGCTATGACCTGAGTGACTCCCCGCCTGCATACTGCCTTCTAATTTGGTGGATGGAATTTGGGTCCACGCGTTGCATGGCCCATATGTCGGTGAACAAAAGTATAACAGCATTCAGTAGAGGGAGACGTTTCAATGACCTAGGAGGAGCCAGAAGCGGTAGAGTGTCTCCACTTTACTAGTAGTAATTGTTTTTCTGGGTAGCTGTAGAGTGTCTCCACTGTACTAGTAGTAATTGTTTCTCTGGGCCCAAGACAAAACAGCCAATCCAGACTAGTAAATAGTAAAATCAATTCAAAAGGCGCTACCCACACTCAGCACACCGCCCCTCCCCCCCCCCAAAAAAACCTGGGTGCTCTTCTTCCTCCTCGCTCCCACCCAACTCATGTCAGCTCGCTCCACTCGTACCCCCAAATTCCTCACCTCACTCCTACAGAAAACCCCAGCTCCCCTTCTTCCTCACTCCTACAGAAAACCCCCAGCTCCCCTTCTTCTTCGCTCGCACTACAATTAGGCTTGGCATTCCTTACTCTGCTCAAATCCGTGAGCGTGACGCGATGCCCTCGAGGAAAATGGAGTCGGCTGACCCTAGCGCCAAGAAGATGAGGCTCCCGCCAGCGGTGACGCCTGTTGTAGATCCCGCACCCGGTAGCGTGGGGAGAAGCAGTGACCCCGCCCCCACCGGATCCCAGGAACCCGTAGAATCTCGGATGGACCGCATCAGCGATCTCCCGGACGCCGTCCTTGGGGAGATCATCTCGCTTCTCCCCACTAAGGATTGCTGCTGCGCACAAGTCCTCTCAATTCGGTGGCGCCCTCTATGGCTCGTCGTGCCCCTTAATCTCGAATGTCGTCAGCTATCTCTCTTCAATGATTTTGAAATCCCCAGATCCATCATCTCCTCCCACCAAGGCTCCGTTCAAAGCCTCTGCATCCCGTCATGCTACCTGAGCAAGCATACCATGCCCTGCACGGTGGACGCCTGGCTGAAATCCCCTGAATTCACAGAACTACAGCTACTTGAGTTCTACTATTCCCCTGGAAATCACATACCACATATCGAATGCCATGAACTTGTGCCCTCAGCACTGATGTCCATCTCACGGTTTTCCTCCTCTCTCCACACCGCCACCTTTGCGCTGTGCTACCTACCAGACAATCTGGTACTAAACCTTCGACTCCCATTTCTCAAGAAACTTTCACTTGTGTGGGTTCGTATATCGGAGGCCTCATTGCACAGCATCATCCACTCCAGTTGCCCTGCGCTGGAGTGCTTGGTGCTTGTTTTCACAGTTAGAATCAGTTGTCTCCAAATAAAGTCACCTAACCTTGTAAGAATTGGAATTTCGTTTAATGGAAGGAAGCTCATCATCCAAGATGCCCCTTCACTTCAAAGGATGATCCTTGATTCTAGTTATTCACCGTTGCAAATAACTGTCCTCTCTGTGCCTAAACTGGAGACCTTGGGTGTAATACATGATCTCTGTGCTCATTTCAATATGGTGTTTGGCTCCACAGTTCTTCAGGTACTTTATATTATCATCTACACTTGTAACCATAAGCTGCACTTTAAATTTCTGCGCATAATTTATATATCATCTTGGAGTAAAAAAATTTACTAATATTATGTTCTATGCTCAATGAAGAGTTTCTCCATGGATGGCCTATCAATGGTGCTGGATTCTATCAAGATCTTATATATCCAAATGAATAGTTTTGATCTGAACAAGATTATTGGCTTGCTGCAATGCTTTCCATGTCTGGAGAAGTTGTATATAAAGGTGATAATTTCACGCACATTGGAAGCTCGCATATAGTGTACTAGAATTAACCATTCAGCTGTTGCTCTTTTGACACTCTTCTTTTAGACCTTAACTGTTTTCAATCTTCATGTCTATTTAGGCAACAGGACGGGGTAAGAAAGTTATAACCAATCGGTGGATTCTAAGCATTGGGATTTTCTCACTTCTCATGAGATTCGATTGAAGACAATAACGCTAGAACGATATGTAGCCAACCGTGCAAACACAAGATTTGTCACATTCTTCCTGCTGAATGCGAGGTTACTATTGTCCATCGGGCTTAAGTTTATCAGCAGCATGGTTTTGACGGATGGGTATGTCGAAGAGCAAAAAAAGGAGTTTCAGGTGGGCAAAAGAGCTTCTAAACGTGTCAGGCTTCTATTTTCAACATATTATGGTCATAATCCAGTAAATTTTACGACCCAGGATGTTCATTCTATGGACCTGACCGATCCATTTGACTATGACTACCGAAAACAGTGCTGGAGTTAGATGTTGTTGCCCTTTTCAATCTGGATTTTTTTGTAAACCTGATGAACAATTAACCCTCGTGCTTTTGTATAGTTTGTAAGCTGGAGTTAGATGTTCCTACCCTTTTCAACTCGGCTGTGAATGTCATATTTTCTTTGAAACAAGGCAAATGGCTTGCCATTCGTTTAATTTAGAGGGAAATATTGTAACAAATCCCAACCAAGGGAAATAACATCACTCTCGCCGGCTGCTTGAGCTCACTGTGCATTACAGAAGCCAAGTGATTAGCCCCGACCAGCACCCACAAACTTATTTCGAACTAGCACATCAAATGGGCTGTAAATTTTCGTAGGAAAGGCTGCATGACCGTGACAGATTTGGATTCTGAGATTTGGGACCCGCGAGGAAATAGCCTATCCAAGGTGGTGTCGACTTACTAGCCAGTCAACAAACGATTCTGCCTACCAGCCATTGGATTGACATCCAACAGCTGTCGTGTATCTTCTATCTATTGTCTTCTTCTTCCTCCAGCCGCCCAAACCAAACCACCCCGTCGGCTCCGCCTGCTCCCGCCTCCCATGGCTGGTTGCGCCTCCACCGCCCTACCGTACGTACCCTCCAACGTTGGCTAGTCCCTCCCTCTATTCCCCCACACGTCCTGTTATTCTCCGGCGTCGTGACCCCAACACGCACCCACGCCCAAACCAGTCAACCCTCGTACTCCCCTCCGCCTGCGACTGGACCGGCGCATCTTCAACGGCGCATGTTCGTTCCATCTGAGGCCTCGCCGTTGTCCTCCGCCTTGTGGCCTTGGTTCGCTCGCCGTGCGCAGTGCGCCGCCCTCTTGCGTTGTCAACGTCGTCAACAACTGAGAGGAACAAGGAGATGACTGTACATGGAGAGGATGACAGTAGGGACCCACCAGCGTCATGGCAGTACGCAAGCAAGTGCATCTATAGTACAAGCCCAAAAATACGGTTCCTCCTAATGGTTGGACATCTGGGGCTCACGCCATTGTCAACGTAGTCAATAAATGAGAGAATTACACTACGAGCGGCTGACACCAGGGACCCAGCAAGTCGCGCAGTTTTTTTTTTGAGGAACAAGCAGTTGTTATTTATACTAGTTTTAGCGAAGGACCAGGGTAACAACGGGGCTGTGCGGGGGCTGTGGTCCATCTAGCCAGGGTTTTATTTATGTTTACCACATCATGAGCCCAGTTGTGTTTTTTTCTTGCTGAAAGTGGCTAGCCCAGTTCTATTTTTTAAAAGAAATACCCAAACAAGGCCTACTTGCTTTTATCGGCCCTGCTGGGCTGCAAATCTTTCAAGACGGGGAGAGTTTCATTCGGTTTGCCCAGAAATGGCATGGACATTTTTAAAACACATCAAACCGGGAATTAGTTTCAACTTTTTTTCAATACAAGATCTTAAATTCCATTGATTTTTATGCGTGGACAATTATTTGGATTTTATATTTATATAAATTATTTTTCAAAATAGTTTGAATGTGAATCGATATTTCTGGATTAAATACAGTTGACCGCACCGAAATATGCAAAATTTCGTATACTTTTTAACCGTGGCCACAATATGGGGTGTAGTGCTAACAAAAAGAAGATGGGCTCCAAATTTTTTTTCAAGAATTAGCAAATGGGCTGTACATTATTAGAAATAATGGCAGATGGGTTGTATGTTGTTTTCCACAGATTTGAGGCTGACTTGTGCGCCTACTACAGGTTGATGCGTATGCTAAGTTGACGGGGATGGAGGGCTTTGTCAACTTAGTCAATACTCCAGTGACCATATGATGTCCATCCAACGGCCATAGTGCTTCTTCAACCTCTGGTCTTCTTGCTCCAGCCGCCCAAAGCAGCGTCGATCGTGCCGCCTGCTCCTGCCTCCCGTGGCCAGCTGTGCTACCGCCTGCTCCTACCTCCCGTGGCCCGGCTCCGCATCGTCCCCTTCCTAGGCCTCGCCATCGTCCACCTCCGTGGTGATCTCGGCGCGGCGTGGTCAATGTGGTCAACGACCGACTTCCATTGGAAGAGTACTGTACGTAGAGAGGCTGACAGCTGGGTCCATGGCAGCTGCAAGGAAGTGCCTCCTTATTACACGGAAAATAATTATTCCTCCACCTGACAGCGGGGACCCACCGGACATGCCACCAATATTTTGCGAAAAAAATCATTTCCCCCTGACTGCTGGGACCCACCAGACGGGTCACCGTATTTCGTGAAAAAAACATTCCCCCGCTGTCAGCTCGGACCCACCGAAAGTGCCTCCTTATTACACACCAAAAAATGAATGCTCCCCCGGCTAGCTGGAACCCACCTTGGTGGGATGCTGTCTTGTGGGCCTACTAAGTTGACGGGGACGAAGGGCTTTGTCAACTTAGTCAATATGAACGATTGTAGCTCCAGTGACCGTACGATGTCCATCCAACGGCCGTAGTGCTTCTTCAACCTCTGGTCTTCTTGCTCCAGCCGCCCAAAGCAGCGTCAGTCGTGTCGCATGCTCCTGCCTCCCGTGGCCGGCTGTGCTACCGTGGAGGCCTCACCGCCCCCTACTATTCCCACCACTAGCCAGGCCCTGCAGCGATGGCAGCCTCACACCGCAGCCGAACCAGTGAACCCTCGTACTCCTCTCCGCGCGGGCTTCCACTACCGCATCTTCCCCGGCTCTGCGTCGTCCCCTTCCTAGGCCTCGCCGTCGTCCACCACCATGGTGCTCTCCGCGCGGCATGGTCAACATGATCAAGGAACAACTTCCATCAGAAGAGTACTGTACGTGGAGAGGCTGACAGCTGGGTCCACGGCCACAGCCCAGTTTTTTTGTGATTGGCCAAGTAAGTCGCTTTGTCTGGCCTGTTGGGCTACAAATCTTTCAAGACAAGGAGAGCTTTCATTCGGCTGGCCGAGAAAATGGCCCATCAGTAATGAGAAATGGGTTGTACATTTTTAAAACACATCAAACCGGCAATTAGTTTCAAATATCTTTTTTTCATTTCAAGATTTTAAATTACATTAATTTTTGTGCATGGAGAATTTGTTGGATTTTATATTGGTATACATTTATTTTTAAAATCAGTTTGAATGTGAGTCAAAATTTCGGGATTAAAAACAGTTCGGACCACACCGAAATATGCAAAATTTCGTACAATTTTTTAATCGTGGCCACAATATGGGCTGTAATGCTAACAAAAAGAATATGGGCTCCAAAAAAACCTTAAGAATTAGCAAATGGGCTGTAAATTATTAGAAATAATGGCAGATGGGATGTATGATGTTTTCCACAGATTTGAGGCTTTCCTAAAAAAAGGTTGACGCACAAGCAGTGACTGTTGGATGTCCATCCAACAGCCGTCATGCTTCTTCAATCTCTGCTCTTCCTGCTCCAGCCGCTCAAACAAGCGCCGGCAGGACTGCCTGCTCCCTCCTTCCTGCGGCTGGCTGTGCTGCTGGTAGGCCTCACCGCCCCACCGTACTCCCATCGCTGGCCTAGCCATCCATCTACTCACCCACACCTGTTGTTATTCTACGGTGACGGCAGACGAACCAGTAAACCCTCGTACAGTCGTACTCCCCTCCGCATGGGAAACAACTGCCGAGTCTTCCCTGCCTCCGTGTCGTCCCCTTCCTAGGCCTCGCCGTCGTCCACCACCGTGGTGCTCTCGGCGCGGCGTGGTCAATGTGGTCAACGACGGACTTCAATCGGAAGAGTACTGTGCGTGGAGACGCTGACAGCTGGGTCCACGGCCGCAGCAAGGAATTGCCTCCTTATTACGCGCAAAATAATTATTCCTCCACCTAACAGCGGGGACCCACCGGACGGGCCACCGTATTTTGTGAAAAAACGTTCCCCCTGACTACTAGGACCCACCAGCTACACCTTCGCATGCAAGGAAGTACGTCCGGGCAAAAAAAACTATTCGCCCCCCTAACTGCTGGGACCCACCAGCTACATCTTCGCACGCAAGGAAGTGCGTCCGGGCAAAAAAAAAACCATTCGCCCTCCTAACTGTTGGGACCCACCAGCTACATCTTCGCAAGCAAGGAAGTACCTGACAGTCGGGACCCACCTGGTCGAAGCGCACGTAGCGTTGTCATTCTGGTTGCGAACGTGTACGTACATACTGATCGATGTAGAGGCGCGCACGTGTCATAGTAGAGGCGCGCACATGTCATAATAGAGGCGCGCACGTAGCATGTACACGTACGTACAGCGGCGCGGATGCAAGAAAGAAAATACGGCCATGTACGTACATACGGGCAGGGTCTCGAAGGCCTAGTCGCGCATACATACATGGCTGGGTCGGAACGGAGAAACAACGTCGTCGTCTTGTTCATGGGGAGGCAACGGAATGCATCGTGTTCATGGGAAGGCAACGGAATTCGTCGTGTTCATCGGGAGGCAATGGAACCCGTGGGAGCCAACCGGCTGGGTCGGAACGGAATGCGTGGTCGTGTTCATCGGGAGGGCTTGGACGGAACAGGCGATGGAAATGAGGCCTGGCGTACCGCACAACAGAGGAAACAGACCTCCTACGTTCGGAACGGGGTCCTGTTGATCAGGAGGGGTGTGGAGTACCGCAAAACAGAGGAAACGGACCTCCTACGGTCGAAATGGGGGGTCTTGTTGATCGGGAGGGGTGTGGCGTACCGCAAAACAGAGGAAACGGACCTCCTACGGTCGAAACGGGGGTCCTGTTGAACAGGAGGGATGTGGCGTACTGCAAAACGGACGAAACGGACTTGTGTTGGAGCGCTACGGTCGAAATGGGGGTCCTGTTCATCAGGAGGGGTGTGG